>NC_030822.1:1904803-2539738 GCF_001704415.2 Capra hircus
TTATATACTACCGACACAAAATAACAATTCAAATGGCAGTGATATACAGAGAAAACTTGATCACAATATCATAGAAGTCAGAGAAAGAACAGTCCAGGTGGATGCTTTCAGGCAATGTGTTTGCAGAGGTGGGAAGTAAACTAGCAAGGAAACACAATGCCAAACAACACGTCATCACTGCGTACATACAGTTCACAAGGCATTCGGCCCTTCCCCTCCCCACCTACAGTTTACCTGGAAAGATGCCATGCGCGAAAAAAGCTGCACCGAAGACTAGTATATAACAGTCACTCAGGGCAGACAGCGAGCACAGAGACTACCGAACAGCGCGTGTCCTCAGAGTTTATACAATGCAACTCTCTCACTGGGCTTCCCTCATAGCTCAGCTGGCAAAGAATCCGCCTGCCATGAGGAGACCCAGGTTCGATTCCTGGGACGGGAAGATCCCCTGGAGAAGGGATAGGCTACCCACTCCTGTATTCTTGGGCTTCCCTTCTGGCTCAGCTGGCAAAGAATCCCGCTGCAATGTGGGAGACCTGGGTTCAATCCCTGGGATGGGAAGATCCCCTGAAGAAAGGAAAGGCTACCCACCCCAGTATTTTTTTAAATTAATTTATTTATTTTAATTGGAGGCTAATTACTTTACAATATTGTAGTGGCTTTCGCCATACAGCAAGACGAATCAGCCACGGGTGCACACGCATCCCCCATCCTGAACCCAAGAGCCAGGTTTTACTTTCACTAAGAGATAACAGAGCAATGTGGTTGGATGAAGCTTAATGAAAAGGAAAAAAAATATGCTTTAGGGTTAAGCGCACTTCACCTCAGCTGCTTGCTGCATCTCCTTTCACAAATCATTCAAATTCTGTCGGTCTTTTACCTTTGACTTTCACCTATTAAATAAGGATAAATAAGGATAGCACTCACTCTGCAGAGTTCTTATAAGGATTAAATAGTATAATAATATAATATGTAAGTGGCTTCCCTGGTGGCTCAGTTGGGAAAGAGCCTACCTGCAATGTGGGAGACCCAGCTTCGATCCTTGTGTCAGGAAGATCCCCTGGAGGAGGAAATGGCAATCCACTCCAATATTCTTGCTTGGAGAATCCCATGGACAGAGGAGCCTGGTGGGCTACAGTCCATGGGGTCACAAAGAGTCGGACACAATTGAGTCCTTTCATTTCATAATATGTAAATGGATACCAATAGTACCTGCTCCTTAGAATTGTTGTGAGGATAAAGTGAGTTAATACATGCAAACTGTGTGAAATTTATTAATAGTAAGTACAACATAAGACCT
The DNA here is from genome assembly GCF_001704415.2 of Capra hircus. NCBI lineage: Eukaryota > Metazoa > Chordata > Mammalia > Artiodactyla > Bovidae > Capra > Capra hircus. The sequence continues at coordinate 1,906,104 of NC_030822.1, forward strand.
AGCTATTATAATTATTGCAATCCTTGGCACAAAAGATACCTCAAAAATCGCTGGGTAGCTCAGCGACTCAGGTAGCTCAGCCTGTATGGCTGTTGAGATGTGACTGTCCCACAGAAACGCATACAAACACACATGCACACACATCAAAGAACTACATTAGTCACTCCAGACCCATGTAGAGCACTTTCCCTTGAATAAATGGGGCACATGGAATCATACATTCACACACAGATATTTAAACATTTGTATACATACGACCAAGCAACATTTTTTCAAGGAATAAGCTACTTTACTAAGACCTAAGGGAGTGTCTCTGCTCACTGGGAGTTAAAGAAAGATACCATGTTAAGTATTCATTGAGGTAAATATTCATTGAGGACCGATTAAATATAGAGCAGTATGCTAGGTCTCGGGAAATCTAGATAAGATACAAAATATGGTCAATTCTCCAGGGTGATAATAATTTGACACTTGGGCTGAACCCAGCTGTGATCATCTGGTGGGAGGACACTCCCTGGAACAGGACTTTCAAATGACCTTGAGTGTGCAACTTCCTAATTCTCAGAAAATTCTTCTGGAGCGCTGAGAATGTTGATAAAGGGCTTACCAGTGGTCCCTACTATGACAAACATACCCTAGATCTTCCGTTGACCAGGTATCCCAAGTGGAGAGACCGTTTTAATTGGACTATTTATCCAGTAACAGGGGAGGAGCGAGGCAATCACTACACCACTTTCTTCTGGGAGATGGAATGTATGAGACAAGATCCTAGACAGAAAGGTAATTCACTGCTGCCGTGACTTCTAGTTTAGGAAGGCTCCTGGAGTCTCAGTCCCACTGGGCAGCCTCTCTGGGCTCTTGGTCCTCCTCCCTCCAGCCGTCACATAGGTGAGATATCACCTGCGAGGTCCTGTCTTTTATGAATGTGCCTGGGAACACCGGCTCACTCCCTTCTCAGGCTAAAGGTAAAAGGAAATTTTTCTACCTCCTTGTGTATTTGCAACAGACTTGGCACTTGCTGACGCTGCCTAGGAAAGCACATAATGGCTCTGCAAGTATTTCAGAACTATTTCAGCCCATGACTTAGCAGTGCTCTCTGAATTCACTTGGAAGGCTTATTCTTCTCGTTAAAATGATAATTACTAATCTCAGTCCAAGAAATATTGAGGGAATGACTAATATAAATCTGGATAAAGTTTAAGGATTTAGAAAAAAAAAATTTCCTCATAATGTACCTCATTTAATCCTCTGCTATCATGAAGTTATTATTATCATCCCCTTAAAAGATTCAAAGGAGAGAAGAATTAACATTTATTATGCCATTTAAAAGGTTTCATACATCAAACCAAGTGTTCTAAATACTTTATCTCATATAATCTCATCACAACTCCATTAGGTAAGTATTATTATTTATATCTTTTAAATAGGCAGAAAGAGAAATTAATGTAAGATGATCTGCCCAGGTGACAATAATAGATTGAGATTCTACCACGAGTCTGGTTTTGCTAAATCTCAGTTCAGTTCAGTTCAGTCACTCAGTCGTGTCCGACTCTTTGCGACCCCATGAATCGCAGCACTCCAGGCCTCCCTGTCCATCACCAACTCCCACAGTTTACTCAAACTCATGTCCATTGAGTCCGTGATGCCATCCAGCCATCTCATCCTCGGTCGTCCCCTTCTCCTCCTGACCCCAATCCCTCCCAGCATCAGTCTTTTCCAATGAGTCAACTCTTCGCATGAGGTGGCCAAAGTATTAGAGCTTCAGCTTTAGCATCAGTCCTTCCAAGGAACACCCAGGACTGATCTCCTTTAGAATGGACTGGTTGGATCTCCTTGCAGTCCAAGGGACCCTCAAGAGTCTTCTCCAACTCCACAGTTCAAATGCATCAATTCTTCAGCACTCAGCTTTCTTCACAGTCCAACTCTCACATTCGTACATGACTACTGGAAAAACCATAGCCTTGACTAGACGGACCTTTGTTGGCAAAGTAATGTCTCTGCTTTTGAATATACTATCTAGGTTGGTCATAACTTTCCTTCCAAGGAGTAAGCGTCTTATAATTTCATGACTGCAATCACCATCTGCAGTGATTTTGGAGCCCCAAAAAATTAAGTCTGACACTGTTTCCACTGTTTCCCTATCTATTTCTTATGAAGTAATGGAACCAGATGCCATGATCTTCATTTTCTGAATGTTGAGCTTTAAGCCAAGTTTTTCACTCTCCTCTTTCACTTTCATCAAGAGGCTTTTTAGCTCCTCTTCACTTTCTGCCATAAGGGTGGTGTCATCTGCATATCTGAGGTGATTGATATTTCTCCCAGCAATCTTGATTCCAGCTTGTGCTTCTTCCAGCCCAGCGTTTCTCATGATATACTCTGCATATAAGTTAAATAAGCAGGGTGACAATATACAGCCTCGACGCACTCCTTTTCCTATTTGGAACCAGTTTGTTGTTCCATGTCCAGTTCTAACTGTTGCTTCCTGACCTGCATATAGGTTTCTCAAAAGGCAGGTCAGGTGGTCTGGTATTCCCATCTCTTTCGGAATTTTCCACAGTTGATTGTGATCCACACAGTCAAAGGCTTTGGCATAGTGAATAAAGCAGAAATAGATGCGTTTCTGGAACTCTCTTGCATTTTCAATGATCCAGCGGATGTTGGCAATTTGATCTCTGGTTCCTCTGCCTTTTCTAAAACCAGCTTGAACACCTGGAATTTCACAGTTCTCGTATTGCTGAAGCCTGGCTTGGAGAATTTTGAGCATCACTTTACTAGCGTGTGAGATGCGTGCAGCTGTGCTAAATCTGCCAACTTCTTTCGCATGATGCTAACTAGGGGATTGGAAAGCCACCCCCGCATACAGTTCCTGTATTTACTGACTGCACAGGGACAAGGCTTTTCTTGACACTTTTGCCAACAAGGGCTGGTCTTGCTGGAGGAGTAAGAAGGAAACAAGAGTGTAACATGGGTTGTGCCTTGGAGGCACTGAGATGGGTGTGGATTAAATGAATAGACGCCAGTCTGGGGTAGATTTCTGGGGATGATGCCAAGTGCTCTTATCTTGCCTCTGTCTTATGCAATATATTTAGTATCAACCTGGAATAGCAAGTTGACGATATGTTGACATAACACATTTCACTCTCTTTGAACCATTAAATTCACTATCTCATCAGTCTACAGTATGAACCTCACTGCTTTCCCTGCCTCTCTTAATGTCTATATTTTTGGATCTAAGATTAAATATTACGTCCTCTAGGAAGACTTTGAAGAAACTCTTAATCACAACTATGCCAGAGACTCATGTTGCACAGTCTTATTAACACACTATTTTTTTTTCAACACCTAATCACAGTTTTAGTTCCTATACACACATACATCACGCAGTGCACGTCTGCTCAGCCCTGTCTGACTCTTTCCATCCTCATGGACTAGAGTCCCCCAGGCTCCTCTGTCTATGGAATTTTCCACGTAAGATTACTGGAGTGGATTGCCATTCCTTTCTCCAGGGGATCTTCCCAAAGTGAAAGTGAAGTTGCTCAGTCACGTCCAACTCTGCAACCCCATGGACTGTAGCCTACCAGACTCCTCTGTCCATGGGACTCTCCAGGCAAGAGTACTAGAGTGGGCTGCCATTTCCTTCTCCAGGGGAATCTTCCCAAGCCAAGGTTCAGACCCAAGTCTCTTGTGTCTCCTGCGCTGGCAGGTACATTCATTAACCACTGAGCCACCTGGGAAGCCTGTATGTCATAGTATATATAAACATATACTATGTTTATACAAGTATATGCCAGATTCTTTACAGTGCCTGTCTCTCTCATTAAGATATATAACCATTTGGACACCACTGTACCATTTTGATCATTCTTGTATGTGGGCTTGCCAATTGATTTATTGTTTAAAATGTGAGAGACTGACTGTAGGAAGGATAGTTAAGATGTGGAGTCACAGATGAAAGTTGTTTTTGTTTTTTTTTTAATCTCGATCTCAACAGATTAAAGCTATGGACCAATGCTAAGGGACAATGGAGGATGCTCTGCTTCCCAGAGCAGGGGCGGGAGGGGGGGATGTTTAGAGTTTTAGTGTCCAGAGAGCTACATATCAGTCCAAGTCTGATGATATCATGAAAACAATCAAACACAGGAATTAATCTAAATTTGATTAAAGAAATAGACTGCCAGTGAACAGATCGGTGGCACCCAGATCTTTTGATAGTTGACCACTTCTGTGATCTGTCACCCGAAGTACACTTTTAAGCAAGGTATTTAAAGTGAGAGCATTCTAGAGCTAAAATTGTGAGACACACCAAAACCATGCCCATGTGAGGAACAGAAAAAAGGAAAGTAGGAAGAAAACTTACCGGACTTCACGATAGGAGCTCTGGCTCCAGAGTTTCATGCGGACATGGCCCCATTGTCTAGAAGAGCAGGGATGTGTAGAAGCTGCACAGAGGCAGAGGGGCTGCAGCTGGGCTTCGCTGATGACTTAGCAGGTGAAGAATCGGCCCGCCGTGCAGGAGACAGAGGAGACGCGGATTCGATCAGTGTGTCGGGAAGATCCCCTGGAGAAGGAAATGGCACCCCACTCCAGTATTCTTGCCTGGAGAATCCCACGGACAGAGGAGCCCGGCGGGCTACAGTCCAATGTGTCGCGGAGAATTGGACACAAGCAAGCAGCTAAGCACTGATTTCAGCCATTTCAAGACCAAACGTTTTGCTTGAGAATGATGTCATCCAACAGTGGAACAGACAAGCCAGGAGGTAATGAGATTTTCTAAACTTTGAAGGTGACCTGATGTTCACATACAGATAGGAGATTGAAATGTCTAACAAACGACTGAACTAGACACATTCTGAGGTCTTTTCCAGCACTAAGAATTCATGACCTATAGAGAACTCTATCGTATAAATACTTTGTAACAGATCCTGGAGAGCACCATTAAGATGACATGAGTATAACTGACTATAGTAAAATCATTATCCCAAAGCCCTGTAACATAATACAGATGGTAGACAAGCCTTAGACATGTTTGCTGAAGTCTTTCACATGTTTCTGAGTGACATATTCTTCTCCAGAATGCAACTCAAATGTTGGATACCAAGTTGTTTTCCATAAAAGGCTCTTATACAAAGGTTCTGATCATGAAATAATCTTAAAAGTAAAAGATAAAATAGGAAAAAGGGTGAATGACATGTTTTCATAGTATGGTCATCCGTACAACATAGATTTATTGAATGCCTAATCTTTGTGCAACATTAGGCTTGGTTTATGTGGGAGATAAAAGTATAAATAAGGGAGAATGGCTGCCCTGGAACTTACAAATAATAATCATGGTTATCCGTTATGAGGCTGTTATTATTACTGACTGATCTTGGTAGTAGACACTTTACATTAAGATCTCAAGAACTAAGCATAATTATTATCCCCATTTTTCAAATTAAAAAACTGAGACTCAAAGACATTATACATAGCCTAATATTACAGAGATGGAATCACTCAAATCACATCATTTAAAATCAAAACTAATTTCACACTCACACACTGCTCCCCCACCTCCTCATGTTACATGTGATGTTGGATATGCTATGTAACGTTGGCAATCATCCAAAGCAATAATGAAGTTCAGAAGAGAGAAAGAGAATGAATGAAGTGGACACTGCTTGCTAACTGTTGGGAAAGCAGAGGCATTCATGCCCTAGGGGCTCTTGGCGTTTATTCCTGACAATCTCTAATTGCCCTAAGCTGGTTTATGTGAATAGCACTTATCAGAGTGGGGCTTCTGGATACGATTTCTCTTTAAAGTTCACGGTAAATAATACATATTACACTAGGGAGATCTGAATTAAGGTTGAATGTTGCCTCTTTCCGTCTTTCTTTAAGATTTGTTTATTTATTTATTTTGGTTGCTCTGGGTCGTCGCTGGGTGTGGGCTTTCTCTAGTTGTGGCGAGTGAGGGCTCCTCTCTAGCTGGGGCACAGGCTGTTCACTGTGATGGCCTCTCCTGTTGCAGAGCACAGACTCCAGGGTGCATGGGCTTCCGGGGCTGCAGTGTGTGGATTCAGTAGCTGTGGTGCCCAGACTTAGCTGGCCCGCAGCATGTGGGACACCCCCAGAGCAGCAGGTGGGACATCCCCAGAGCAGCACGTGGGACACCCCCAGAGCAGCACGTGGGACACCCCCAGAGCAGCATGTGGGACATCCCCAGAGCAGCACGTGGGACATCCCCAGAGCAGCACGTGGGACACCCCCAGAGCAGCACGTGGGACACCCCCAGGGCAGCACGTGGGATCCCCAGAGTCGGGACCAACCCACGTGCCCTGCACTGGCAAGTGGACTCTTCACCGCTGGACCACCAAAGAAGTCCTTTTCCACCTTCTTGAATGAGTTGATCTTGGAAAAGTAATGGAACGGGTGCCCTTTGAGAGTTAGGACTCTACATTAGAAAGTTTTCAAGGAAGCTGGATGGCTTGTCTTAGATTTTACTTTAGCTTCTTAGAAGAGAGGAAACGCAAATGGAAATGGCTTGGTCTTTCCCATTCATCCCTAAACTCACAGGAAGGATGCTCAGTTCTCTGACAGCTTATGATCACATGTTTTCCCATAGAACCACAAGCCAGGAGGAGCCCTGTGATAAAACTCCCTGATTGGACATGGCCAGAACACCCAGGAGTTGGGAGGACTTTGGCTTCAGAGGGTTATGCCTGACACTGTCAACATTAGGCCTATGTCAGCCCTTTGCCCATGGGCACTGGGTTCTCTTCCTTCATTTTCTATCGTATCACTAGTTTTTCAGTGTTATATTCTTGTATCTCCAAGCCAATGCCTCAGGAGGCGTTATGTGTAAATCTGTGAATAAATAAATACTTCCTGTTCTCAACAGCCCTGGCTCTCAAGAATTTCTTGACACTTTCTTGTGAATTTACTAAAACAATTGAATTTTCATTCCACATGTACTGAAGATAGCTTTGAATTCCATAAAATTCTCTGCCATATTTCCTCAAAAAATTCTTACACAATTTAGCCCAACTTTTGGCAGTTAGAAGTGAGAAAGTGAAATCGTTCAGTCGTGTCTGACTCTCTGCGACACTATGGACTGTAGCCTACGAGACTCCTCTGTCCACGGGATTTTCCAGGCAAGAATGCTGGAGTGGGTTGCCATTTCATCTCCAGGGGAATCTTCCCAACCCAGGGATTGAGCCCAGGTCTCCTTCATTGTAGGCAGACGCTTTACTGTCTGAGCCACCAGGGAAGTGACATCGTTAGAAGTGAAGTTAGAAGTGAAGTTGTGGCTATTTATGTGAAGAAACTTGTTAATAAGGGAGGAAATAGAGAATAAGTCTTAATTCTTCAAGTTTCTAACTCCAGTCTTAATTAGATTGCCTCATGGCTCAGAGTATGAACTGATGTATTGTTAGTCTGACTCGTCTTTCTTTGTATTAATAACTCTCAACAGAGAAAATCTGTTAACTCAATGTCCTGGGGAAACCGCTCAGTGTGGATGGAATTCATGTTTCTGGCCTATCCCTCCCAGAGCTGCAGGTCTTGTCCTTCCTTAGGGTCAGCCTGGTTTATACACGGGTCATCACCAGGAATGTCCTCATCATGGTGGCCATCCAGACCGAAGCCCGCCTCCACACGCCCATATACTATCTCCTGGGCAGCCTCTCGGGAGTGGAAATTGGCTACACTGCTGTGGTGGTGCCCACCTCCTGGCCAACATCCTACGGTTGGAGAAGACCACCACCCTGCTGGGCTGTGCCACTCAGACGGGCTTCTTTGTGGGACTGGGCAGAGCCGCCTACTTCCTCTTGGCTTCCATGTCTATAATTGCCTCCAGGTGGCATTAGAAAGAATCTGCCGGCCAACGGAGGGGACACAAGAGAGAAGAGTTCCATCCCTCAGTTGGGCACATCCCCTGAATTAGGGAATGGCAGCCCACTCCAGCATTCTTGCCTGGAAAATCCCGAGGACAGAGGAGCCTGGCAGTGCACGGAGCTGCAGAGGGTCAGACCGATTGACCACGTGACTCCTCTGTGCCTCTTCCGTGCCTTTTGAATGAAAAGTGTCTCAGCTCAGTTCAGTTCAGTCGCTCAGTTGTGTCCGACTCTTTGCGACCCCATGAATCACAGCACGCCAGGCCTCCCTGTCCATCACCACCTCCCGGAGTTCACTCAGACTCATGTCCATCGAGTCCGTGATGCCATCCAGCCATCTCATCCTCTATCGTCCCCTTCTTCTCCTGCCCCTAATCTCTCCCAGCATCAGAGACTTTTCCAATGAGTCAACTCTTCGCATGAGGTGTTCAAAGTACTGGAGCTTCAGCTTTAGCATCATTCCTTCCAAAGAAATCCCAGGGTTGATCTCCTTTAGAATGGACTGGTTGGATCTCCTTGCTGTCCAAGGGACTCTCAAGAGTCTTCTCCAACACCACAGCTCAAAAGCATCAATTCTTCGGCGCTCAGCCTTCTTCACAGTCCAACTCTCACATCCATACATGACCACAGGAAAAACCATAGCCTTGACTACACGGACCTTAGGCGGCAAAGTAATGTCTCTGCTTTTGAATATACTATCTAGGTTGGTCATAACTTTTCTTCCAAGGAGTAAGAGTCTTGTAATTTCATGGCTGCAATCAACATCTGCAGTGATTTTGGAGCCCAAAAAAATTAAGTCTGACACTGTTTCCACTGTTTCCCCATCTATTTCCCATGAACTGATGGGACCAGATGCCATGATCTTTGTTTTCTGAATGTTGAGCTTTAAGCCAACTTTTTCACTCTCCTCGTTCACTTTCATCAAGAGGCTCTTTAGTTCCTCTTCACTTTCTGCCATAAGGGTGGTGTCATCTGCATATCTGAGGTGATTGATATTTCTCCCAGCAATCTTGATTCCAGCTTGTGTTTTTTCCAGTCCAGCATTTCTCATGGTGTACTCTGCATAGAAGTTAAATAAGCAGGGTGACAATATACAGCCTTGACGTACTCCTTTTCCTATTTGGAACCAGTCTGTTGTTCCATGTCCAGTTCTAACTGTTGCTTCCTGACCTGCATACAGATTTCTCAAGAGGCAGGTCAGGTGGTCTGGTATTCCCATCTCTTTCAGAATTTTCCACAGTTGATTGTGATCCACACAGTCAAAGGCTTTGGCATAGTCAATAAAGCAGAAATAGATGTTTTACTGGAACTCTCTTGCTCTTTCCATGATCCAGCAGATGTTGGCAATTTGATCCCTGGTTCCTCTGCCTTTTCTAAAACCAGCTTGAATATCAGGGAGTTCACAGTTCATGTACTGCTGAAGCCTGGCTTGGAGAATTTTGAGCATTACTTTACTAGCTTGTGAGATGAGTGCAAGTGTGCGGGAGTTTGAGTATTCTTTGGCATTGCCTTTCTTTGGAATTGGAATGAAAACTGACCTTTTCCATTCCTGTAGCCACTGCTGAGTTTTCCAAACTTGCTGGCATACTGAGTACAGCACTTTCACAGCATCATCTTTCAGGATTTGAAACAGCTCAACTGGAATTCCATCACCTCCACTAGCTTTGTTCATAGTGATGCTTTCTAAGGCCCACTTGACTTCACATTCCAAGATGTCTGGCTCTAGATTAGTGATCACACCATCATGATTATCTGGGTCATGAAGATCTTTTTTGTACAGTTCCTCCGTGTATTCTTGCCACCTCTTCTTAATATCTTCTGTTTCTGTTAGGTCCATACCATTTCTGTCCTTTATCGAGCACATCTTTGCATGTAATGTTCCCTTGGAATCTCTGATTTTCTTGAAGAGATCTCTAGTCTTCCCCATTCTGTTCTTTTCCTCTATTTCTTTGCATTGATTGCTGAAGAAGGCTTTCTTATCTCTTCTTGCCATTCTTTGGAACTCTGCATTCAGATGCTTATATCTTTCCTTTTCTCCTTTGCTTTTCACCTCTCGTCTTTTCACAGCTATTTGTAAGGCCTCCCCAGACAGCCATTTTGCTTTTTTGCATTTCTTTTCCATGGGGATGGTCTTGATCCTTGTCTCCTGTACAATGTCACGAACCTCATTCCGTAGTTCATCAGGCACTCTATCTATCAGATCTAGATCCTTAAATCCAACTGGGAATGGATGCTAGTTATGAGATTCAGGATTTTGAGTCTGGGTTATAATTTTTGTCACTGACTGTCTTATGACACATGTTTTATTATGTCTCAGGTGCCTTTGAAAAGAATGTGTAACCTGTAGCTGCTGAGTGCAGGCAATTGAATAAAGTTAGTTAATAGTGTGGTTCTAATCTCTATAATTATATATCTTCATCTGCTTGTGCTATGCATTCCTATCAATGGTAGGTAAAATTTGCAACTATGATTGTCAATTGTCAGTCTCTCCCTTTAGTTCTGACAATTTTTGTCTTGTTCTAGTTCTTTTACTTCCCTTTTTTTCTGAAGCTCTGTTATTCGATGTATATATATTCAGCATGATTATATCTTGTTGATGGCTTAACCATCTTATCATTAAGCAATGTTCATTTCTATTGCTGGTAATATCCCTGGTCCAGAAATCTACATCTAATCTTAATTTGTCCACACTATCTTTTTTATGATTAACATTTTCATGGTACATATTGTTCTTCCTTTTGACTTCTACCTGTACTTCCTCATATATAAGGTATGGCTCTTATCAAGAGCATATAGTTTATACTTTTTCTTCTTAATCCTGATTGGACAATCTAGAGTCCCATATTTCCATGTGTATTTTATTCATCTGTTCTCTTGATTTTTAGTTTCTCCTTATCAGCCTCTTTTTGGATTTGTAAACATTTTTTTCCAATAGCTTTTTAGATATGTCTTTTGTTTCATGTTTTGTAGTTGCATTCTTATCATGGCCTACCGAGAATTATTATAATGCTTTTGAAGTCAATGTGTAAGAAACTTTGAACAGTTTAATTCCATTTTATGCCCCCATATTTGTGGTCTTACTGTAACATCTTACTTATAAATTCCATCATACATTTTCATTTTGTTTTAAATAGTCAACATTTTTAAAGTATTCTAACAGTAGTCTTCTACATTTTTATTTTAATTTTAAGAATATTTTCACTGAATATAGAATTCTAGAAATGACCATTTTTCTTCCATCTCTTTAAAGATGCCATCCCATTGCCCTTTGGCTCCCATTTCTCTGATGAAAAGTCATTTGTGGTTTTGTGGAGAAGGGCAGGGGTTACCACCTAAAGGTACATTTTTTTCTCTTTATCTTTGATTCCCAGCCACAAAAATACAATGAATCTAAAGTTCAGGTAGGACTGGGGGCAGGGGGAAAGTAAGGAATTCATCACGTTAAAATAAGATAAAATGGAGACTACACTTGAAAATCCCCTGAGCAGACAAAATCAGTTAGGCCACGTAAGCAAAACGTAATCTAGCTTATTTCATGAATGTAAGTGAAACTCTACTTAGATATTCCTTCTGTCTCTGATAATCATAAACAAAATTGAAGTCATCTTCCTAAAGTGGTATAACACCTTTTATCTAAGTCCTCTTTCATCTGGAAATTCCCATTGTAATAGCCAATCATTGTATAAGTTAAACAACTTCTCCATTCTCACTTTATAAGCCGTCTTGTATTAATAACAACATGCCTCTGAGCTTCAAATCACTTTCAGTTTGAAGTCTCCCTTTCTGCTTAGAATTTCTTGCTCGATAAAATATTCATATCAAGTAAAGTTCTCTAAATTTTCTTTTGACAATTGTATTTAAAACACATCTAAAATGTAAAATAAGTTCACCCTCTTCCAAATCCCCCAAACCCTCATCTGATTATAGCATTAACTCAGGTCCAAAAATCTTATCTAAATATCATTAGTTCAAAAGTCTCAAATCTCATCATCCAAACTATCTAAATAAAGGTCTAGATGAGACTTAGAGTACAAACATGCTAGGATAAAATTCTTCCCCTTCTCCAGACCTAGAACTAGAAAACAAGGTATCTGTTCCCAACACACACAGTGGGGGAGGCATAACATAACAGTTACAAACATTTCCATTCAAAATGAGAGAGACTGGAAGGAAAAAATGGATTTCTTGGTTCCAACCAATTCTGAAATCAAACAAGGCAGATTCCACTAGTTTTCATGGCCCAGGAATAATCCTCTGTGGCTCACAACTCCAAGCTCTGGGCCTGCGGAATCCCTCTCTGTGGGCCAAGGTCTCACTGCTGTCCCCAGAGTCACCCTTCCTTTCTCATGAAGGGTAGCACATGTTTCCCAGGTGGCTCAGCCGCAAAGAATATGCCTTAAAATGGAGGAGACATGGGTTCCATCCCTGGGTGGGGAAGAACCCCTGGAGGAGGAGATGACAGCCCACTCCAGTACTCTTGCCTGGAAAATCCCGAGGACAGAGGAGCCTGGTGGGCTGCAGTCCCTGGGGTCACAACGCAGACGTGACTGAGCGTCACACACAGCACGTGTCTGCAGTTGAACGGTTTTCTCAGACTGTTCCCTACTTGCAGAACTTGGGGCATATAATCTCCTTTTCTTTCTTTTCTTTCATTTTAAGCTACATTTAATGATTCTATTTGACTGGCTGGTTAGTTTTTTTGGTTTAAGCAAAAGGTGTTAATTATTATTATATGTTCTGTGATTTCCAAAATTGCTGGTATGGATAGGAAGGTACGTATGTGAAGCTCCTGGGGACAATTTCCGGTCCCAGCATTTCACTGCTGCTGCCAGAATCAGAAATCCACAAAACCCAGAAGATGCTGGCTATAAAATCTTGCCCCTAAACTATGATCCATACCAGCCATGTTGATGACTTGCATATTGCTTTGCTCCTCTCATTTTCCTCTTTTTTAATTGTGGTAAGACCACATGAGGTATACCCTTTTAACAAATCTTAAAGTACATAATACAGTTTTGTTAACTACAGCCATAATGTAAATCAGTTCTTTAGAACTCATTCTTCCTGCATAACTGAAATCTATACTGATTGAATGGAAATTCCCATTTCTCCCTGTACCCAGCCCCCCAGAAACCATGATTCCACTCTGTTGCTATGAATCTGACTATTTTAGATACTTCAGATAAGTGAAATGCAGTATTTACTCTTCTGTAACTTGCTTTTTTTACTTAGCATAGTATCCTCAAAGTTCATCAATGTTGTCACATATAATAAGATTTCACTTAAAGATTCACCCTTAAAGATTGATCAATATTCCGTTATATGTATATAGCACGTTTTTTGTATCCACTCATTCCCCAATGGACACTTAGGTCATTTCCATATCTAGGCTGTTGTGAATAATCTTGTAACAAACATGGGATTATGGATATCTTATCAAGGAGGCCCCATAAAAAATAAATTTGTAAAGATCATTTATACTGTATATCAGCTGACTTAATTAGACACTATAGTTGGCAAGTATATAATCTAAACTTTTTAAAGTTGATTTCTTTAGAATTTTTCTTTATGTTTTAAAAATACTCTTGTTGCACTTTTTAAAACTTTATTGTGGTAAGAACAGTTAACATAAGATCTATCCTCTTAACAAATTTTAAGTAAACAATACATACTAATTACCTTCTAAAACATGCATAAATATCCAAGTAAATTAACAAAGAACAATAAGAAAGTGCACATTTTCAAAAACACGATTTTGGATGACTAACTGAATCAAATCATCTATATTACCGTATGTTCATCTAAACTCATAAGAAAATAAAAAAACATCCTAACTGTTCAATATTAGGGATTCATTTAATAAATTGTGGGACATCAATACTAGTCATATTAAGTTGTCACAAAAAACGTGACTGTGAACACTGTATTTGAAAACACAACCTGCTTTTTGATGGAAGTACCACATGCTGTCATTGCAAGAGTGTAAAATATGATTGCGGGAATGAGGTCATCTGAACAAATAAACATGTCTGGGTGAGAAAAAAAGGAAAATAATCTGAGTACAGTCTCTGCATGCGCGTAACTATCCTCCAGTTTTAAGAACCAGCACAGAGCTATTCAATTCATGACTGCCATGACTATAGAAGCAAGCTGTCTTTCCTCGCATGGGTTTGTGGGTGTTTGGGACTTTATGGACAAGTTTGATGTGCTTATCTGGGCTTCAGAAAAGGCCATGCCGCCTACTGTGGCTTCTGCCCTAAGACTCTTTCCCTTCTCTTTTCCCGGCGGGCCTGTCTGCTCAGATCACCACCTGCCTAAAGCCTAAGAGAGCCCTTCCCAGAGCTCAGGTAGCCTCTGCACCTCTCACACGCCACATCACTCTCAGGCTCAGTCCCCAGCATCCTCGCCCTGGTTTGCTTTTTGTCTGTAGCACTAACCCCTTCTGACACATTATTTCATGTTCTTTTTAAAATTTATTTATTTTTAATTAGAGGATAATTTCTTTTACAATGTTGGGCTGGCTTCTGCCATGCATCAGCATTTATCAGCTCTGGGTATACACGTGTCCCTTCCCGCCTGAGCCTCCCTCCCATCTCCCACCGCATCTCAGCCCTCTGGTTTGTCACAAAGCACCGGCGTGTGCTGTATGGTGTCTGTACGTCCCTGCCGCATACTCTGAATTCCCGCTGGCTAGCTGCTGCACTCACGGTAATGTGTGTCTCAGGGCCCCTTCTCAGCTCGTCCCGCCCTCTCCTTCCCCACTGTGCCCACTGGTCTGTTCTCCATGTCTGCGTCTCCACTGCGGTCCTGCATACAGGATCATCAATACCGTCTGTTTAGATTCCCTCACATGCTCTTATCCTTACTTTCTGCTCATTGCCTTTCTTCTCCCCTCCAAGAACACAGCCTCTATGAGGGCAAAATTCTCATCTGTTTTGCACACTGATATATCCCAAACGTTGGAAATAGAACCTGGCTCATAGTAAGAATTCAATAAATATTTGTTTCATATTAAACAAAGATACATTACTAATAATGGGTATAAGACAGGAAGGGCTTCCCTGGAGGTTCAAGTTCCCTGGTGGCTCAGACAGTAAAGAATCCACTTGCAATGCAGGAGACCCAGGTTCGATCCCTCAGGAAGATCTTCTGGAAAAGTGAATAGCTACCCACTCCAGGATTCTTGCCTGGAGAATTTCATGGACAGAGGAGCCTGGCAGGCTGCAGTCTGTGGGGTAGCTAAGAGTCGGACACAACTGAGCAACTACTTTTCACATCAGACAGGGATGTGGAACTTGACAAAATTAAAGGCAACAATGAGGATAAAGTATATGATTTTAATTCCATGAGGTTGGATGGGGGTGGGAAAGGAGAAACAAATTTGTAAATGAGTAGGTTAAGTGGTGGGAATATACAGGGAACTCTACTCCACGCTCTGGAGTAACGTAAATGGGAAGAAAATTCGAGGAAGAGGGGGTATGTGTGTCCATGTGGCTGATCCACTTTGCTGTACAGCAGAAACTGACAAAACATTATAAAGCAACTATACTCCAATTGAAAAAGAGGTGGGATTATAGCTGTAATTACCAAAAAAAATAGATACAGATATACAAACAACTTGAAAGACTAGAAAAGTATCATCATAGGGAAAACTTGATCAGGAACTAGAAATAAGTAAGATAAGAAAAAATGAAACCAGCAATCAAAAGGAATCATTGTGGGAAAATGTTTCATAATTTTGCTTATCAAGAAAAAAAACACAGTTCATAGAATTTTAGAGCTGGAGAATTCCTTGGAGTCTGATTAACCTGACACCTCAGATCACAGGTATGGAAACCTGCCCACATAAGAGCTCCACTGTTTGCCTGAGGTCAACGGCTATATGGCAGATCCATAATTAGATTCCAGGTCTCCAGATGCCTAGGCGAGGGCTGAATTAGTGCATTATACATGTTCCGTGAGCTCAAGCTGAAAGGAATGTGTGTCTTCAGCAAGGCTCACCAGGATATTGTCTGGAATACAATATAAGTTCCCTGCTGGGTATAGAAAAGGAATGGCAACACCGTCTGGAATTCCCGGATAATGGCTGTCGATGGCGACTGCACAGAGGAGCTGCCCATGAGTCTTGTTCAGTTGATCAACTCAGGAATTTTTTCTCAAATATTTTCTCTGGCTGGCTTCAGTTAAGGGGAACCACAGGAGACATTCCTCTTCCATGGGGACTCATTAACTTTAAACAGGTGTCATAGAGGACATCAAGTACCCTGACTGAATCAGGCTAGACTGGACCCTGCATTAAGGAGGAGCTGCAGGTCTTCCCACTCAGGACTTGGGATGATTCCATAGGATCATCCTTCCAAGGGACGTTCCTGTTATCCTGCTTTGTCCTTGCCACAAATCTCTGAGAGGTGTCTCTTATGAATATTAGCATGCAAAGGGTACTCTTCTCCATTCTCACCTAGACATTATGGAGGGATCACACAATGTCCACCTGTCCTCCCTAAGAGACACTGCACAGCATGAGGTTCATGGATCCTCACTCCAAGTCATGCTTTGAGAAGAGGACAAATAGGGTCAATGACTTCCCTGGAAGAGCTCCTCTATCCTCCATGCCAAGAACTTTTAACATCTTGGCAAGAAAAGTCAACCTGATGGATTGAAGCAAATTTCAAAGCGGTAAGGGAGCATCTCAAGAGAAAATTTCTTTTATTTGATTTTGACTTTATTTCTAAAAATAGCAATAAAACACAAGTATCTATAGTGCTTTGCAATTGGGGAAGAATATCCATATACATAAAATTGTGCAAAACGAATAAGTTACCAGAGTAGGTACTACTATGCACTTTTACAGATACAAAAAGGGTTGAATTACCTCACATCCTATCCCTAAGAACTGTGATGCTAGGATAAAACTTGGATCTTTTAATCTCTCCTTTTAATATACTGTCCATAGGACTTTTTTCAAAGGTATGGCATGGACCTCACTTTTCTTTAAGTAGAATTAAATCACAAATTCTTATTGGTGCTATGTGACTACATATATATATATATATATATATATATATATATATATATTCTGTGGTAAAACAGATTTGGAAAATGCTTGAGGTAAAATGAAACTGTTTGCTTTACAACAGGGCCTCCCATAACTTCACTGTAACTCTTGAGAAAAATGCTTCCCAAGTTGACCATGAACATTTTCACTTCTGAGGTGTCAAGAAGTCTGTTCTAAGGAACGCAGTTTAGGAACTACTTCCTCAGAGGATGTTTACATTCTTTCCCATGTCATGTTCTGTTATATGGCTGAAGCTAGCGATTATGTCTTATAATCTTCTTACGCATCTCCACATAGCTGAGCCCAGGACTTGAGCTCTTTACATGCCCCATACATGCTGGTCTGCTTGATTTCTATGCTGATCAGTTACAGTGGCCTCAGAGCTGAGGTGACGAGGCTTTGGGGGAAGCCCAGAGAAGTACCTGTCATTAGAGCTGGGGAAAGAAGAGAGTGAAGGGAAGCTTTACAGGAGAAATGGCACCTGAACACAGCTCTGAAGGAGAAGGTGCAGCTAGGGAGCGGAAGAGGAGTGTCCAAGGTGGAAGGAGCAGATAATGCCAAACCCCCAGAGCAAGAGGGGCCGTGGGAAGGAACTGAAGGTGGTCCAGTAGAGCTGGGGCGTAAAGCACAAGGTGGAGGGTGGAAAACACACCTCCTAGAAGTCGGGCAGGTCTTCCCAGGTGGCTCAGTGGGAAACAATCCGCCTGCCAAGCCAGAGACCCGGGTTCAATCCCCGGGCCAGGATCTCCCCCAGAGAAGGAAATGGCAACCCACTCCAGTATTCCTGCCTGGGATCCCATGGACAGAGGAGCCTGGCGGCCACAGTCCATGGGGTCAGAGTCAGACAAGATGGAGCGACTAAAGAACAGCAACAAAGTCAGGCAGAGTGCTTGATTCACCTTACTGCTGACTCACCTTACTGCTGACTCACCTTACTGCTAACTCTGTTAACTTATTGTGAGAGCTAATTCTCACAACCACTCTATAGGGTAACCATATATACCCTGTGTAGCTAAAAATCTGAGATTCGTGGAGATTCGGTAACTTTGTCCAATTCTGAAACTATGAAACGGCAGATCCAGAACCCACACTCTTGTTGAGAGATCAAATGTCTCTTAATTATTGTGGTCTTGGTAATCATTTATACATATATCAAATCATCATATATACAATTACATTTGGCAGTGTTTCCTCAATAAAACTGGTGGTGGGAGGGACTGAAAAAAGGTACAATTAACTTGAGAATGGCTTAGTGGTCATCATTAGGGGAAATTGTTTGGAACAGGAGAAGTTTTAAAGAGCTTTCAGAGTGTTCTACGAAAGATGCTGCTCCGCTTAGCTGTGTGCATAGCAGCAGAGTGTGGGCCTGTCTCCCAGCAGCTCTGCCAGACCCATCCTGGGTCCTTTCTGCTGGGTATTTGCACTCTCTTAGCTTTCATATCACCTTCATTGTACATAAAACGTGAAATATAGTCAAGGCCTATATATACACTTTACACTCTGGTAACTAATCACCTAGAAAATAGATTCAGCCCCCATATATGCTTAACACTAGCGTTATGCCTCTGAACAAGGCTTAATCTCAGCAGACCTTGAGTTTTGCATGAAGGATATATGTGGGACCAGGTACCTCTTAAGTTCCCTTATAGTTATCAGACACAGAGATCCAACTTTAAATATGCTTTATAAATGAGCACACATCTGATCTGCGGGCTTTGCTATGGTTTCCTGGCTCACTGCTATTTCCGCAAGTGTTTAGGTTTTATACGCACAGTGTTTACGGATTAGCAGGAAGCATATATCACACCTTGAAATACTGCTTCATCAGTCATTCAGGAATAACTGCTAACTAGATGAGCTTCACAACATTATCAAACTTATTCAATAAGCACATCAGTGGCTTAATTGCTGTGCTTCCCACTAGCCACTAATCAAGTGAATCCATCCCACCCAAACCTTCCTTTTTGCAAGCAGCAGACAAATATACACAAAATGACCTTTGGACTAGGAAAGGCCCGTCTACGCGGGGCTAAAGAAGTTGCGACGTAAGTGGGCTATAGAGGTGCCATTGGATATGGGCTTTGAAAGAGGTTTAAAGGACGTGAGATTTAACTATAATTTAGCTATAAACTATTTTACAATACAAAATAATTCAATCTAGTTCAAATCAAAGTTATTGTGATGAGACACTCTGATGAACAAGGCAGACACTCTTGCCTTTGCGGAGCTTAAACACAGCCCTGAAATGGCATTGCCAGGAGTGGCGTGCCCCCCAGGAAGGAATGTGGGCATCCGGAAAGAGAGTGAATTCTGTGAGCAGCAATGGTAACAGGCCTGGGAGACACTCTGAATGGTTTTTGAAAGCGTAGTAGAAGACAGAATACTAAATGCCGCCTTATGGATTGGCATGGACTGTCATGTAATCAACAGATGAAGTTTTGAACGCCTCCTGAAACGCCTCATGAAATACCATAGGATGATAAAGACTTAGAACACAGAACTGAGTTGCTATTTGCACAGCACTCTTTTGGACATGAAAAAATAGAGAGCTAGCACAAGGAGAATGTCTGTTAAGAACTTTTTTAGATACAGTCAGCCTCTCATACACTGTGTGTGTGCATGCTAAATCACTTCAGTCGTGTCCAACTCTTTGTGATGCTATGGACTCTAATCTGCCAGGCTCCTCTGTCTGCGGGATTCTCCAGGCAAGAATACTGGAGTGGACTGCAGTGCCCTCCTCCAGGGGATCTTCTTGACCGCAGGACTGAACCCGTGTCTCTTAGATCTCCTGCACTCGCCAGCAGGTTCTCTGCCGTCAGCACCAGCTCTCATGCATTAGCCAGATGAAAACGATGACGTGGTCAGATTTTTCATTTGTGTCAGTGGAGAGATGACTTCATGGTCAGTGGCCAAAAGAGATGAATTTGAACGACAAAATCCATTACTCAGAGTTGAAAACTTGAGTTGAAAACGTGAGGGAAATGTTCACAAAGATTGTGCCACACATCTCAAATGGTACACTTAATAGCAATTATAACATTTATTCTTATATTTCTTAAATAATTGAAGGAAAATGTATGTTTCTACTATACAACAATATCAGCTTCACCAACTCCTGTTTCGCTCAAACTCTATATAGCAAATTGGGGTCACCTAACTTACTCCGTTTTATTTCGCTGTACCTCAAATGCTTTGCTATTAAGGAAATGAGCAAATGTACGCTCCAAGTGTGAACATATGTCACGACTGATGAGGTAAGCGAAAATGTGCATTCTTTTAAGATAACCTTCAGTGGCACTCCAAAAACAGTTTGAAAGAAACACCATTAAAGTAAGCGCAAATCCTTTGAAAGCGGCCATTGAAAGGGAAAATGCTTGATTCATAAGTACAAAGTTTGATATTTTTTTATATTTTATAGACTCACTGTGAATATATGTGGTAGTTTTTTCCTTGAAATTGCCCTGACATAACTTGTCCTAGCAGACATCAAGCTCCAACACTATATGTCTTGCTTTATCCATACATTAAGTATGTTTTGCACCAAATCTTGACAGTTCCCATCCAAGTTAAAAGCTGCTTATTTGATTTTCATGTCTTAATAGGGGCTTCCCTGGTGCTTCAGCTGGTAAAGAATCCACCTGCAATGTGGGAGACCTGGGTTTGATCTCCTGGGTTGGGAAGATCTGCTGGAGAAGGGATAGGCTACCCACTCCAGTATTCTTGGGCTTCCCTGGTGGCTTAGCTGGTAAAGAATCTGCCTCCAGTGTGGGAGACCTGATTTGATCCCTGGGTTGGGAAGATCTCCTGCAGAAGGGAAAGGCTACCCACTCCAGTATTCTGGCCTGGAGAATATACAGTCCATGGGGTCACAAAGAGTCGGACAGGACTGAGCAACGTTCACTTTCAGGAGGTGCTGGTGGTAAAGAACCCACCTGCCAATGCCAGAGGCACGAGAGACATGGGTTTGATCCCTGGTTTGGGAAGATCCCCTGGAGTAGGAAATGGCAGCCCATGTCACTATTCTTGCCATGGAAAATTCCCTGGACAGAGGAGCCTGTTGAACTACAGTCCATGGGGTCGCAAAGAGTTAAATACGACTGAGCAACTGAAAACACACACACACACACACACACACAAGTCTCAATAAGGTAGATTCGTTTTTAAATGTTTTCCTGAGTTAAGACCTATCTCATTTGCTTTTGGCGATATGTAATCACATTATTTTACTGAAATCTCTCTTCCATTTTATTCTTCTTCCTTTTCTCTTTTACTCTTCTTTTTATTTTCAATGTTTAGTAGAGCAACTCAAGACCTGGGAAAACACAGCTCTAGAGGAACCTCACTGTCCACTGGGGAAAAGATAAGAACCGAAGGGTAACTAGCCAAGGGAAACTCACCATCGAGAAAAAAGAGAAAGGCATCAGTGACGTTCGCTCGACACTCATCATGTCCCAGCCACACTGTATATCTGAAACATTCAGTCTTCATAAATTTCCCACATTCACATCTCCAATCACGCATTAGAGAGTCAAGGCTCATCAAGTAATGTGATCAATGTGAAAATTAAATTAGTCAATCAGGGCAGTTTTCACAGTCAGATCTAATTTTTTAAATATTTATTTGTTTGGCTGTGCTGGGTCTTAGTTGCAGCATATGGGATCTAGTTCTTTGAGCAGGGATTGAACTCAAGCCCCTTGCATCGGGAGCTTGGAGTCTTAGCTACTGGACCATCAGACAAGTCCCTGTACTCAGATCTGACTACAAAAATTCATACAATCAACACTCTAACATTCTTCCTTCTCAACATTATGTTGAAATACCAAAAGATAAAGGAAATTTTTAAAATTTATTAAATGATTGCAAAACTGGGTACATTTACTGTCAAATCTGTAAATATAGAAAGCATAAACTAAAATCCCACCAACCTGGTAATACTCATTGTTAATATTTTAAGATATATTCTTTTTTTATGAATAGAAATCACTCTCTCTTAAATGGAATCCTGATTTAACACTTTCTTATGATCTGTTTTTTCATGGGTCTCCTGATCTCACAAAGCATTTTTCTGCAACATCATTTTCAAATGATTGCATTTTTCCATAGCATGGCTAGACCCCAATAAATTTAAGCATTTTCTCGTTAATGATACTTAGGTTGGTACAATTTTCACTGTTATATCAGAAACTGTGATGAATATTCCTGTCAACAATTTTGTGCACATACACATGGTTAATTTATAAGAATAACTTCCTTAATACATTATTGCTGAATCAAAGTGAATGCATTTCGTCAAGTCTTTTATGACATATTACCAGACTGCACTCCACACAGCTTTATAGCACTGTTATACTTCCAGTAACTAGAGCGTCTCAAATAGCTCGGATGGTAAAGAATCTGCCTGCAATGCAGGAGACCCAGGTTCAGTCCCTGGGTCAGGAAGAGCCCCTGGAGAAGGGAAGGGCTACCCACTCCAGTATTCTGGCCTGGAGAATTCCATGGACTGTATAGTCCATGGAGTCACAAAGAGTCAGACATAATTAAGGGACTTTCACTTTCAGCAATGTTTGGGAATATATCCCTCTTTGCAACTTTCACAACACTAGATATTATCATTTTTCCAAAACAATCAGTTTCTAAGCAGAAAATAATATCCAATTTTATTTACATTTATATTTATTTGAATGATAATGAAATTGAATGTTTATATGTCTTTGAAGTTTTCTTTTTTGAATTGCTTGTTCTTCTGATGAACTTTTTTCTGGGAGGTAAATTTTGATTTTCTATTCAGTTTGCTGACTGTATTTTTGACACACAACTTTTAAATGTTTATTCTGTCCAAGTGTCAATATTTTTATGTACTCTGCTTATTTGGTTGTCAGTCACTTGGTTGTACTCTGAGATCTGAAAAATATTTATCTACACTATCTTCTAGCTTTCTTCCACTTTTTAAAATTTGAATCTTAATTTAATAAAATTACATCATTACAAAAATGAATCCAAATGGCCAAAGTAGGTTTGGGTGAAACCCAGCTGAGTTTTAAACATACAGTTCAATGTGGTTGTAGGAATGCTCAAACATGTCAGAGAATAAGCCGCAGGTCTCTTGTGTTCAGTGTATCATGGGCTTCATATAATACCTGTACAGAGGGAAAGAGGAGCATTGGTTAATCTGATATGTCAGTTAAGCTTAGTTAGGAGATTCCTTATTACATTTCATTTGGAACCAGCCACCGTGATGAATGTCTTATTCATCTCAGTTTTTCAATTTGTTCTGTTGTGTCTTAAATTAAACAATCAAACATTCTACATCCTTTTTCTATCTTCTTTCACAGGCTACATCCTAAAACACAATGCTAAATAAAAGTGATGCTAGCCTTTTAATGTCACTATATGTAAACTTGGTTGAATTTTTTCTTCATGTAAGTGTGAGATACTCTTTAATAAGACATAAACCTCTCTTAAACTTATTTCCAGAAGCAAAATACTTTCCTCAGCTTACATTAAGCTATTTTTATCTTATATGCTTGCTCACATTTTCCTTTGTTTCCTTTGCCTCTCTGCACTATATTTACTTTTAAAATCAGATTGTTTGGAGTGGATATGCTGTGTGTTTATTCTACTGAAGACTATTATTCAAAAAGTTATGTTTGAATAGGTATTCCTCTAATTAGTCATATCTACATGAAATAGCTCTTGAATTCTTGCTTCCATTGACTGAAAAAATTAGTATACTTACATTTCTCCCATCCTTCACTACCAGTTTCCCAATTGTGCACTTTGTGGTTTTAAATGTGCAGAGCTATTCTAACTTTTTGCATTTTATATTATGCATTCTTTCAATAATTATCTTTAGATTTTTTTGCTCTTAACAGTATTTGCATTAACCATTTAGTGTTAACTACATATCTTATTCTTTGATTTTTCAAACCAAGTTTTTACATTGCAACTCCCTCAGTCTTGAATTTGGTTAATTACCCAGTTCAGTCAGTTCAGTCGCTCTTTCATGTCCAACTCTTTGCAACCCCATGGACTTGCATGGACTAGTTTCTCCAATTTAACTCTGAATTTGGCAACAAGGAGTTCATGATCTGAGCCACAGTCAGCCTCCTGTCTTGTTTTTGCTGACTGTATAGAGTTTATCCATCTATAGCTGCAAAGAATATAATCAACCTGGTTTCATTGTTGACCATCTGGTGATGTTCATGTGTAGAGTCTTCTCTTGTGTTGTTGGAAGAGGGTGTTTGTGATGACCAGCGCATTCTCTTGGCAAAACTCTGTTAGCCTTTGACCTGCTTTGTTCCAAGGCCAATCTGCCTGTTACTCCAGGGATCTCTTGACCTCCTACTTTTGCATTCCTGTCCCCTATAATGAAAAGGATATCTTTTGGGGTATTAGTTCTAGAAGGTCTTGTAGGTCTTCATAGAACCGTTCAACTTCAGCTTCTTCAGCATTACTGGTTGGGGCATAGACTTGGATTACCATGATAGTGAATGGTTTGCCTTGGAAACGAACAGAGATCATTCTGTCGTTTTTGAGATTGCATCCAAGTACTGCATTTTGGACTCTTGCTGACTATGATGGGTACTTCCTTTCTTTTAAGGGATTCCTGCCCACAGTAGTAGATACAATGTTCATCTGAGTTAAATTCACCCATTCCAGTCCATTTTAGTTGACTGATTCCTAAAATGTCGACGTTCACTCTTGCCATCTCCTGTTTCAGTTCAGTTCAGTCGCTCAGTCATGTCTGACTCTTTGCAACCCCATGAACCACAGAACACCATCCATCACCAACACTCCTGTCCATCACCAACTCCTGGAGTTTACCCAAACTCACGTCCATTGAGTTGGCAATGCCATCCAACAACCTAATCCTCTGTCATCCCCTTCTCCTCCTACCTTCAATCTTTCCCAGCAACAGGGTCCTTTCCAATGAGCCATCTCTTCACATCCAGTGGCCAAAGTATTGGAGTTTCAGCCTCAACATCAGTCCTTCCAATGAACACCCAGGACTGATCTCCTTTAGGATGGACTGGTTGGATCTCCTTGCAGTCCAAGGGACTCTCAAGAGTTTTCTCCAACACCACAGTTCAAAAGCATCAATTCTTTGGCACTCAGCTTTCTTTATAGTCCAGCTCTCACATCCATACATGACCACTGGAAAAACCATAGCCTTGACTAGACGGACCTTTGTTAACAAAGTAATGTCTCTACTTTTCGATATACTGTCTAGGTTGGTCATAACTTTCCTTCCAAGGAGCAAGCGTCTTTTAATTTCATCACTGCAGTCACCATCTGCAGTGATTTTGGAGCCCAAAAAAATAAATGCTATCACTGTTTCCAATGTTTCCCCACTTATTTTGCCATGAAGTGATGGGACCAGATGCCATAATCTTAGATTTCTGAATGTTAAGCTTTAAACCAACTTTTTCACTCTCTTCTTTCACTTTCATCAAGAAGCTTTTTAGTTCTTCTTCACTTTCTCCCATAAGGGTAGTGTGATCTGCATATCTGAGGTTATTGATATTTCTCCCAGCAATCTTGATTCCAGCTTGTGCTTCTTCCAGCCCAGCGTTTCTCATTATGTACTCTGCATATAAGTTAAATAAGCAGGGTGACGATATATAGCCTTGATGTACTCTTTTTCCTATTTGGAACCAGTCTTTTGTTCCATGTCCAGTTCTAATTGTTGCTTCCTGACCTGCATACAGGTTTCTCAGGAGGCAGGTCAGGTGGTCTGGTTATTCCCATCTCTTTCAGACTTTTCCACAGTTTATTGTGATCCATACACTCAAAGGCTTTGGTATAGTCAATAAAACAGAAATAGATATTTTTATGGAACTCTCTTGCTTTTTCAATGATCCAATGGATGTTAGCAATTTGATCTCTGGTTCCTCTGCCTGGATCACTTCCAATTTGCCTTGATTAATGGACCTAACATTCCAGGTTCCTATGCAAGATTGCTTTTTACAGCATCAAATTTTACTTCCATCACCACTCACATCCACAACTGGGTGTTGTTTTTGCTTTGACTCCATCTCTTCATTCTTTCTGGAGGTATTTCTCCACTGATCTCCAGTAGCATATTGGGCACCTACCAACCTGAGGAGTTTATCTTTCAGTGTCCTATCTTTTTGCCTTTTCATACAGTTCATGGGGTTCTCAAGGCAAGAATACTTAAATGGTTTGCCATTCCCTTATCCAGTGGACCACATTTTGTCAGAACTCTCCCCATGACCCATCTGTCTTGGGTGGCCCTACACAGCATGGCTCATAGTTTCATTAAGTTAGACAAGGCTGTGGTCCATGTGATCAGTTTGGTCAGTTTTCTGTGATTGTGGTTTCCATTCTGTCTTCCCTCTGATAAAGAAGGATAAGAGGCTGATGGAAGCTTCATGATGGGAAAGACTGATTGAGGGAGAAACTAGGTCTTGTTCTGATGGGTGGGGCCATGTTCAGTAAATCTTTAATCCAATTTCTGTTGATGGGCCGGGCTGTGTTCCCTCCCTATTATTTGACCTGAGGCCAAACTTCGGTGGAGGTAATGAAGATAATGGCACCTCCTTCAAAAGGGCCCATGCACGCACTGCTACGCTCAACGCCCCCAACCCTGCAGCAGGCCACCGCCGACCCACCGCTGCCTCCGCCAGAGACTCCTGGACACTCACAGGCCGGTCTGGGTCAGTCTCTTGTGGGGTCACTGCTCCTTTCTCCTGGGTCCTTGTGCACACGAGGTTCTGTGTGTGCCCTCCCAGAGTCTATCTCTGGCAGTCTGTAAGTTCTGGCAGCTCTACGGTGGGGTTACTGGTGACCTCCTCCAAGAGGGCTTGCGCTACACCCAGGTCTGCTGTACCCAGAGCCCTGCCCCTGCGGCAGCCCACTGCTGACCCGGCCCTCCGCAGGAGACACGGAAACACAGGTCTGGCTCAGTCTCTGTGGCATCTCTGGGTCCTGGTGCACACAATGTTTGCCTCTGGCCAGTATGGGGTTTGGTTCTAAATGCAATTTCACCCCTCCTACTGTCCTGCTGGAGCTTCTCCTTTGGCTGTGGAGTATCGTTTTTTGGCAGGATCCAACATTCTCCTGTCGATGGCTGTTCAGCAGTGAGTTCTAATCTTGGAGTTCTGGCAGGAGACGATGAGCACGCACCCTTCTACTCCGCTATCTTGGAGTAATATTAATCACGCAGCAACCCAGATTTTTTGTTGAGGAATTATTTTAATTGTATTTAAATTGAATGGCATGCAAGTGTCAACTTAAAAAATATTCACAACATAACAGTTGAGAGTTATGTTTTATTTGGTGGGAATTTTTAGGACTTCAAGACAGCATCTCAAGTGACCCTGAGAACTACTCCAAGGAGGCGAGGGGAGGAGTCAGGTCATATAGAAGTTTTACAGCAAAGGGCAGGTAGTCTGAATGTCAAAAGTTAAAGGTTGTTATTCATTAAAGAAAACCAGGTAATCCAAGCTAAGGAATTTAGCTCCTGTCTATGTAGGGGGAAATGCAAGAGTCTGGGTTCACTGAAATCATTCCTTTGACATGCACCTCAGCTATCTGGGACCAGTTTCCTGTGTTTTCACATCCTGAGCTTCCTTTCCTCGAGGCTCACCTTAGGGAGTGACCATAAGTCTGCTGGCTGCTAGAAGGCAGATAGTCTCCTTCCTGTGACCTTCAGGGCTCACCAGCTCACACTGGAGGGCTGGAAACGCTGATGAGTGTGACATCCTTATTTACTGATGACACAGGAAATATTCCATTTCTCACAAGCATGCCTCATTTTATCACGCTTCACTTTACTATACTTCACAGATATTTCATTGTTTGACAAGTTGAAGGTTTGCCCTGCGTCGAGCCAGTCTACTGATGCCATTTTCCAATAGATCTGCTCACTTGTTCTTTCTCTGTCACGTTTTGGTAATTTCTTGCAATATTTCAAACACTGTCATTATTGTTCTACTTTTTATGGTGATTTGTTTTCTGTATCTTTGTATTATTCTTGCAAAAAGATTATGACTGGCAGAAGCTCAAATGATCGTTAGCACTTTTTAGCAATAAACCACTTTTTAATTAAGGTCTCTATATTTTTATAGTCAATGGGGTCACCAAGAGTCAGACACAACTGACTAAGACTTTCACTTTCACTTTCATATTTTTAGACATAATGCTATTACTGCACATTTAATAGACTATAGTATGGTGTAAACATAACTTTTAAATGCACTGGGAAACCAAAAAAAATTGTGACTTGCTTTATCGTGATAATTGCTTTATTTCTATGGTCTTGAACTGAACTCACAGTACCTCCAAGGTATGCCCATGTTTCCTAAGCCCTGGTAAATTTGAGAAAGTCTTTCTGTTGCTTTTGAACATAAAGCTTTAAAGCCTGGGTATAGCATTCTTTCACAAAAATTGTTTTTCTTTAAACTCTGTAGACATTGCTCTATTGTCTCTTGGGGTTTTATATTGAAAATAAAAGTGTAGCCCACTCTAATATAAAAGTGCTTAGTTGACAGGTATTTTCCCCTTCCCTCATAAAACTTATTCACCTGATGGTTTTAATGCCTATTTGAATTCTGCTATTGCATCTTTAGTTTTCTTATTTTCTCTTCTTACCTCAGGCAGCTCCACTTCCTTATTACCTGATTCCCTTTACACGTTCCTTTCATCTGCATTTGTCCAAGTCTTAAAAGTTTAGGTTCATGGTAGAAAAATTTTTTTAAATATTCAAATGAAAGGAAATACACAAAGAGTATATATCAGAAAGGGTTGTAATAAAAGATGTTTGCCTAGTTTCATATAGAGTCAAAATTGGATGAAAAGCAAAAAACTCATGAATAAATTATAGTGTAGCCATAAAAAAATGGGATACTATAACACAGTGGACAGAACCAAGTCTTGCTACACAAAACAGCAAGACTAACTTTGCAGGCATAATGTTGAAGCCAGGTACAATAAAGCACACACTTTATTATTACCTATGTAAATTGAAGCACAGTTTCACTAATCTTCAGTGATAAGGCCAAAAGAGTGGTTATATTTGTGAAGCATAAAGACTGAGAGAAGATATAAAGAATGTTTGTAGGTTACTAGAATTTTTCTGTTTCTTAATCTGGATAGAGTTTATGCTGGTACATTTACTGTGTAAAACACAGATCAAACTGTACATTGAGAATGTGTGAAGTTCTTTCGGTGTATGCTATATTTCAAAAAGAATGTTTACCAAAAATGTAAACAATACATTGATTTACCTGATTTTGAAAATATCTGCAATTATTAATAGAGTCAGTCCTCCCTATCCACATGGTCTGTACCCGTCAGTTCAGTTCAGTTCAGTCACTCAGTCATGTCTGACTCTTTGTGATCCCATGGACTGCAGCTCACCAGGCTTCCCTGTTCATCACCAACTCACTCCCAGAGCCTACTCAATGTCCATCGAGTCTGTGATGCCATCCAACCATCTCATCCTCTGTCATTCCCTTCTCCTCCCCTTTTCAATCTTTCCCAGCAACAGGGTCTTTTCAAATGAGTCAGTTCTTTGCATCAGGTGGACAAAGTATTGGAGTTTCAGCCTCAACATCAGTCCTTCCAATGAATATTCAGGACTGATCTCCTTTAGAATGGACTGGTTGGATCTCCTTGCAGTCCAAGACACCCTCAAGAGTCTTCTCCAACACCACAGTTCAAAAGCATCAATTCTTCGGTGCTCAACTTTCTTTATAATCTAATTCTCACATCCATACATGACTACTGGAAGAACCATAGCCTTGACCAGACAGATATTTGTCGGCAAAGTGATGTCTCTGCTTTTAAATATGCTGTCTAGGTTGGTCATAACTTTTCTTCCAGGAAGCAAGCGTCTTTTAATTTCATGGCTGCAATCACCATCTCCAGTGATTTTGGAGCCCAAAATAATAAAGTCTGTCACAGTTTCCACTGTTTCCCCTTCTATTTGCCATGAAGTGATGGGACCAGATGCCATGATCTTAGTCTTCTGAATGTTGAGCTTTAAACCAACTTTTTCACTCTCCTCTTTCACTTTCATCAGGAGCCTCTTTAGTTCTTCTTCGCTTTCTGCCATAAAGATGGTGTCATCTGCATATCTGAGGTTATTGATATTTCTCCCGGCAATCTTGATTCCAGTTTGTGCTTCATCCAGCCCAGCGTTTCTCATGATGAAGAATTGATGCTTTTGAACTGTGATGTTGGAGAAGACTCTTGAGAGTCCCTTGGACTGCAAGGAGATCCAACCAGGCCATTCTGAAGGAGATCAGCCCTGGGTGTTCTTTGGAAGGAATGATGCTAAAGCTGAAACTCCAGTACTTTGGCCACCTCATACGAAGAGTTGACTCATTGGAAAAGACTTTGATGCTGGGAGGGATTGGGGGCAGGAGGAGAAGGGGACGACCCAGGATGAGATGGCTGGATGGCATCACTGACTCGATGGACATGAGTCTGAGTGAACTCCGGGAGTTGGTGATGGACAGGGAGGCTGGGCGTGCTGCGATTGATGGGGTCGCAAAGAGTCGGACACGACTGAGCGACTGAACTGAACTAAACTCTTCATATAAGTTAAATAAGCAGGGTGATAGTATAAAGCCTTAACGTACTTCTTTCCTGATTTGCAATCAGTCTGTTGTTTCATGTCCAGTTCTAACTGTTGCTTCTTGACCTGCAAACAAATTTCTCAGGAGGCAGGTCAGGTGGTCTGGGAGTCCCATTTTGTTAAGGATTTTCTGCAGTTTGCTGCAATGCACACAGTTGAAGGTTCTGGCCACTCAGAGAAGCAGAAGTAGGCGTCTTTGTGGCACCCCCTTGCTTTTACAATGATCCAGCGGATGCTGGATCTGCACCCATGGGTTTGACCAATCAGCAATAGAGAATTTTTTTGATTTCCAGAAAATTACCCAAAGCAAAACCTGAATTTGCAGGGCACCAGCAACTATTTACAAAGCATTTGCATTGTATTAGGTATTATAAGTAATCAGAAGGAAATGGCAACCCACTCCAGTGTTCTTGCCTGGAGAATCCCAGGGACAGAGGAGACTGGTAGGCTGCTGTCTCTGGGGTCGCACAGAGTCAGACATGACTGAAGTGACTTAGCAGCAGCAGAGAGGATATAAAGTATATGGGAGGATGTGTGCAGGTTGTAGGCAAACACTATCCTGTTTTATGAAAGGAACTTAAGGCTTCTTGGACTTTGGCATCAATCTCCCACAGATAACAAAGCACAACTGTACGCAACTCGAACTAAATGCAAGCAAAGAATTAGCCCTTGTCAACTGGATTTTAAGTAACAGAGTTAAAAAAAAAAAAAAAAAAAGACATCTCTGTCTTCAGAAACTTCTGCAGATTAGAATCTATCCCATTCATGAAGACTGCCAAGGGAGAATGTACCATGCTCTCTATTGTGAATTCATTTCCAAACATTGAGATTGGAAACTGGATACTAAATAGGCAATTCCAAATCGAAAGCAAAGTTTTAAGTCCTTGATTCTACTCACACAATTGAGTAATTCAGGAAAGGCAGTCTCAGCATCTTTGGTCCTCTTCCGCAGGAGACATGTGTGCGAGGAGCCCTGTCCTCAACCAGTCTGGCCCCACGGAGTTTGTGTTTCGGGTCTTCACCACCGTCCCAGAACTCCAGGTCCTCCTCTTCGTCCTCTTCCTCGTCCTCTACTTGGTGATCCTTTCCGGCAACACGGCCATCATCTGGGTGGTGTGCACACACAGCTCACTCCACACCCCCATGTACTTCTTCCTGAGCAATCTGTCCTTCTTGGAAATCTGCTACACCACCGTGGTGGTACCCTTGATGCTTTCCAACATTTTTGGGGCCCAGAAGCCCATCTCACTGGCTGGCTGTGGGGCCCAAATGTTCTTCTTCCTCACCCTGGGCAGCACTGACTGCTTCCTCTTGGCGGTCATGGCCTATGACCGCTACGTGGCCATCCGCCACCCGCTGCATTACATGCTCATCATGACCCGGAAGCTCTGCGTCCAGATGGTGGGCTGTGCCGTGGGCCTGGCCTCCCTCCTCTCCCTGCAGCTCACCAGCCTAATCTTCACCCTGCCCTTCTGCGGGCACCTCCGCAAAATCAACCACTTCCTGTGTGACGTGCCCCCGGTCCTGCGGCTGGCCTGCGCGGACATCCGCGTGCACCAGGCCGTGCTCTGTGCCGTGGGCAGCCTCGTGCTGACCGTGCCCTTCCTCCTCATCTCCGTCTCCTACGTGCTCATCGGCTCGGCCATCCTGCGCATCGGCTCTGCGGCGGCCGCCGCCGGGCCTTCTCCACCTGCTCCTCCCACCTCGCCGTGGTCCTGCTGCAGTACGGCTGCTGCAGCCTGGTCCACCTGCGCCCGCGGTCCAGCACCTCGGAGGACGAGGACCGCCAAATCGCCCTGATTTACACCTTCGTCACCCCCTTACTCAACCCTCTGATTTACACTCTGCGCAACAAGGATGTCAAAGGCGCTCTGAAGACTGCCTTCGTCAGTAAAGCAGCCTCAGACAACATTTGAAGGCTTAGGGGGCTGGGGTGGGTGTTTGTCACTTGCCATCATGACAAAGAGAGCACGTTCATGCTTTCCCACCCTGTGCCATTGATTTGACTTTTTGCCCTATTTGGCCCAGGTCCACAGCCTGTACTCATAATAGCAGAGTCCAAGACGGAAGGCTTCCTCTTCCTGCCTGATAATGAGGAATGGGGCCCTTGCTTGCAGTGCACTGCTTGCTCGTGGCTCTTCAAAAGTGGCCGTGGGGGGCTGGTCTGATAATGAGATTGCGCATGTGGCATCACCCTCCAATTAAAAATTAATTTTAAAAAATAAATTGGTATAACCTTTTGTAACTGAAAATTAGGTCCCTGCCCCCAGTGCTGAGTGAGTAATGAGGGCAACCTGGCTATGTTCCAGTGTCTCCTAGTTTATGGTCTATGGGAACTTAAATAGAATTTGTATCCTACTGTGTGTGAACATCTTATAAATCTTTATTATGTTGAACTGGTTCACAGTGCTTTTCATGTCTACTATATCCTTCCACTGAAATGGCAACCCACTCCAGTACACTTCCCTGGAGAATTCCTTGGACAGAGAGGGCTGGCAGGCTACAGTCCAAGGGGTCACAAAGAGTCAGACGCAACTGACCAACTAAACATCAACAATACTCTTCTACTTTTCTGTGTATCCATTCTATTAATTTTTGATTGTTTGATATTGAAACTCCAACTAAAAATCTTAATTTATCTTCTTAAAAAGATAATTGTAATATATAGTGGAACTAAATGTAAATCTGTTCTGTATTTTCCAAGTCTGTAAATGTACTATCAATACTTTCGTAATTAAAAAAAAAAAAAAAAGAAAAAAAAACAAAGAAAGAGTAATGAGGTCAAGGTTGTGAGGACAAAGAAAGAGAAATTTATTAATTTGCTGGCAAACGAGGAGGGTAGCAGACTAGCATCTTGAAAACTGCCCTCCTGCTCTCTGAAAGAGGGTAGGTCAATTTAAAGAGAATTATGAGGGTCAGTCGGGATGGTAGGACTATGTGACCAAGGCTTCACTGAGCAGGTGCCACTATTTTTTACTTTCCCACGATTCATGGCCATTGTGGTTGTCTGCCTTTGATCAAGATGTTCCCACAGTTTTTCTGCCAACCACTTTGTCCTAAGCACCTGTGACTCAAGATAAGAACAACTAGCAAAACAAGAAAGAAGCTATCAG
The DNA here is from genome assembly GCF_001704415.2 of Capra hircus. Classification (NCBI taxonomy): domain Eukaryota; kingdom Metazoa; phylum Chordata; class Mammalia; order Artiodactyla; family Bovidae; genus Capra; species Capra hircus. Next base: position 1,939,746 of record NC_030822.1, read on the forward strand.
CATAGTTAGCAGGAAAAAGCGGCATGTGTACATTATCAGAGTTAACACGTGAGTTAAAAGAGAAAGTTAGTTATTAGATTTTTAACTCTGTAGTCAGCTACACCTTCTGAATGCTGTGTGACCAAGTACACCAAAGGCCTAGAAAACTTTCTATTCTTTGATTCAATAATTCTTATTCTAAAAGTACAACCTCAGATAACTGAGTCAAACAAAAATGAAAATACAAAACTGTTTCTTAATTTATTTTTAAAAAGCTATTAAAATATAATTTTAAATATTGGATACAAAAATAGAGTGTACTTTGAATTACATTTAATATTTCATAATAAAGGCACATATAAGTGATAAAAAGCAAGGTACAAATCTTTGTTTACAATAGGAACCCAATTTTTTAAAAATGCATATACATAATGATGAATAGAAATACACCAAACAGTTAACAGTTGTTATATGTGATTTGTAGAATTATGGATAATGTTTTTCTTCTATACCCATTTAGGCATTTTTCATGATTTTTAATATAAGATTCTGTTACTTTTATAATTGGGAAAATAGTCATTTACAAGAGGAATCTGAGGCTCTTATAAATTTATTTGACAAGTAAACTTTCCATCATCACAGTGATGATGTTTTCGTGTTTTTCCTAAATTTTTAATGTTTTTCCTAGATTAACACTTTTTGCTTTGGTTACGTCCTCTCTTCAAAACTAGATTTAATACTTTAAAATGTTTTATATAATTTTACACGGTGATAAGGAGAACTAAACACGTGTTACTTATTCCAGGAACAGCTATAGATTTAACAATATTAAAAATGCCTTTGCTTTCAACTGAACATTGAACAAGACAAAGAAAGCTCTCTGGTGGGCAGGTTGCTTATGAACAAACCCAGGTCAAGTCACATCAGAACATAATGAATCAATTAAATGTATATACTGAACTTGGCATTGCTGAGAATGCGAACAAAAGTTTGCAGCTGCATTTTCTTGCCTCCTTTCATTTGTACTCATTGTCACAAATTATAGAGAAGACTAACGTGGAATTCCAAAGGAAGGGGGCTACCCTGGTGGCTCAGTGGTAGAGAATCCGCATGTCAATGCAGGGGACACAAGAGACGAGGGTTTGATCCCTGAGCCAGGAAGATCCCCTGGAGGAGGAAATGGCAACCCACTCTAGTATCCTTGCCCGGAGAATCCCATGAACAGAGGAGCCTGGTGGGCTGCAGTCCACGGGGTTGTGAAAGAGTCAGACACAACTGAGCGCCGCGCAAAGGGAAGAGTGTTGAAACGTTACCCTGTTGGGAAGAAGGCTCTGAAGTGCTGATCAGTCCTTTCCACTGAATTACGGAGTTCCCCCGGTTGCCTTCCTGAGTATATTTTAGCTGAATGTCATGAGCTCCTCCTTCTTATTAATAAATTATTCCCTTAAAATAAGAGTCTTTGCATGAAGATACCAGATTCTGGAATTAGAACATTGAGTGGAATATCAGTGCATCATCAGTCATATCATGGGACTGGCTTGTCAATCAATGATGTTTCTTTGAGAAAATGATGGTGCCCCTCGCCCACACACCCCGCCCCCAGCCCCCAGCCCCTGGTAACAAGGTGTACTCATGGTAGCATAAGCGCAAGTCAGGACTTACAAAATTACTTTAGGCTCCTCCCCTTTGCACCTCCTGCATCTTCACTGCCCCTCTCAAATTTCTACCTGTTTCAAAGCCCTGCTCATCCTTTTCACGTTCATCCTTTTGGGTTTGTGAGTCTGTTCTTGGTATCAAATGACTTACAGAGAAGCACTTACCCAGGAGGTACACTCCCCTTCTGCTGGCATTCTCTAACTATGCCTGTCTCATTAGAACTTTATTAAAATGCAGTTTATCACAGAATATAACCGAGTAACCATGTGATTCCACTGTGAATCAGTAAGCACACTGTGGCCAGAACACACGACAAAAACATCACTAGTGTGTTGATACAACGGGTTCCTCCAACTCTTTTCATGCAGTTTTACTGGTGGATGAGAAAAAGGGTTAGTTATGGCAGCAGGAGTGGTGCTTCTGTGTGGGAAATCCTTCCCGGCGTTTCTCCCCACCCGCCCACCCAAAAAAAGTATTTATTTTTAAATCCAGAGTCTGAAAAAAAGTAATTGCGAAATCAGGAAAATTGAGGAAGTTATTATAATTGTGCTGCAGGAATTAAAGCATAATAATCACTCAACATCACTAATTATCAGGGAAATGCAAATGAAAACCTGCAATGAGATAGCACCTTACAACTGTCAGAATGGCTATCATCAAAAAGTCGACAGAAATTCTACAGAGAAGAGACTAGTGGTTAGCAGTAGGGAGAAGGAAGAGAGGAAAGGCAAGACAGGGAAAGAGGAGTAAGAGGTACAAAATATGTACCTTTATGAATAAAATAAATCAGATACGAGGATATATTGTACAGCATAGGGAAAAGAGCCAAAATGCTATAAGTTTAAATGGAATACAATCTACAACAATAACTGAATCATTATGTTGTATGCCTAAAACAAATATAATGCTGCAGATAAATTACAGATTAATTTTTAAAATAAATAAAATATAATTTAATTTAAAAATAAATAAAGCATAACCATCAATGTAGAGAGGTTACTGGTTCAGAGGGATCCACTCATGTCAGGAAGAAAGTGGGGACCAAACAGGAAATGTGACATGCAGCGTCAGAGGTTGAGTCTGCATTTCTGAGACCAGAACTAGAAGCACTGGGAGAAACTGTCACGATCGGATCAGTCAGTCTTGATGGTAGCTGTTCCCATATGTGTGTTTATGGCCCATTTGCTGTTAACAGGGAGTTATTCTTGCAAGTAAAGGAAGTAGTCGTTAGTTCATGTGCATAAGATACTTTATACAAATCCTGTGAGAGATGTTCCAGGACATAATACATTACAGAAACAAATAAGTCCTTAAACTGGCCATTTTGACATGATTCTGTCTAATGCTTTTAATCCTGTTGGGAGACCTGAATGCTCACTTATCCGAGTACTGCCCAGCCACGTCCCTGGAGCATTGTCCAGTGTTTGGCTGATCTCTGTAGCTGGCGATGGTGGTGGTTTGGTTGCTAGGTTGTGGCTCTTACTACCCCATATACTGTAGCCCGCCAGGCTTCCTGTCCATGGGGCTCTCTAGGAAGAAAACTGGAGTGGGTTGCAATTTCCTTCTCTGAGGAATCTTCTTGACCTGGGAATCTGTTAGGTAGTTAGAATAGGGAAAGGGAGTCCAGAATGGCGGTGGCTAAAAGATAAGGAAGAGAAAAGCTCGTGAAAATAGAACAAAGGAAGGTCCGAGGACCGGAGTGAGGACCTCCGGTAAAATAGACAACACTCCTGGCTGGCCCAATTTACATAGGACAGGCCCGGGGGCGGGGGGGGGGGGGGAGAAAAATACATAAAAAGAGGAGCCAAAGCTAGCTCTCTCTCTCTCTCCCACGCGCTGGGGCGCTCTTCTCTTTGCGTCTTTGGATCAATGTGCCCTTACGCCTCAAAGATGGATTTTCCTGCCATCTTCTAAATAAAAGAGAGCTGTAACACTGATTTGTCTAAGAGCTATAACACGGTCCACTCGAGACCTAAGAGCTATAACACGGTCCACTCGAGACCTGAGAGCTATAACACGGTCTGTCCAAGACCCGAGAGCTGTGACACGCCAAGGGGGCTTTCATGTCCGTCACTCCAAATCTTTGTTGTGACGAGACAAAAACTGAGGAGCGTGCACTCGCATGACAGACCCGACCCAGGTCTCCTGCACAGCAGGCAGCCTCGCACATTACAGGAGGATTCTTTACCGACTCAGCCACCAGGTCATCCCCCATAGTCTGCAGCACTTAGTATATACTAAAACACCTAAAATTTGTAATTATTAAGCAAATTTTAGATACCTGAACTATGAGTAAAGAGTACTAAGAATGCTGAAAATATTTTAAGAATGACTTATAACCTTATAGTTTTCAAAAAATTCCCAGGAATTTCAAGTTCCCATTCCCACATGTTGAAGACCAAGAAAACCACATAGGGAGTGCTTGCCCAAGCACATCGGTGTTATCCAACTACAACTAATGCATAGAGAGGGAGAGATGGCTAGATGAGGAAATCACTGAGTGCAAGAGATTACCGTACAACAGTACATCTTGGGCAGTTTGTTTCAGGGTTATTGGGTGGGTTAAAAATAAGCTGCAATACACCGTCAAGAGTCAACACAACAGGTATTTTCATAATGATTATCTCTTTCTCAGCAGTGACTTTGAAAACCACATAAAATCACAGATTCTGCTAAAGAAAGTTCAAACTGCCGCACAATTGCTCTCATTTCACACGCTAGGAAGGTTATGCTCAATATCCTTCAAGTTAGGCTTCAGCAGTATGTGAACTGAGACACTCCAGATGTGCAAGCTGGGTTTAGAAAAGGCAGAGGAACCAGAGAGCCAATTGCCAACATCCGTTAGATCATAGAGAAATCAAGGGAATTCCAGAAAAAACATCTACTTCTGCTTCATCGACTGTGCTAAAGCCTTTGACTGTGGATCACAACAAACTGTGGAAAATACTTAAAGAGACCAGAATACCAGACCAACTTAGCTGTCTCCTGAGAAACCTGTATGTGGATCAAGAAGCAACAGTTAGAATCTTAAATGAAACAATGGACTGGTTCAAAACCGGGAAAGAAGTAAGACAAGGCTGTATGTTGTCACCCTGCTTATTTAACTTATATGCAGAGTGCTGTGTGCTTAGTCACTCCATCACGTCCAACTCTTTGTGACCCCGTGGACTGTAGCCCTCCAGGCTCCTCTGTCCATGGGATTCTCCAGGCAAGAATACTAGAGTGGGTTGTCATTTCCTTCTCCAGCGGATCTTCCCAACCCAGGGATCGAACCTGGGTCTCCCGCATTTCAGGCGGATTCTTTACCGTCTGAGCCACCAGGGACGCCTCATATGCAAAGTACATCATGCAAAATCCCAGGCTGGATGAAGCGCAAGCTGGAACCAAGGTTTCCAGGAGAAATATCAACAAACTCAGATATACAAATAAACCACTCTAGTGGCAGAAAGTGAAGAGGAACTAAAGAGCCTCTTGATGAGGGTGAAAGAAGAGCGTGGAAAAGCTGGCTTGAAACTCAACATTCGAAAAACTAAGATCACAGCATCCAGTCCCATCATTTCATGGCAAATAAAAGGGGAAACAGTGGAAACAGTGACAGATTTTATTTTCTTGGGCTCCAAAAAGTCCAAATTATGGACTGTGACTGCAGCCATGAAATTAAAACACACTTGCTCCTTGGAAGGAAAACTATGGCAAACCTAGGCAGTATAATAAAAAGCAGAGACAGCACTTTGCCAAAAAAAATGTCCATATAGTCAAAGCTATGGTTTTTCCAGTGGTCATGTACAGATGTGAGAGCTGGACCATAAAGGACGCTGAGCACTGAAGAAATGATGCTTTTGAACTGTGGAGTTGGAGAAGACTCTCGAAAGTCCTTGGACTGCAAGAAGATCAAACCAGTCAATCCTAAAGGAAATTAACCTTGAATACCCGTTGGAATAACTGATGCTGAAGCTCCAATAATTTGGCCACCTAATGTGAAGGACCAACTCATTGGAAAAGACCCTGATTCTGGGAAAGATTGAAGGCCAAAGGAGAAGAGGGTGGCAGAGGATGAGAAGGTTGGATAACATCACTCAATGGACATGAATTTGAGTGAACTCCAGGGGATAGTGAAGGACAAGGAAGCCTGGCGTGCTGCAGTCCATGGGGTCGCAGAGTCAGACATGACTTAGTGACTAGACAACAACAGTGGAAACCAGTACGTATTTTAAATGTGATGGTGATCATTGCTTGGGCTTCTCTCTGTCCACTGGACCCAATCTGTGAATTGCCCTGGTTTCCTTTTTTTGGTTTCAATCCAGTCCTCATGAGAAGGCAAAGTATGGCACTCGCAGCATTGGGAAAAGGAGGCTATTCAGCAGAGATGGGGCACCATCTTCAGTGACATAGACCACACACTTGGGTGATCTTTATGAAGCAACTTGAGAAACACCATATTATGCCTTCATTTAGGATTTAGTGATGGCGGAGGGAAAGGAAGAATATTAATCAGTGTCTCAGCATCAGCTACAGACTTGAGGACTGTGATGACATTCTGGCCTTAGTTTTCCCTGAGGGGACTCTGTCCACCACCTTGAAGCGGGGGAGGCCTCAACCAGGGTGATACTGCCCCCAAGTGGTCAAAAGTTAGTACTTCAGGGGCGAAAAAGGAAAACAAACCTTTTAGCTGTTTGTGCCTCTCCAAAGCTCACCGCTGACTCACTTGAAAAGACTCTGATGCTGGGAAAGACTGAAGGCAGGAGGAGAAGGGGACCGCCCACCCGACGGACATGAGTTTGAGTAAACTCCGGGAGTTGCTGATGGACAGGGAGGCCTGGCGTGCTGCCGTCCATGGGGTCGCAGAGTCAGACATGATTGAGCAACTGAACAACAAAAAGCTCAGCCCAGTCTGACAAAAATCTTATTTCACAGTATTTGATTACATGGGAGCGGAGAGAATTGAGAAGAAAAGATCTATCAATTCAGTTCAGTTCAGTCGCTCGGTCGTGTCTGACTCTTTGCGACCCCATGAACCGCAGCACGCCAGGCCTCCCTGTCCATCACCGACTCCCAGACTTCACCCAGACTCATGTCTGTTGAGTTGGTGATACCATCCAACCGTCTTATTTTCTGTTGTCCCCTTAAAGGCTCCTTAAAGGGATGGCTGAGCAGTGATGAATGAAAGGATGAGGACCTCTGGATGGACTGGCTTGTACTTCCCTTCTCAGCATTTTCACTGTTTTACAAAAAAACCATTCCATAGAATCTAGAGATAAGGAGAGGGCACAAATAGATGAGTAACACAAGAGGTGGATCGTATTAGACACAAGCCTTACATCACTCTCTTCTTTCTAATGAGAGTTCTCCTTCCAAATGCTGCTCCCTCTTTCCAAGCTCTCGCAGCCGACTGGCACCCACACTGACCCTGGGCCACACGTGACCTCGCAAACGCCCCGCAGCCTCTGGACTCAGAGCAGCAGTCGCACTGAGGAGTATGGTTCCCGAGCTTCTGCGTGGCCACTGAGGGGCCAGGTGATGCAGCTTGCAGTTCAAGAGACTCAGGTCCCCACGGGGTGAGCCTCGGCGCACGGGAAGCAAGAGATGAAAAGAAACGGGGTGCACAGGTGTCCCTTTCTTCTCTCCCTGGACCGACCCCAGCTACGGTTTCTCCTTGCAGAGGAGTCTAACATGATAAACTTTATCTGATGAGTAGTTTTCTCCAGCTCTTGCGTCTCGTTGTGAACACTCACCCTTGCAGTGACTCATTTCATTGCATTATACTGCATCTGGCCCAGCCTCTGTTCCTTGTCTTGTCCTCTTCCTTACATCGTGGGATTTCATCTTCCCAATACAATTTCAAGACCTGGATTCTTCCTTCAGGCTCTAGAAACGAGAAGACCCATGCTGAGATAGTAGTTATCATAGTCCCTCTGGGCTGCTATAACAAAATACCATAAATTGGGTGGCTTATAAACAACAGAAATGTATTGCTTACAGTCCTGGAGGCTAGAAGTCCAAGAACAAGGCTCTAGCAATTCAGTGACCGAGAGCCTGTCTCCTGGTTCACGGACTGCCGTTTCTCATTGCACCGTCACGAAGTGGGAGGGGCAAGGGAGCTTTTTCAGACCTCATTTATAAGGATGCTAATCCCATTCCTGGGGGCTCTGTCCCCGTGACCTAATCAGCTTCCAAGACCCCACCTCCTAACGCCATCACCTGGGGCCATGTTTCAACATGTGAATTTTAAAGGACACGAACTTTCAGACCATAACAGTAGCAGGAGAAGGAACTCGAAAATATGCCTCACGGACAGGTTGTAGGAAGGATTCTGGTTCCACACGTATTTCCTTTCTAGTCATGACCAGACAGATGATGATATGTAGGTAAAATACTTTGCCTTTGCTTTCTTCTCCTACTCAGTTATTTTGGACGTTAGTCATGAATTCAATCAGTCTATAGGTTAAGTCATCTCCTGTTAAGGGGGAGTGAGTGTTCTTGTTCAGGGTGAGAAATCACTGGATTATATTATGAAGCAGGTGCAATCATTAGCCGTAGGAGTCTATGAATTTTGCTCATGTCTCTGGTTGACCCCTTTCTCCTGTCTATCTCAGGGTCCATATTTGCAGCCTTCCCAGTGTATCTGCGAACCACCCAATATCATTTCAATCTGTTCCTTCCATTCGTAAAAACCGGAGTTTATTTCTTCAGTTTGCAACTGTGAGCCCCGAGTGCTGAATCCCTCGGTCCCCAGATTCCCTTCCAACCCTGACCTTCACTCAAGTGGGAAGGAGACTGTCGCCTACCCCCTTCCACGAGAGGCGGCGTCTCTTTGGAGTCATAATCCCTAGTGCAGGAATTACCCTCAGTTCTCAGGGCACTTACCATTTCCCCTCGATTAGGCACAAGAAAGGACATAGAAAAGGCAATCTCAAATGCTTGCCAGTTCACTGGGAGCATAAGACACGCAGCAAACAATTCAGTAGCTACAAAGAGCAATAAGCACCTAAGTTACAGATAGGAAGTCACAGGTGGGAAGAGGCCCGGAAGACAAACAAGAAAACATATGTTTCCCGTGCACATCGTGGAGCCTGGGGTGTGAAAACAGCCATCTGTCCTGAGGAAAGCCTTCAGGGACACTCTCCCCAGGGACCGAGGAGGAGCTGCCTGTCCCATGTGAGCCCGGCCCGTGCCTTTATCAGCTCTGTGCTTGGGGAAAGAGCCTACTTCTGGGAAGTACGTGGGACCTGCTCTCTATCTCCCTCTGCAGCCTTGTCATCAACAAGCTACGCTGCTGGGTCTAGAGCCCAGTGACTTCCTGAGGTCCTAGCATCTTTCAGAGGTGAGCCCGTTTAGACTGTAGCATCGCGGCTCTCAGCTAGTTAGGCAGGGGCCCCAGGGACTCGGGCAAGTTTTGCAGGACTTCTGGGGGCACGACAGGTAGGGCAGGACGGTGAGATTGTCACTCAAAATACACACTTGCTCATGCTAGTCAAGCCCAAACCAGTCCAGGGCTTAACCCTCACAGGACCCTCTAAGGCTGCTCCGTATCTGACCCTGAGGTTAGATGGAGATGCTGGCTGGTCCTTTATCTCACTTTAGTTTGGCCTTGGCACCTCTCTCCTACATCGAAGCCTCAGTCTCTCTCTTTCCTTCCATCCCCATCCCTCTTTCACCTTAAGTCAAGCTTCTCAGGGTCAGAGAGACCTCAGAGACCCTGCTCCAGTCTCTGCTCCCTTTCAGCCTTCCAGGACCCTGGCGTGGAGGTTTCTTTCTTTCTTTCTCTTCTAGCCTCTTCATGGAAAGAAAAGCTACGTGGGGACTTGGCTGTCTCTCATCTTTTAAGGACAAGAATTTTGGGAATAAGTAGAGGAGAGCAAAAAATGAGAAGGAGAAATCAGGAAAGACAAGACCAGCACCGCTTGGCTCTCCAGACAGCAGTCTTCCCAATAAGCCACAAAGAAAACCGTACTGGGTCTAATCCCCCTTCCCTGACCCTGGGTAATATCTTGGGAGGTCTCTATGCCTTTCTGGTTGCTTCTAGTTTTACCTTGGCAATAAAGACCTACTTCACCAAGGATTCAAAAGCCAGGCCCAATTAGAAACTTCAGTTTCACGTCCTTCACAGCCTGCACCCTGCCTTCTGAGCTGAGTCTGCTCTGCAGCGTGGGGGTGTGTCTCAGGGAGCCGCAAGGAGAAGGCTGGCAGTGGAAAGGGGGGGGGGCATCTTCTGTCTGCTGCCATGGAATACTAGGGGGCGGTGAGTTGTGGGTGGCAGGCACATCATGAGATGGAGCAGTCCATCATGAGAACACATGGTATTCTTCGGAGGCCTTTCAGGGACTGGTCCACGAAGCATTTCCTTGACAAGGGCGATGAGCTTTCTCCCTGATCTCTCTATGACTGCTGTTTCCTAAGACAGCCCCTCCCTGACCCCTTATTCCATAATCTCCTCTACCCCAAAAGGCTTCTTCCTGGTTGGAGTCCCAACAAGGAGGCTTGAGCTCAATGACCTCCTGCAGCCACTACTTGGCCTGTGGGCAACTCACGCTGTGTCTGTGTGAGGATGCAGGATGGTCCTGCCATATCAGTCATGAGCTGATGCTCTGAGCTCCCAGCTTTAGATAGAGAGGCAAACACGAGTCTTTAGGTTCTTACGTGCCCCCTAAACGTCTCCATCCACCTAACATCTAAGCACGAATGAAGAAAAATTCTAGTCTCTCCTTCTTGTACACATTCTCCAAGAACAGTTCTTTTTGGAGGAGTGTCCCCCTAACTTGAACGGGAAGGAGAACCCACATGGCAGTATATTCCCATAAGGGTTCCTAACACTTAACTGTTTTTATTTTTCCAAACTCCTCACTTTAATGACTCTTCAAAAGGATGCAGGTGAATGGTGGGAAAGGTCTTAGGACTAGTTAGTTCAATTTTTAAGTAACTCCTTCAGAGCTAATCTAGCATCTTCAGAAAACAGCATACATCACTTATTGCCCTCAATTCAGAGCACCTAACCACATCTGGAGCCAACTGTAAAAATCACATTCGGAACCACGTTAGAGCTTAAAACATATTCATCGAGAAGTATCTACCATGCCCCTGTCTTTTCTTTCTAAGGCATTTCCTGAGCCTCTGCACTGCTGACAGAGTCCCTTATTAAGTAACCTTTTCCCACCCTTTGTTCCCCTTCCGCCTCGAGGGAGTGCCCACCTCCCTGCCGTGACCCCAGTTGAATAGTACACATTGGGTTTCCTTGTGGGGGTGAAGACTTTGCGTTCCTTTCTCCAGATCAGCAGAAATATGCACCAAGGAAACCACACGAGCATCTGCGAATTCCTCCTCCTGGCCTCTCCGCCCAACCCGGGCAGCAGGAGCTCCTCTCGGCGCCTTGCCTGGCTATGCACGTGGCCGCGTGCTGGGGAACCGGCTCATCGCTCTCGGCCTTCGGCCTGGACTCTTGCGTTCACACCCCCAGGCACCTCTTCCTCGGCAGCCTCGCCTTTGCTGGCATTTCCTCCATGCCCGCCTCAGTCCCCAGAATGCTGACGAGTGTTCAGACCAGGAGTCCGTCCCTCTCCTGTGAGGCCGGCGTCACGCGGGTGCATCTTTCCACCGTCTTTGCCGTCACTGGCGACTTCCTCTCGGGGTCACGGCCTGTGACCGCCTTGTGGCCGCGGCCGCCTCTGAGCTGACGGCCGCATGGGACCCCGGCCCTGCCTCTGGCTGCCCGCCGTCCCGGGTCCTCAGACACGCCGGCGCCCTGGCTCACTCCCTTCCGCCCCTCCGGCCGGCGGCGGGCTCCCCCGCGCTGCCTCTGCGCCTCGGCCCCGCCGCTCAGGCCCCGCGCTGCCCCGGCGCGCGCCGCGCTCCGCCGCGCTCCGCTCCCCGGCGCGCGTCACTGCCCCGGCTGTCACTGCCCCTTCGCCCCTCCCCGCGCCCCCCCACGCCTGCGGGCGGGCTGTCCGGAGACTCTCACCCGCAGGGGGCGCGGGAAAGCCTCCACCTGTGGCTCCCCCGCGACAGCCGCGCTCCTCTTCTAACGGGACCATCGCAGGCGCCTACTTGTTCCCCTCATCCTCTGACCCTGACAACAGGGACAGGATCGGGGCGGTGCTGCTCACCGTGGTGACCCCCATGATGAACCCCTCCATCTACAGCCTGAGGAACAAGGACAAGAAAGGGGCCGTGAGGAGACTCCTCCAGGGGAAAAGGGCTCGCCCTGTGGCTGCCCTCAGCATCTGAATTCCTTTGTCCCCATTGCCAAATGGCTGATTCTGCTCAGAGTTCATGGCATAGATGTGATGGTTTAACTGTTGATGAACTTTCAGAAATCTGTCTCCTATTCCAAACTCTGAGGGTTTGGGGCTTTTCCACACAGCACCGATTTTTCTAAACAAGACCCCTAACCCCCATGGTAACTCACAAGAGCTCTACACATCTTGACTGTAGTCTGCGTTACTACTAACTTTGGTACAAACTATTTATAAATTTAAAAACCAATTTGTGATTTTTTTAATAACAAGCACATGGAGTACCTACAATCTAGTTGTTGCCTCTTTCAGGACAGTTATCATTAATTCCTTTATTCAGTCTAGCTTTCTCAGTGGCAGCCTTCCTCACAGTTTGTTTCACCAAATTTCTATTCATACAGATGTTTAATAGTTGTAAAAATGAAGGTTCCCATGTTCAAATAATTTGGGGCATCTCTGAGCTAAATGGAGCAAAATTTCTTAACTAGATGATTTCTTAGAGCCTTTAGTACAGTATAAATCTCCAGGAGATTAGGTACACAGCATTTCTCCAAACTAAACTCATTCAGCCGTACAGAATGCGGTTCATCACATAGTGATACATGGGGCTAGCATTGTGCAAAACACATTCTGGAGAGTGCATGCCAATGGGAAGCCAGAGAGCGTGTATACAGAAGACTTGAGTTCTAGTCTTGACTCTGTCCACAAGCAACTGTGAGACTTTAGGCATGTCAGCTCGCCTTCTTGAACCCAGTTTCTCATCTGCAAACTGAGGCCACTGGTCGCAGTTGCTTCCAACTGAGGGTGCCTGAAGGGATTTTCCAAAATTCACATCGTCAGATGCTGCGATGCCTTCTCTGCTTGATCACCTGCTGCGGTCTTGGGTTCAGGTTGCCAATCAAACTCACAGGATGCACAGAGTCAAGCTTCACGCAAACGTCAAGAAAGGATACAGGACAGCCTTACAACGCACAGTGACAGCCAGGTAGAGATTGCGTGGTGCCAGACCTGCCTGCTAAACGTCTCGCTCACTCCACACTTCGAATGATGATCGTGAGAGAGAAGGCAGTGGGTATGGACCACCGGGAGAAAGAGCTGGAAGTTAAGGAAACTTTATTTATTTGTTTATCACATGAATACTCTCAGGGGTGTGCAACTCGGCCCTAGCACACAGCTGCATCTCATCAAATAAGGCTCCTCATGATCCCAGATCCCCCCTGACCAATTTAAGCAGATGCAAGTGCCCTCGTCACCTTCAGCAGGGCTTTCGTGTGTCTTGGATCCAATACACACCTTTACAATTCTTGAGTTAGTGCAAGAGGGATTTGATGGCGTGTCAAAGCTCAGACTTCTCCAAGGCTGAGAAGAGGCTGCAGACCATCTTTGACGGCTTTCCCCCTGAACCTTTGCCTGGATCTATTAACCCAGACTCCAGTGAAGGAATCTCAGTTCCCTTGTATTCCAAAAATGCCTAAGTTGTACTCCAGCTCCAGGATTTTGTGAATTTAGATGCCTACTGCCTAACGGACAAGTCCTTCATTCATCCATCTTAAAAACACCCTGTAGCCAAGGAGGAGAGTCAATAAGACATTAACAGCGGCCGTGGCAGGGTATGTTTTCCAAGAATGGACGCGACAACATTTCCGTCCCACGTGCTCTTGAAGGACTGGCTACTGCCTCATCAAGAGGTGGAGTCTGGGGCCCTCCCCCTGAGCCTGGAGGACTGTGCGGCTGGCTTTGACCAACAGAGGATCCCAGAGTGGTGCTGCGTGATCCCCGAGGCTCTTAGAAAACCTTGTACACTTTCCTGTAGCACTGTCTCAAGAATGCACCTCTGGGGCCTGAATTAGCATGGAAGAGGTCCCTCTACTCTGAGGTCACCCTGCTGGAGAGACCACAGAGGGAGAGAGAGACGCGCAAGGTGTCCCGGGTGTTCCAGCCAACAAGCCTCTGAGTCTGCCTGCCAGGCACCCGCCACGTGAGGGAGTGAGACTCCAGCTGACCCCAGCCTCAGCTCTGATGGCAGGTACCTGAGTGAAAACTGCCTGGCCGCATTGTCAGCTCTGAGAACGCTGAGGGATAGCAAGAAAATGACTATTATTATTTTAAGTCCCTTACTTTTGAGGGTGGTTATACAGCAGCATGTAACCAAAATGGTGGCTTTGTTTCATGGGATACAGTGATTAATATCATACTCTATACCGTTTTGGGGTTTCCCCAGCGGCATTGGTGGTAAAGAACTCGCCTGCCCTTTCAGGAGACCCAAGAGACGTGGGTTCAATCTCAGGATCAGGAAGATCCCCTGGAGCAGGAAATGGAGACCTACTCCACTATTCTTGCCTGGAAAATTCCATGGACAGAGAGCCTGGCGAGATACAGTGTGTGGGGCCACAAAGAGTTGGACGTGACTGGGTACACACACACCACACCACTGCCACACGCGCACACACACACACACACACACACCACCCCCGCCACACACACACACACACACACCACACCCTACCACACACACACACAACACACCCCCGCCACACACACACACACACACACACACCACCCCCCGCCACACACACACAACACACCCCCGCAACACACACACACACACACACCACTCCCGCCACACACACACACACACACACACACATTATTTCATTTTAACATTTTACTGTAGCCATCATTATAGGAACAAAAAGTGCTTTTTTATATATTAAGGAAGATAAGCTATCTTGCCTACTAAGTCATCATGGATACCATGGTACCAGAATCTTCTCAGCTGCACAAACATCAGCTAGGCAGAGCTATAACTTTCTCTTTATTCTGGTTTCATTGAGCCCATGTTTGATAGAATAAGTACCATGGTGGTCAGACCTCCATCATTTGGTTTGAATTGGGCCTCATCCCCATGGACCTGCTCTGGGCCTCTATTACTTCTGTCTTATGGGTCCAGAGGAGGCTATATCCTAAGATATCACTTCATCTGCAGTGAGTAATGGGGAAGCTGAGTTAGCTAGAAATAGACTTGAATGCAGGTTGGAAGCTTGCCTGAGAAATGAAATGAAGATTAAGTTTGGGACACAAAAGACAGTTGATTAAGGAAATAAGGCACCACAAACTTTCATAAAAACCTTGACAGGTCTTCACAGAAGAGAGGTGTAAATCGCACCTAAATTCTTGTATTTCCCTGAATCATTCCTCTGTTTGTCATTTTCAGCAAACATAGATTATAAACCTTCTCTTCACCAGGCTCCAAGCCTGGCCCTGGGACTAAAAGAATGAATAATTCACAGTTTATACCCTTAATACACTCACAAACTAAAGAGGGAAGCTGACAAAAAATTTAAACGATTTTTAAGATTTGATAAACAAAGACAATATTTAGGCAATAATTCATGTCATTAGATTTGGAAAGCATACAGATTTTGTTCAAAGCACAGATAAACTGACTTTTATGCCATAATTGTTCTTTTGTGTTAGTTTCACTTGAGAAAAGCTGACTTGTGGTTCTATGAGTAAATTAATAAAAACCTCTGCCATCTAACTGTAGGTAACATAAATGCCTCAGAAATGTGTAGGAAAAAATTCATATATTGAGTAAGAATAATTTGTAAAACCTACTATATAAAGTATCAGTAAATGTTCATACATTTATTCACTTAACAAATAATTTTAGTATTTAGTGAGAGTCAAAATAAGACAGCACTATCGCTTTCCCGGCTCTTCATTTATAATGCATGAGACAGAAATGAACATATAAATAAATGTTGGTTATACTATGAGGGAGCAAACAAGCCTGTGATAAGAAGTGAAGTGGGGTCAGGTGACGGACAGTGTCACAAGTTGGAATAGCTGTTTTAGGGAGGGAAGTCTTAGGTGTTTGAGCTGAGACCTGAATAAACTTAAGGAGTAAGCCGTGAATCGATCTGGGGAATAACATTCCAAGAAAAAGGAAGAGCAGATCCTTTAATAAATAAAGATCCTGATACAAGAGCATGTCCGGCATCCTGAAGGAACAGGAAGTGCACTGGGCTGGGGGAAAGGGAGGGCACGCAGGTATAGTCCTGGAGGCAGTTAGGTACCTAACCTGGTTGAATCATGGAGATCATAGCAAAGAATCTGCATTTTATTTAAATACCTCAAGCACTTAAAGCCATGAGATGGGAAGAAATTACCCACGGAGTGGCCTCAGAGGGCGAGGAAGGCCTATGACTAAGTCCTGGATGACTCTGACATCCAGAAACACGGAGCCAGCAAAGGATGCTGAGGACAGCAGCCCCGCAGGAGGAGGCAGAGCGGAGTCCCGAACATGGAGGAAGGATGTGAGAGCTCTTCCAGAGAAAGGGGGGAATCAGCTGTTTCAAGTACCGCAGGGGCTACCACCTCTCCTGAATCCACACGTCCTCATCTGCCCTCCTCAGTCCACGCTGCTCTCATCCTTGGCCATCTCCCCAATTGATCTACAGCCTCAGGGCTGAACTCAGATTGGGAATGCCCCCTTCAGAACATATTCCCCAGAAGACGGAAACATCTCAGATGTCTTATTTGCCTCTGTCTTCCTTCCACGGCTTATGTCTCTCTGTAGTCTCTTTTTAACAGAGGAATTTAGATGACTCAGAACGTCGAATCCCATTTAAAACTGGCCTACGACTTTAGGCGATACCCTTGGTTGCCAGGAGCCAGGGTGAGGAATTCCACCTGTGACAAGGTCATGCGGCAGAGCTCTGATGGCAAGGCTAATCAGACCTCAGGCTTTCCCCCTGGAATTTCCTGAGCATCCACCCCCCCCAAAAAATAAGAATCTGCCTGCTTTTCCACTCTTCTGACATTCTCTGGAAAAAGTCAATTCAGGGCTTTAGTCTTCTGTGTTTGAAAGAGTGTTTCATTCCAGAAACCCCTCTGATGGCTTTCTAGCCTGCCTGCAGGACTCGTACAGCTGCGCTTGTGATTGTTTGAGGCCTTCTGACCGCAGGAGGCACAGGAAGCTTAAAACATCCTAGGAATGTAGGGGCTTCCGAGGAGTCAAAATCTTTAGAATAGGACTGATTAAAGGTTTCATTTGTTGAGCCAATACTTGGTGCCAAATTTTCATATCCTTTATTTTTAGATATAGTTGGTATATAGAAAAACAAGTAGTAGACCTGGTGTTAGCAACATTAGATCTTTGAGTTAAGCACCTTCTTTGTTATAACCCACTGCACCTTTGTTCTAGAGATGTAACTTTAACGCTTTAAGGAGATGCAGATTAAAGAAAAACACTTCAGGGGAAACGAAATTAACATTCATTAAGGAAGAGAGCCAAAAAGTGTTAACAAGCCTCTTGGCCAGAAGATAATGTAAATCACCTGAGACCTTTTGTATACAAAAAGATATACAGAAAGAGTCTGGGCTGCTAACCCTACATAATTTTGTATTATCCATTGATCTCTATGTATAATCAAAAGTATAAAAGGCCTTGAAGGACAATAGAAGGAGAGCCAGTCACTGGACTGGTTTCCCCCGTGTCTCCTCTTTACTCTAATTTCAGGCTGAATTCCCATCTGGGACGTGGAGGCTCACTATGTCTACTTACTTGTCTCCGCTTTTAAGATCGGTAACAGAGAGAGCCCAAGGCGGGGCACTCTCCGATATTCAAACGGGCGCCGGCGGCCTAACATAGATGGTGTAAGCTCCTTGTCTGAAACTTTATTGGTTTTCCACGTAACCCAAGTTAATCAGCCTCTTCTCTCCACTTAATCTTCCTACTACACTATTTCTTCCTAATCTAATCTTTTATTAATAAATAAATAAGTTTTCCTCGCCGACTCCGTCCACCCTTCGAATTCCCTGGATCCACCGGGGCTGGACCCCGGCACTTGGTGACCTTTTTAATGAGCCAAGAATACTCAGGAACATCTTCTACTTTCTTTGATAATCAAAGGATTTCTCACTGTGATCAAGTACAGTTTCTCTTAGAAACACAAGAATTGTTCAACATGTCAAAAGCAATCAATGTAGCTCACCATATTAATAAACAAAAAATAAAACTGTGATCACGCTAATGGATGCAGAAATTGATTGTGGGCAAAATCCATTAATCATCGTTGATTTTAGGGGGGGTACCTCTCAACAGACTAGGAATCAAAGGGAACTCCCTTAACCTGGTAAAAGTCATCTGTGAAAATCTGCATAATAAAAGGTGAGAGACTAAAAGTGAACGTGAAGTCGCTCAGTCACGTCTGACTCTTTGCAACCCCATGGACTGTAGCCTACCAGGCTCCTCCGTCCATGGGATTTTCCAGGCAAGAGTACTGGAGTGGGTTGCCATTTCCTTCTCCAGTATGGATGTGAGAGTTGGATTATAAAGAAAGCTGAGCACCGAAGAATTGATGCTTTTGAACTGTGGTGTTGGAGAAGACTCTTGAGAGTCCCTTGGACAACAAGGAGATCCAACCAGTCCATCCTAAATGAAATCAGTCCTGAGTGTTCATTGGAAGGACTGATGTTGAAACTGAAACTCCAATACTTTGGCCACCTGATGCGAAGAGATGACTTGAAGATTGAAGGCAGGAGGAGAAGGGGACGACAGAGGACGAGATGGTTGGATGGCATCACCGACTCAATGCACATGAGTTTGGGTAAACTCTGGGAGTTGGTGATGGACAGGGAGGCCTGGCGTGCTGCAGTCCATGGGGTTGCAGTCAGACACAACTGAGTGACTGAACTGAACTGAACTGAGGTGATGAATGTTAACTAATTGTAGTAATCATTTATATATATATATATGCTGCTAAGTCACTTCAGTCGTATCCGACTGTGTGCGACCCCATAGACGGCAGCCCACCAGGTTCCCCTGTCCCTGGGATTCTCCAGGCAAGAACACTGGAGTGGGTTGCCATTTCCTTCTCCAATGCATGAAAGTGAAAAGTGAAAGTGAAGTTGCTCAGTTATGTCCGATTTAGCTACCCCATGGACTGCAGCCCACCAGGCTCCTCTGTCCATGGGATTTTCCAGGCAAGAGTACTGGAGTGGGGTGCCATTGCCTTCTCCGATATATATATATAATCAAATCATTATTGTGTACACTTTAAACATACACCATATGTCAGTTAGATCTCAATAAAACTGGAGAAATTAAAGAAATAGAAATAACAAAAATATATAAAGTAAAATAATATGTCACAGGCTCAGAAAACAGTGCTAAGCAGAACTTATGGTAACAAATTTGGAATAAAAAATAGAGAAACATCCTATCAAAGGTTCCAGCCAACACAGCCAGGCAAGAAAAAGAAAGTCACTTAAATTAGAAAGGGAAAAACTATTATTTATATGATTTCTAAGTAGAAAATTCACTGGAATCTGCACACACAAAAAAATCCTACTAGATTTAATAAGTAAGTTTAGCAGTGTTGCCAGAGCAATATAAAAAAAATCAATAGTATTTCCACAAGCATGGAACAGTTGAAACTGAAATTTAAAAATCAATACCATTACAATTGCATCAAAAATAATAGAATACTTAAGGATAAATCTGACAAATGAATTGAAAAACCTATACACTGTAAAGTACAAAACACAGAAATTAAAGAAGGCTAAAATAAAAGGAGATACATCAGTCTCATGGGTCAGAAGAATCAGTATTGGTATTATGTCAATTGTTCCCAAATTGATCAATCAGATTTAATGAAATTTCAATCAAATTGCAATAGACATCTTTGCATAAATTGAAAAATTGGATTTTGAAAATTATATGGAAATTCAGAAGGCCTAAAATACTTAAAGTGATTATGAAAATGGGTGAAGTTGAAGGACGAGCACTGCCTCATTTCTGACATCAGTATTCAAGACAGTGTGGTATTGGAGTAAAAGCATACAAATACATCACTGGAACAGAAGAGCCCAAACACAGGCCCACACACACGGACAGCTGAGTCTTAACAAAGGCGCAGAGGGAATTCAGGGGAGAAAAGACAGTCTTTTCAACAAATGATGCTGGAACAGCTGAGTGTCCATCTGCAGACGTGTTCATTTCAAAGTAAACCTTGCTTCATATACAAAACTCAACTCAAAATGGGTCCTACACAGAAACGTAAAACATAAACTATAAACTTCTAGAAGACAGAGGAGGAAATCTTTGTGACCATGGAGACAGGCAAATACTTCTTAAATATGAAACCAAAAGCACAATCTATAAATGACAAAATTGATAAGTGGGACTTCTTCAAAACGAAAAGCATTTACTCTCTGAAGGACACTGTTAAGAGTAACACAAGCAACGATGTAGAAAACGGGAGAAGATATTTGCAAATCATATATCTGATAAAGGACTTGTATCCAGGAGTATAAAGAGCTCTCACATATCAATTATAAGAAGACAGAAAGCCCACTTAAAATGGGCAAAAGATTTGAACAGACTCTTTACCAAAGACTTACTAAAGGCAAGTGACCACATTTAAAAATTAAACATCAATGTAATTACTCATCAGAGAAATGCAGACTAAAATCACAGTGAAGTGCCATGTAAACCCATTAGAAGGCTAACGTTAAAAAGGGGTGGCCATACCAAGTGTTGATGAGGATGTGGGAAGAGGTGGAAATGGGAAGTAATACAACCACTTTAGAAAACAGTTTGGCAGGGTCTTGAAGCGTTAGTCTGTGCCTCCCATGTGATCCAACAATGCTTACCCTAGTTACCTGAGAGAAGTGTGTATCCACACAAGGACTTTTCAGGAATGTTCACAGCAGCTTTTTGTAAAAAAACCGAAAACCAGGAACAACCAAAATGCTGATCAATAGGTGAAGGAGTAAACTAACCACGGCATACTCATGCAGTGGAAGAGCAGTAATAAGGGTGAACTAGAGACACTCACAACACCACCAATGCATCTGAAAATAAGCGTGCTCGTGAAAAAAGGCAGACATTCCCTTATATAAAGTTTACGTAAACTCTAAGACATTCTAGCTAATGGAGAGTGAAAAAAGCAGATGAGTGGTTGCCTGGGTTTATGAAGGGGTGGGTGGTGGGAAGGGGCACATTCAAGAGAGAAGAAAGGGCAAAAGAAACTTTGAGGAGTGGTTATATGTCCATTATCTTCATTGTGGTGACAGTTTCCCAGGTGTATTCACATGTCAAAACTTACCAAACTGTACACTTACTAGGCAATTTATTGCTTGTCAATTCTGCCTCAGTGAAGCTGTTTTTAAAAAGTTTTTGTAAATCAGAAGGGATTTCAGGCACACCCTTTGAGTCATATCTGATGAAATGATAGATGAATAGGTAGATATAGAAAATAGATATAGAGAGACTGATATAATAGATAGATGATAAATAGATAATGAATAGATAGATAGATGATAAATACAAGAAAATAATAAATTATACTTTGTAATGCTATTAAACGGTAGGAAATAGCAATGATCTGTGTTTGGAAAGGAATCTTGAATTCTTAGACAATCACTAAGGATCAGCAAAGAAGATGTGGAGACAAGTTTGGCGACTGCTTGGAGCCTCATGAAGGTGAAAGTGTTGGTTGCTCAGTCGTGTCTGACTCTTTGTGACCCTGCCGGCTGTAGCCCCCCAGGCTCCTCTGTCCATGCAATTCTCCAGGCAAGAACACTGGAGTGTGTCATCATTCACTTCTCCGGGGGATCTTCCCTACCCAGGGGTCGAACCCAGGTCTCCTGAATTGAAGGCAGATTCTTTAGTGTCTGAGCCATCAGGAAGATAGTTCAGAGACCCCATGCTAATGAACTACTTATTGGAGGAAGCTTTGACTCCAAAGGTGCTCTAGAAGGCCTTCCGAAGTCAATAGTTCATCTGAGCCAATCCTGCTCTTTCTGAGGGAGACGCAAATTCCCTGATTCACATCATGGCCCTACAAGAGGGCAAACATGAGTTCCATGAACTTCATATCTGTGTCAGCCCATTAGACGCATCCACACCAGCCCAGACCTACCAAACAGAGACCCAGAAAGCAACTGAAATTCAGACGCCTCTGAAGCAAATTGCAACTGAGTACTGGGCCTGGAAGAAAGAGAGGAGAAATACAGAAGGGTGGGTACCATTTAAGAGGACGTACTTTGGACACTTGAGATCACACCTTCCCTGGTCTGTCGGTTTTCTTGAAACTTGGGCAAGTTACACAACCTCTTTGGGTCTTAATTTCTTTCTTTTGGAAATGAAGTCAGTAATAATTACTTTCCATTAAATTTGTTGGGAGGGCTAAAATAAATGATTCATGTAAAGCTTTTAGCCTAGAGTCTACTGTTAGCTTAAGTGTGCATTTAAGTGTACGGCAGTTTGAGGGCTAGTTTAAAAATTACTAGTGAACTCTTTACCTCAGAAGGATCCAAGGCTAATCCTGGCCCAGGAAATATTGTTTCAGACAGTTCTGAAATGAAGATGTCCACTGATCAGCTGTGGGTCCCTCCACCCCTCGGTACACGTGGACTGTGGGGTCTAGGACAATCACCATGAAAACGCTGTTTATGAATTAATGTTTATGCTTATGAATGCCAGCCAGCGCCTTCCCATCCTCTACATGCACCAAGCTGTGCAGACAAATGAGCTTCACATAAAACGTGGCCTGCAGCAAATGCTCCATAAGCCTTATTCCACAGCTGAGAAAGCAGGCTGATAGGCCTTAACGAACCTGAAGCCACAAGGGCTAAGAAGTGACAAAGTAGACACTTTGGTACCAAATTCTGAGCTCTTTCTAGAATACAAAATGCCTCTTAGCACCTATGACAGAAGTTGATGGGTCGGGGAACATCACATGGCAGCTAATATTTGAAAAAGGACCAAGATGCCCTCCATGGAGTTGCTTCACCCCAAGTGAAGTGATTTGCACAAACACACAAGCAAAGGCTGCCGTGTGAATCCAAATCTCCTGCCACAGCTGTAGTTTTCTCCCAGTATCTTTCTTAAGTATATCCACCCAACTGTTTTCTAAAATGTTCGTTATATGTCCTTAAAATGAAAGGTCCTAGAGTTCAGAAGTCACCATCTGTTTAATCTGCGCACTTCATTTTCTCATACACAACTGCATGCACGCACACACACACGCACACACACACGCACACGCACACACCCTACATTGACACACACTTCCACATTACACAGTACCAGCACATCAGGGCTATAAAATAAACGTTGCTGACTGCCTTCTACCTCCACTGACTGGCCTTTTAGCTTTTCTTCACCAGGTAAAAGGAAAAAGAAAATTGCAATAACAATAAATTCCAGACTGAGTGGAATTACATAGGGTGGAAAGTAGATGATAGTAGGAGACTGTGAAGGGCTCAGGTTTTGGGTGGGGTGCGAGGGAACCGCACTCTAGCCTTTGCTTGCTGACTTTGGCACAATTACTCAACTCTAAGTTCCCAGGTGCCTCCCACACCAACAAGCAGGAATAACAACAAAACATGCTTTACAGTGTTGTGGAAAGAATTAAATCAAATAATTCCTGGAGCAAACATCACAATTCCTGGAAGGTGGTAAATGCCTAATAAATCTTGATCCATCATTATCATCACTAATATTCATATTATCATTCAAAACCCACAGAAACAATAAGAAGAGAAACGGTGAAAACATAAATGACGGGGCTTGGAAAATCCCTTTGGATCAAAACATAGTTGCATTGGTAGGTAGGTTTTTTTTAATTTGCCTCATTCGTCAGTCATGCCAGGCAATGCATTACAGTCAACAGATGCTAGGGAATAAACCAGCATGGTTCTTACCCATTTGTGCATTGGATCCTCAAAATCATGGTCCTTTACGTTAGGTAAACCCACTTGGCAGATGAAAACACTCCGAACGGCAGAAGGTGGAACTTAAAGGTCGACACTGGAACCTGAGATTAATTCATACATTCAACAAATATTTATTGAGAGCCTTTTGTGCGGTAGGTGCTTTGCTAAGCCCCGGGGGCATACAGAAATGAATCTCACAGATGAAAGTGCTTCCTCTCACGTGGCTTACTTTCTAGTTGTGAGAACGAGACAATATCAAATGTTTATAACACAGTGCGTCAGATCCTGACAAGCATCATGTGCCCGTGAGGTCGCTTCAGTCACGTCCTACTCTTCTTGACTCTTTTGGACGCTATGGACTGTGGCCCACCAGGCCCCTCTGTCCACGGGGCTCTCCAGGCACAAATGCTGGAGGAGGACAACACCATGCCCTCCTCCACCGGATCTCCCTGACCCAGGGGTTGAGCCAGCACCTCCTGCACCACCTCCTGTGACCTCCTGGGTCACAGGCAGACATTTTCTACCACTGAGCCACCGGGAAAGCCCTGGCAAGTATTACATGTCAGTAAATCAGAAATTGGAGATGGAATGTTAGGTGCCATTTTAATAAGGTTATCTGGGGAAATCTTCCCAAGTAGGTGACACTTGAGGAAAGACAGAAAAGGTGGAGCAACTAAGGAGTGACATATCTGATGAAGGTCCGTCTAGAACCTTCCAGAAACCTTCAGTCGGCTCAAGGATTTCAAGACTGCGTCCTTGACCTCCTTGTTCCGCAGGCTGTAGATGAGCGGGTTCAGCATCGGGCTCACCACCGTGTAGAGCACGGACACCGCCGTGTAGAGCACGGACACCGCCTGGTCCGCCTCTGAGGACTGGCCCGAGTTGTCCCGCAGGTACATGAAGATGAGGGTCCCAAAGAAGAGAGCCACGGCAGCGAGGTGGGAGGCGCAGGTAGAGAAGGTCTTGGCCCGGCCCCCGGAGGAGCGCATCCGCGCGACGGCCAGGACGATGCGCACGTAGGAGACCGAGATGATCAGTATACAAGCGGGCATGACCAGCACGGCAAACACAATGATCACCACCTCCTGGGTGTAGCTGTCCCCACAGGAGAGCTTCAGCAGAGGCGGGAGGTCACAGAAAATAAAGTCGATCTGGTTGTTCCCGCAGAAGGAGAGCGTGAAGGCGGTGACCGTTCGAATCAAGGCGCTGGAGAAGCCCGCCGCGTACGCCCCCGCGACCAAAACCCAGCGGGCCTTCTCGGTCACGATGGCGACATAGAGCAGGGGGCGGCACACGGCCACGCAGCGGTCGTAGGCCATGATCGCCAGGAGGTAGCAGTCCATGGACGCGAAGAAGGTGAAGAGGAGGAACTGGGCGGCGCAGCGCGCCCTGGAGAGGACGACGCCGCCTTCCAGCAGGACCGCCAGCACCTGGGGGACGACGGTGGACGAGTAGCAGACGTCCACGAGGGCGAGGTGGCCCAGGAAGAAGTACATGGGGGTGTGCAGCCGGCGGTCCCGGCGGATCAGGAGGATCATTGCACAGTTCCCCAGCAGAGTGAGCAGGTAGAAACCCAGAAAGACCGCGAAGAGCGGGAGCCCCCAGTGGGGGTGGTCAGCAAACGCCGTCAAGAGGAATTCCGTCACTTCCGTGGAATTCCTCCCAGGCATCCACTCAGCGGTTTGCCTGTGAAGGCGGAGACCCCAGCGCCCCATAAGGGGATCCCTGAAGAGAAGTTCAAGCCATTTTCAAGGAGGAGGTTTAAGCTGAGTGTCTGATAGGTAAAGCTCTGGACATCAACAAACTTGGCAGCCTAATGTGGAAATGAACAAATTCAGAGCTCGCAACCGTATAGGATAAAAGTCATGAATGATTCGGTTGTAATACGTACCACAACTTCTTGGTCCTTTCATCAGGCCCTGGACATCTAGGTTGCTCGCATGCCCTAGCTATTGTAAACTGCTGCCATGAATACTGGGGTATATATTTCTTTTTTGTTTTCTCAGGGAATATGCCCAGGAGTGGGGCCGCTGGGTCACATGGTAGATCTGTTCCTAGATTTTTAAGGAGCAGAAATCAACACAACATTGTAAAAAACAATATTTTAATTTAAATTTTAAAAAGTAATGGCTGCTTCCCTTATACTAAGAATGAAGACCAAGTGATTCTCTAACTTATGTCAGCTCTTTTTTTTTTAATTAATTTTGATTGGAGTATAGTCGCTTTACAATGTTGTGTTAGTTTCTGCTGTACAGCAAAGTGAATCAGCTATATGTATATATATATATCCCCTCTACAAGTCAGCTTTTATTTACTTTTAATTGGAGGATAATTGCTTTACAATGTTGTGTTGCTTTCTGCCATACAGCAAGGTGAATCAGTCTTAAGTATGCCTGTTTTCCCTCCCTCTTGAACCTCCCTTCCACCCCTCACCCCATCCACCCCTCTAGGTTGTCACAGAGCACCTGATTAAGCTCTCTGTGTTACAGTGACTTCCCACTAGCTACCTACTTTATTACATATGATAATGTAAATGTTTCAACGCTACTCTCTCAATTCATCCCTCCCTCTCCTTCCCCACCCTTACAAGTCAGCTATTGAATGTGCAACTCTGTCCCCAATTATCTGTTTGATATTCCACAAGGCACTTAACCTCTCTGAACCTCAATTTCCTCTTCTGTCAAAAGGGGATCATTATATCAGCCCTGCTTATGAGATAATATTAATACAAAGATTAAAATAGATGCAGAAGTGCTGTACATATATATGGTGGCTACTTAAAATTTTAAATGAACATTTTAAGGAAGGGCAATTTATATTCTATGAACAAAAAAAAAAAGCACAAACAACAACAAAAAATCCATTCGCAATCAGCAGTGAGCTGTGCTTATGGGAATATTTCTATTTTCAGTCTGACAACATGCATCTTTAACAAATAGCTGTTATCCTAATTAGAGTTGGCTGGCTTATCAAGGGTTTTCTGTTTGTTTTTCTGGCTTTTGCAAGTACTTGCATTAACCTTTGACTCCAAAGAGCAAACATAAGTTCATTTTAGCACCTCACAAAGCTCCATAAGCATTGTTGGTTGTTCTCACAGTCCCTAATAAAAGCAGCAGTGATAATAAGTGCGTGAAAGTCGCTCAGTCGTCTCTGACTCTTTGCAACCCCATGGACTATGCAGTCCATGGAATTCTCCAGGCCAGAATACTGGAGTGGGTAGCCTTTCCCTTCTCCAGGGGATCTTCCCAACCCAGGGATCAAACCCAGGTCTCCCACATTGCAGGCAGATTCTTTACCAGCTGAGCCACCAGGCAAGCCCTTGATAATAATAAACAGCATCCAAATTTGAAAGCAGAACTATTTCTGCAGCCTGGTGTTGCCCAAGAACTGTCAGAGGAATCTGGGTGAATGGATTTGAAGGCTTTTAATAGAGTTCTAGAATAGGGCTGTAAAGGAGGGTTTCAGTCATGTTTGCTTACCTGATGTACCAGCAGCCAGGCCAAAACTAAGCTGACCCATTAGACATAGTGACAAGGACTGGAAATTAGATTTTGCAGCACGAGCAGAGGCGTGAACCATCCTTACCTGATTTCCACTTCGCTGGCGTCTTCTTTCTTTGTTTAGTGTTTCCTTTGTCAATGACCGGCTGATCTAGAGGAGACCTGGGTCCTAGCTCACTCACGTTAGATGTATGACCCAGGGCAAGTCACTTTTCTTCTCTGGACTTCAATTATTTTGTCTTCGTCCTCTTTATAGAAAATGCAGCGTGAGTCCATAATCCCAGCAACTTGGTTCGTGGGGGGTTGCTTCCAGAACCACTATGTCTTATTCTAACTTCATGGAATTCCTCTCACCCTCAACAAAACAATGCATCCCTGATGTTAGAGTCACCCAGGATTCTTTTTTAGACTTAGCCCAGGATATCAGGGCCTGGGGATCGGCCTCTCTCCCTGAGCTTCTGATCCTACACTAGACCTTGCTGGTGGTGCTTTTTGTACTTGCTGCCCTAGCATCATGCCATAATTGGTCCCCAGGGTAAGTCTCCAGGGAAAGACAATTTATCTTCCCACCAAAATGTCTAATACCTTTGAAGTTTTCTCTTTAATTTCAAACTCCCAAAGCCCCATCCTACATCTTGCCACCAGGGTCTGATGGAGCTGATGCCTTGTCTCATTTCTACCTTGTACCAAAAGAAATATTTCTTTGAAGGTTTTCTATATCTCAGTTGAGAACTTCATCAGGCATTCTGCACAGTGACACCCTAGCCAACTACATGCTTGTGCCTAGTCGCTCAGTCATGACGCTTTGCGACCCCATGGATGGTGGCCCTCCAGGTTCCTGTCACCCATGGGATTCTCCAGGCCAGAAGACTGGAGTGGGTTGCCTTTCCCTTCTCTAGGGTGTCTTCCCAACCCAGGGATCGAACCCAGGTCTCCTGCATTGCAGGCGGATTCTTACCCACCTGAGGACCCGATCCCCAAAGGAGGCTGTTTTGTGAGCACACACTTCCCCCGGCCCCAACCCATGGCCAAGACATGCTGAAATTGGTGACTCTGATAGTTCACCATTTGACAGAAAGAGAATCTTCGGAGTGGAAGGGTCAAGATGATAATTGCAAAGGCAGACGTGAGCGGGTCCTGAGCAGACTTCCCCCAGGCAAACTGAGCACACTCTTAATGGTGACCTGCCTCTGCTCCAGGGCACTGCTTCTCAAACTCAGCAAAAGAATTACGCAGGGAATTGGTTTAACATGTGAATACTATTGTTCCACATCCATACATTCTGATGCAGAGTCTATGCCAGAGGGCGCAGGCATCTACATTGCTAACAGACACTGCAGGGGGTTCTGATAAAGTAATCTTCAAAAATTAGATCTAGAGATGGCGCCTTGGGAAGCAATCTCAGGAGCTCTAGTCCTGCTAGATCCGCTGTGCTCCGTGTGTGTACATGGGCATGATCAGTCATGTCCGACTCTGTTCAGCCCTATAGACTGTAACCCACCAGGCTCCTCTGTCCATTTTCCAGGCAAGAATACTGGAGTGGGTTGCCATTTCCTCGTCCAAGGAGCTTCCCACCCCAGGGATCAAACCCGTCTCCCGAATCTCCTGCATTGACGGGCAGATTTTTTACCTCTTGAGCCAAATAGGAAGCCCACGCTGTCTACTGTCAAGTAAAATAGCAAAGGCATATTCTTGAAGAGCATGGTTTTTCTGAGGCCCCATAAGGACTTTCCTGGAGATCTAAGGAGATCTAAGATCATCAGGGTGGGTTTTATTTTATTTTTTGTCATATAAATTTTGAAAACATAGCTACAGAGAGGGCTATGCAGCTACTTGGTGGCAAAACAATGATGTGAGCCAAGTCAGTGCTCTGCTGACTAAGCCTGCTTGGAAGATGGCATAAGACAAGAGGATCTGGGGTAATGATTCTCAACTTTGCTGCCTGATAGAATCACCTGGGAAGTTTTTAAAACCTGAGGCCCCAAGTGTATCCCTACACAATTAATCTAGAATATTTGAGTGTGTGAGCCAGACATCCATATTGTTTAAATCCCCAATTAATTACATTGGGCAGCAAAGTTTGAGAACCACTGCCAAAGGGTTCTCCTACTTTATAAAGGCTTATGTTTACCCAGGTGTCTTAGTAGACATGCCAGGAAAGAAAATAGGCTTACCATTCTCATAAGTTTGGAAATCACTGCATACTACATTCTCCTAATGGAAAATCTTATGGCATATCAGCATGTTAATGGATCTATAAGGTCCAATTACTAAGAAACCTTGTCAACATTCTTTAACCCACCATTTCCCAAAAGTATTTGACCACAGGACTTTTTCACTGAAAGCAGATTCACACCCTGTGGAACAAGAGTTCCTAGGGAAAGGATATCCTTAGGCAGGGCAGCTCTAGAAAAGCTCAGCAGTTGACCAAATGCCAAACAGCAGAGCAGTAATCATTCCAAAAATGGCATCTCTTGATGACTCAGCTCAGGATCTGGCTGCTTTAAGTCTCAGTCAGACTGGCTTCCCCTGAAGCAATCACTCCTACTGGGAAAGGAATTTGGAGGGAAACAGAAGGAGAGCCGCATCCTTCTAGATGGATGTCTCAAGAGCGATGGAAGAGGAAACCATTGCCCTTTAAAAGAGACTTTTCCTTCAGTTATTAGGTGTGCCCAATGGCTGAGCCTCTGCGGGTTTTGGTGAAAGCAGGACATATCGTCAGCTTGTTACCATGTCCAGGCTCACTCTGCTCACTGCACAAGAGGCCAGTGAATCCCAGGGATACGGTGTTGAGGCGAGGAATCCAACCTTATTCAGAAAACTGGCTGCTTGTGAAGATGGCAGACTAATGTCTCAAAATAACCATCTTTTTGGGGTCTGGATGCCAGGTTCTTTTATGGATCAGAGATGGGGGGAAGTGAGAAAACAAAGTGAAAAGGCTCATTTAATCTTGCATGTATCTCCTAAAATAGCAAGCCTCAGGAAAGGGAATGTGTTAATTTCTTCCTTCCTGCCATCTCCGGGAGGGCAGGGTTCTGAACAAAGGCACTTTAACTTAATGGTCAGGCAGAGGGACAGGATTCTCTGAGCCAGGCCATTATATGTGATTATGATTTTAAAAAAAAAAAAAAAAAAAAAAGTGGCCAAAGAAACAGATCTAGCCCGGAAGAGTCAACTTTGATCCCTCCCTGTTTCAAGCTCTTCCCCTGGGATCCGTCTCTGCTATCTTCCCCCACCCACACTTGGGTGGCTCTCACGCTGGATCAAGCTTTTCCCCTGGGACCTCTCTCTGCTATCTTCCCCCATCCCCCCATCCACACGTGGGTGGATCTTACGCTGGATCAAGCTCTTCCCTGGGATCCGTCTCTGCTATCTTCCCCCATCCACACTTGGGTGGCTCTCACGCTGGATCAAGGCTGAAGAGCCTACACACATGTGTGCTCAGTGTTGTCTGCCTCTCTGTGACCCCGTGGTCTGTAGCCCACCAGGCTCCTCCGTCCATGAGATTTCCAGGTACGAATACTGGAGCGGGTTGCCATTGCCTCCTCCCGGGGCTCTTCCTGACCCAGGGATTGAAACCCCGTCTCGCCTCTCTTGCATTGGTAGGCAGAATCTTTTACCACTAAGCCAACCAGGAAGACTGAAGATAGCCTAGCGCCCGTAAGTTTGCTGTGGAAAAACTCATCTTGCTGTAACAGGTTATCATGGTATCTCTGCCCTCACTTGACATATTCTGGAACTGCAGAATTTTTATACTTCCCTATAAGATGCCAATGTAAAGTATAGAAAGTTTGTCTCAGGCTATTCTATCTTCCTTAGCCTTGACACCCATTTCCATATCTCTCAGTTACCTGGTTCTCAGGCACTCACTTCCCATCCTAATTCATGCTCAGAGACATCTATCTCTGAGATGGTCCTCTTCTGAAGAAAGTGGCTGACAATGCATAATGTGGGTTCTCCAAAGTGTAAAAATCTTTTACACTAGAATGCCATATGACAAACCGACTCAAAATGCTCTCATTCCAACCTCTCCCCAATTTTGCAGAAGGAGAAATCGAGGTACACAATAGGAATTACCTTGTGGAAGAACACACAGTTGATTAGCAGCAGTCACCAGCCAGCATTCTTTCTATCATATCCTACAATCTCCAGAAAAGTTTGTCAACTTAAAAAAATATTCACAGCCTAAAAGATGAGTTATGTTTTATTCAGTGGGAATTTTAAGACTTCAGGCCCAGGAGACAGCAACTCACATAAGCCTGAAAGAACTGCTCCTAGGAGTCAAGGTGGGGAACCAGGTTATATAGAAGTTTTGCAACAAAGGGTAGGTAGCCAGAACATCAAAAGATTATCATCAGTTAAAGAAAACCAGATAGCCCAAGTTAAGGAATTTAGCTCTTCTCTATGGATGGGAAGATGCAAGAGTCTGGGCTCACAGAAATCATTCCTTTGATGTGCACCTCAGCTATCTGGGGCCAGTATCCTGTGACTCCACATGCTGAGCTTCCTCGGGGCTCACCATAGGGAGTGACAGCAGTCTGACAGCTGCTGGTGGAAGGTATGCTTTTCCTTCCGTAGTTTCCTCAGGGCTCACAGGCTCACACTGGAGGGCTGCAGTTGCTGGGAGACTGTGACATCATGTGTTTACTGAGATGGCAAGAAATAGTCCATTTCTCAAAGCTAAGCAGGCTAATTTCAAGCAAAGGAATCAGAAGCTGAGAAAGGGGATTTAAGAGGGAATCCGACCACATCTTGGCACCTTGAAAATCATGCCATATTGCTCAGGTCTCCTGCAACCAATGTAGGTAGTACCCGCTATCTTGTCCTGCCCCTGGAACAGCGGTGGCTTTTCTTCTCCCATCTCTTCTACTAAACAGTGTGGTCCCCAGGACTCCTCTCAGGTCTGGGGCCAAGGATGGTGGGATCGTCTCCTGAAGTCACTAGAGAGACCACGATACCAACAAGTCCCTTCTTTGATGGTTCCCGAAAGACCTGGCTTATAATATGAATTCTCCTTGGAGGAAATCATTTGTTGGGAGGCACTTGAGAAGGGTAATGGGAGGAGTCCTATTGCTGAGTCCAGACTCTCTCAGTTCACCTCATGATATGCCAGTAAGTCCATAGATGAGATGTTGAGGCAAGAAATACGACTTTATTCAGAAAGCTGGCAGACTAATATCTCAAAACAGCCAACTTATCAGGGTCTGGAAGCCAAGAACAGGGTAAAAAGGAGTTTGAATTCCAAGAATGGGGATCAAAGGAAAAATGTAGACTAATAAGTAAGTGAGGCCTGTTCCTTCCTAGTGCGTTGGAATTGACTAAGACACCTACAGTCAGACAAGTGAAGAGCAAGACCCAACAGACTCTGCAAAGCTTTGTATACAGGTGGAGCTTTTGCAGAGCCCAGGGGCCAGTGCAGACAAGGATTTCCTCCTGCCCACCCAGGCATGGTACACAGCAATGCTCTGCCTCCCTGAGGTCAAAAGCTTTAAGATCATAGAGAGCCAACAGCTATGATACAGATTCTGAAGATACCATTACGGGCAGTGGGAATGGAAGAAATCACCAAGTGGATCCTCAGGCAAATGATATGAGGAATGGGAGCTGTAACGGGGGGAGAAGAAGAAAGAACAGGTCATACTTCCCGTGGTGACAGTGATTGACAAACATGTTATTGGGAGCACAAAGCGATTGAGGTGAGCATCTGGGAAACGACGACAGGAGTCTGAAGAGTACTAAGAGCAGGGTCAGCTCTATTTAACTGGACTATCAGGTCACTACCTTAATTTAATTATAATAAATAAACATAATCTGGGACTTCCTTGGTGGTCCAATGGTTAAGATTCCGTGCTTCCACTACAGAGTGCGTGGGTTTGATTCCTGATTGGAGAACTAAGATCTGGCATGCTGCACAATGCAGCCAAAAAAAAAAAAAAAAAAACCCAAAATACAAAAACAAAACAAAGAACATAATCTGCATTTCTTGAATAACTAGTGAAATTGTGCATCTTTTCACGTGCTCATTTGTATATCTTCTTTGAAAAAATGCCTACTCAGGTCTTCTTCCCTTTTTCATTGGTTTTTTTTTTTTTTTTGATATGGAGTTATTTGAGCTGTTTGTATATTTTGGATATTAATCCCTTATCCTTCGTGTTATTTGCAGTTATTTTTCCCCATTCCCTAGGCTATCTTTTCATTTCTGTCAATGGTATACTTTGCTGTGCCAACGTTGTTTAGTTGGGTCCCCTTTGTTTATTCTTGCTTTTCTTTCTTTTGCTTTAGGAGACTGAGCCAAGAAAATACTGCTGTGCTTTACGTCAGTGTTCTGCCTATGTTCTCTTCTTGGAGTTTTATGGTTTCCATTCTATTTAGTCTTTAAACCATTTTGAGTTTATTTCAACCATGGGCTGTCACCTCACATCTGTCAGAATGGCTATCATAAAAAAAGTCTACAAATAACAAACATTGGGTAAGATGTAGACTTGATTGGAATGTAAATTGGTGGAGAACACTATTATACAGTTTCCTTAAAAAACTAAAAATAGAACTACCATATGATTCAGGAATTCCATTCCTGGGTATACATCCAGAAAAACTGAAAATTCTAATTCAGAAAGAAACATGCACCCAGTGTTCATAGCAGCACTATTTATAATAGCCAAGGCAGGGAAGCGACACAAGTGCCCGTCAACAGATGACTGGATTAAGAATATGTTCCATGGAAACGTCCTGGACAGTAGTCAGGACTCTGTGCTTCCACTGCAGGGCGCCTGGGTTCAATCCCTGCTTGGGGAACTAAGATCCCACAAGCTGCACAGCACATCCAAAAAAAAAAAGATGTGCTCTCTCTCTATGCATATGTATGAATATTACTCAGCCACGAAAAAAGAAATAATGCATTTGCAGCAACATGAATGGACCTATTATGCTTAATAAGTCAGACAAAGACGAATACTATGTGGTATCACTTATGCGTGGAATCTGCAAAGTAATACAAATGAATGTATATGTAAAACAGACCAAACTGTGGCTACCAAAGAGGAGGGGAAAGGGGGAGGGACAAATTAGGAGTATGAGATGATCAGATTCAAACTACTAGGTGTAAAATAGATATGCAATGAGGCTATACTGTATAGTACAGGGAATTATAGCCATATCTTGTAACAAACTGTATTGGAGTAAAACCTACAAAAATACTGAATCACTATGCTGTACAACTGATGCTAACACAGTATTTTAAACCAACTATAGTTCAATTTCAAAACATTTTTAAATAAACATAATCTAAATATTGAATCCTAATTGATGACATCATTCTTGCCTATATAGGATAGAAGGGTATTAATCCTGATGTTTCTCACTCACTTTGAAATGCATCAAAAGAATAAGGTGGATTAATGGATGGACTGATGGATGGCTACATGAAAAGATTACACAGGATTTAATTTCAGGGTTTTTTGGTCACTGTCCTGGGAGTTAGAGCTCTTACTCCAATCTCTTCCTAAGCTGCCTCTTCCTTTCCTTCTTTTCTTTCCCTGGAACTAAAAGTTCTGGTTCTTTTTTATGCCTTACACCATGACACACTCATTTAAACATCGAACATGCTATAAACAATGAGTTCCCAGGACGCTGGCACTGCAAAGAAAACGATTCTCAGGAATTTCCAAGTTGGGCGGTTAGGACACACTGGCTCTGTTGAGAACTTTCCTCAGGGCCTCCAGCACTTCCTTGTTCCTCAGGCTGTAGATAAGAGGGTTCAACATGGGGATCGCCGTTGTGATGCGGCCGGAGTGACCTCTCAGATACATGAAGATGAGGGTCCCAAAGAGGAGCGACACCGCAGTGAGGCGGGCGGTGCACGTGGAGAAGGTCTTGGCGCGGCCTCGTGCACAGGGACTCCTCGTGACGGCCATGACGGTAAGCAGGCAGGGTGCCAGAATCGCCGCCATGCACGCAGGGGTGCCGGACCCGGCGAACGCAACCGCCGCCCGTTCCTGGGTAGCGCTGTGCCCGCGGGTCATCTCTAAGAGCGGTGGGAGCTCACAGAAAACGGAGGCGACCTCACTGGGCCCACGAAAGCAGAGCGGGAACGGGAGACCGTCCTCCCCCGGGCGCTGAGGGCGCCCGCCGCGTGCGCTCCCCTCTCGACACCCACCCGCGCCTTCCGCGTCACGGCGGCGGCGCCGTCGAGCCGGGGGGCGGCGCCGTCGAGCCGGGGGGCGGCGCCGTCGAGCCGGGGGGCGGCGCCGTCGAGCCGGGGGGCGGCGCCGTCGAGCCGGGGGGCGGCGCCGTCGAGCCGGGGGGCGGCGCCGTCGAGCCGGGGGGCGGCGCCGTCGAGCCGGGGGGCGGCGCCGTCGAGCCGGGGGGCGGCGCCGTCGAGCCGGGGGGCGGCGCCGTCGAGCCGGGGGGCGGCGCCGTCGAGCCGGGGGGCGGCGCCGTCGAGCCGGGGGGGGCGGCGCGGCCGTCGAGCCGGGGGGCGGCGCCGGGCCACGTGGCGCCCGCAGGCCGGGAGGGCGGGAGGCGGCAACCCGCAGCCCGCGCAGCCCAGGAGGGTGAAGAGGCGGCGCTGGGCGGCCCGGCGCGCAGGCCGGCGGCCATCGTCTGCGGCAGGCTGGCCGACGAGCAGCGGGCGTCCGGGAGCGAGAGGTGACTCAGAAGGGGGACGCGGGGGTCTGGAGCCAGGGAGCCGCGCGGGTCGGGATGATCAGGCCCACGGTCCCAACAGGGTGACCAGATAGACAACAGGAGCAGGCGGAAGAGCGGCAGGGCCCGTGCAGGGCAGTCAGTGAGGGCGGCGAGGGCGAACTCCGTCACAGAGCTGAGGTTCTTCTCTGCTGTGAGGCCAGGGGAACCTGAGAAGGCAAGGATGAGAAGCAAGTTATGCAACCGCACATGGGATTTCCATCTCTTTCTGGTTTATCGTGTTGAGCATGTCTTGTGGACAAAATCCAGGTGCTACGTGGGGGCTTCAGAGAGGACTGGTCTGAACTCTTACATCCGAGGCAGTCCTGTGACGTGGAGTCATCTTGGTATGTCAAGAAAACCAGTACTGGCAAACATTTTCAGAAGAGCAGCGCTTTTCTCCCACCTAGCTGTGTAAACCCCTGCACACAGATAACCCCTCAACCAGGATTCCCCTATCTCTCCAACAGGGGTTGATCCGTGGGGTCCTGCCTCCCACCGAAATATCTATCTCGGGACCCCTTCTCTTTTTCTCCTCTATGAGCATAGCTCCTCCCTGATTTCAAACCCTCTTCATTTCTTGCCTGGATCAAAACAAGAGCCTTGTAACTAACAGCTTCCCCTGCCCCCGCAGCTGGCTTCTTGCCAATTCTTCCTCAGGATAGCCAGAGTGACACTTCTAAGACTTTAATAGAGTCCCTCTTCATTCCCCTGTTAGAAAATCCAGACAGAACTTCTCTCGTGGTTCAGTGGCTAAGGGTCCACTTGCCAATGCGGGAGACATGAGTTCGATCCCTGGTCTGGGACGATTCCACCTGCCACAGAGAAGCAGAGCCTATGCACCGCGGCTGCTGAGCCTAAACTGCAACAAGAGGAGCCGCCGCCGTCAGAGGCCCCGCCACACCTAGAGAGGATTGCCCAGCTCGCCGCAGCTAGAGAAAGCCTTTGTGCAGCAGCAAAGACCCAGTGCCGCCAATAATCAATCTAAACTTCCAGGCATGGCGCCCATCAAGGATAGGAAGTTCCTGGACCCCTGGGTGTGTCGGGGAAAGCCCTCCATGAGGTCTCCCCTGCTTACTCCCTTGTGCCTCTTTCTCGCTTCTCACTCCTTGAACCCACAGCCACAGCCCACCGTCACCCTTTTCTCCAGCCGCCTGAATTATTTTCAGCTCCTCTAATCCCCCACCTTCACTCACACCTCTGTGCTTTCCGCAGGCCCTTACTACTGCTGAAACATCTTAACTTTCCCTTCCTCAGTGTCCTGCCCAAGCCTCCCCCCACCTTCAGAGTCCAGCTCAGAGCCTACTTCCCGCAGGAAGTCTCCTTGAGACTGTCTTCCCTTGTTAGCGTATGTGCCCTGGAGCTCAGCACACAGTAAACCTCAACATGCTTTTGTGCAACAAAGTTATCAATGAGATATAAAGCACACTGCAGAGAGAAAGGCACTGTGCAGATCTTCAAGTGATTGTATTTATTTTTATGAAAACATTTAAAAATAAAAGCTAAACTCTTAAGAACCCAATAAAATTGATGAATATTCGTAGAGATCATAAGCCATCCTTGGATTTAGCCTACCAATCTCAACACAACAGTGTGCTTACCTAACAGAAAGCTGTTGTCTTAATTAGATCCTCTTAGCTTACCAAAAGTAGATTTTTTTTACTATTTTTTGATTGGAGTATAATTGCTTTACAATGTTGTATTAGTTTCTGCTCTACAATAACATGAATCAGCTATCAGTTCAGTTCAGTTCAGTCACTCAGTCATGTCTGACTCTTTGCAACCCCATGAATCGCAGCATGCCAGGCCTCCCTGTCCATCACCATCTCCCGGAGTTCACTCAAACTC
Organism: Capra hircus; assembly: GCF_001704415.2. Taxonomy (NCBI): domain Eukaryota; kingdom Metazoa; phylum Chordata; class Mammalia; order Artiodactyla; family Bovidae; genus Capra; species Capra hircus. Next base: position 1,977,367 of record NC_030822.1, read on the forward strand.
ATGTCTGTCGAGCTGGTGATGCCATCTAGCCATCTCATCCTCGGTCGTCCCCTTCTCCTCCTGCCCCCAATCCCTCCCAGCATCAGTCTTTTCCAATGAGTCAACTCTTCGCATGAGGTGGCCAAAGTACTGGAGTTTCAGCTTTACCATCATTCCTTCCAAAGAACACCCAGGGCTGATCTCCTTCAAAATGGACTGGGTGGATCTCCTTGCAGTCGAAAGGACTCTCAAGAGTCTTCTCCAACACCACACTTCAAAAGCATCAATTCTTCGGCGCTCAGCTTTCTTCACGGTCCAACTCTCACATCCATACATGACCACTGGAAAAATCATAGCCTTGACTAGACGGACCTTTGTTGGCAAAGTAATGTCTCTGCTTTTGAATATGCTGTCTAGATTGGTCATAACTTTTCTTCCGGGGAGTAAGCGTCTTTTAATTTCATGGCTGCAGTCAACAACTGCAGTGATTTTGGAGCCCCCAAAAATAAAGTCTGACACTGTTTCCACTGTTTCCCCATCTATTTCCCGTGAAGTGATGGGGCCAGATGCCATGATCTTCATATTCTGAATACATAAGTCCTCTGCCTTGTGAGCCTCCCACCCCCTCCCTCTCCTCTGGGTCATCTGGGAGGAGAAGGTGGCATGAATGGGGAGAGGCGCTGGCACATACACACTACTGTGAGTGAAGCAGATCGCTAGCGGGCAGCTGCTGCAGAGCACAAAGACAGGTCTTAAAAGGATGATATTTTCTTTAATAACAGTGCACATATATAGACACTATTCTAAGTGATTTATGTAGTAAGTCACTTAATCCCCACATTGACTTTATGAGGCAGGAACTTTTATTATCCCCACTTCACAGATGAGGCAACTGAGACAAAGTTTAAGTAACTCCATCTTGCCTCCAAGATTGCACAGCTAAAATGGAACTGCCATTAGGAACAAAACTGCACACAGAAGCCCTATTTATCTTAAAGCAGGATTTTACATGCATCACGAGTCGATTCCAGCAGCCCAAGAGGACCAGAGAAATGTCTGCCTTTACAAGCAAGAAAACCAGCTCTGCAGTCTCTCCGTATCTGAAGGCTGATGGAGACTCTTGTGCTAATAGACAGAAATTCCTTTGGCAGAGGTGCAATGCAGGGGAGTAGAAAAGGTATTTGATCATCTTTAAAGCATTAGACTTCGGCAGCTAGGCCAGTGTTGCACTGACGTATTGGAGAGAATGGTGAATCCAAGAAATTGGATCTGATGGTCTGAACTGAGCATGAACCAAGGCGACCAGAACAGTTTCCTCACCTGAATTCCACTTCACCTTTTCCCTGCACTCCTCTTCTCTCTTTTTCACTAATTTTTCCTTTGTCTCTAAAAAGTCATTTCTCTTCCACTGCTTGAGAATCATAAGGGTCTGGGGAGAGACCGCTGTGCTGGGGAGCAGGGGGTCTGGGTAGATCTTATCCTCCCAAATCTGCTTATTGATGACCCTGAGCAAATTACCTTATCTCTCCAGGCCTCAGTGTCCTTCCCCCTCCTCCTACACTCTACACACGCACACACACATTAGTGAATCAACTTGAGGACACTAATGTCATAGCTGCCTGAAGGTTGGTCCCTGCATGTATCACCCTCAAGTTCCTTGCCAGTTGTGGTCTGTTGAGCGCTTTCTTCTCTCTCTTCCCTTAATCTTTCTGTTTCCATGATTTGCTAAACCTGCTTCATTATATATGCCTCATTCCAGTTTTTGTTCAGTTCCAGGCTAGGAGAGCAAAGACTGCGGAAAAGCCTCTTTGTTTGGGCTCCCAACTCCAGTGCAATTAAATTCTTTTGGTTAAGACACCGACAGTCTCTGGAAGTCTGAAGTCCCCAGTCAACAGCTGGTGTGGTCTCTAAGGAAAGTCAGTTCAGTTATTTCTCACGTGAATTCATAGCAAGGCTCCTGGTCCCAGTCCCAGCTCCCAAAGCCCTTCAACACACCCACTCAGTTGAGTCTGAAAAGCCTGAATCCCAGTTTCACATGGTCCCTGGAGAAGTGAGATGTCTCTGGTTTTAGCTTCTCTAGTCAAAACAATGTCAGAAACTGTGCCCTCGCCGGTGTGGCCGCATCCTAGAAGGAATAGAGTGTTTTGTAAACACGAGGCTTTGATCACATTATTCAGAAGGACACCATGGGGACTCAACATAGTGACCTCACCAAGATACATCATGTCTTCTAAGTTGGCCCTGTCTGGAAGTCAGGGGTTTCACTGTCTTCCCCCGACCCTTGCTCCCTTTTTTTCCTTTAAAAACAAATGAAATCACGGGGAAAACAAAAGCCTGGCATGTTGCCCAGAGGAGAAATTGGCACATCCTTTTTGTTGGCATGGCCTTTGCCAATTCTCTGCGTCTTTAACACTGCAGTATTTCTTTAGCTCCAAATTCGGAGGCATTTTTATTTAGTCACTGAGTTTCAAGATACCTCAGTTCAGAAAGGGAACTAAAGAAAACGGGAAGAACAGAATAATTACAGAATAATTGTTCTCTTGGACAATTATGAGAACCAAGAGAAAATGATACCACCTCTATTGTGGATTCATCACTGTGCTAAGCATTCTAAATGAAGAGCAGGAGATACATAATGAAACAAATCCTTCTAAAAAAAAAAATGCAACAGCTGTCTACAAGGACTAGACAGCCTAGTAGGTTACATAACTATCCATCCTATGGGTAACAAGTACTAAGCTCCTAAGAGGTATTACTAAGGTGCCGAGGGGAGTCAGTGTAAGGCAAGGTTGCCTACAGTTGGGGTAGATCAGGGGTGGCTTCCCAGTGGAGGTGGACTTCGGCAGGCGGTTTGGATGCAAGTGTTGGTAGGAAAATGACGCGCAAGACTCTTCAGGAAGGGGGACAACGTGAGCAACTTCACAGGGTCCAGAAAGCCCAGGGACTTCTCCCGGGACCAGTGAGGCACCGCGGCAGTAGCGCAGGATGGTATTAGGCGAGTCCAGGACTACGGTGAGGAGTGAGGCACTCACCGCGGATGCCAAAGTTAAGGGGGCACCCAAAGCTTTAGTAAACAAGATAAACAGTCATAAGATATAGCTTAAAAACAAATTCCATTGCAAAAATCTATAATGAATAAAATATCAAGATTCTAAATAAAGAGAATGGTATTACTAGCTTTCCTCTTTTTCAGTCTCGAATAGAGCTCACCGTAGCGCTGCGGCTAGGATGTGTGCTTGAAAAGGGAGGGTGAGACCAACGGGTTCAGGGCACAGGCTTAACAAGGGCCATTTACTCCCCTAAGGATGTTCCATTATCATTCCTCTCTACCCTCCACTTAGGAAAAGAAAACGTAGGAAAGTCAATCAGATCTGATGCTTGCAGAGTAGCTTTAACTGTTTCAAAGCACTCCCTTCATCATCACAAGATCCCTGTGGGACTGAGAGAGAGAACAAGCTGCCCATTGGCACTGATGAGGCTATGTGGCAAAGAGAAGCCCACGGTCTTAGAGCTACCCAGGGAGTGGACCAGAAATTGAGTCTGCCCTGGGCTCACTAGCTGCTAATGGATTCTGCCTAAGCCACAGTCCCTTCTGCCCAAAACAATATGTTTTTATGGCCACACACAAGACACATCCATGCCAGAGCTCACTGGGTCAGGAGGTGAGTCTTCTGGGTCATGCTGTATTAACAAATTACCTTAAAATCACAGTGACTTAACACAATGAATTTATATTTACCCTTGAAAAATCCAGTGTGGGATGAGTCATTCTCATCAGCCTTGCAGCTAAGCCATTTAGAACAGGTAGACGTCAGTACTGCTAGTGCAGGGAAGTCAGGGAAAGATCACCGAGGATGTCACTAAGGACCAGGTCTGGTGTGCCTCCCTCCCACTCACATCCCAGTGACCAGAATCCGGTCATGTAACTTCAGTGTTACTGCTTACATAATCTAGAAAATGTAGAGAAGGTATTTGTGCCAGCAATTGACTGGGCTAAAATCCCTGCCACGCCCCTCAGCCTTTGTGCATCCTTCGTGCAGTGTAAGGTCCAGAGCTCCCCCCAGAATTTCTGAGGACAAACAAGGGCTCACAGTTGTATCCATGAGGCTCTGTGTTCTTGCTTCCACTCAAGTGTTATTTACACTCTTGCCCACTTCCCACTACTTCTCACCCTCCTCCGTATCACATCACACCAGCATGGCCTGTTTTCTTCATCCTTCACTCTCTTCAACAAAATCAACATGGTGTGTTTATTTGGCTAACGGATTTTTAATAAAATTTATTGCAAGAAACTTAGGTTCATAGTACTACACAGAAAAGGGAGAAAATTAGAATTGAATAATTGTTGTCATGGTGCTACAAATCCCCCAGTCATGCCCATCGTGAGAAATTTGTCACCGGCTGCTCCCCACCCCCACCCGAAACCTGCCTGCTACCATATGACCCATATCTTTCTCTACCGAGATCATCATTTATTTATTTGTCTTCTCCCAGTTCCCCCATCTTCCAAATCCCCATCCAATCCAATCCACTGAGAGAAGACTCAAAATTCTTTGTATATTGTTATGTGTGATAATCTAAATCTTTAATACCCAAATACCTTCCACTTAGACCATACATTAGGTTCTTAAATTCCATAATCCAGATGCCCTTTGAGATGTTTTCCTCAACAAAGGGAAATGTCTCTCCTAAATAGAAAAAAATTAGGTCAAACTCCAGTTAGCATTTAATTTTTTTTTTTTTTTTACTTTTAACATACCAAAAAAGGATTTAATGCTCAAAGATGCCTTGGAAATTGGGTTAAATGACGTAAACTGTCTTTATTAAATAATTTCTCGGACGCTTTAGTGTGATAATACGCTTTATAAATCTCCAAAATGAAGCATGTATTGTGCAGCAATTCTCAAAAGTATTTGACAATAGAATGGTTACTGAGCTACACACAAATTCAGTGACATGCAGAAATAAGCATTTGTTCCCATACTCATGGGCTTCCCAGGTGGTGCCGTGGTAAAGAATCCATCTGTCAATGCAGGAGGCACAGCTTCCATCCCCGGGGCGGGAAGATCCCCTGGAGGAGAAAATGGCAATTCACTCCAGTACTCTTGTCTGGAGAATCCCATGGACAGAGGAGCCTGGTAGGTACACAGTCCATAGGGTGGCAAAGAGTCAGACATGGCTGAGCCACTAGCACTTTTTTTTGTTTGAAGAATGTAGAACCCACTAATAATAACTGATGCCACAGAAACAGCCAACATCCCTGAGGGGCCGCGAAGTACCAGGCACCAGGCCAAGCACTTTACATGGAACTTCTCACTTAAAAATAAAATTACAAATCGCTCAGACAAAATGCAACGTTCCTAATCACATAAGGAAATACCCTCATAGATGATAAAGCCGTCTTTGGTTAGTAGTTCTCATAAATCCATTGCGCAGCTGTCGTCTCATCATCCCCTATTCCGTTTTCTCTAGCTCAATATTAATGTTACTGCTGATGTCAGGCTTCCCTGTTGTTGCCATTACTCAATTTAATTTCAAATCTTTATTGGTATTTCTCCCCATTAAAATACGGAAATTCTTTGTTGGTATTCTGCCTCTATCTTGCATTGCTTTCCCTGGAGGCAGGCTTCATGGGGAAGTCCTTCCCGGAAGATACCCTACCTCTGGGGGAGCTGATTCCATGTCTCATGTGGGGCAACCGCTGGCAAATGATAACCGGGGCCCAGATGGTTAGTATAACAGGGGCGGGTTTTGATGAGCATTTTGCAGAACTGTGAAGATAATTAGTACAACTTGGCTTTATGAAGCGCTTTCCTCGGGGCCTCCTTCACTTCCTTGTTCCTCAGGCTGTGGAATCAGAAAATGCAGCCTGGGGCTCGTGGTTGTGCAGAATATGGTCACGACCCTCTCCCCTTCTAGGGACTTGCCTGTATCATTGCACACACAGATTAAAGCTCCAGTCACAAAAACCAGCCCTACTTTAGTTACACGGGAGGCAAAAGTAGAGCAGGTCTTCGCCTGGCGACCTGATGTGCAGACGTGTAGATGGACTTGTTGGTAAGCAGGTCGGTGAACAGGATCACAGTTAGCCTGGTCAGAATCAGAGAGAGAGCAGCTTATATATGTAACAGAAATTGTACAGAGAGAAATTATATATGTAGCAGCAGCTGCTAGGGGAAGCCATCTCTCAGGACTGTGCCAATAACAATGGGAAGTCACAGAAAATAAAGTCACTTTATAAGGGCCATGGACGAAGAGAAAAGTGAAATGCTTAGAACTGACCTGTCAAACCCTCTCAAATGTGCTGTCGCCGACCTCAGCCAGACCTCTTGGGAGTCCTGATGGGGGCAGAAAGCAGGGCCAACAGTGGCCACAAAATAATCACAAACACGCCTGACAATATACCTAGTGTTTCCAAAGATGAGGCCCTAATTTCAGTCCAGTAATACTTGGGGATTCTAGGCACTGGACTTTCACCACCACCATCCATTCCCACTGTAAAAAGAGGAAACAGAAACCTCAGTTAGAGCGGGGAGACCAGCAGGGGGCGCTCTCGTGCCCTGTGCTGAGAGCAGAGGCCGGCAGGAAGAAGGAAGCCTCCTCTCTCCTGGAATTTAATACAGTCATTCAAACTCATCAACCTCCTTTCTCTGACTCATATCGGCTAGTTCCTACGCTTGTCGGGAAGGCCAGGCTCAACACTGGATGAAACCCGCTAATAGGGAAAGTCCTGAGAACTTTCTAGAATTACAGCCGGGAGACCAATCTACTAACTTTGATACCCAGGGATCGAATCTGGGTCTCCCGCACTGCAGGCAGATTCTTTATCATCTGAGCCATCAGAGAAGCTCTATTATATGAGCAGGCGTAGGCAATTGCTAGGGGACTTCATCAAGCAGTTTCTGGGATTTTGCAAATGCTGTTGATTGGAACAAAATGCAGGCTTGCAGGCACGAAAGCTCTGATAAACTTATTCATGGTTATTACAGTTGACTTAAAAATTCGGATCTCCCTTCAGATGTTAATTCCACCCGAGCAGCTTTTAACTCAGTGTTTATAAATGGGCTGAACCAAGATCTTTCTCTTCCAGTAAAAAGGACCAGTAGGACCAAGAAACTGGTCCACTCCAGACTCAGTCTGGCAGATGAGCCCTCTTGCACTCCAGATGAGTCATCTCAAGAGAACACTATTAACATCCTTAATCTTTGACTCCAGTGTATGAAGGCTCCTAAATGAAACCAAAACCAGTTTCTGCTATTGCCAAATCAGGCTGGGGGGGAAAGGTCACAGATTTAAGTGTTTAGGCACCTTCAGCCCTCTAAGCAGCCAGCCTTTCCAATGTTCTCCCAATTCTCAATGACAAAATTCCAAGAACTACAGGCACTCTTCACATTTGCCTTGGAGAACACTTCTTCAGATTGGGGACGAATCTCTTCCAATCCTAAATGACACCAGGACCACACTCTTGGTGCTCCAGCCTGATATTGTAAAGCAGTCCCTGCCTTAAACATTGGGGATCTCTAATGAACCTCAGGAGGTTCCTGTCTCTGAATTTTTCCCTTTTTGTTTAAGCCCTTGGAGAGATACCTACCATTCTCCCCTTAAAAATTCACAGGACACCTCCCATCAAAATTCAAATAGACCCCTCAATATTTCCAGACTTAATCATTAAAGAGGATGAGATGATTAGATAGCATCACCAACTCAATAGACATGAATTTGAGCAAAGTCCAGGAGATAGCGGAGAACAGAGGAGCCTGGTGTGCTGCAGTCCAAGGGGTCACAAAGAGTTGGACATGTCTTAGCAACTGAACAACAGCAGCAACAAGAGGCCCTTCAAGGCATAAATCCCATAACAGAAGATTGCTGCAATGCCTTCTTTAGTATTCCAGTTCATGAAGCTAGAAAATATCTCTTTCCATTCACTTAAGGAGAGAAACAGTTCACCTGGACAGTCATGCCTCAGGATTGTACTGAGAGTCCTTCTTATTTGTTCTAACCCTGAAGGCTGGTCTGGATAATATGAAGTTCCTTAGAGGTGCTGCTTTGGTATAGTATGTGGGTGAATTGCTTTTCTGCTCTCCTTGTCAGGCCTCTGTAGAGCCCTATACCAAGGTCACAGGACTGGAGCCCTATACCAGGGTCACAGGACTGGAGCCCTATACCAAGGTCACAGGAAAAAAATGTCTGAAACTGGACTGAGCCCCATAGCTACCGTTGCTATGAGCCTCTGGATCTAAATCTGACCATTCCCTGACCCCATATTAGGTAAATACCCACCCTATTATCCACCCTATAGCATCCTAACCATCCCCTACGCCACCCTTCCAGTAGGAATTTTCTCCATCTCCAGGCTGTAAAAATTAGCTATTAGCCTGGGCTTCCCCATTCGCTTAGCCAGTAAAGAATCCACCTGCAGTGCCAGAGACACAGGAGACCTGGGTTTGATTCCTGGCTCAGGAAGATTCCTTGGAGAAGGAAACGGGAGCCCACTCCAGTATTCCTGCCTAGAAAATCCCACAGAAGAACCTGGTGGACTACTGTCCATGGGGTCACAAAAGAGCCGGATACCACTGAGCGCATCAGTTCAGCCTGTGGAAGGGGTTGGCTCTCCCTTGAGCCTGCCCACAGTTGTAACAGCTTTTCCCACTCTAATAAACTTCATTCTTTTCTCATTCTGCCTCATGTTTGGAAATTCTTTCCCAAGCTGCACACAGGCCACGATGGCCTCCTCACAGGAAGACAGCATGCCCTTCATTTTAAAAGGACAGAAGGTCACCAAAGAAAAATTGCATTTTCCAGATATTTTATCTTTTAAAATTTTAATTGCAACCACATTTGATTTATCCATTCTCAGTTGTTGGACACTTGGATTATTCCTGGTCTGTTCCTATTGTGTCCAACAACTGTGACTGGATAAATAAGACGTGGTGGCAATTGAAATTTTAAAAGATAAAATATCTGGAAAAGGCAATTTTGTAGTGACAGAAAGCAGATTCATGGTTGTCTGAGGTTAGGGGTAGGAGTAGAGATGGGCTGCAAATGGACATGAAGAAACATTTTGGAAGGATGGAAATGTTCTCAAACTGGTGTGTGGTGATGGTGAGACAATTTTGCAAATTTACTAGAAATTATCAAAGTGTACATTTACAGTGAGTGAATGTACAGTATTGGAAGTTATCCCTCAATAAAGATTTTTTAATCAAAAAAATTTTTTTAAAACATTAAGTAAACTGGGGCAAAAAAAGAAATGAAAAATTGCAGTTTGCCCAGTCCAAGTTCAGTGTAGACTTCATGGTACCACAAGTTTCCCAAAACCCAAAACTAAGCACTAACGATGAGGTTTTCTCAGCTGTTACTGCCAAAACTGGATTCCAGTTTCTCTTTCAAGGCCAAACCTCTCCTCCATGTGTTTCATTCAATAAAAACAACCTTGACTCAATGTTATGGGAAGAACTGAATGATATCACCTTCAAGGCCTTAAAGGAAAGTTTGATGAACCCAGCTGCCCTTGAGCATCCCAATGATCACATTCCCTTTCCCCTTTTTTTCTTTTTTAAGATGAAAAGGGAGGAAGTGCCCTTGGGGTGCTCATCCAGAAAAATGGAGACACCATTGATCCATAGTGTAGTATCGTCAGCAGCTGGACCAAGTGGCGCAAGGGTACGGACCATGCCTCAGGGCCACTGAGGCCACAGCCCTTCAGTTAAGGCCACTGAGAAAACTGCTGTGGGCTCTCCTGTGTCATTTTTGCTCCTCGTGCAGAAGGATCTCTCCTGAATTTTCATCACGTCAACATTTTCCAGCCAGCCATCTCACCGCCTATGAAGTCCTCCCGTTAACCGTGCCTCACGTAATTCCTTGACATTTTAATGCCCTTAACCTGCTCTTCTCCTCTCCAGCACCAACAAACTAGCTATGATTGCTCAACGCTGACGGACCACCTCCTGACGCCTGATGATGAACTACAGGAGATTCCATGGGGTAACCTGGACTCTGGCTTCTCCTGGTTCACTAATGGTTCTTACTGAAAAGGTGACAATAGCAAGTACCGTGCTGGAGATGCTGTTAGAGCTCTTTTGAAGTTGTTGAGCAGCAGCTTTATCTATGGCTACTGCGGTCCAACAGACTAAATTATGTGCTCTTACGCAGACCTGTATGTTAGCCAAGGACAAACTGCCAATATTTATATTGGCAGTAAATATATTTTTAGAGTAGCTCGTGACTCTGGAATGTTTTAGAAGCAGTATGGCTTCCTTACTTCCAGAGGAAATTAAAACTGGCCCCTATGATCAAGAATTATTGAATGCAATGCTTTTATCGGCATTAAGTAAAAGTATTACTTTACTAATACTTCTATTAAGATTCGGGGGCATTCTAAGCTCAGCTTTCTGGAAATGAGGGGAAATCACCTTGCTGCTGTTTCTGCACCTTCTGCTATTTCCCTTAAAGAGACCTACAGGAGCCAAACCTCCGTCATGAGCAAACGGATAGTCTCCTAAACGATAACTTAGAAAAACCAGCTCAATAATTGGCCTCAAAAAGGGAAAAGCAAAATTGGAAATTCACCAATTGTTGGTTTGATGAAAAGAGAAAGCTGTTGCTTAGATCAAATAGCACCAAAGTCCTACCAGACACTCTATAAAGTCCCCAGTCCTCAACACTGCACATACGTTAAACAAATGGTCTACTGACAAATGGTAGTCTTCCTGAGTCAATATTGGTGGGGAAGTATTAACAAGCCCCCAAAGTGCCTACCTTACGTGTCCCACTTGTCCGAAGTACAACCCAGGAAGCCTGATCATACTGCTCCTGGACTTTTTACCCGCCTAACAGACCATTTAGGGTCTGGCAAATGGATTTCACACAACTTCCTCTGAATAATAGATATTAATATGTATTAGACATAGCCTGTATGTTTTCACACTGGACAGAAGCCTTCTATTGCAGACAAGCTACTATACCTCCTTGATGGCTAAAGTTCTTTTGGAAAAGATCATCTCTACCGGGTGAACTCCTCTTGAACTTCATAGTGATTAAGGAACCCACTGTAGTGCCCAGGTGCCTAAGCCAGTCCGTGCTGTTTGGCCAGTTTTACAACATTTCATTTCACCACGCTCAATTCTCTGGTTTAGCTGAACACACCAGTGGCGTTATTAAGACTCAGTTGGCAAAATTTGTAGAGGTCCTCAAAATTCCTTGGCTGAAAACATTGGGTTAGTCCTTCTAAATCTTATATCTCTTTAGAAATATTATATATATATATATATATAGATATATATATATATATATCTTTAGAAATATAATATAACCTCTTTAGAAACCCATAAACTCTCACCTTTGAGATAGTCACAGGATGCCCAATGTACTGGGCTCCTAATTCGTTTGACCCACAACTAATAAAAGGATACTCTAACATTGCCAAGCCCTACTTGCTTCTATTTAAAACTGCCATGTTTTGGTAGAGCAAGTTTTTACAGGGTGACCTTGGGAGAAAAGGACCTTTAAGCATCACACCTTGGAACCTAGAGATTTTGTCTACTGGAGAAGACGACTGCCGGAGAATTCTCTTCAACCTGATTGGAAAGATCAGTAGCGTTAGATGGTGCTGCGTTAGATGGTGCTGACCAATTCTTGGGTCACCAAATGCCAAGGAATAGATTCATAGATTCATGTGACATCCCTCCAGAAAGTACCAGACACTGACTGGACCACATATCATCTGGTGACCCAAAAGTAAAGATTTTCTGGAACCGAAGCAGACGCCTGAGAGACAGCTTTCCCATGATATCCAGACCAGGCCTGTAGGAAGTTCCTTCCCAAACCTTTGAGGATGAAATAACATCTCAGATGGTCTCTCATGTCTGTGATCTTGATAACATATAAACTTAACAGATAAAAAGTACCTTAGAGTTCTCCTTCCTACCCCTCACAGAGGATGAGATGGTTGGATGGCATCACCCACTCGATGGGCATGAGTTTGAGCAAACTCCGGGAGGTGGTGATGGACACGGAAGCCTGGCGTGCTGCAGTCCATGGGGTCGCAAAGAGTTGGACACGACTGAGTGAACTGAACTGAACTGAACTGGACTGAACCCCTCCCTATTGACTTGAATAGACTTCCCATCTGTGCATTTTCCCCCCAACATGACACACTACACCCAGAAAAGATCTTTCCTGGAATTGGGAGGGAGAGGCCTATGAAACTAGAAAACCTGATTCTTGTTGAGTAATGTTTTCAGAGAAAGGCCTTGATCAAAAGGGGGAATGGCAAAATAATAATAATAATAATAATAATGAACAGAAACTTCAATTAAATAAAGCTGGGAGACAAGCAGGGGGAGCTCTCCCATCCTGCAACAACAGCAGAGCCCAACAGGAAGAGTTAAAGCTCCTCTTTTCCCTGGCAGGGCGTTCCTGGCAGCTCAGCTGGTAAGGAATCCACCTGCAATGCCGGAGACCCCAGTTCAATTCCTGGGTCGGGAAGATCTGCTGGAGAAGAGACAGGTTACCCACTCCAATATTCTTGGGCTTCCCTGGTGGCTCAGCTCGTAAAGAAGCACCTGCAGTGTGGGAGACTTGGGTTCGATCCCTGGGTTGGGAAGATCCCCTGGAGAAGGGAATGGCTACCCCCTCCAGTATTCTGGCCTGGAGAATTCCATGGACTGTATAGTCCATGGGGTTGCAAAGAGTCAGACATGACTGAGCGACTTTCACTTTCTTCCCTGGCAAGGACTCAGCCAATGAAAAGTCATGGACTCTTTGCTTACTGTAACCCTCCCATCTCCCTCTTCCCCTCTATAAAAATATCCCCCTTGTCATGTGGGAATTTGCACACACTCGCCATGGTTGGAGACCCTGAATTGCAATTCTCTGCTAGTCCCAAATAAATCCACCTTTGCTGGAGAAATAGCTGGCAGTCTATGTTTCAGATCAGCACCACAATTCAATACCTTGTGTTCCTTATAGCCCTGTTTTATCCCCATGATTCAGAAAGCAGTGATTATTTGTCAAAATTTTTCCTTTCAGGAGTGGGCCTGATACATCCTGAACTAAAGAAAGCAATTAAATGTCTAAATAGATTTGTCTAATGCCTTAAAGAAAAATAGTGTTGACGTTAAGCTTTTAATGGCAAGAAAAGCTGTGTTAAAAACAAGAGTTTTCCTTGGAATTCCCCAACATGGATCTTTTACTATAAACAGCAGTCCTGGAAGATAGGAAGCAAAGAGTTTATATGGAGAGGCTAAAATTCACACTATGAATAAAGAGTCATTTTCTTACCTAGAAGGAAAAAGAGATTGCGATGTAAGCCCTGACAGTTGCCTTTTTTTTTTTTTCTTTTTGTAATGCAAGTGTCTGGCTTTAAGCTTTGGTGGCTGAGGCATCCACTTCAAAGATGCATCTGCTTCAGCACATCTAGGAAGGCCATCTCGACTCTCTGCTTTGCTCCCTACCCCATGAGGTTCCTTTGTTTTAGAGACACTGGTTTATGTGACCATTTGGGTACTTTTTTCTCTCTTTCTTTCTTTCCCTCTTCCCTTGCTTTAAATTCCCACTCTTATGTTTTTAATTCACTAGTAAAGAGCAATCCAGGGAAACCCAAACCCCCACCCTCAACCTCAGTCAAAGCAGATTCCCAGGCCTGTGGTCAAGCGCTCTCCGTGTGTCTCTACCAGAGGCTTCCTTGTATGCCCCCTAGCGTGTCTTATACACTCTCGGCTTGTAAGTAATAAACTCTATCTGTCTTCAAAGTTCCCTAATGGTTATTGCTAGAGGGCATCTTGCCATAATAATAAGAACCACCTGAGTTAGTCTAGTTACATTAGTTTGCAAAGAGGAGATGTCAGTGAGAAGGTCACTGGGCCCCTAGGCATTTCTAGGGATAGCTTTACTATCAATAGGCTGAGACCAGCAGAAAACAAAGATACGATCAGTAAGCAAGGGAGGATAAACTGTATATACCTGATTAGATTATAGATGCGGTCTGGATCTTAAGAAGGACCCAGTGCCCCAGCACCCCAGTACCCTCCAACCCCATATGAGTCCCAGAGAAGGTCAGTATAGGTGCTAAAAATGAGACCCTGCCTCATTTTGTAGAAGAATCTGAAAGAGAAGATGCCCGTGCCTCACTTCCTAGGGTCATGCCAAGCCTTCTAGGGACTTTCTGCATCCTACATGGCAGCAAATGGATGAAGAAGGCAGAGGGGCCAAGGGTGACTTCACAGGATCCTGACACTTCGGCAGAAAACACTGATAAGCCACTGATCAATTACGAAGCAAATGTTAGAAAAATGAAGACGCCTCAGAACCACACAAAGAAAACGCAGAGTATACACTTCTTACCAGGGAGCCAAGACTTGGCTCCGGGCAGCAGCGGTTATAAGCGCGTGACAGCAGGAACCAGGAAGCACCAGCGAGAACAGAGGAGCTCACTGTACCAAACGTCCTACCTGCCACGCCAGGACGACCCAGAAACGTCCTGACAGCAAGGGGAAGAAGGGAATAAAAAGGAGGGAGAATTTTGAACTGATTTGAGTTGTTTAAATCCTGAATGGGCCATGTTTACAACTGAAAGTAACTTAGTTGCCTTAGATTGGAAAGAATTCCTTTTTTTTTTTTTTTTGCCTTCAGTGGAAAAAATATTGAGTTCAGTTGTAATGAAATATCAAGAAGTTATTTTTGTTTCACACTGGTGTTGAAACTGTAAATTATAAAATTCTTAGAAATGCCAGCAGCAGGGACGAGAATCATGAACCAAAGTTAAGAGATACAAGAAATAAATACCCGTTTAATAAAAGCTAAAGATGAATAAACAAGAGAATGATAAAATCTTTTAAACAACAGAAGGACATTTCTTTGGGCTTGAAAAAGTATCTTAAGCTTTCAGATCCAAACAGCTCACCAACATCTTGCCAACAACACCAAAAATTAGACAAGCTTCTAGCCACAGGGGTAGAATGAATACATCACACATTAATGGAAGATAAAAAAGGAAAAATACAAGTGATCTATACGTGACCAAGAAGTAGACTGCCATCAGATTTTGCATCTACTCTAGAGAATACCAGAAGTCAAAGGAAAGAAAAATGTCTACCAAGATCAAATTATTTTGAATCTAGAATTCAGTTTCCAACCAAACTATCATTCAGATGTGAACTAATTATACAAGACACATTCTCTGACAACAATGTAAGGACCACAGAAATTAACAAAAGTCTAGTCAAAAAGAATATCGACCATTCTGGCATATTGAAATAGCCTGTGTATTTATTTATACACGAGATAAAGTGAAGCTCATCCTCAAATTTCAAGCTATTTAGAAATAACTGACACTAAGTGTGTATCAGAATCTGTGAATGGTGGCAACAGCGGTAAAGGAGAAAACCTATGTTTGTAAATGCACGTATTAGACTGTGTGGGCAGCTAAAATAAATGAACACTTTGCAAGCACATACCAACACGTACACACACACACATGCACACAACCAAAAGAATCTAGAAAGAAATTAAAGATAAATACAGCAAAAGTAGAAAGTAACGATGCATAAGAAATTTTTTAATGGATCTGATAAATAAAACCAGGAACTGCCTCTTTAAAATGACCAATATAATAGAGAACATATTACCAGTCCTTTGGGTAAAAAAGAGATAGAAAACAAAACAAATAAATGCCACTGGGACTGAGAAATGAGGGGGGAAATTTCTTAGAGGTAATTTTAAATTATGAGAAAGAACAGTTCATTTGTATCTGATCAACAAAAAATTAAATACGACCAGGAGTTATGTATATCAGTACAGATAAATCTTAGAACCATTATACTGAAAAATTGCCAGAGGCGTGAATATCATGAACATTAGGACATCCTAGATATGAATCTTTAAAATAAATATAGATAAACTGTGGGCTATAATGAAGACATAAATATGTAGTAAAAATAGAAAAGCAGATATAGAAATGCTAATGACAAATGTGAGACTGTGGTTATCTCTGGAGAGAAAGAAAATGAGATCAGAGATAGGCACACAAAAGCTTTGAGAGTATCATTATTGCTTTTAAAAAATATTAAATAACATAGTCAAATGTTGATAGGTGCTGGGTGAGTGTATACCCATCAGATATTCTCTATGTTCCAGGGAATGATTAAAGTATTGTGTAATAAAAGTTACAAGAGCGTATCCTATGTAATTTTAAACTTAAAAATCTAAACATCATGCTTTATTTCGCAGGAAAACATACATTATTAAACTAACACGTGGGCTTCCCAGGTGGCTCAGTGGAAAAGAATCTGCCTGCAAAGCAGGAGACACAGGAGACGAGGTTCAACCCCTGGGTCAGCGAGACCCCCTGCAGGAGGAAACGGCAGCCCACTCCAGGGCTCTTGCCGGGAAAACCCCACGGACAGAGGAGCCTGGCGGGCTACAGGCCACACGGCTGCAGAGTCAGACACGACTTAGCGGCTGCGCACACACGCAAGCTAACGTTTGTTAGAAGGAGAAAAAAGCGTAAACACACTATCAGAGTTGAAGAGTAGTCTAAGCTCCATCCACCATCAAAGACATCAGAATATTATGGCTTGTATGTTAATGTTCTTTGGAACCTGCCAGGAACTGATAATTCCTGTGGTATTTAAACACTCTGAGTACACAAGAGATAAAACACTGGTATCAAAGGCAGAATCAGATAGCACATGTACACACACCAAAATAAAACCGCAAAAAAACCCGTTTAGTCAATTGCAAAAGCCTTGAAATAAAAAATTAGCCAAGTGAGTCTTTTTTATTGCTATAAACAACTAACGTTGGAATTCCTTCCAAGGTTAGAATATCTGTTAATATGATTTATCTTATTATATATTAAAAGAGAAAATCATATGATTATCATAACATATGCCCAGAAAGCATTTGGTAAAATATAACACACTTTAGGGACAATGAAAATAACAAGTTTAAAAATTAGGAATAGAAGTACATTTCTTTATGTTGGTAAGGAAAAGTATGTTCCAGAAATTAGCAGTGAACATCATCCTGAATGTGAAATACTAAAGTCATTTCCATTAACATCCCATATGGAGCAAAACAGTTGTCCCTGACAGTGATTATTTAACATTTTTCTGATAATCATAACCACTATGGCAGATTTTTTAAATTAAATAAATTGTTAAAAATTTAAGTGGAACAAAAAAGTTACAGTTGACAGATTATTATATTGCAGTGTAAAAAAAAACAACAGAGAACCAACTGAAAAATTACCATGACCTAATAAAAGATTTTAGTCTGATGTCCAGGGAAGAAAAACATAAAAGATAAATAGCTGTAACTGACCAATTCTGAACTGTCCGTTAGGGTAACAGCTAGCTACACCTGGCATTTAGCCTTTGATATGTGACTAAGTCAGGCTTCTCTGGTGGCTCAGTGGTAAAGAATCTGCCTGCCAATGCAGGGGCTGTGGGTTTGATCCCTGGGTCTGGAAGATCCTTTAGAGAAGGAAATGGCAACCCACTCCAGTATCCTTGCCTGGGAAATCCTATGGACAGAGGAGCCTGGAGGGCTACAATCTATGCGGTTGGAAAAAAGTTGGACATGACTTAGTGAATAAACAATAACACCATGTGGCTAGTCAGAATTAAGAGGTCTCACAGCACAAAAAGAACATAAAATATCTTAATGTCCGTAAATTACGCGAAATATTGTATTTTAGATATACAGTGTTAAATGAAATCTATTAGGAAAAATTAACTTCATCTATGTAAGAAAATTTTCAGGTATGATTGTGGCTCGTATACTTTGCTCTTATTACTACTGGGCAACACTGGATTAGACAATGCAACCGAAGAGGGATTTAATTTATACCAAAAGTGAAATGCTGGTTACTACTTAGGAACCAACTTAATTTCTTTTTTCAATGCACCACCTTAAATAAAGGAAATTATAAAAATCTATAGAAGGACGTAGGGCTTCCCAGGCGGCGCTAGTGGTGAAGAAGCTGCCTTCTGGTGCAGGGGACTCGGAGATAAAGGTTCGATCCCTGGGTCAGGGAGACCCCCTGGAGAAGGAAGTGGCGGCCCACTCCAGCATTGTTGCCTGGAGAGTCCCATGGGCAGAGGAGCCTGGAGGGCTACTGTCCGAGGGGCTTCAAAGAGTCAGACACGACTGAGCGACTGAGAACAGCAGAAAGACACAGCAGATTAAATGGATACACTGGGGAAATTACCATGTTGTTAGATACGAAGGCTCAGAACGTGAAAATGTCCCTTCTCATAGAATGAAATTTATTATTCTAGTGCACACCCAATCAGTGAGCTTTCTGCTCGTGTGTCCTGGCTGTGTCACGGCTGTATCAGTGACCCCAGTCAAGGGTTTCCCTTTAGCATAGACCCTTAGCAATGTGACTGCGGCTCCAGCCTCCCAGAGACTGAATCTGTTTCTCCCCTCTTTCAACACTGTCTGTTTTATGACTCTGCCCAGCAGAACGTAGCTGAAAGGGAGGCACTGTGGATGCTGAGACCAAGCTTCAAGAGGCTTTGACTTGGGTTTCTCTGATGGCTCAGTGGTAAGAAATCCACCTGCCACTGCAGGAGACAGTGGTTCGATCCCTGGTCTGGGCAGATCCCACGTGTCACGCAGCAACTAAGCCTGTGCGCTGCAGCCACTGAGTCTGCGTGGCCTGGAGCCTGTGCCCGCAGCAAAAGCCACCACAATGAGCAGCTCTCCCCCCCCCTGCCCCCGCCCCGGCAACTAGAGATGAGCCCCCATCCCTGCAACGAAAGAAAGACCCTGTGCAGCAGCAAAGACCCAGCAAAGCCAAAAATAAATGAACAGATAAAATAACTTTTTAAAAAAGAGAGAGACGTTGGCTCTTAGAGTCAGCCCCTGTTCTGTGAAGAGCCTGGGCTAGCCTGTGGGAGTTTGTGACACTATGTGGACAAGGGCCCAGTCGCCCTACCCAAGGGCTGCCTCTAGCTAGCCAAGCCCAGATAAAGAGGCGAGAGACAGCCAAGCTGCAGCCCTATGCAGGATTCACTACAGATGCATAAGCCTCCCCAGCTAAAGTCAGAGACACCAGCTGGCTGACCCCTAGAGTATGAGCAATAATGAAAGCTTATCGTTTTCATCCAATGAGTTATTATGAAGTAGATATTGATACGGGCTTCGCAGGAGGCACTAGCAGTAAAGAACCTGCCCGCCGATGCAAGAAACTTCTGGAGACGAGGGTTCGATGCCTGGGTCGGGAAGATCCCCTGGAGGAGGGCATGGCAACCCACTCCAGTATTTCTTGCCTGGAGAATCCCATGGACAGAGGAGCCTGGTGGGCTACAGTCCGTGGGGTTGCAAAGAGTTGGACACGACTGAGTGACTGAGCATGCATGCATGCACACAGATACTGATACATTTGATAGAACCAGTTGATATTAAAGTTTATCTAGAACTTTGGACACATAATACAAGCCAGGAAACTTCTGAAGAAGAATAAGATGTTTCACCCTATCTGATATCAAAAGACAATTCAAAGCTTCAGGAATTGAAATTAAGTTAAAACTATTATAGGGTTAAAATACACCTGTGGAACAAAAAAGTAAATACTGAAAACAAACTCAAGTAAATATAGAAACATGATATTAAGACAAAGTATCAGATTAATGAATAAAGAAAATAAGTAACAGCATTTAGGAAACTGGCATACAACATCAAAAACCAATTCGATATGAATTAAAATTGCTTGTTTTTTACTTACAAAAATATGAAAGCGTATTTTTATAAGCGCTGGGCAGACGGCAGCAGGGAAGCTTGCAAACCCTGCACTTGGCCCAGGGGTTGGAGATGCTCTTGCGGGGACCTAGCAGGAGCTGAAGCGGTCCCGTGGCAACCAGGTAAGCCAGCACGTAAGCGACACAGCGTGTGCTGCGCTCAGTCACGTCAGCCGTGTCCCACTCCTTGCAGCCTAGGGACTGTAGCCCGCCAGGCTCCTCTGTCCTTGGGACTTCCCAGGCGAGAAGAGTGGAGTGGGTTGCCGTGCCCTCCTCCAGGGGAACTTCCCTGCCTAGGGATCAAACTGACGTCTCCTGCATTGCAGGCGGATGCTTTACCGCCAAGCCACCGGGGAAGACCAAGGGACAAGGCCCATGAGCTGTGACGTCTCCTCCCCAGCCCCGTGGTGCTCTGCACTGCCCCTAACGTCTGAAAGGAGCAGGACTTCTCTTTCATTCACTTCCTTCTACCAAACTCCTGCAAAGTGACTCTTGTGGCCCACACTGAACCAAAACTCTGTAAGGAAAGAAATGGTGGGGAAAGAGGCCCCGGTTTGGGTAACTGACACAGGACACACCCACCAGCAATTCTGTCTCTACCCACTCATCATCAGAATGCTGAGCAAGAGAGCATAACTACCCATGCTTGAAGTTTGTTCCATCATCCTCACTGGAAGACATTAGGAGAATAAATAGATACATAAGAATATCTTCATACAAAAGAACCCTATACAGCTTTTGAATGGGAAGAAAGCATACTGCAATTTACAAGTTATTAGAATTTCCACGGAGAAGGAAATGGCAGCCCACTCCAGTGTTCTTGCCTGGAGAATCCCAGGGACGGAGGAGCCGGGTGGGCTACCGTCTACGGGGTCGCACAGAGTCAGACGCGACCGAAGCGACTTCGCAGCAGCAGCAGCAACATTTCCACAACATAAAGCAAGCTAGCAAGTTGCAGAAAATTACATAAAACATATCATTTTTGTTTGAGTAAATAAATGCTTATTGAGCATAAAAACATTCATGCAAAAGTAGCAAGTTACCTCTAGGTGATAAGATTGGGAACCAGAAGGAAAAGAAAGAGCCACTGCCCCCTTTTTATTTAATATATTTATGGATCTTTTCATTTTATTACAGCAAAATGTATTCTTCATAATAAGAAACCCAGTTAAAATCTTTAAAAGAGAGAGTACCTTAAAATAAAAATCACAGGAACTGATAAAATGCTAACAAAAATATTTTAGAATCTTAGACTCGGTACCTAATGCATTTAATCAGATCTTATCTGTTAAGATAAATGAATTTAGTATCTTTGTTATTGACTAATGAACTAATGAATAGTAGTAAGTTGAATATTTTAGTATGAACTATTATTATTTGATTAACCCAAATAGGCTTTTGGGTGACCCACCATCTCTGCCTCCTCGTGTAAGTTGAGAGACTTCAGAGAAGGATTCTTAAATATAGAGAAATCTGAGCAAGTGATTTGTAGTTTTCCCATGTGACTAAACAGCAAGAATCCCCATGTTCAATCTTGGAACCCTAGGAGGTGCATAATTTTGTAAATGTTGACTCAGATGAAGGAATTTCCCTAAAGATGTCTCTACTGAAGCACTGAGGGGTGGGGATTTCCCTAAAGCATGACTCACTCGGGTGCCTGAGGTCAAGAAACGTATTTTAAGCTCTCCTTAGCACTGCTAACAGTACCTGGCCCCTTCAGTCAGCAGACACTCATTCGCTGTCCGGGAAGCGCAGGAAGCAGAGTGAGCAGGGCTCGCGTGGGCTCGGCCCGACTGGAACAGTGAAGGTCCGCTGGAAAAACACAAGGCATTAGTAAGCGGCTGCTTTGTTTCGAAAGAGAGTTGAGGGGGAGCCAACAAGAACAAACGTCCAGCCCCAGCCGTCCCTTCACAAAAGGAATCAGGAGCCACGAAGTCCAGGGAAGTAAGAGGAAATGATCAAGACGGCTTTACATCGGATCCCTGGCAGAAACAAAGCGTTGTCTTTCATTCCACAGACATCGGGCCTGCGCCAGGTGCCAGGAACCGTGATAAGCGTGTCCCACGTGAAGAGGTGCACACCCCAACTGGCCGTTTAGTCCACAAATATTTACTGGGTACTTACAATATGCCAGGGGCCATTCTAGGCTCTGAGGATACAGCAGAGAACCCTGCCTTCACGAACGGACACAGACGTGGAGTGAGAGAAATCAAGAAGAACAGCGTATGTCAATATTGTGTCAAAAGTATACACTGTTGACAAGTGAGTGAGCGAAAGTCGCTCGGTTGTGTCTGACTCTTTGCAACACCATGGACTGTAGCCCGCCAGGCTCTTCCGTCCTTTGAATTCTCCAGGCAAGAATATTGGAGTGGGCGGTCATTCCCTTCTCCAGGGAATCTTCCCAACCCAGGGATCGAACCTAGACTACATATAAAAGCAATAACTAAAGAAAGCCTACTGAATCGCTCAGGGAACCCTGCTCACTGCTCTAGGGTGACCTGAACGGGAAAGAAATCCAAAGACAAGGAGATAATCTGCATATGTATAGCTGACTGACTTCTCTTATAGCAGAAACTCACACAACATTGCAAAGCAACCGCACTCCAAAAACATCAATATAAAACGTTTTATGTCAGATGGTGATAACTGCTATGCAGGAAAACACAGCAGAAAAGGACATTAGGGAGGTTGTTTGCAATTTTAAATAGGGTGAGCAAGGAAGGCCTCATCAGAAGGTGCTATGTGAGCAAAGATTTGAAGGAGTCACGGTACAAGTTGTACAGATCTCAGGTGGAATTGCATTCTAGCAGAGGGAACAGCAAGTGCAGGGGCCGTGAGGGAGGTCATCCCTGGTGTGTTCTGTAGTCCGCAGTAAGTTCTGAGTTTAGCAGAAGAAACAAGCATACAAAAAGGAAATTTATTTTTTACTCTTAAAAAAAAATTCATCATAGTATAGTTGGTTTTCTCCTTTTGCCTTCAATCAAAGGAGAACAGGGCAGCAGAGAATGAGATGGTTGGACGGCATCACGAATCAACGGACACGAATCTGAGCAAACTCCGGGAGATGGTGAAGGACAGGGAAGCCGTGTGGTCGCCAAGAGTCGGACACAGTGAGCAGCTGGAGCACGTGGCTGCTGCACAATGCTGCGTTAGTTCCTGCTGCGTAGCAAGTGAATGCATTTCTGCATATACAGTTGGCATGTATCCCCTCTTTCTTCGATGTCCTTCCCATTTAGGTCGCCACAGAGCCAGGAATTATTTTTTAATTCAACATATGACAAGTGATGATGCCGGGTATTTTTGCCAGCTAATCAAGGGGAGTCACAGCAGACTTCTGATGCCAGGCCCCAGAGAGAATGGCTGGTATTGCTGGAGGCAGCTGGGCAGCAAGATTACCGTTAAATGGAACCATTATGCACCCGACAAGTGGGGAAAAAAAAAAATGACTCAGCAGCAGTGGGCGTGGGCCAGACTCACCGGGTCCGCTTCCTCACCTGAGACCCACTTCACCTTTCCCTGAACAGTCTCCTTCCCTCCGCGCTCATTGTCCTTTGTTTGCTCCTGACCTTCGGCTCGCTCGCTGACTGCAGCCTCGGGCTGCGGGGGTAGAAACACAGGAAACACAGCACCGACCAGGGCACCCAGACCCCTGGGTCCTTCTCACCACCCCCTGCTCCACCCCACCGCCACTCCTAACCAGCTGTGCGACTGTCCTCCTCCTCTCCTCTCTGAGCCACCTCCTCCTCGTTTGTTTTCCGGTACCCTTCCCATCGAAAATACACAGATCTGGCTTCCCAGGTGGTTCAGTGGTGAAGAATCCGTCTGCAATGCAGGAGACATGGGTTCAGCCCCTGGGTGGGGAAGATCCCCTGGAGGAGGGCATGGCACCTCACTCCAGGACTCTTGTCTAGGATCCTGGGAGACTACCGTCCATGGGGTCATAAAAGAGTTGGACAGGACTTAGAGGCTAAAAGCCAGCAGTAGACTGACCTATAGAGATAGATACGTATTGACACCATGACTTTCTGTCTGTGGGTTTCTTTCTCCAGCACAAGACGCTGCTAGTAGGTCCTGCCCCAGCCCTGTTGCTTTCAATCAACGGCTGACCCGGGTCCCCAAGAAGAAGTTGTTGGTCATACTGGGTTCCAATATGACCATTTACATTCTGTTATAATGTAAATGACCGTTCCCCATTTACATGATAAACAGGGCTTCCCAGGTGGTGCTAACGGTAAAGAACCTGACTCCCAACGTAGGTGACACAAGAGACAGGGGTTTGATTCCTGGGTCGGGAAGATCCCCTGGAGGAGGGCGTGGCAACCCACTCCAGCATTCTTGCTTGGAAAACCCCATGGACAGAGGAGCCTGGCGGGCTACGGTCCACAGGACACAACTGAAGCAACTTAGCACACGAGCTCGTGATAAATGGCACCTTTAATTAACAATAGAAAAGGCTCCTCTTCCACGTATCCCGGTCTCCGGCAGCATCTGCCCTGCTGGGCCATCACTTAACCAGCACTGAGGGAGCCTGACTTCTAGTTCCGACTTGTCCCTTGAGGCGTCACCCATTTTCCAGGGTCCGGTTTCCTCACTGGGAATAATTATGGGCTCGCCCACCCTCCCCAGCTGTGACCTGGGAGAAACACGTTCTGTGAACACAGGGCTCCCCACACCGCACACTTTACCCAGCAAGGGTACAAGGGAGCCTGTTCACCTAGGGAAAGACAAGGCCCATTGTGGCCACCTCCCAGGGTCAGGAGCTTCATCAAGAAGTAGCACACGTGCCTGGCCCGGAGAAGCAACTGGCACAGGCGCAGGCTGGCATGACCTTTGCCAGTTCCCTGCGGCTGAGAAACAGTGGCACTTTTTCTTAGCATCTGAGCACAAGCATTTTTTATGAGTCTCAAAATGTCCAGGCAAGACAGGAAAGGAACAAGGTCAGGAAAAATCTCCTTTAATAAAGGCAGAACCAGGAAGGGGACGGATGGGGACCCCCTACACATCGCATCATTTTGTCACTTCACTGCGGAAAGTGTTCTAGAGACCAGAATGAAACTTATACACACACCTGCAAGCTCATACATGCAAACACACCCCACATATATACGTGCAAACATATCCACACACAGATGCACATTTCCTGCCTTCAAGAATCGTATAGGCTACCATGAGAAGCAGGTCATATCTGTAATCGATCATTTCCACACCGGGACAGACATTCCAGGAAGATGATTTCCAAGGAAGTGACATTTAAAATGAACCTTGACTCTTAAAATTGCAAACTCTTGATTCCCCTTGCCCTGCCTTATTTTTCTCCAGAGGAATTATGACCTTCTAAAATAACATGAAATTTACTCGTTATATTTATTGTCTCTCTCCTTCACCTTTACGTCAACTCTGACCAAAGCTCTTCTTTCACTGTCTTTCTCCTTTTGCTTTCTTTCATTTCCCTCCTGATAGAGAAAAAGCAGAGAAAGGAAAACTAATAGGCTCTAATATCTGCAGGGGGATCCCGCGTGGCTCAGTGGCAGAGTCCACCTGTGTGCTGGAGGAAACTCCTGAGAGGCCCTTGGGCTGTAAGGAGACCCGACCAGCCCATCCTAAAGGAGACCAGTCCTGAATATTCACTGGAAGGACTGCTGAAGCTGAAGCTCCAACACTTTGGCCACCTGATGCGAAGAACTGACTCATTGGAAGGGACCCTGATGCTGGGAAAGACTGAAGGCGGGAGGAGAAGGGGATGACAGAGGATGAGACGGTTGGATGGCATCACCGGCTCGATGGACATGAGTCTGAGCAAGTCTGGGAGTTGGTGATGGACAGGGAGGCCTGGTGTGCTGCAGTCCATGGGGTCGCAAAGAGTCGGACACGACTGAGCAACCGAACTGAACTGAAAGCAGGAGACGCAGGTTTGATCCCTGGGTCGGGAAGCTCCCTTGGAGAAGGAGATGCCAACCCACTCCAGTACTCTTGCCTGGGAAATCCCATGGACAGAGGAGCCTGGCGGGCTACAGTCCATGGGGTCACAAGAGAATCAGACACATCTCAGCAACTAGACAACAGTAATAATATTTGCTGAGTACCTTTGACCTTTCAGAGAAATGTCACATCCATTTTACGCTCAGAAGGACGCTGTGAAATACAGAGGTGATGAGACTGTCCCTGTTCTCCCGAAGCAGCCACACACCCGGGGGGGCAGGGTAGGGGGAGGGTGGAAACCTACACACCATCGCTCGCCTAACACCCACTAACCTTGTAAAGATGTCATGCAGTCTCCCGCAGTGCACGGAAAGCTCTCAAAGAACAGAAATTATGTTTTCATTTTTCCTGTATCCTATGCTTCAGAAAACATAAAAGGCGCTAAATTACCTCTTAGTACTACTAGCTGGCACTGTGAGTACATTTCTGAATCCTCTGCATTTCTGCCTCCTTCCAGGGACAGTAAACAAGATCAGCCTTCATGTTAGCGCCCCAGCTTCCACAGAGATGCAAGTTGTTTTCCCTACTACCAGAGGCTGGCACAGAAAGGCTCCCCAGTGCAAGCTTGCTGCCTATTCCCAACACCTGAAACAATCTTAACAGCATGTATTCACTAACCGCATCCTCAGGACAGTTGCAAGTTACACAGCCTGAGTTTAACCACCCTGACAACCCATTATTAAAATGACGCCCTTCGTAAGTATTATCATTACATAATGTCACGGTAGGTAACATCATTACATAAAACACATTCAAACAAAATATCATACTCCTAAAAGATGAAAGGCAATTTTCTCAGAGAGGTTAGGGCGGTTTTCCTTTTCAGGGCTTCTTATTCCTGGTGGCTGATGACCATAGGGCATGTGGGCAAGTCGCATGGTTCAAAGAGAGGATAACTGTCCAAGTGTTCCTCAAGGGCTCTTCCTGGTTTCTCCGTGATATGAATCAAGGGATTTCATGTAGGAGCTGAAAAATCCACGTCCGAATTCAAAGTCTGTGGGGCTCATTATGAATTAGGCTCGCAGCCGGCTGCCTACGAGAAGAGGCGCAGAGAGAATCAGGGCGAGGCTGGGCTGGATCAGACCACAGCACTCCTGCGACTTGGGAATGAAGCTCTGGTTCCCAGCAGCTTCTGGGGCCCAGTTTCCGGGAGGCCTAGCCACAGTTTGACTCCTCTGGCTGTGATGTTGCCCATTTTGTCTTTCCAATACCACCTCTCACTTTGTCTTGAGTGAGTGACTGAGAGTCACTCAGCTGTGTCCACCTCTATACAGTCCATGGAATTCTCCAGGCCAGACTACTGGAGTGGGCAGCCTTTCCCTTCTCCGGGGATCTTCCTAACCCAGGGATGGAACCCAGGTCTCCCACACTGCAGGCGGATTCTTTACCAGCTGAGATGCAAGGGAAGCCCAGGAACACTGGAGTGGGGAGCCTATCCCTTCTCCAGGGGATCTTCCCGACCCAGGAATCAAACCAGGGTCTCCTGCGTTGCAGGCGGATTCTTTACCAACTTACCCTCCTAATAGAGAAAAAGCAAAGAAAAGAAAGGGCGGAGAGTGAGTAGAGTGCTTGACCTGGGCAGGCCCTGGACTGGAACCAGCCAAGGTCATGAGTTTGAGAGACTGGAAGGGGCCAGTGTGACCCGGGTTTGGTAATGGGGAACATGATCTGAGGGAATCAGAGGGCAGCTCGTCGGGGCTGGACTATGCAGGGTGTTACAAGCCGCATTCAGTTTGGTTTTCACCCTGAGCGCACCTGAAAGCTTGCACTGAAGCGGCAGGCTGACTCGCAGGCTATTGGAGGAAGAGGCCCTGTTATTACAGAGAAGGTCACTCTTTTCCGTCCTCTGCCCTCCAGTCTCCCCTGCTTTCCACGTGTGGCTAGTTCAACAGCTATTCTGCAACCAAAATTTCAAAGTTTGACTCTCCAGCTATAGAGGGCTCTGTTATACAAGGTGTTAAACAAAAATGAGCAGACATATACTACACATATACTTTGTGCATGAAAGTGAAAGTGAAGTCGCTCAGTCATGTCCGACTCTTTGAGACCCCATGGGCTGTAGCCTTCCAGGCTCCTCTGTCCATGGGATTTTCCAGGCAAGAGTATTGGAGTGGGTTCCGTTCCTTCTCCAGGGGATCTTCCCCACCCAGGGATTGAACCCGGGTCCCCCGCATTGTAGACAGACACTTTACCATCTGAGCCACCATATATATATATTGTATCGCTGGCTCAGTTGGTACAGAATCGGCCTGCAATGCAGGAGACCCAGTTTTAATCTCTGGGTTGGGAAGACACCCTGGAGAAGGAAATGGCAACCCATTCCAGTATTCTAGCCTGGTATATCCCATGGACAGAGGAGCCTGGTGGGCTACAGTCCATGGGGTCACAAGAGTCAGACACGATTTAGTGACCAAACCACCACCACAGATATCATAGACAGGTAGGCAGATATAAACTAGATCTAGATAGATAGATATTTATATGCAGAGACAGAGAAAAGGGACACAGAGTCTGGAATAGCCCAGGGGAAATCTCAGAAAAATGTCCTTGTCTCCCAAATATCTGCTTTGAAGTGTTGTTCCACTCATTAAGTGAAATATTCATCATTTTCTATTTAAAATAAAATACACGTTTAAACCATATGGACATGAGCAAAACACCTTCCATATAGCAGAGAAATGGATCGAACTTTTCCTCAAAAGTTATAAAACCTCACTAACCAATAAGACAAATCTGAATTAGGGAAAGGACTGAATTGCCGAATTTCCATTTCATTAGCTACACATCAGCTCATAACTTGAACTAACTGCTAACGAGGAAGACTGCCCTGCACAATCCAGCCGCTGATTACAGACCGCCTCCTGCCGCTGTTCCGTGGGCCTCAGGCCCCTTCCTCTCTACTAGACTTGAGGACCTGACTATGCCTTCATTTCCTTGAATTTTCCAAAATAGATTTACTCCAGAGGTGGGTACAGAATAAGATGACAATAAATGCTTGGTTTTTAAGAAATAAATTGGAATCCTTTTCAAATCGCATCAATGCCATGTAAAGGAGACAAGCTAAAGCACCGAAACAAAGCAACAAAAAAACACCAGCCAACGGTCTGTCTGAAATATTATCTGCTGGATTAGGCTGATCAGTCACATCCCTCTACAATGCCCATGCTATCTACTTAGCACTAGAGGAAACATCATCCTGAAACAGTTGTCAAAATGAAGGAGCATCTGTCCTTTCACAGGTTTCTCTTCAACTGAAAAGTTGAGCATTCTTTTAAAAAAAAAAACAGTTTTTATTGGCATTTAGCTGCTTTGCAATGTTGTGCCAGTTTCTGCTGTACAGCAAAGTGAGTCCGCCACACGGACACACGTGTCCCCTCCCTTAAGGATTTCCTTCCTGCCACCAGGGTCACCGCAGAGCATCAAAAACAGAAAAAAAAATCATTTTCAGTGCATGTGGAAGTCATGATTGCACCATACTTTACTTGTGTTCGTCGTTTAGTTACTAAGTCACGTCCGACCTTTGCAACCCCAGAGGACCGTAGCCCGCCAGGCTCCTTTGTCTGTGGGATTTCGCAGGCAAGAACAGTGGGCTGCTCTGCCATTTCCTTCTCCAGGGGATCTTCCCAAACCTGCAGTCTACAAAGCATGATAGCACTGTGTCTAAAAATAGATATGCATTGAAAGAGTTCCCTGAGCTGTAAAGCAGGTTCTCATTAGTCATGATTTTTATACATAGTGCCAACAGTGTACGGCGTCAGTCCCCGTCTCCCAATTCATCCCAAGCCCTCCTTTCCTCCTTGTTATCCACACACTTGTTCTCTACATCTGTTCTCTATTTTGCTTTGCAAATAAGACTGTCCACGCCATTTTTCTAAATTCCACTTAAATATGCATTAATATAGGATATTTGCTTTTCTCTTTCTGACTTAATTCACCCTGTATGACAGTCTCTAGGTCCATCCACATCTTTACAAATGACCAATTTTGTTCCTTTTTCTGGCTGAGTAATATTCCATTGTATGTATGTACCACATGAACATTCTTATGCAACCTTTCCTAAGCCAAAATGGCATACAGCAGAGAAGCAATTACTTCAGGACACATCTGGCTAACAGATGCACAAGTGAACTGGAATAAAGTAGAGATGCTCACAGACACAGTATGAAGCTATGGCAGCCTGATGCTGAGCACAGTCCCCACGGAAGGAGTGTGGCGGGGCCGTTCTCTCTGCAGGGTGTGCCCTGCCTCTGTACTGGTCACTGTAAGACACACATTGGACACTAAATTTGCTTGTCACTTTTTTTTTGTAAAAGTAAAGAGTCTCTTCGAATTTATTTTGGTTAGTGAGAACAAGTACTAATGTAGGTCTTCAGTCAAAGTGGCATAAAGCAAATTTTCAGAAAGCAGAGCACATATGTACAGGCACACCTCGGACATTGTGGGTTCAGCCCCACGCCACCATGCTAAAGCAGCGATCGCATTAAAGCAAGTCGCAGGCCCTCTGTCTTCAATGCACATGAGCGTCCTGCTCACGCCATATTGTTTAGTCACTAAGTCATGTCTGACTCTTTCGCAGCCCTACAGACTGCAGCCTGTCAGGCTCCTTTGTCCACGGGATTTCCCAGGCAAGGATTCTGGAGTGGGTTGCCATTTCCTTCTCCAGGGGATCTTCCAGACTTAGAGATCGAACCTGCATCTCCCGCCTTGGCAGGTGGTTTCTCTACCACTGAGCCACCAGGGAGGCCCATGCTGTAGCCTACTAAGCGTTCAACAGCACTGTGTCTAAAACAGATATACATCCCTTAATTTTAAGGCCCGTTATCACTGGAAAATGCTGGCCAGGATCTAAGCCTTCACTGAGTTACAGTCTTTTTGCTGCTGGAGGGTCTTGTCTTCATGTTGATGGCTCCGGTTGTTCAGGGTGGTGGCTGCTGACAGTTACAATGATTGTGGCCGTCTTTTAAACAAGACAGCAATGAAGTTTGCCGCAACAATTGACTCTTCTTTTCACCAATGGTTTCCCTACAGCAGGTAATGCTGTTTCATAGCATTTTACCCACAGTGTGACTTCTTTCAAAATCGGATTCAATCCCCTACAAACTTGCTGCTACTTTATCAATTAAATTTATGCAACATTCTAAATCCTTTGCTGTCATTTTAACAAGCTCCACAGCATCTTCACCAGGGGTAGTCTCCATCTCAAGAAACTGCCTTCTTTGCTCTGGCATTAAAGTTTCATCATGAAATTGCAGCCATTCCGTCACATCTTCAGGACCCACTTCTAACTCCAGTTCTTTCGCCATTTCCACCACATCTGCAGTTACTTCCTTCACTGAAATCTCGAATCCCTCAAAGTCATCCGTGACTATTAGAATCAGCTTCTTCCCAGCTCCTATCAATGTTAACATGTTGACCTCTTCCCATGAATCACTGAGGTTCTTGAAAGCATTTGGAATGATGAATCCTTACTTTGCCCAGATCCATCATAAGAGTCACTATCCATAGCCTTACAAAGTGTATTTCTTAAATAATAATTCTTGAAAGTTAAAATGACTCCCTGATCCATGGGCTGCAGAATGAATGTTGTATTAGCAGACATGAAAACATCATCAATCTCACACATCTTCATCAGCACTCTTGGGTAATCAGGGGCTTTGTCAATGAACGGTGATTTTTGAAAAGAATCTTTTTTTTTTCTGAGCAGTATGTCTCAACAATGGACTTAAACTATTCAGTAAACCATTTTATGGGGCTTCCCTGGTGGTGCAGATGGTAAAGAATCCACCTGCAATGCAGAAGACCCAGGTTTGATCCTTGAGTCAGGAAGATCCCCTGGAAGAGGGCATGGCAACCCACCCCAGTATTCTTGCTGGAAAATCCCATGGACAGAGGAACTGTCACAAAAAGTTGGAACAAGACTGAGCAACCAAGCAGGCACACACAGGTGGCTTAAACAACAGAAATTTATTTCCTCGTGGTTATGGGAGCTGGAAGTGCCGACATAGTCATGGTCTGGCGACAGCTGTCTCTGGCTTAGACAGGTCACCCTCTCGCGTGGGGAGAGAAAGCCCCCTGCTGTCTCCTCTTATAAGGACACTGATCACTCAGATCAGGGCCCCATCCTTCCCACTCACTTAACCTTACTACTTCCTTCCTCCAAATGCATTCTCGGGGGGGATTATGGCTTCAGCATATGAATTTAGGGGAATGAGATTCAGCTCATAGCAGCATCCATCTTATCTTATCTATCTGGAAAAATGGAAATAGTAATATGATAAAATTTGAATTCTCCAGAGGATTTAGAGAGACTCACCCTTAGCTAGGCCTAAAACTAAGAAACTTAAAGTGAACCTTAAGTACAGAAAATGCTTTTCTCCTACATAAACATCAGCTCCAACTTTATGCTTTTATTGTACAATCTTGACTGTATAAGCTTGTGTTTGTTTTCCTGAGATGAATACTCATAGTTATCATCAAGTTATCAAAGTCTTGGTGCAAGAAACCCCTCTGAAAGTAAGAACCATGGGGATTCAAGATGAATATTTTATGTTGAGAATGAAAAGCTCTCTCTCAAGAAATCATCAGTCAATGTCTAAAGACAGACTCCTTCGGACTCAATAGGATCTCAGTAAATATGTATTCAGCGGAGTCCCAAGAGTTGCATCCCACAGTTCCTTCAAGAAATTGGCCAGGATGTCACCGGCGCACAGAGGCTGGTAGCACTTCCCAGAGAAGGGCAGAAAAAGCAAATCGACCTTCATTCAGTTAATAGATACGTTAAGTGTATTTACATCGTGCAGAGATTGTGTCAGCAGAAGAAAATCAGTCCAGGCGTGAGACAGACACATTGCTCACAAATACAGAGGAAGGTGGTACGGAGCAGGGTGGGGGAACGGATGGACCGTCATGGAGACACAGAGGGAGAAGGAAGCGATCAGTCCCGCTGAGCCCTGGAAGTTGGGGGTTCCAGTTCAGATGGCAGCGGAAGGAGACCGCGGAAGTGGGAAGGCAGGACGAGAAGGCAGGACCCCACAGACGCGGCAGACGGAAGGGGTCTCCTGAGTGGGCGGACTGGAGGCGGACGGCGGAGGATACCCGCAGGGAAGGGTGAGAGAGAACGCGGCACATGAGGCTTCCTGGGGCAAGTGAGTGCTGGGCTACACGTGAGTGATCAGAAAAGTTCCCTGAACAGAAAGACCGCCTTGAACAAGATACTAGACGATTTGAAAGTGCAGAGTGCTCCTGGAGCCAGTGCATAGACTTTGGGGCCCCTTCCGGCGCCTCCCCACTTCCCAAATCTGGAGCCCCTAATGTAACTCGCCCAGCATGTTCACCAGTTGCCAAATGCCTCACCCGCTCCTGCCTCAGCAACCACGGATCTGTCTCTCCTAGAAGTACCCTGAGATCCGTGTTATTCGTGACGTTCCCCTAGCCAGCACTACCTCGTTAGTCAAAACCCTCCTGCGCTAGCAGGCGGATTCTTTACCACTGCGCCACCTGGCCGTGTACACACTGCTATATTTTACACGGAAAACCAGCGAGGACCAACATACAGCCCAGGGCGCTCTGCTCCGTGCTGCGCGGCGGTCTCGGTGGGAGGGGAGTGTGCGGGAAATGGACACGTGTATATGTATGCCTGAGTCCTCTCACCTTTCACCTAAAACTATCACAACATTGTTAATCGGCTATACCAAAATGTAAAATAAGAAGTTCAAAAGAAAAAAATGAAAAAGCCTTCCTGTTCTCTGGTTTGCTAAAGTCTTTCTTTTCCCTTTAGAGACCATGTAAAAGAACCAACAGCTAAAACGTTTTCTTTTTTAAATGAATGTTTTGGGCCATGCCATGTGGCTTGTAGAATCTTAGTTCCCTAATCAGGCATCAAAACTTGGCCCTCAGCAGTGAAAACGCAGAGTCCTAACCACTGGACCTCTGGGAAACTCCCGGTAGCTAAAAGTTTCATTGTTGTACATAAAGATGTGTTGGCCAAGAATTTCATTCTCTCTTGAAAACTCGTGAATGTTAGCCAAGGTTCTTGTGGCTTGACTCAGAGGAGTGAGGACTTCTGTAAGAGTTTCAGGAACCATGACGTAGCAAATGGGACAAGCATTTGGACGCGGTGCCCCCAGATCGTGGCACTTAACACCAGTTTGGGCAAAGAGAAAGGTGTCAAAGACAAAAAGCGCTGGTTCCTTTTAAGGGCTCTAAGGGGAGAATCTGGGCCAGGTCTCTCCTTGTCTTGTGCATCATCCCCCTCTGACCCTTCGTATTATCTTTTCTTTGTGCATGTCTCTCTCCACCCTAATTTCCCCCTTTAATGGGGACACCAGTCACGTTGGCTTGGGGCCCCCTCTAATGTTGTTGTTCAGGGGCTAAGTCGTATCCGACTCTTCGAGACCCCAGGAACTGCAGCACACCAGGCTCCCCTGTCCTTCACTCTCCCCCAGGGTTTGCTCAAATGAGTCCGTGATGTTACCCAACCGTCTCATCCTCTGTTGCCCCCCTTCTCCTCCTGCCCTCAATCTTTCCCAGCATCAGGTTTTTTTCCAGTGAATCGGCTCTTCGCATCAGGTGGCCAAAGTATTGGAGCTTCAGCTTCAGTCCTTCCAGTGAACACTCAGGGTGGATTTCCTTTAGGTTTGGTCTCCCTCTGATGACCTCACTTTGACTTGATTTTGTCTGTAAAGACCTTGTCTTCAAATAAAGTCACACTTTGAGGTACTGGGCGTCTGGACCTCAGCCTATGAATTTGACAAGAGGCACAGTCCCACCAACACCGTGGGCATCGTAATTGCCCTTGAATCCACCCACACAGGTTCCCTATTGCCTGCGGTGGGCTGGGCTTCCCCAGAGTCAGACCCTGGGATGGGTCTGAGAGCACATGGTCCATGTGGGAGGTGACTGCAGGAGGTGCAGGGAGAGAAGTGGGAGGCGGGACCGAGAAAGGAAGGAGGCCAGAGCCCCGCGTGTTCACCAGCGCTTCCTGATACTGTCAGATGAGGCTCAGGCCGGCCCGCTGCACAGACCACGCTGCAGACCGACCCTCTCCCACGTGGAGGAGTCTGGGAACTTACAGACACTGCCCCCCCTGGCTGAGAACTGCCCCGAGAGCCTGCGCTCCCTCGCCTGCCCAGCAGCAGGGAGAGTGGTCAGAACGAGTGGCCAGTGTCTACAGTCGGAATCTCACACGGTCTGCACTGGAGCCCGCGGAGGGGCGCTGATAGCATCCCCCAAGATGCTACAGGCAGGCATGGGGCGCACCCAGGCGGAGTCACGAACCCACACGGAAAGCCTGGACAGTCTGCCTCCACTGAAAGCACCCCTCCTTTCAGGGGCATCACTCTATCCCTGTCACTGCCCAGTGCTCCAGGAGGAAACCCTCCTCCAGGCCACAGGTGCCACGTGAAGGAAAGCCCTCTCCTCTCGACTCTGCATTTGGCCGATATCCTAATAATGGATAATACCGGTGCGATGAAATGATGTTGGTTGGGAAGCAGGAACAATCTCGGTTCCTTTTAGACTCTCTCGGCTTCATCACAGGATGGAAAATCCACAGCACTGATTATTTTTACGGCTAAGCCGAAACACTGCCACTTTATTAATGAATGAGGCAGCGTGCAGAAGACCTCGTGCCATCTCCAGGCCACTGGGCTGGGACCAGAGAGACCTCAAACTCTTAATTTTCTTTTTTGCACATCAGAGTCTCAGTCTGAAATCTTCCTTCCTCCGCTCTCTCTCCCCTCCCTTTCCTTCCCTTCTTTCTCCCTTCCCCTCCTGGCCCTCCTGCCCTTCCATCTTCTCCTTCTCTCTCTATTGCCACTTTAAATATTTCTTGTCTCTTTCAAAACTTGCTTACATAACTTCCACTCTATTATAACCAGCAATTAACATTTACAGCCATAAAATGAGAATGGGTCACACATAGACTAATTCCAGAGACCCTCTTCCT
This sequence comes from Capra hircus, assembly GCF_001704415.2. NCBI lineage: Eukaryota > Metazoa > Chordata > Mammalia > Artiodactyla > Bovidae > Capra > Capra hircus. The sequence continues at coordinate 2,013,016 of NC_030822.1, forward strand.
TCCATCAAATCCGTATTCATCCTCCATCCCGTCTGCTCTTTCCGTGTGCTGAGTCATACTCTAGTGATACAGTGACGCCATGAATAATCCTTCACATCTACGTTGCTCAGGAGAGCGCCAAGGGCACAAAAGCTTTGAAAGGTCATCTAAGCCGCTCTGTATATATAATTCCCCTTCGATCCAAAACAAGAGTCACAAACTGATGAACCACAAGAGAAATCCAGTCATCAGCTATGTTTTGTTTGCTTCAGGAAGAGTTTTTTAAAATCAAGAAACTTTCTATTTAAAAAATTCAATTTCAGGACTTCCCTGGCATTCTAGAGGTTAAGACTTTGCCTTCTAGTGCAGGGGTGTGGGTTCAATCCCTGCCTGGAGAGCTGAGATGTCACGTGCCTCACAGCTGAAACACAGCAGAAGCAATATTGTAACAAATTCAATCAAGACTTTAAAAATGGTCCACATCAAAAAAAATCATAAAAAATAAAATTTTGTTAAAAATAAAAAATTGGGGACTTCCCTGTCCAGCGGTTGGGAGTCCGCCTCCCAGTGCAGGGGACATGGGCTCGATTCCTGTCAGGGAAGATTCTACAGGCCAGCCACAGCGCAATTGAGCCTACGCACTCTGGAGCCCGTGCACCACAGCTCAGACCCAGTGCAGCCTAAAATAAATAAATAAGTAGCGGGGGTTTTTTTTGTTTAACTGTCTTCTGAAAAATTTTTTTAAAAATCAATTTCAGCCTCCTCTGGAAAAACCAAAAACAATCTTGTTACAACACAGATTAACTCTTGGCTAGAGCAAAGGTGCTTGCTCTCTAGACGGGAGGCCTTCCCACTCACATTCCTGACCCTGCTCTACTGGACTATCTTCAGCACTTACTGCACCACAGCTCCTTGGCTCTCGCTATTTGACTCTTCCACAACAGTCCCCAAGAAGCCCATGGACATAGGGAGCTCACGGGAGAGGAGCGCTCTGTCTCCAGACTCAATCACGCCCTCTGGGAGCCGGGCGTGCCGAGGCGGGTCCTTAACCCGTGAGAGCCAAGCGTCAGCCGCTGGCCCCTGCTCTTCTCCTGAACTCTAGACAAAGGGAGGCTGCTCTTCTCATGAGTTTTCTTTAAAGCATGCAACCCCGGTTTCTTGTCTAACATGGCTCAGTTGTGTCCGACTCTTTGCAACCCCACGGACTGTAGCCCACCAGGCTCCTCCATCCATGGGATTCTCCAGGCAAGAGTACTGGAATGGGTTGCCATTTCCTTCTCCAGGAGATCTTCCTGACCCAGGGATCGAACCCGGGTGTCCTGACTGCAGGCAGACGCTTCACAGTCTGAGCCACCAGGGGAGCCTTTCATTTTCTTTGCCGTTTCCTGTCTAACATCTTGCTTGTTTATTTCCTGGACTTGGACCACTCTGCTTTTATTCCTTCAAAGCAAAAACTCCAGGGCCTTCCCTGGTGCTCCAGGGGCTAAGACACCACGCTCCAGCGCAGGGGGCTCAGGTTCAATGCCCAGTCAAGGATCTAGGTCCCACATACCACAACTAAGAATTTGCATGTCGCAACTAAAGACCCCGAGTGCCTCAGCACAGCCAAATAGGTAAATAAGCAATTATTTTAAAATAAATTATAAAATCCAGAAATGAAAGGTTTCCTCCTGAGAGATAAATTCTAGAGATTTATCTTCTCTAGAATTTCATTCATGTACTCATTAAAGGGGGATTCCCAGGTGGCACTAGCGGTAAAGAACCCGCCTGCCAGTGCAAGAGACTCAATAAGAGACGGGGATCCAATCCCTGGGTGGGGAAGATCCCCTGGAGGAGGAAATGGCAACCCACTCGTCTTCTTGCCTGGAGAATCCCATGGATGGAGGAGCCTGGCAGGCACAGTCCACGGGGTCGCAATGAGTTGGACACGACTGAGGTGACTTAGCATGCATGCACACGCTCATGAAAGGCTTCTTCACTAAACCCTTACCAGCTGTGAGGCGCTGTGCCAGGCCCTGGCATCACATTGACAGGCAGCAAAGCGCAGTGGCCGCCTTCCTGCCGCTCACATTCCAGGGGGGAGAGAGTGTGACTCTGCCTTCTCCCAGAGAAATGCAGACTTGTGCTGCGATGCATGCAGAAGAAATTCCAGATGGATCCAAGCATTTAGACCTGAGGAGGGAATACAGTGCTCACAAATCTAAAGGAAAGCATGGATGAATAACTTTATTTTCGTACGGAGGTCTTTCTAATCACAACAGGAAATCTCAGAGCTGAAAAGGAAAAAAAAAAAATTGGATCACACTAACTACATCAAATTTTAACATTTTGGGAGGCTAAAAGTACCATAAACAAACTCAAAAGAGAAACTAGGGAAAATATTTGCAACCCAAATGACAGGCAAAGGACTTATTTCCCCAATATACAAATTACTCTTACAAATCAATCGACAGAGCACATAAAACATTTATGAAATAAATATAAATGGTGCAAGCAGATGAGAAAGCTCTGAGCCTCATTAATAATGAAAGAAATACAAATTAAAATAGTGAGATATTTTCCGAGTAAATATTGGCCATGGTATTTGAAGACCGATCCTCCCTGGTGCTGTCCATACGTAGGGAAGCTGGCATCCGCATTCACGGCTCATTGAAGTTACCCTTCGGCAGGGAATTCAGTGACTCACTGACTTTATATGGTCTTGTTCTGCGATTTTAATTGCTCCTAGTTTTATTCTCTCATCCAGCAAGCCCCCATCACATGGTGCCTTCCAGAACGAGCTCACACCTGCACCTCCCCGGATTCTAAGATAGGCCCTCTTTGTTCGACTCGATTTATAACTTCTGGTATTCAGAACTGCTCGCCTGGTCTGGAGGATTTCCACACAGGTTGTCTTGGTTGCCTTAGATCTCCTAGGAAATGCAAAGCAGTCTGGCTAACTTTGAGCTGTCCCTGCCAAGGCTCCTGGTAAAGGGAAAACCGCCCTGGAGCATCTTTCTACCCCAGCCTCCTCCCACACAGTTCATGATAATTCTACCTGGAAAAGGAGTATAATCACCCGGAGTTCCTAGTGAATGTCAATAACATCAGAACCAAGACAGCTGTGTTGATGCCCAGGGTAGTTCCATGCAAGGTAGAGAGATAGACACTGAGGACTTCCCTGGTGGTCCATGGTTAAGAATTCACCTTGCGACCCAGGGGATACGGCTTCCATCCCTGGTCTTGGAGGATTCCACCTGCCCTCCAGCAACAGATCCCTGCTCCACACCTACTGGAGCCTGTGTGCCCAGAGCTCGTGCTCCACAACAAGGGAAAGCCCAAGCACACCCGTGAAGACCCAGCGCAACCAAAACAAACAAACAAACCTCAAAGGAAGAAATAGAAGCTAGACAGTATGTCACTACCCTAGAAGTGCCGTTCTCCCTTGAAAAGACCCTGATGCTGGGAAAGATTGAAGGCAGGAGGAGAAGGGGACGACAGAGGATGAGATGGTTGGATGGCATCACCGACTCAGTGAACATGAGTTTGGGTAGGCTCCAGAGTTGGTGTTGGGCAGGGAGGCCTGGCATGCTGCGGTTCATGGGGTCACAAAGAGTTGGACACGACTGAGCGACTGAACTGAACTGAACTGAACTGCCTTTTCTCAACAAAGACTGCTTGTGTCCACATGGTTATATTGAGGTGATACCCACTAGATCTGTGTTCCCCAGTGTGCTCAGCTCACTCTCCTTGTCCGATGCTTGCACTTAAGTATCTGCACAGCCCCACAAGCCGAAAGCAGGAATCTGACTTTATGCCTTTTGTGTTAAGAAGATAATATTCAGGCTGGAGACAGTTTCCACTCTCCTGCAGGTTGAATTTGCCCATTTTGAAGAATGTCCCCCTCCCCAAGTAAACTATGAGAGTGAATAGCGCGACACCGCCTTCTCAGCAGAGCTTCCAAGCCCAGTCGCTAGTTTGCTGCAGCCCTGGAATTATTTAACCTTTTTCCAGGTGGAATTTGCCCCATTGACTAAAAGGAGTCACTGGTGCCCTGAAGATGAGTAACCAGCCCCTTCCCATCAAGCCTGTGACTCTTTATACCGCAGCTTCTCTCACGGCGCTACGATTTCAGCAAATGCTAGTTGAGTGCCTCTTTGGTGGTCCAGTCGGTAAAGAAACTTGCCTGCAATGCAGGAGACCTGGGTTTGATCTCTGGGTTGGGAAGATCCCCTGGAGAAGGGAATGGTTACCCACTCCCGTATTCTTGCCTGGAGAATTCCAAGGACAGAGGAGCCTGGAGGGCTTCAGTCCGTGGGGTCACCAAGAGTCAGACACAATTGAGTGATTTTCACTTTCCCATCAATCCTGTGATTTTTTTATACCGTATCTTCTCTCGTGGTGTTAGGCTTCAGTGAATGTTAATTTCATGCCTCTTTTCAGTAAATGGTATTGGGAAACCGGATATCCACAGGCAAAAGTTAGATCTCACCTTACCCCACCTACAAAAATGAACTCAACATCAATCAAAGAGGTAAGCATAAGAGCTGAAGTTACAAGCCACGTAGAAACCCTGGGGAGAAAGCTTCGTGACACTGGATTTCCTGAAGACCTCTGGGCTTCCCTGGTGGCTCAGCTGGTCAAGAATCTGCCTACACTGAGGGAGACCTGGGTTCAGTCCCTGGGTTGGGAAGATCCCCTGGGGAAGGGAATGGCAACCCACTCCAGTATTCTTGCCTGGAAAACTTCATGGACAGAGGAGCCTGGTGGGCTACAGTCCAGGGGGTCGCAAAGAGTCAGACACAAGTGAGCAACTTTCACTTTTACTTTGTTCAATAAAGGACTTATATCCAGGATATATAAAGTACTCATACAGCTTAACAACAGTAAATTTTTAGATGAGAAAAGGACTCGAACAGACATTTCTCCAAAGAAGACATATTATGCGAATGGCCAATAAGCGCATGAAACAATATTCAACATCGTTAACCATTAGAGCTATGAAATCAAGACCACAGTGAAATACCACTTTGCACTCACTAGGGTTGCTAGCAACAACAACAGAAAAAAAAAAAAAAAAGAATATACAAATGGTGGTGAGGAAACGGAAAAATTGGGGCACTTGTGCATTGATGGTGGGAACATAAAAAATCTAAACACAGACGCCATGTGACCTAGCAACTCGAATTCTAGGTATATGCCCAGATGTTCACAGCAGGGACATGAGCCTATGTTTGTATGCCAACATTCGTAACAGCATCATTCACAATAGCCAGGGTATGGAAACAGCCTCACGTCTTTCAGGAGATGAATGGGTAAAGAAAAATGGGGTATATTCATACAGGAAAGAACAATTGGAAATCCTGCCATTTGCTACGACATCGGATGACTGAAGGACATTATGCTAAGTGAAATCGGTCAGATTCAGAAGCACAAATCCTGCACAATTTCACTTACATGAAGTGTCTAAAATAGTCAAACTCTTAGCAACAGAGAATATAATCGTGGTTTCCAAGAGAGAAATACTAGTTATGTCCCAACACTTCACCCAGGATCTTGAACATAGGGAATTACTCATTGTTATAAAATCCATCTCATTTTCTCCATACCAGTTAACAATATCCAGTGTTCATTGTCTGTCTCCTCCATTAGGATATACACTGTACAAGGACAGAGGTTTGTTTTTTACCAATTTTCTTCAGTGATAATCCTCCCAAACTGCTAGGAAAATGTCTAGCATAGTAGCTCCTCAATAAATAGTAAATTTATTAAATTAATAAATAAAATATTTTAGACGATGTCTATATTGAAAATATGAAGCAACAGGTGCTGTTGTTCAGTCGCCCAGTCGTGTCTGACTCTTTGCAACCCCGTGGATGGACTGCAGCACACCAGGCCTCCGTGTCCCTCACCATCTCCTGGACTTTCCCCAAGTTCATGTTCATTGTATCACTGATGCCATCTGACCATCTCATCCTCTGATGCCCTCTTCTCCTCTAGACAGGTTATTTTTTTAACTTTTTATTTTATATTGAAGTATAGTCAATTAACAATATTGTGATCGTTTCAAGTGAACACGAAAGGGATGCAGCCACATACACAAATCCAATCTCCCCCAAACTCCCCTCCTATCCAGGGAGCCTTATCCCTCTTATCCACTTTAAATATAGTAACTGGAAAATCCCATGGATGGAGGAGCCTGGTAGGCTGCAATCCATGGGGTCGCTAGGAGTTGGACATGACTGAGCGACTTCACTTTCACTTTTCACTTTCACACATTGGAGAAGGAAATGGCAACCCACTCCAGTGTTCTTGCCTGGAGAATCCCAGGGACAGGGGAGCCTGGTGGGTCCCCTGGGGACCCGATCTCTGGGGTCGCACAGAGTCAGACACGACTGAAGCGACTTAGCAGCAGCAGCAGCAACCTGTACATGTCAACTCCCTAACTATCCCTTCCCCCATTATTACCCCACTGGAAATCAAACTCATCCTCTGAGTCTGTGTCTGTTTTGTAAATAAGTTCATTCCTGTCATTTTTTTTAGATCCTACATATCATGTTTGCAGCCCCCTGGACTGCAGCCCACCAGGCTCCTCTGTCCATGGGATTCTCCAGGCAAGAATACTGGAGTAGGCTGCCATCTCCCCACCCAGGGGTCGGACCCACATCACCTGAGGCTCCTGCATTGGCAGGTGGATTCTTTACCACTTGAGCTACCTGGGAAGCCCAATTCTGCACATAAGGGATGTTTTATGATATTTCTCCTTCTCTAGACAGTCTAGTTTCACAATACCTTTTGGGGAGAAAACCCAAAAAAGTAAAATTTACTCAGGATAGAATTAGAAAAAGTTCAGATATTCATTTCATTACAGAGTCTAATGGAGGGAGGGGCCCTTTAGTTATTGCTGTTGCTGTCTTCTGTGTGTGAGTGTGTGTGTGTGTGTGTGTGTGTGCTTGCAGGATAAAGATATGCTGAGATAAAGAAAACACACAATGTTCTTTTCAACAGTTTTTAGAACAGTTTGCGGTTTTTGAAGAAGAGATAAGTAGAAACAGCTGAAACCTTGTTTCCCAATAGGATTAAAAGGATGAACTCTATAATGTCCATGAAGCATCTTGGTCTCCACGGAATAACCTGGCAGTTGAACCATAGGGAAGCAGGAAGCCTACCTTCCTTTCAACTTCTGTCAGCTTTTCCCAATTTCTTGGCTGATTTATCCTCTTCATACACTATATCTGAATAAGATTCAGGGGGAAATATTGCTTGAGGTTTGATTCAGCATCAAGCAAAATGAGATTCAGCACCTAGAGCTATCTCAGCTTCCTTGAATTCCATCACCTGTAACCAAAATGTTTCATTTTCTTTTTACCAGCTACCTGTCTTGCTGCCCAAAAGATATGGGAGGTCCACGGGGGGTGGTGACGTTGGGGCGAAAGCAGCTCTGTTCTTGTGGTCGTTTGCACATGGTCACGCTGGCACTGGGCTTCCCTGGAGGCTCGGACAATAAGGAATCTGCCTGCAATGCGGGAGACCTGGGTGGGGAAGATCCCCTGGAGGAGGGCCTGCCAATGCAGGAGATGCAGGCTCCTGGGTCTGGAAAGATCCCCTGGAGAAGGGAATGGCAACCCACTCCAGTACTCTTGCCTGGAGAATTCCATGGATGGAGGAGCCTGGCGGGCTGCAGTCCATGGGGTCGCAGAGTCGGACACGACTGAGCGACTAAGCACAGCAGAGCACACGATGGCATCGTCCCTTCCGGGAGTGTGTGTGAGTGTGTGTGTGTGTGTGTGTGTGTGTGTGTGTGTGCGCACTCAGTCATGTCTCACTCTTTGGTGACCCCATGGACTATAGCTCTCCAAGCTCCTCGGTCCATGGAATTTTCTCGTCAAGAACACTGGAGCAAAAACAATAACAATAATCATACTGGAGCAAATCGCCGCTTCCTCCCCGGGGATCTTCCCGACCCAGGGACTGAACCCACGTCTCCTGCGTCTCTTGCATTCGCAGGCACGTTCTTTCCTAGCTGAGCCACCAGGAAGCCCGTCCCTTTCCTGCAGGTTAGAAACACAGGATGTGAGCGGGGATACAGAGAAAGGGATCTGAGGACTATTTCTGTCTGTCTCGTCTTGATCATCATGACAAAAAAGTACTTTTTTGTGGGTTTTGTTGACTCTGTCTGAAGTGTTACGACTGGATGATATGCGTGGACGTTCTGGATATGGATGGTGTCCATCCCATACACATATGTGTAAACATGTGTCAGTGAGTAAGCAAATATGTACCTACACACTGGGACAAAAGACCCAAGATTATGTGTTGTGTTGATTATACGCCATAATTCTGCCCTATACCTGGCCCTTATGTGATCATCTAGGTAATCTGGCTTTACACCTACATTCATTCAAATTAGTACCTGTGAAAAATGGAAATCACAAAGTATTGGTGATGTTATTTTTGCCCACTTTATTGAGATAGAATTGATACATAACAGTGCGTGAGTTTAAGGTATGCAAACATGATCTGATACGCCTATGTACTGTGGAAACGTTTACCACAATGAGTTTAACTTATCCTTCACCTTGCATAAGTACCACTGAACTGTAGCTGTTCCAGTGAAAACATTTAAGATTTACTCTCAGAGCAACATTCAAGTAAAGAATACAGTACTGTTGACTCTGCTAGGCTGTACATTAGACCCAGAACTTGTTCATCTTAATAATGAGAAGCGTTTGTACCGCCCTTTGACCAACATCTCCTCATTTCCCCAACCTGCAGTCCCTGGGACTCGTCGACCTATTGGCTCTCTCTCTGCACGTATAAGCAATATCATGTGGGTTTCGTTTCTCCATCTGGCTCACTTCACTTGATGTGACAACGTCTGGGCCCGCCCATGTTGCTGCAGAAGGCATTTCGCTCTTTGCAATGGCTGAGTAGTATTGCACTGCGCCCGTGTACACGTCTTGGTCCGTTCGTCTGTCGGGGGCATTTACAGATGCTTCCGTATCTGACTATTGTGAGTAGTGCTGTGAAGAACACGGGCGCAGATCTCCTTTCTAAGCTGACTTTTGCACGCATGCAGCCGTGGAAGCCTGGGCTAGCTGCTGGTGCAGACATGTGCTGGCTGCAAGCAGCTGTAAAGAGGTGGGAAGGACTCGGGTGGGTGGCATCTGGGAACGTGAGCACCTGTGGGGTCAAAACAGTGAGATATGCCTGGGGCCCCCCACGGTGGCGGAGCTGGCCGTTGGCTTCCTGGGTGGAGAAAGCTGTTGGCGTCATCTGCAGAGCAGGCCTCTGGGAACCATGGTTGCCCCCACTATGTGGCTGTACTGAGAGCCTTGGCCCTGCTTCCCTGTTCCTAGCCATCTCTTTAGTCTCAGCTTCGCCAGTCTCTGGGTTTGGTAAAACCAAAGTGGTTCCTCTGGGGACACTGGTCAGCCCCTGGCTGTCCGTTCTCAGGGAAGGGAAGTCTTTCCAGCCAGGGAGTTCCCTGCTGGCATGGAGAAGCGCCAGCCTGGGGGTGAGACGAGGCAGAAAAAAACGAAGCTGTCCTTCCTTCCCTTCTAAGTGGTCATTCTCAGGCTTTTGTTCCACTGCGTTGACGTTTCAGAGGTGGACTCCTGAGCTCTCCCAGAGCTGTTTTTGATCGTGGACTGTTCATCTTTGTGAGGGGAGGAATCCTGGGGTTTCCCACACTGCCATCTTGGTGACATCATTTTGGGGGTTGTTCGAAACGATAAGAAACACACAGCACCTTGGCCCCTGGATGGGTTGAATTAAATAGGTCAGTTCAAAGTCTGAAAGTCTGCTCTTTGATCTTTCCTATATCATTTTTGGTAGACTGAGGCTAAAGTATTACAGCTGGAAACTTAAAATTTTGAAACATGATTCCTAAGAGGGATATATTTAGAAGTTGAAAGGGATTAAAAAAAAGAGATTTCAATATTGCCAGCTGGATTTTGTTCCTCGGTGTTCTCCGGATACACAGAACGAATAGGACATATGTGTGTGCGATTTTTCTGCTTTAATTTCTGCTGGAGCACAGTTGATCCTCAGTGTCACGTTGGTTTCAGGCCCACAACAAAGGGAGTGTTGCGTTGTGCGTACACACTGCTGCCGTTGTTTGGTCTCTAAGTCGTGTCTGACGCTTTTGCAGCCCCAAGGACTGTAGTCAGCCAGGCCCCTTTGTCCATGGGATTTCCCAGGCAAGAATGCTGGAGTGGGCTGCCATCTCCTTCTCCAGGAGACCTTCCTGCCCCAGGGATGGAACCCGGGTCTCCTGCATTGCAGGTGACTCTTTATCGCTGGGCACCATATCCACTCGTTCTAAGATTCTTTTCACATATAGGCCATTTCAGAGTGTTGAGCAGCGCTCCCTGCGCTACGCACTAGAACCTTGGTCGTTATCCATTGCATATATAGTAGCGCACGTACGTCAATCTATAGAGTTTTTTTCCTTAAGCCACTTGCATGAGGTATGATTGACATGCTGAAAACTGTACATACTCAGTATATACAGCTTGATGAGTTCGGAGATAAGCGTGTACCTGCGAAACCATGGCCATAATCTCTATTGCACACTTTAAATTTGCTAAAAGAGTACACCTTACATTGTGTTATCACACAATAATATCATCATAATAAATGAATAGTCCGGTAGGAAACTTTCAGAGGTGAGAGATCTGTTTATGGCCAAGAAGGCGCTTTCTCACAAGGAACTGGCCCACATAGTTCCTTTTATGGAAGTAAGAATTCCCACAGTCCAGGAGACCCAGGAAAGCAGGGGTGCAGTCCAGGGTTCAAACACCAAGTCCAAGTTCAGAAGAAAGTGTCCTCCGGTTCACGCAAGCCAGGAAGAGAAGAAGGCATGAGTGCCCCCGACCCCTGACCCCCGACCTCTGCCTGTGTTCCAGTCAAGCCCTCAGGACTGGAGGGCACCCACCGCACTGGGGATGGTGACTTGCTTTACTGAGTCCACTGGTTCAAACACTTATCCCCTCTACCAACCTCCTCACAGACACACCCAGAATTAATGTTTAGCCAAATATCTGCACTCCCGACCCAAGGGGTAAAATTGACACATAAAGTCAACCAGGATGGGATCCTATTTTCCAAAAGATTGCGCGTAGTGTCTATTTTGGCTTCCGAAGTGGCTTAGTGGTAAAGAACTGGCCTGCCAATGAAGGAGACACGGGTTCCATCCCTGGGTCAGGAAGACCCCCTGGAGGAGGAAACAGCAACCCACTCCAGTATTCTTGCCTGAGCAATCCCACAGACAGAGGAGCCTGGCAGGCTACAGTCCATGGGGCTGAAAAAAGTCAGACATGACTTAGCTACTAAACAACAGCAGTGTCTATTTTAACAATGAGTCCTGCCAATGAGATAAGTGAAAATTCTTGGCCCAGAGCCTGATATACATTAGATAATATGGGGATGTTTTCATTCATTTATTAATATACTTAAGTGGAAATTTAACATAAATGCCATTTCCTCTAGTGCCTTATCTCATCACCAGAAGATGGGCCCCTAAAACACACTCAGACTTCATTTGCATTTCATTCACTTGGTGCACCCCTGAAGCAACTGCATATACATCAAATACTGTACATGCATCAAAGGGCATTCATGCATAGGCAAAGTCTGCTGCCACTCACCAAGATTTCCTAAATGAAATCAACCCTGAATATTCATTGGAAGGACTGATGCTGAAGCTGAAGCTCCAGTCCTTTGGCCACCGGATGCGAAGAGCCAACTCATTGGAAAACACCCTGATGCTGGGAAAGACTGAAGGCAGGAGGAGAAGGGAACGAAAGAGGATGAGATAGTTGGATGGCATCACTGACTCAATGGACACGAATCTGAGCAAACTCTGGGAGATGGTGAAGGACAAAGAAGCCTGGTGTGCTGCTGTTCATGGGGTCACAAAGAGGAAGAACCACAACACCAAACAGAAGTGGGGGAGAAGTCCGAGGCTGCTCTCGCCACTGCTGAAATACACACTCACTGTCTAGCGTTTTTCCCATTTATTAATATTTTTAAGTGGAAAGCTTTTCCTGCCTTTAAGCATACAAGAACCCTCTAAGGGGTGATTTCTTCAGCCCATTGACACAGTCTGGCATATAGCAGGAATTACTGAACATGTGCTGCCCTCTGAAGATAAAGTAGTTGTTGATCATTTTGATGAATGGACACCAGGTGCATATCTGATTATACCTTAGTTAGGTCCACAATTCAGAGAAGAAAAGGTATGCCACATAAAAAGTGGATGCCTCCAAAAGTATATTTCCCCAAATTCACCATCTTCCCAGAATCAGTCCTATACCAATAACATGGTCAGACACCCACGTGTTATCTTTCTCTGGCCTAATGTGTATTCTAGAACAAAGCAGACAGTACTGGAGGGCAACAAGCACCTTTCCCTGGAATACACCATTTATTGTTACTTTGATGAAGCGGGTCTCTCCCTCCATCTCCACTACCTAAGACTGCCCTGCTTCCACCAGTCTCACTGCAGCCAAAGGGATCGTGTTAAATTTCAGATAAGATGATTTCATGCTTTGCTCTTCAAGTAAAGTCCACAAGTCCCTAAGTGAGCCTGCGAGGCTCTCCGTGACATGGTTTCTCTCGGATTCAGCAGCTGCATCTCACACTAAGCCTCTCACTAACCAGGCTGCAGCCACTCTGGTTCCTCAGTTCCTCAAGGCATCCTTGCATCGCAGCTCCTTCCATCTGCAGTGGTGACCCCGTCCTATGACTGTGACGTACTTACTCTTTAAGCCTCAGCTTAGTGGTCAGCTCCTCAGGGGAGGCTTACCTGACCTCACCAAACTGGGTCAGAACCCTACCATACAGGGTAACAGTATCCTGTGATGCTTCCTCTCTTCCTCTTTCCAAAATCACATTAAAAAATTAATTAACTGGGTTCGGTTCAGTTCTGTTCAGTCGCTCAGTCATGTCTGACTCTTTGCGACCCCATGAACCACAGCACGCAAGGCCTCCCTGTCCATCACCAACTCCCGGAGTTCACTCAAACTCGTGTCCCTTGAGTCGTGATGCCATCCAGCCATCTCATCCTCTGTCGTCCCCTTCTCCTCCCACCCTCATTCTTTCCCAGAATCAGGGTTTTTTTCCAGTGAGTCAACTCTTCGCATCAGGTGGCCAAAGCATTGGAGTTTCAGCTTCAGCATCAGTCCTTGCAATGAATGTTCAGAATTGATTGCCTTTAGGATGAACTGGTTGGATCTCCTTGTTGTCCAAGGGACTCTCAGGAGTCATCTCCAACACCACAGTTCAAAAGCATCAATTTTTTGGCTCTCAGCTTTCTTCACAGTCCAACTCTCACATCCACACATGACTACTGAAAAACCATAGCCTTGACTAGATGGACCTTTGTTGGCAAAGTAATGTCTCTGCTTTTGAATATGCTGTCTAGGTAGGTCATAACTTTTCTTCCAAGAAGCAAGTGTCTTCTAATTTCATGGCTGCAGTCACCATCTGCAGTGATTTTGGAGCCCCAAAAAATAAAGTCTATCACTGTTTCAATTTTTTCCCCATCTATTTGCCATGAAGTGATGGGACCAGATGCCATGATCTTAGTTTTCTGAATGTTGAGTTTTAAGCCAACTTTTTCAACTGTGTAAGTGGCTCAATATCTATACCCCCCGTTCTAATCTCCATGAAGGAAAAACAGTGTCTATCTTATTTACTATTATATTCCTGAACTTAGTGTTATTTCTGATATGTAGTTGATAATCTATAAATATTTGCTGAATTGATGAATCAGATTGTGGAATCTCCATGGAGACATTTCCCAAGTAATATTTCTAGTGGACGTGAAGGTCATTAAAAGGTGGCGGTCAGATTCATAGTCATCTGTCTGCGGATACTAAAGTAAATGTCCTATAAGAGATGGAAGTGCTGGTTTTCATTACTGGAGGACAGAAAATAGCTTGAGTGAACTGAGCCAGATGGTCCATGAACAATGCTTCAGAAATCAAACAGGGATCCTGACCTTTGGTGATCAAGAAATATTTCAAAAGTTACCCATCAGGCTCAGTTCAGCTTCACACCAAGACTGAACTGTCTTCAATAATTACTGCAAGTCATTACACCTTTCTCTGATTCTGCAGTGTCTTGGCCCTCCTCAGTGTCTCAGGAAACAAACTAACTTGGACGTTTTCCAGCTCACATCTTTTTCCCCCTTTCTTTCCTCTCTTTTTCTTCCCCTTGACTCTTTCATGACAAATACCTAAATTATACATGACTGAATGTTGAGGAAAGTTTCTTTGGTAACGTTGATTTCCACCCCACTACTGACAACCAAGGAAGATGACTATCCTCACTATGTGAGCAATAAGCTACTATATTGTAAGTATTCAAGGTCCAAATGTTAGCTTGGTGGGAAAAAAAGAAATTGTGTAGCTGAGAAAACAATCAGCAATATTCAGGATGGTTCAGAAAAATAAAATTCACATTTTATAGCATCTTATCACTTATAAAGTCCTTCAGCATTCAATTTCTCTTGAGACTGGCTTTAATCACAGCTAGGTAATTTTTACTGGTGTGATAACTGAGGCAGAGAAATTCTGGCTCAAGGTCACAGAGTTAATAAAGCAATTACTGGAACTTAAATCTACATTTTTTCTTTTTGCCTCCATATGTCTTTGTAATTATCAGGTCTGGTTTCTCTATTACAAAGACAAGCTGAAAGCCCAAAGGATTATCTTCAGGAGCTTCTGAATCAATGGAGAGCAAGTCTTACTCTAGTTGGGAAACCTTCATCCTGCTGAGAGCTCTCTTCAGAGCCTCCTTCACTTCCTTGTTCCTCAGGCTGTAGATCACTGGGTTCAGCATCGGGATGACCACAGTGTAAAATACTGACACAACCTTGTCCTCCCCGAGAGATTTTCCCATGTTACCTTTCAGGTATATGAATATGAGCGTCCCAAAAAACAGCGCCACTGCAGTTATGTGAGAAGCGCAGGTGGAGAAGGTCTTGGCTTTGCCACCCGCTGAACGGATCTTCAGAATGGCCCGGATGATGAACAGGTAGGATATGAGAATCGCTGACACGCTGGTCGCAATGACCAAGAAAGCTAAAAGGTAGATCACCCGTTCTCGTGGCCTGGTCTCACTACAAGCAAGCTTCAGCAGAGGTGGGAGGTCACAGAAGAAGAAGTCCACGCGGTTCGACTTGCAGAAGGAGATGGAGAAGGCACACCCGGTGCGGACCGTGGAGTTGACCGCGGCGCCACCGTACGCCGCGGCCACCAGCCCCAGGCGCGCGCGGGGCGTCATGGCCGAGGCGTAGAGCAGAGGGCTACACACGGCCACGCAGCGGTCGTAGGCCATCACGGCCAGAAGGAAGCACTCAGTGCTGGCACAGAGGGTGAAGAAGAAGAACTGGGTGGCGCAGCGCTCGAAGCCGATGGTCCTCTTTTCGGTCCGCAAGGCCTCCAGCAGCTGCGGGACAATAACGGAGGAGTAGCAGACGTCCAGGAAGGAGAGGTGGCTGAGGAAGAAGTACATGGGCGTCCGGAGGCGAGGGTCACTCTGAATCAGCGCCATCACGCCCAGGTTGCCTCCCAGGGTGACGAGATAGAGGAGCAGAAACACAAGGAAGAGACCCGTCTGCAGCTCGGCCGACAGCCGGAACCCCAGCAGAACGAATTCTGTTACCACTGTGCCATTCTCTGCCATGAGTCCTAGGCTGCCCACTGAAATCGAAAAATAAAACCTCATTAAAGATAAATTAAGATGAACACGGCTTGACCTGACCATTTTCAGCAAATCACTTTCGGGTTTTGAGTAACGTCATTCATTTTTGGCCGTGCTGGGTCTTGGTTGCTGCGAGCGGGCTTCCCTGGGTGCGGCCAGCTGGGCCACCCCCTGGTTCCGGTGCACGGACTTCCCGCCGCAGAGGCTTCCCTCGTGGAGCACCAGCTCCAGGGCGCGCAGGCTCAGCAGTGGCCGCTCCCAGGCTCTCGCGCGCAGGCTCAGTAGCTGTGGCGCGTGGGCTCAGTTGCTCTGTGGCGTGTGGGACCTTCCCAGATCAGGGGTCAAACCCGTGTCTCCTGCATTGGCAGGCGGAGTCTTCACCGCTGAGCCGCCAGGGAAGTCCTCACTGTACAGTTTCTACAAACATTTTTTCACTGGATCCTGCAGAGATCCTTGCCAGCACATATTTCTTCATCCTGCTTTTCGCGAGAAGAATATGAGGGTCAAAGTGGTAAGATGACTAGCTCGTGATTTCCTAGTAAAGAGGCGAAACCAGAGCTAGAACGCAGCTCCATAGGCGATTCCTCACTTCTTACAGGTTCCGAACTGGAAACAGTCATCGGCTTCACTGAAGAGTGAGGAGAAACCCTGGCGGTATAGCACTAAGGACATGACCTTTGAAATCAGACCGTGGTTCCCATCTCTTGAGACCTTGGCCAAGTTAATCCAACTTCCTCAACCTTAGCATCCTTGTTGGTTGGGTGAGAATGTCAGTGCTAAAGTCATGGTATTACCGTGAAGGACATAACTCTATCTAACACTTGGTCTGACTCACCGGCTTGGAATTATTTTCTCTAAAGTCTGCAACAATGTAACATGCTTCTAGGTTCACGTATATTCTGGAATCTTATCTCCAAGTCCACAAACCCTTGGAGTTCTAATATCAACTCCATCTTTCTGCATGGCTATTTTGATGCACATATGAACCCAATCGAGTTGGATGCAGGTGAGCTGTGAAGAGCAAGCACGGCCAGAACTCCTACAAGCTGTTGCCCGCTGAGTCTCTTCCTCCTCTCTGCTTCTGCCAGGCAACATACCCTGGTTTTCACGTTCTCTTACTCCAAAGGAACTGTCCCATTATTTTAAAATGCCAGATCACTTCAATTGGTGAGAATCATGAATCAAGCCATTCCAGAATTAGCCTGCAAAGCTCCTTAAGCGACAAAGCCATCACACTGGGTTTAGAATTCTCATAAAGGTCGAGGGCTTGCCAAGTATTTAGACAATCTTGCTTCTGTGCCTTTTCTGCTCATCATCTGGGCTAACGAAAATACTGAATGCGGACTTCAGAGGTGATTCTTTTTGTGCTCCGTCCTTGAAGCAAAAACTGAATTTGAGAGAGCTCTCACAGGATTTTAGATAATTAAGAAAATAAAACTTTGGCCAATGTTTGGCAAAAGCTGATCTAATGATGAAATAAATGTGGGTGTCTGTTTACCTCTCCCCCACTGAAGTCCCGCTCATGTAAATATTTAGGAGTTCTTTTCTTTCCTCAGGACCCAGTATAATACTGACTCTCAACCAAAACAATGACTTGCTGCATTCTTGGAATTCACACAAATCATCTTGACCAAAAAGGGAAAAAAAGAGAGAGAGACTTATGTTCATTTATTTATTCAGTAAGAATCTGCTGAGAATTTACAATGCATGAGGCACTCTTCTGGTTGCTGGGAAGAAGACACAGACAAAGATCTTTCCCTTGTGAGGTGGTCATTCTAGCAGAAGAGCTAGGCATCTACAAAATATTTTCTTTTAAAAATGAGCTATATTTTTTAGCAAGCTAGAAGATGAGTGCTGTGAAACACGCACGCACACAGAGCTTTGGGAGACCCCAAGTATGGAGAGGAGTGTTAATAGGCTCATCAAGGAAGGCTCATTGAAAAGGGGACGTTTCTGCAGAAACGGTGGGATCAGGCAGCTACTCACGCTCATTTGCACACATCATTCATGCACGAACATAGGAAATGAAGACGCCAGCAGCGGACCACTGCGCTTCCATTCCACAACACACAGAATCCTTCGGGTCCTTCTGAGACCTGAAGACCACTTTGTTCAGAAGTGCCAACCTCCTAACACAGAGAGAAACCCCTAAGGTATCAGAGGCTCGATAATCAGCCTAAGGTCACTCACTGCAAAGGCTGACTAGAACATAGCACAGCGGCTGAGAAAATGGGCCCAGAAGACAGAGCTTGTTCCATATTTGTGTGACCTTGGGCGAGGTGTTTGACCTCTAGACTCTCAGACACAATATCCTTGCAAAAGCAACAGCAGCTCTGCTGTGCTGCTGGAGGCAAAAGAGATAATTCATGGAAATACACATGAGGTGCCTAGCACAGAGTAAGCACTCAATACATGTAATTGTTACAAAATGATTTTTCAGCCACTAGGTTGTTCCGCCATGCAGAAATTGAATTTACCCCCGTTTTATTACTGAGTAAAATGAGGCTCAACTGGTTAAACCAAGCTTCCCAAGGCCACACCAGGCCCTCTGGCTCTAAATTCACTGTGCTTCCACCAACCGCCACGTGACTCGAGACTCTGGCCCAGGACGTGAGATGCTAGCCCAGCTCCGGCAGCCCCGGGGGAGGGGGGAGACGTGAGTCAGTCCCACCTCTTCCCACCACTCCCCCTGAGAGACACTTCTAGATCTCCTCTGCGGGAGGAGCTGGTCACCTGGGGAGCGCAGCGTCATGGTGGGGAGGGGCCACTGATGGTGCTGAGCCAGCAAGAGTGCACAGGGGAAGGTCGGAAGCGGCGTCTGGAGGCCTGCACGGACGCCCGCTGTCTGCCACTAAGTGGTAAGGAACTCAAGCAGCTCCCCTCCCATCTCTGGATCTGTGTCCTCATATGACCAGACGGGACTCCGTGACCTCGGCCGCCGCGTCCTGTGCTACCGTGTGAGGACCTCTCTTCTCTCTTAAAAGTCCCACGATAGAGGGAGAGGGCGTGTACTAATAGCAGCGAGGAAGCTCGGCATTAAGCCAGCAGTCACTTTGAGTGAGAGTCTGTCTAGGTGTTCTACATACACGGCCTCACTGACCTTTCACAACAGCCGACACTGGAGACTGCGACTGTCTTTACTTATAGACTGGGAAATAGAGGCTTGCAGAGATGAAGCAATTTGGTTCAGGTAAACCACCGGGTGTGCCTGGGGCTCAGTGGCAAAGAGTCCGCCTGCCATTGCGAGAGACGCAGGTTTGATCCCTGGGTCAGGAAGATCCTGGGGAAGGAAGTGGCAACCCACTCCAGTGTTCCTGTCTGGGAAATCCCACGAGCAGAGGAGCCTGGGGCTACAGTCCAGGGGGCAGCAAAAGCGTCAGACACGACTCAGACGCTACACGCCGACAAACCAGGCTGGGACTTGAACCAAGGTCTGCTGGACTTCAAGGTCATGCTGCCAACAGCTCACGAAGACGGTAACGAGTTACCGTCTAACGAGCACCTTTTCACCACAGCCAGAACTTTCGGCTGGCTTTACAAGCATGACTCTCTACATTTGGGCAAAGAGGAGAGTAACACAAATCACATTAAAATTTTGGAAGCTGACCACAGCTCTGAAAACGCTGCACACATTCTCCTCTTTGTAGGATCATCCTTATTGGTCCTGCCTTGTCTGCAGGGTTGTGAGGCAGACCACGTGCCCACGACTACCATCAGAACTAAGCTCCAGTCAAGAACAGGCCGCCACCAGGAGCCGTCCCCTCCAGCACAGGCTTAAGTGGCGAGAGGAAGGTCCTGTGGCCAGCCTTGCTCCTGCCTCCTCACCAGTTCCTCCCTGTTCTTTCGCTTTGCCCAAGTCTCATTCCTCATTTTTTATTTATTATCCTGCTACATGTTATACATTTTTATGAGCCGCTTTAAATGTCTTCTGGAAAGAGATATTGATGAATAAATACAAAATAAAATCGCCTGTTTGCCAGAAGCCAAGATCATCCGAACAACAGCCATCAGACCAATAACAGTGCCGCCAGAGGCCGTTGCCAAATGGATTCTGGAAAGGCAGCGCAGGCACGGCGGTTCAGTCTAAATCAGACCCAAAGAAGGTGATGAAGAGAGGCAGACGGTCAGGGGAGCAGATGGGCAGCCTGGGGCGGGCTCCAGGGCTGAGCTCCTGCAGTCAGTTCCTGACATCTCCGTAACCCAAATTCCGGGACAGTGACCCAGGACTGCTTCCCCTAATTCCGGGACAGTGACCCAGGACTGTACCTTGAAACTGTGAAAAGCATGGCGGGCCTCCTAGTCCCTAACATACTCTATCTGTGTGTGTTTCTTTTTTTCAACTTTTTATTTTATACTGGAGTATAGCTGATACTTTGGCCACCTCATGCAAAGAGTTGACTCATTGGAAAAGACTCTGATGCTGGGAGGGATTGGGGGCAGGAGGAGAAGGGGACGACCAAGGATGAGATGGCTGGATAGCATCACGGACTCAATGGACGTGAGTCTGAGTGAGCTCCGGGAGTTGGTGATGGACAGGGAGGCCTGGTGTGCTACGATTCATGGGGTCGCAAAGAGTCGGACACGACTGAACGGCTGGACTGAACTGATAGCTGATTAGCAATGTTGGGTGAGTCTCATATGTACCGCAAAGTGGGTCAGTTACACATCCACATGTACCTAATCTTCTAATTCTTCTCCCATTTAGGTTGTTACATAATATCACACAGAGCTCCCTGCGTTACACACGAGGTCATTCTGTTTACCCATTTTAAATATAGCAGTGTGTACCTATCACTTTAGCATCATCCTTCTGAGCATCAGGTACACCTACTTTTCAATGGGCGGGGGAAAATGTTAGAGAAAACCCAGGTTGGTAAGTGTTTGCTGATCTTCAGAGGAGCTAGAAAGTTTGTTCTCTCCAGGACGAGTTCCACTTCTCCTTGTGATGCCTTGTCTAAACTCCTGAACTGGTCCAAAATGATTGATAATTCTAGACAGAGTAGCCAATTGATTTCCTAATGTTATGGTTGGAGAAAACCAACAGCAGCTGCACAAAATCTCTAGGCAAGGAGAAGAACCATGGATCACTGCAGCCTCAGAGGAAAGTATTTGGTCCCAGGCAATTTAGATAAACTAAGCTTCTGGGGAAATACGAGTGGAACAGTGAAACAGCAGCTTCCTGTTTTCAGAGCCCACAAAATAGCTGAAATTGCTAGGTTTTGAGGATGCAGAGTAAGAGAAGGAATCCTCAACGTCGTCATAAACCCACCACGCTCCATGGTACTGAGCCACGTCAGCACGGCATGCTCTCAGTGATCTGTTACCTATTTGCTGCTGGGCACAGACTATCTCACTTCCAGCCACTTCCTGGGGGACCGCGAACTCTAGGGTATCTTTCCCCCACGTTACTCGTGTCTGCTTAAGACTCACAGCTTCATTTTTATATTGGCCAACACACCTGGGCTTCCCTAGTGGCTCAGTGGTAAGAGGATCTGCCTGCCAATGCTAGAGACGCAGGTTTGATCCCTGGGAGGGGACGATCCCCTGGAGAAGGAAATGGCAACCCATGCCAGTATCCCATGGAAAAGTATCCCTGGAGAAGGAAATGGCAACCTACTCCAGTATCCTTGCCCGAGAAATCCCATGGGCAGAGGAGCTTGGCTGCTACAGTCCATGGGGTTGCAAAAGAGTCGGACATGACTTAGCTACTGAACAACAGCAGCAGCGAGACACCCAGGTCATCTGATGCACACATTCCAAAGCTAGCGGAGAGAGACCTCCAGACTGATTGCTCTCTGGGATTATTAACACCCCCCCCAAACCACCACAAACCGTCAGAACACTAGCAAGGGTTTCTGAAGCAAAGAACCCAGCAGATTTCTGTTTAATATACGGAACTAGGAGCCAAGAGGCTACTATGGGCTAATCGAGAAAATATATGGGAAGATGATTCTCAAAGTAACAAGTCTGCACTTGGAAGGGATTGTTAGCAGGGCCCAGATGCCAGCTTGATAACAGCTCACACTGTGGAAAACAGAGAGCCACGGATCTGAAGAGTATTTATATAGCTCAGCAAAACTAAACCACTTAGATCCTCCAAGTCAGGGTTAAAGTTGTTGTAAAATGGTAAGATAAAAAGGTTGTACAATGTGCCTAAATTTATGCAGCCATTTCTCTCAGCTGGAAATATGCAACTAAGGTTTCTAAAGGATCTTCCTTTGTATTCGATGCTAAGCAGTATGCTGTCTACTGGGGTTGCAGTGATGAATATACAGAACTAAACAAATATTAGATGATAATGATCTTCCCTGGGCCACTAGAATACAGCTGGCATCATCTGCTTGTGGTAACGTCACAAGAAAAAGGAATAAAGGAATGAGGTACAAGGCCATTTGCCACTCAAGGTGTCAGGGTGGACTTGGGTCTTAAGGATGTTTAAGTGGTGGGGGAAAAAGAACCTTAACTGCTTCTTACACCAACACTCTGTGTTCAGGTAAAAAGTAGCTCAATCCAGAGATGAAAAGAGACTATTTAAGAGCTCCCCTTCTCAGAAATTTGTTTGGAAGAAAACTTTAGTTGGCCATTTTCTAGTTGAATTTAAACTTGTACATAGGAAAGTAATCTCCAGCAAGACTCACTGAAAAATAGGGCAGAACCAGCATGGTGTCGTGGAATTAGAATGCTTTGAAGTTCTATCACACTGGGGTCAAATCCCAGCCAGTCATGTAAATTATCTGAACTTCAGTTGTGTCGTGAATAAGAAGGACAGGAATAACACCCAAGTCACAGGAGTGCTCGAGGATGCAAAGAAAAGGCATGCGTTCCCAACAAAGACGGGTTCTGCTGCAAGCCATGAAGGCATGAACGCCCCTTCCCCAGATGACAGACGACTCTCGTGATCCCTCACTTTAAAACCCTGTCCTCCCATGATCCCATCTGATCGTCACATAGCCCATTCTGAAGTGAGGCAACTGGGACTTGGAGAGGTCGTCAGACTTGTGCAAAGGCCACATAGCCAGGAAGAAAAGCAGCCGGACCTGAGAACCCCTCCACCTCACCTCCCAGCCCCTCAGCACGGCGGTCATAGGGGTACAAGCGCCCCCACCTGAAGGTGCTTGGGGGAGCTTGGGAGAGCTTGGGGGAGCTTGGGGGAGCTTGGGGGCGTAGGTGGGAGATTTGGAACGTGGAAATCTTGAGTTCTCCCTCACTCTGTGATCCCACGATCAACTTCTAGAGCGCCACATACATTCACTCCGAACACTGACCTCACGTTTCTCACACTTCATCACTGCCAGCTCTCTCTGCCTCTTCTGCTCCCTGGGCAGAGAGTACAGGAGACTCTTGGAAATTACAGGAGTCTCTGACGGTCACGGCTCTGCCCTTTGGACTTCAGACAGGTGCCACCGAGATGAGGAAAAGAGGTCCGGAGATGAGGGGGTCTTGCCAAGAAGCGAACACCAGTGGGAAAGGACGGGAGTGACGGGCCTGCATGCAGCCTGGCGAGACCCTCTTCCTGCTGCCTGGACTGCGCCCCCTTTTCCAAACCTTAGCTTTCCTGTCCCAGAGCACCTCAAGGCCTCTGCCTACTGGAGAGTGATGAGGATAGATGAGCTGACCCCGGCAAAGGAGGGTGGGAGGGGAGAGGCATTCTGATGATGGGGAACACCTGGGTAGGACCAGCCCTGCAAAGTGTCCGCAGGTCTCTTTAGCCCTGGGTGGAGTTTTCTACCCTCTAACCTCCTTAGGGCTTCCCTGGGGGTTCAGATGGTAAAGAATCTGCCTGCAAAGCAGGAGACCCCAGGTTTGATCCCTGGGTCAGGAAGATCCCCTGGAGAAGGGCATGGCTACCCACTGCAGTATTCTTGCCTGGAGAGTCCCATGGACAGAGGAGCCTGGAGGGCTTCAGTCCATGGGATCACAAAGAGTTGGACATGACTGAGCAGCTAGCACTTTCACTTTCAACCTCCTTAGAGCTTCTCCCAAACTCAGCACCCAGTTGACCAGTCCTAAAAGAAAGACTTCAATTCTCTACGCTTTAGGTCAGCAAGATCCCCTGGAGAAGGGAATGGCTACCCTCTGCACTGTTCTTGCCTGGAGAATTCCATGGACAGAGGAGCCCCGAGGGCTACAGTCCAAGGGGTCACAAAAGGTCAGACACGACTGAGCGACTCAGCAGTGAGCACTGAAAGGAAGTAACTGCTCCGACTCCAGTCTGAAAGGACCAGACTTCCCTCTGCCCCACAGCAGAGCTCCCACACAGGGCATCTTGACGGCTGACCTTTGAGCTAATGGTGACCCTTTCCAACCAGTCTTTATGGAGCTGGAACGATTCCCACGATGGGGACATTCTTCTCCCACAAAGGAGCTCATTCTGTTCTAGAGCCTTCCTATCATTTCCAGCTCTCCTTATAATATCAGTACCATCACATTCCAAGTACCTACCAGAGCTTTACAAGTTTCTTAGATATTCAACGAGAGATGCTCCCTGCTCTTTCCCTTTTCTCAGTAGCTGAAATCGCCTCCCTAGTTTTCCATATGGTCTCACCTACCTTGTCTCTGATTCTAAAAACAATCACTTGGAGGAGGTAGGAGATGCATTATCAGTCCCGCGACACAGACGAGGGGACTGAGGCCAAAGATGCCACGTGTCTCGCATCCCTGCAAGAGAGAAGAAACACCACCAGCTCCCAGCACGTTGTGCTCCGCACAAACCACACTGGCTCTGACCCTGCTCTCCAAAGAAAAGAGAGATGACCCCTTTTTCAATGAGAGGAAACCAACATTCAAGCTTGTCAAGTATGTTTTGAATCTGGACTGTGGTTCATTTCCTCTCTGATCTAATTTGGCCATACTTACCTTCGGCAGGACAAGGAGCTCCTTTCCTGGAAGATGAGGTTGGATGGGAGGGGAATGTGACGTAAGGTCCGAACGTGCCTTTTGGAGACAAGACGAATAAACATCTTGAGTGCCTGCAGCTCGTAAGCTGCTTCATCCACAGAAGCACCCATTGATAGGTGCCTAGATGTCTGTCCTGTTCTGGGTGCTCCAGGAAGGCAATTAGAAAACCAGGTGTGGGAATTCGCCACTGATTGGGTGTCTCTAATCAGGCCCCAAGCTTCTAATTAGGCTTCTCTGAGCCCCAGAGGAGAGAAATCTTCAGGAAGTGGCCCCTGGAAAGCTAGCTTTCTCAGTTCCTCCCCAGGCGGACTGTATCTCATCTGGCAGCTCCGGCCACTGGGGGCATGGGAGAGGTATTTCCACGGCCCGAGACGTTCCCAACAACCCAAGGACACACCTGAACAATCTCATTTATGGGGCACGAGTGAAGTTAGTGATTATGTGAAGTCCCAGAACCCTGCCTGCTCTTTGACTCAACTAATATTAACAATCTGTCTTCACAAAGCAGATAGAGACACAGACATGCGGAGCACACACATGGACCCCGGGGGGGATGGGGTAGGGGATGAACCAGGAGACAGGGGTTCACACACACGCTGCTGTGCATAAAACACGTAACTGACGAGATCCTACCGTAGAGCCCAGGGGACTCCACTCACCGCTCTGCGGTGACTCGATGGGAAGGAAACCCAACGAAGCAGGGATGAACGTATACGCATGGCTGATTCACTTTGCTGCGCAGCACAAACTGAAATGGCAATGTAAAGCAACGAAACTCGAATAAACATTAAATAAAAATTTTAAAAAATCTATATATAAAGTGCTTACAAAGTCCCTAGCACACCATATTAGTTTTATCCAAATTTAACCCATTGAGCCCTCACAGCAATTCTATGAGGTCGATACTATTATTATTCTGCTCTACCAACGAGGGAACAGGTGCTCGGAGAGGTGAAACACCACCCGCGGTCACACAGGTGGTAAGGGGGAAAGCTGAGACTGGAATTGGGGGAGCTCGTCATGATACCTCCAGATGCTGTGCTTTTAACCACTCTTCTGGACTGCTTGATGTCAGCTGATCACAAATAACACTGTTCAGGACAGAAAATCTGGACAGTGTCCAAAACCATAAATGAAGGCATTTTGGGGGTGGTTGTTTAGTCGCGAAGTCACGTCTGACTCTGGGACCCTGTGGACTCTGGCCCGCAAGCTCCTCTTTCCATGGGATTTCTCAGGCAAGAACGCTGGAGAAGGTTGCTGTTTCCTTCTACAGGGGATCTTCCCGACCCAGGGATGGAAGCAGCATCTCCTACACCAGCAGGCAGATTCTTTACCACTGAGCCACCAGGCAAGCCTAAGGAAAACATTTAAAGCACTGTAATCACACCGTTCCGACAAGTACCGTTATAGCTGGGGGAAAAGGCACCAAGGCGTAGTTATTTAGCACAGAAACTCTGGCAGTGGACTGCATGGGTTCACATCCTCCTTCTCTGTGTTGGGAATTTAAAGAACTCATGTGACTTCCCTAAACCCCCCTCCTGAGATGGACACGGAGGTTCCGTAGAACAAAGATGTTCCGTAGAAACAAAGAAGACGGACAAAGATGTTCCGTAGAAACAAAGACGGACAAAGATGTTCCGTAAAAAACATACAGAACACTCACGCATCTTGAGTAGCAGCTTTTAGGAAGCACTTGTTTTCTATTTTCTATTAAGCTTCTTAAAATTTGATCTAAAAATGTTTCAAACAGAGAGAGAAATGCGGGAAATAATGGACATGACCCCAGGCGCCTGCCGTTAGTACACTGACCTGTGGAAACACTGGTTTCCAGGTTGAAATACTAACGATGGGTCCTTCTCTTCTCTGTTTTTTTAAAAGGGCCAATAAGCATGTGGATAATACTAAAGAACATAGTGATAAAAAATTAATATCCTTCCAGATATCTTGGTACTATTAATATCCTTCCTGAATTTTTTATCTAGACATTTATTGCATGTTTTTAAAATTCGGGATCAAAATTCATACACTTTTTATGCTGTTCTGCTGGGGTGAGTTAATATGAGAAACGTAGCTGTTATAAGCTACTCAAGTGGAAGGAACCTATAACCCACTGCAATACCCTGGAAAATGGTGAGACCTTATGCAGCTCATGATGCTGGGGTCACCAACCAATATACCCCAAGATTCTACACCCTAAAAGTCTAAGCAACCCAGGAAAAGAAAAAACTAACTCCCAAACTTTTCACAATAGTTGGTGCTACTATTGCCCTTGTGTGATACCTGATCACAAGGGTGGTCATGATAACCTGGCCGCAAAAGACATCCCCAGGTTTCTGGAATACAGAAACCCTCGAAATGCTCTGGTGAAGGAGAGACCCTATAAAGAAAAATACCTTTAAAATTTTAATATATATGTTTCTGAGATGTAATATCCTTCTACTCTTGACAGAAAGGGAATTTAAATAGGTTTGTGTAATTTTGAAAACACTAATAAGGATTTGCTACACACAGACACACACTTCTAAGCCTATACTAATCGATGAGATACGAGACCTCCCTTCCATCCAGTCAGTCCCTCACTAGCCCTTCAGTTTTCTCCTTCATTGTTCAATTGATTACTGCTCATGTAGAGAAAATATAAAAAAGGCTTTTTTACTATTTTTTATTGAACTACAGTAAAGAATCTGCCTGCAATGCGGGAGACCTGGGTTAGATCCCTGGGTTGGGAAGATTCCCAGGGCATGGCAACCCACTCCAGTATTCTTGCCTAGAGAATTCCATGGACAGAGGAGCCTGGTGGCCTACAGTCCGTGGGGTCGCAAAGAGTCGGACATGACTGAGCAACTTTCTCTTCACACTTCATAGTTGATTGACAATGATGCAGGTACACAGCAAAACAATGCAGGTATACATATATGTTGATACACATTTTCAGATTCTTTTCCATTCCAGGTTTCTACAAGGTGCTGTATATAGCTCCCTGCACTCTACAGTAGGTAAGTGGCTGGCTTACATACAGCAGTGTGTGCTTGTTAATTCTCACTTTATCCCTCCCCATTGCTCCCCTCTTGATAATCACAAGTTTGTTTTCTATATCTGAGGCTGCTTCTACTTTGTAAATAAGTTCGTTTGCATCATTTTTTTAGATTCCACATGTAAGTGATATCGCGATATTTGTCAAGAAAGGCTACTGATAATTATTTATGCAGGTCCTTTTTGCCTGGAAAACTTCCTGAGCTCTAATAATTGCCAGTTCATTAGTTTGGACTTTCAATAAAAATAAAATCTTCATGCATACTTTAAAAAAAGGTACATGGAATCTCTTATGCTCACATGTGATGGAGAAAATGTAAATCACAGACACTGTCGACCACTTCGCATCATATCCTGAGCCTTCTCCACCTCGGTGGTCAGATGAGGTCACACGTGCATTCATACTCCACCTCATCTCAGAATGTCCTAGAAAGTGAAACGTGAAAGTGAAAGTCACTCAGTTGTGTCCAGCTCTTTGTGGACTCTATACAGTCCACGGAATCCTCCAGGCCAGAATACTGGAGTGGGTAGCCTTTCCTTTCTACAGAGGCTCTTCGATCGAACCAGGGCGTCCTGCTTTGAAGGCGGATTCTTCACCAGCTGAGCCGTCCGGGAAGCCCCAGACCACTGCCCATTCCACAGAGCTGCGCTGGTGTCCGGCCACCATTCTGCACTCCCAGCCTGCTCCAGGGTTCCACCTGGATCAGGAAGGTCCCCGGGAGGAGGAGACAGCAGCCCAAATCCCGCGGGCAGAGGAGCCTGGTGGGCCCCAGGGCACGGGGGCCCAAAGCGTCGGCCCCGACCGAGCAGACTCAGCACGGCACACAGCCGGCTCCAGAGTGAGTGAGGCGGCGCCGCAGCACGTGCAGCGCGCGGGCTTCTGCCCCAGCGTGCTGAGCTCTCAAGTCACTCCCGCCCTCCGCCACCACCCACCAACACAGCCGGACGGGGGCGACCTCTTCATTTGCGCCTTTGTACGTCTGGCACCAACACCCGCCACTCACGCAGCCCCGCCCACCAGCGAGGCTCCGCCCCCAAGGCGGGTTTCTTGCGGGTTTCTCCAGCCGATCGTTTGCATTCCTGAGCCCCTCTCTGGAGGTCTCAGCTCGAATCCCTTGTATCTAAGAGGAAATTCTTCGGCCTCCTGTGTAGATCACTGGCCCTACTCACCTCCACCAACCCAACATCCACAGACTGAAAGCAAGTGTGTACACTGGGAGATGTTTACATTTGAACCCCAGGTCCCTCATCCAAAATATCCTATTATGCTAAATAAGTTCGGCCTCTTTGGTACGTTCAGCTTTTTATCATGAAGTAACATGACCACAGATTTCTACAGATGTTAATGCTTGCTTCCTTGGAATAACTTCTTAGAAGCAGAACTCTGGGGAGGAGGGCATTTTCATTTTCCAGGGTCTTCAGATAGGTTTGAGATTTTAACCATTTTTCATGCGTTATTTAGACACTTTTATTTGGAGAAGGAAATGGCAACCAACTCCAGTGTTCTTGCCTGGAGAATCCCAGGGACAGAAGAGCCTGATAGGCTGCTGTCTCTGGGGTCGCACAGAGTCGGACACGACTGAAGCGACTCAGCAGCAGCAGCAGCAGCAGCAGCAGGCATTTCTTGTAAATTTAGGATTCATTCTCTTTGCCTCTGTTTTCCAGTGAGATGTTTGACTTCTCTAACTGAACCATAGAAACATTAAGGATAGCTCCTTCCATTTGAATTTATTTTTATTTTTTAATTTATTTATTTTGGCCATACCACATGGCATGCGAGATCTTAGGTCCATGCTCAGGGATTGAACCCACGCCCCCTGAAACGCAGGCACAGATTCTTAACCACTGGACCAGGGAAATCCCTCTCCTTTGGTTTGTCTGAGTGATGTGAAGAGACTGATTAGATAAGACCCTGATGCTGGGGAAGATTGAAGGCAAAAGGAGAAGAGAACAGCAGAGGATGAGATGGTTAGATAGCATCACCAACTCAATGGACATGAATCTGAGCCAACTCCGGGAGACAGTGAAGGGCAGGGAAGGGTGGCATGCTACAGCTCATGGGGCTGCAAAGAGCCAGACGCAACTTGGTGAATGAACAACAACAATTTATTGAGTGCCTGGTGTATGCCAGCAACTGAGCGCTAAAGATGTGGTAATGAACAAAACAGATGAAATTCCTGCCCTTGTGGAGTTTACAGTCTAACAGGCAGAGACCCCCGCCTCCAAAAAAAAAAATTGTGTCATAAAGACATAGAGCAGGGTGATGTGATGGTAACTGTCTGGTGTGGTAACAGAGAAAGAGGACTCCTGGAAGTCAGAGAATTCCTCTCTGAAGTGGCCTTTACATTGAGATCTGCATGAAAAGAAGACACAAGAGCATCTTCTTATGTGAAAAACATGCCAGACGGCCGGAACCACAAGAGCAAAGGCCTGGGGTGGGAATAAGCTAGGCTTTCAAGGAGCAGTTATGAAGGCAGGAGAGGGGCCACTCTTGTTGTCTGAGGCTGGGAGAGTCTGGAGGTGCTCTCACAGGTGGCCAGAGCCTCTGGTATTACTGCAAGATAATGCCAAGCAAGAGCCGGTCATTAACTTTTGACCCCAGCCGAAGTGCCACTGCGCCCACCAAATGCAATTTGCGTAAGCCCTCCGGGCAGGAAGTGAGCTGGGAGAAAGTCCCTGGGCACCCGAGGGCATTTCCTGGGAGGGTTTTCTGCAGAATCTCCATTCCTGGAGCAGCCATATCCCACCTGCTCCTTCTTGGACCTGCCACTCACACCACTGGACGTCAAAAATGAAATGTTTTAGTAGAAACCAACACAATATTGTAAAGCAATCATCCTTCAATTAAACCTAAATAAATTTCTTAAAAATGAGAAGTTTCAGACTCACAGACATAGAGAACGAACTTATGGTTGCTGGGAGAAGGGTTGGGGGCAAGAACAGTCAGGGAGTTTGGGATGGACATGTACATGCTGCTGTATTTAAGAGAGAAAACCAACAGGGACCTATTCTATAGCGCAGGGAGCTCTGCTCAATGTTATGCGGCAGCCTGGATGGGAGAGGAGTTTGAAGAAGAATGGATCCGTGGACATGCATGAACGAGTCCCTTTTCTGGGCACCTGAAACTATCAACGTTGTTGATCAGTTCAGTCGCTCAGTCGTGTCTGACTCTGTGCGACCCCATGGCTGCAGCACGCCAGGCCCCCCTGTCCTTCACCAACTCCCGGAGCTTATTCAAACTCACGTGCATTGAGTCGGTGATGCCATCCAACCATCTCATCCTCTTTCATCCCCTTCTCCTCCCGCCTTCATTCTTTCCCAGCATCAGGGTCTTTTCCAATGAGTCAGCTCTTCACATCAAGGGGCCAAAGTATTGCAGTACCAGCTTCAGCGTCAGTCCTTCCAAAGACTGTTTCCAAGGACTGATTTCCTTTAGGATTTACTGGTTGGATTTCCTTTAGGATTTACTGGTTGGATCTCCTGGACTGGTTGGTCCAGTCCAAGGGACTCTCAAGAGTCTTCGACACCACAGTTCAAAAGCATCAATTCTTCAGTGCTCAGCTTTCTTTATAGTCCACCTCTCACATCCATACATGACCACTGGAAAAACCATAGCTTTGACTAGGTGGACCTTTGTCGGTAAAGTAATGTCTCTGCTTTTTAATATGCTGTCTAGGTTGGTCATAGCTTTTCTTCCAAGGAGCAAGCATCTTTTAATTTCACGGCTGCAGTCACCGTCTACAGTGATTTGGGAGCCCAGAAAAATAGAGTCTGTCACTGTTTTCATTATTTCCTCATCTATTTGCCATGAAGTGATGGGACCAGATGACATGATCTTAGATTTCTGAATGTTGGGCTTTAAGCCAACTTTTTCACTTTCCTCTTTCACTTTCATCATGAGGCTCTTTAGTTCTTCTTCACTTTCTGCCATTAGGGTGGTGTCATCTGCATATCTGAGGTTATTGATATTTCTCCCGGCAATCTTGATTCCAGCTTGTGCTTCATCCAGCCCAGTGTTTCTCATGATGTACTCTGCATATAAGCTAAATAAGCAGGGTGACAATATACAGCCTTGATGTACTCCTTTCCTGATTTGGAACCAGTCTTTTGTTCCATGTCTAGTTCCAACTGTTGCTTCTTGACCTGCATGCAGATTTCTCAGGAGGCAGGTCAGGTGGTCTGGTATTCCCAGCTCTTTCAGAATTTTCCACAGTTTGTTGTGATCTACACAGTCAAAGGCTTTTCTGTAGTCAATAAAGCAGAATTAGATGTTTTCTGGAACTCTCTTGCTTTTTCAATGATCCAGTGGATGTTGGCAATTTGATCTCTGGTTCCTCTGCCTTTTCTAAATCCAGCTTGGACATCTGGAAGTTCGTGGTTCACATACTGTTGCAGCCTTGCTTGGAGAATTTTGAGCATTGCTTTACTAGTGTGTGCAATGAGGGTAATTGTGCAGTAGTTTGAGCATTCTTTGGCATTGCTTTTCTTTGGGAATGGAATGAAAACTGACCTTTTCCAGTCCTGTGGCCACTGCTGAGTTTTCCAAATTTGCTAGCATATTGAGTGCAGCACTTTCACAGCATCATCTTTTAGGATTTGAAATAGCTCAACTAGAATTCCATCACTTCCACTAGCTTTATTTGTAGTGATGCTTCCTAAGGCCCACTTGACTTCCCATTCCAGGATGTCTAGCTCTAGATGAGTGATCACATCATCGTGATTATCTGGATCATGAAGATCTTTTTTGTACAGTTCTTCTGTGTATTCTTGCCGCCTCTTCTTAATCTCTTCTGCTTCTGTTAGGTCCATACAATTTCTGTCCTTTATTGAGCCCATCTTTGTATGAAATGTTCCCTTGGTATCTCTAATTTTCTTGAAGAGATCTTTAGTCTTTCCCATTCTATTGTTTTCGTCTATTTCTTTGCATGGATCACTGAGGAAGGCTCTCATCTCTCCTTGCTATTCTTTGGAACTCTGCATTCAGATGGGTATATCTTTCCTTTTCTCCTTTGCCTTTAGCTTCTCTTCTTTTCTCAGCTATTTGTAAGGCCTCCTCAGACAACAGTTTTGCCTTTTTGCATTTCTTTTTCTTGGGGATGGTCTTGATCCCTGTCTCCTGTACAATGTCACGAACCTCCATCCATAGTTCTTCAGGCATTCTGTCTATCAGATCTAATCCCTTGAATCTATTTCTCATTTCCACTGTATAATCATAAGGGATTTGATTTAAGTCATACTTGAATGGTCTAGTGGTTTCCCTACTTTTTTTCAATTTAAGTCTGAATTTTGCAATAAGAAGTTCATGATCTGAGCCACAGTCAGCTCCCGGTTTTGTTTTTGTGATGATATAGAGCTTCTCCATCTTTGGCTGCAAGGAATATAATCAGTCTGATTTCTGTATTGACCATCTGGTGATGTCCATGTGTAAAGTCTTCTCTTGTGTGCAACCATTGACAGGAGAATGTTGGATCCCACCAAAAAAGATACCCTATGTCCAAGGGCAAAGGAGAAGCCCCAGCAAGATAGGAGGGGCGAAATGGTGTTTTGAATCAAACCCCATAGCCACCAGAGCTGCTAGGAAGGTTCAAACAAAACTTGTGTGCACCAGGACCCAGAGACCCCACAGAGCCTGAGCCAGAACTGTGTCTGAGTGTCTCCTGTGGAGGCCCGGGTCAGCAGTGGCTTGCCGCAGGGGCAGGGCTCTGGGTGCAGCAGACCCAGGTGTGCCATGAGCCCTCTTGGAGGAGGTCAGCATTAACCCACCACAGAGCCGCCAGAAGTCAGAGGAGGGCAGATGCTGTCTGACATCACTTACACACGGCTTCTACAAAAGCCTTCTCCTCTGTTCTCTCCCATTGGCCTGTGCCACTGTTTTTATGCCGGTACCACACTGTTTTGCTCTGAGTGTGGACTGCTAATGGCTCCTAGGTGCAGCCTTCTCTGGGGTATTGCCCTCAACCAAGGGATCCACTCGGGGGGGGGGGGGGGCAAGTGTCACATGCTGATCTCCTGGGAGCACCCCTCGGTCAACGGATAGTTAATATGGCCTGCAGAAGGCCCAAACCCCTGCTAGAGGCAGAACTGAGCCCATAGTGTAGTTCACACTCTAGAGGTCCCTTGAGGATCCAGCTGAAGCTTGACTCCAGCTGAAATGATATCATTGCATCCAGAGTTAATGAGGCAGCCCGCAGTAAATGGGCTTTACTGTGTGCAGAGTTTTGAGTGTGCAGAAAACACCCAGCCACCCCACTCCTATATTTTCTACTCCCTCAATGAAACACTGGCCCCAAAATCCATGGCTCAACTTTTTTGTTAAAGAACCCAATCTAAGGCACGTCTCTTTCCAAAAGTACAGACAAAAGCTCTATGCTTAATATTAATAATGGAACAACAGTAATATTTGTGTAATACATCAAGCGCTTCAGATCCTCCCCATATGTCACAAAGAGATGAAAGCAATAATTACCCTACTGTTTTGCAAGTTCCCAAAGGGATGTTTGGACTTCCCTGGTGGCTCAAATGGTAAAGAATCCACCTGCAGTGCAGGAGACCAGGGTTTGCTCCCTGCGTCTGGAAGATCTCCTGGAGAAGGGAATGGCAACCTGTTCCAGTATTCCTTCCAGGAGAACTCTGTGGACAGAGGAGCCAGGCAGACGGCAGTCCACGGAGTCCCAAAGCGCAGACACAACTGAGCAGGGTCGGGGCGGGGCGGGGAAGGGGAGGGGGCGTTTAATGGAATACTATCACTACGGGCTTATTCTCCCTCTTTTTCTCTCTATTTTGTCCCAACAGCCACTGTGCCCTCTAGAGCATTCCAGGAAGCATTCACAATACAGCGCACATACTTTCATTGTTTCACTAAGTTGTGGCCACTTCTTTTGTGACCCCATGGACTGTAGCCCGCCAGCTTCCTTTGTCCTCGGGATGAAGAATGTTTAGCACACCTCGCCTCATTTCCTCCGGAATCAATAAACATCCCTCCTAAAAAATTCAGAGCAGATGCTGTGCCTAGGTTTCAGATCCTGAGATGAAACTTGACATCATGCTTAAGATTTAAGGACGGACGGATGCAGGATGGACGCAGCGTATGAAACTTCACCCGGAGCTCTCGGAGTGGAGCTCTGCTCCTGGCACAGCCACCAACGGGACAGCTGGACACGGGGCCAGTGGCGAAGAGGAAACAAATTCAGTCCTCAGAGAAGCTGCGGATGAGCTTTGAGACTAATGAGACTCGGGAGTTGCCACGAAATCCCACAAGGTTTGTTTTCGTCCTCTCTGACGTGGGAGATGAGATAATGAGCACCTTCAGAAGAGAGTTTCCCCTGACAGAGCTGCCTTTCCCAGGGAGCCCCGGGGGCTGCCCAGGTGCAGAGTCACGAGTCAGGGACCGTTTTCACACTCACCGCATCCTTCTACAAAACCATCCCAGAAGTATTTTTAAAGAGCCTCTGGTTCGCTGAGTAAGAAGAAAACCTAAAATCTGTCAGCTCTATACATCCATTTGCATAATCTGAGCTGCTTCTTCAAAATTCTTAAATGACTTTTGATTAGTTTGATTCTAAAATTAAGATGAATCCAACCGGATTATTCTACCAGGTAAGTGAGATGTCCTCGGCCTTGATAACACTGATAGGGTCCTGGCTCTGAAGGAAGGGCCACACAGACGAGGCAAGGTGAAACTGAGCAGGGATTCTGGCCACAGCATCAGAACGTGTCACCTGATGGGACCACGTCCAGACTGGGATTTCAGCTCTTACATGAAATACACGAAGAAGACTGGCTCTTTTTTTTTTTTTTTTCTTGAAAACCTACAGCTGCGATCTTTTCAGGCTTATGTGTGTGTCAGTAGGCACTATTTAGAAAACATAGGTAGTTTTCCCAGATGGAGTCGGGGGGAGGTATTATACTGCCTGGCTTAGACCAGAGAATTCACCATAAAGTACTGGATGTCTGTAATTATGCCATAGGTGGGATTGCTCCTTTGTACTGCAGCTTTGGCTTTGAAACACGGCAGACCTGAGTTAGAATCCGGACTTTTCAGCTGGCTAGTCGTGTAACTTTGAACAAGTTAATTAACTATTCAGAGCCTCAGTTCCCTCCAGGACAAAATGATGCTTTTATCATAGGATCATTGTGAGGACTGTATGAGATAATGTATGTAGAATGTTTAATAACCTGGCTGGCACTCTTAGGAAGGGCTCACAAGAAGAGAATAACAAAATCAGAAAAAAATGATTTATCGAGACAACATGGATAAATCAAAAAGATATACTGTATGTGGAAAAAGACACAAAAAAGATCATGTTTGTAAACTTTACAGTTAAAATAAGTATTTTTTAAATAAACACATATTTTTAAATATGTGTAAATATAAAAGCAATATACACAGGGGTATATATAGCTCACACATGCTGGAATGTATCCCTGTAAGGGGTTGGGAAACAACTGAGGGTGGACAGAAGAGTAATAAAATAATATGAAGGATCTCACCCTGCTCAGTAATGGTTTACCAGGAACTTGGGAATATGATTAATTTTGGATGCAAGATTTCATATGATGTTTAAGTAAACACGTCCTGGAGAAGGAAGTGACGACCCACTCCAGTATTCCTGCCTGGGAAATCCCCTGGACAGAGGAGCCTGGTGGGGTGCAGTCCTCGGGGTCACAAAAGAGTCAGACCCGACTTACTAAACGAGAAAACAAACTACCGCTCACCTGAAATAGAGCTGCTGGTCTACGTACTGAGCAAGTCACATCCAGAGCGCACAGAGGAGCAGCCCCGGGGAGCAGCAGACGGCGAGGGGACTGAGGCGGACGGACGGACGGACGGAGAGGGGCACCGACGGGATGCGGCCACGCGGGGCCGACACCGCGCAACCGGCGGCGGAGGTGGGGTGGCCGCGCGCCACCGCGAGGGGAACGGCACACACGCTGAGGGAGTCCTCTGCAGAGCCTCGTTTAGCCCACGCATCTAGACACACAGACCATGGACTGTGAGAGCGAAGGGACGTCTGTGATCATGTCATCTAGCCCCGTCATGTTTCAGCACAAAAAGTAAAGCCCAAGGAGAGGAAGAGAACTTCTGAAGATTATTCAGCTGGCTAGTGTCTACTAGAGATGGCAGCAGTGGATCCCGACAATACCAAGAGGGCTTCCCGAAGAGCACACTTCACTCCATAACCAGGCTGCTGGAGTGGGGTGCAGGGAACAGCTCAAGGAGGCTGTGTTTTCTGTGATAAGCCAGTGGCTCCCTCCCACTAGTGACCCTTGGT
The DNA here is from genome assembly GCF_001704415.2 of Capra hircus. Classification (NCBI taxonomy): domain Eukaryota; kingdom Metazoa; phylum Chordata; class Mammalia; order Artiodactyla; family Bovidae; genus Capra; species Capra hircus. Next base: position 2,049,891 of record NC_030822.1, read on the forward strand.
CCCAGCCAGAGGACACCTCCAACCCAAGAATAACGTGGTAAAAATTAAAGTGGAGAAAGGTCTTTCAGTTATAATTTTTATTATGATTGAGATATAATTGGTGTATAATAGTGTATAAGTTGTACAATGTGCTGCCTTGATACACACATATTGCAGTATGATCACCACCATAACATATCTTCCACCATGTCCCATAACTCCTGTCTTTGTGGTGAGAACAGTCAAGAAATGGTCTTCAGCAACTTTGAAGTTTAAAATAGAATATTTTGACAACTATCACTCTGCTGTGCACTAAACCTTCAGAACTTATCTACTACTTGCTAGTTTGGACCCATAAACATCATCTTTTAATATCATCTAACTAACCTATTATTGACCAGACATTGAATTAGATAATAGTTGGGTCATTTGTAGTGATGCGACCCATACATGGCAGCCCCCCAGGCTCCCCCATCCCTGGGATTCTCCAGGCAAGAACACTGGAGTGAGTTGCCATTTCCTTCTACAATGCACGAAAGTAAAAAGTGAAAGTGAAGTCGCTCAGTCGTGTCCAACTCTTAGTGACCCCATGGACTGTAGCCCACCAGGCTCCTCCATCCATGGGATTTTCCAGGCAAGAGTACTGGAGTGGGGTGCCATCGCCTTCTCCGCATACAGAGTGAAGTAAGTCACAAACAGAAAAACAAATCTATACGAATGCATGTATGTATAATTTAGGAAAAGGATACAGATGAACCTACTTCCAGGGCAGGGATAGAGGCGCAAACATAGTGAAGGGTGCGTGGACACAGGAGGGAAGGGGGAGAGTGGGATGGAGGGAGACTGGCGTGGACACACACGGGCCACCACGTGTGAACTTGATGGCCAGCGGGAAGCAGCTACTGATACACGGCTCAGGGTGCTCAGCTCGGTGCTCTGTGGTGACCTAGAGAGGTGGAAGTGGGCTGGGGCGGCTCAAGAGGGGTGCGATATATGTACACATGTAGCTGACTCACTTTGGTGTACAGCAGAAACCAGCTCAGCAAGGTAAAGCAATCATCGTTCAGTGAGAGCAAAAAGAAGGAAGGAAAATAAGCTACAAGGATATAGCATACAGCATAGAGAGGACGGCCAGTATCTTATGACTATAAATGGAGCACAACTTTCAAAACTGAGTCACTATATATACACCTGTAACTTACGCAGCAACTGCACCTCAATGAAAAAGTAAAACTGCAAAGTAAAATATATATATATATTATACACACACATATATATTAATAGGTAAATGAGGGCACAGTCCACAGAAAGCATAGATTTATCATCTTCCAACCTCCGAAATGCTTTCCTGACAAGAAGGGTTTAAAATCATTATGTCTGGAAGAGGTGAAACTAAAGCCAATGTGTGGAAGAAAAAGAGAGAGAATCTAGAACCAGAAACAGAATGAGCAGGTAGAACTGTCCACAGATAGAAGCTCACAGGGCAACTAGACAAACACATGGAATGGTGTTCAGTAGAGGACACTCCAGTGTCTAATGGATATTACAGCAGATGCAACCTAGATAATTTCCAAATCTCAGAGTCTATGTGTCTCTTATCTTCACAGAAATTTCCAAATGTAGACCAGAGTTAATTTAATTTAGAAGCACCAGCTCATGGCTCAGCTCCCAAAAATGCAGGATGTCCAAGAAGAGTCAGCCAGGTACAAGATTTCTCAAAAACAACTTCTGTACGTTTGCCCAGAAAGATAAACCTAACTTCGACCAGAGAGACAACATCTGTTCTTCAATTCTGAGGTTTATTTTTTCCCATTTCATTCTCAACCTCAGATCTCCAGTCTGTGTGGATTCATGGCCAAGAATAATCTCACCATAGTAACTGAGTTCATCCTCATGGGCTTTCCTAACTGTCCTGAGTTGGAGATCCCCCTCTTCGTGGCGTTTCTGAGTTTCTATCTGGTCACCCTTCTGGGGAACCTGGGCATGATCATTCTGATTCAGGAGGATGTCCGGCTCCACACCCCAATGTACTTCTTTCTGAGCCACCTCTCCCTGCTGGACACCTGCTACACCTCGGTCATCACCCCTCAGGCCCTGGCCACCCTGGCCGCAGGCAGGACAGTCATCTCCTATGGCCAGTGTGCAGCCCAATTCTTCTTCTTCACCATCTTTGCAGGCACGGAGTGTTTCCTGCTGTCGGTGATGGCCCTCGATCGCTACGTGGCTGTCAGCAGCCCGCTGCTCTACACTGAGGCCATGCCTCCCAGGATCTGCTGGGCGCTGGTGCTCGGAGCCTACATCTGTGGGCTAACAGGGTCCATCCTGCGTACCTCCTGCACATTCACCCTCTCCTTCTGTGACGACAATCACATCAACTTCTTCTTCTGTGACCTCCCACCCCTGCTGAAGCTGGCCTGCAGTGACACAAAAGATGCAGAGATTGTCATTGTCTTTTTTGGCAACTTTGTGATTTTGGTCAATGCCCTGGTCATCCTGATTTCCTACCTGCTTATCATCAAGGCCGTTTTGAAGGTCAGCTCTTCAGGGGGCAGGGCTAAGGCTTTCTCCACGTGTGCCTCTCACCTCACTGCTGTGGCTCTGTTCTTCGGGACCCTTGCCTTCATGTATCTGCGGAGTGCTTCAGGCACATCCCTGGAGGAAGACAAGGCGGTGTCTGTCTTCTACACTGTGGTCATCCCCATGCTGAACCCTCTGATCTACAGCCTGAGAAACGCAGATGTGAGAGCAGCCTTCAGAAAGGTCGCTGGCAGGTTCCAGGTGTCCCAGAGCATGTAGACCTCGGTGAAAGGCTCTCTCGGTCCATTTTGTTCCCCATATCAACCTGTCCTAACAGGCACCAGAAATATATGCAAACTGCATCCTCAGAGAGATAGTAATTACACAGGCACACGTGAAAAACTGCAAATCAGCAGCAACGTGGATGGACCCGGAGATTATCATCCTAAGTGAATTAAGTCAGAAAAAGAAAGACAAACACCATGCTATTTCACCTGTTCAGTGCAGTTCAGTCGCTCAGTCATGTCCTACTCTTTGCAGCCCCGTGGTCTGCAGCTCACCAGGCTTCCCTGTCCTTTACCAACTCCCGGGGCTCACTCAAACTCAAGTCCATTGAGTCAGTGATGCCATCCAACCGTCTCATCCTCTGTCGTCCCCTTCTCCTCCTGCCCTCAATCTTTCCCAATATCAGAGTCTTTTCAAATGAGTCAGTTCTTCACATCAGGTGGCCAAAGTATTGGAGTTTCAGCTTTATCATCAATCCTTCCAATGAATATTCAGGACCAATCTTCTTTAGGATGGACCGGTTGGATCTCCTTGCAGTCCAAAGGACTCTCAAGAATCTTCTCCAACACCACAGTTCAAAAGCGTCAGTTCTTTGGTGCTCAGCTCTCCTTATGGTCCAACTCTCACATCCATACATGACTACTGGAAAAACCACAGCTTTGACTAGATGGACTTTTGTTGGCAGAGTAATGTCTCTGCTTTTTAATATGCTGTCTAGTTTGGTTATAGCTTTTCTGCCAAGGAGCAAGCATCTTAATTTCATGGCTGCAGTCACCACCCGCAGTGACTTTGGAGCCCAAAAATATAAAGTCTCTCACTGTTTCCATTATTTCCCCATCTATTTGCCATGAAGGGATGGGACTGGATGCCATGATCTTAGTTTTCTAAATGTTGAGCTTTACGCCAACTTTTTCACTCTCCTCTTTCACTTTCATCAAGAGGCTCTCTAGTTCCTCTTCACTTTTTGCCATAAGGGTGGTGTCATCTGCATATCTGAGATTATTGATATTTCTCCCGGCAATCTTGATTCCAGCTTGTGCTTCCTTCAGCCCAGAGTTTCTCATGATGTGCTCTGCATAGAAGGTAAATAAGCAGGGAGACAAGATACACCTACGGTGGGATCTAAAACACAACACAAAAGAGCTTATCTACAAAACAGAAGCAGACACCCGGATGCAGAGATCAGATTGTGGTTGCCACGGGGAAGGGAGGGTGGAGAGGAGCAGGGAGTTGGGGTTAGCAGATGTGTGAACGAGACCGTGCTTCCGACTCTTGAGCCCCCATGGACTGTAGCCCACCAGACTCCTCTGTCCATGAGTTTTCCAGGCAGGAGTGCTGGAGTGGGCTGCCATTTCCTCCTCCAAGGGGTCTCCCTGACCCATGGATCGAACCCAGGCCTCTTGCATCTCCCGCATTGGCAGGCGAATTCTTTACTGGATGAACCACTGGGGATGCCTGGGGGTTAACATATGCAAGCTATTATATACAGAAGGGATACACAGCAAGGTCCTCCTGTATAGCACAGGAAACTATATTCAATACCCTGTGATATCCTTTACAAACCATAATGGAAAAGAATATGAAAAAAGAATATATTATGTGTATGTATCTATTTCTATATATATATAAATGAATCACTCTGCTATACAGTAGAAATTAACACAACATTGTAAAGCAACTATACTTCAATAAAACTTGTTTTTAAACATTGTAACTGTGTATATGGTAACACTTGTTTCCAGAAATTCAAGTGTGCTTTCTTCTCTTGCCCCCAGCCCCACTCCATTCCTCAGCACCCAGAAGTCTCAAGCTGCTCACTGACATCGCGCCTCTCAGTATCTCGGAGGCCCCGGGGGTCTTCAGCTTCTCTTCCCCAGTCCTGTGCCCTTTGTGCCAGACTTGGGTTTCCCGTCCTTTCCTTCTCAGTTTTGCTCCCATCAGTTCTGCCTTCTTCTCTGGGACAAGGATTATTTCTGAAGATACCAGTGGATAAAGTTAAATAGTCTTCTGTGGCAGCCGGGATGGGAGGAGAGTTTGGGGGATAATTGATATACCTATACGTAGGACTGAATCCCTGCGTCATTCAGCTAAAACCATCACAACACTGTTAATCGGCTATACTCCAATACAAAATAAAAAGTTAGCTAACAAACACATGAAAAGATGCTCAACATCACTCATTATTAGAGAAATGCAAATCAAAACCACAATGAGGTACCACTTCACACCAGTCAGAATGGCTGCGATCCAAAAATCTGCAAGCAATAAATGCTGGAGAGGGTGTGGAGAAAAGGGAACCCTCCTACACTGTTGGTGGGAATGCAAACTAGTACAGCCACTATGGAGAACAGTGTGGAGATTCCTTAAAAAATTGCAAATAGAACTCCCTTATGACCCAGCAATCCCACTTCTGGGCATACACACCGAGGAAACCAGAATTGAAAGAGACACATGTACCCCAATGTTCATCGCAGCACTGTTTATAATAGCCAGGACATGGAAACAACCTAGATGTCCATCAGCAGATGAATGGATAAGAAAGCTGTGGTACATATACACAATGGAGTATTACTCAGCCGTTAAAAAGAATTCATTTGAATCAGTTCTGATGAGATGGGTGAAACTGGAGCCAATTATACAGAGTGAAGTAAGCCAGAAAGAAAAACACCAATACAGTATACTAACACATATATATGGAATTTATGAAGATGGCAATGACGACCCTGTATGCAAGACAGGAAAAAAGACACAGATGTGTATACCAGACTTTTGGACTCAGAGGGAGAGGGAGAGGGTGGGATGATTTGGGAGAATGGGAATTCTAACATGTATACTGTCATGTAAGAATTGAATCGCCAGTCCATGTCTGACGTAGGGTGCAGCTTGCTTGGGGCTGGTGCATGGAGATGACCCAGAGAGATGTTGTGGGGAGGGAGGTGGGAGGGGGGTTCATGTTTGGGAACGCATGTAAGAATTAAAGATTTTAAAATTTAAAAAAAAAAAAAAATTTTTTTTAAAAAAAAGCTAGCCTTTTTTTAATGCAGAAGTGACTGATTCCCTCAGTAAGTGGGGAGTGTTATGTAAGACAGAGTCTCTGCCCAGACTTACAGAACACCATGTGGTTACTGAGAGGGAAGGTGAAATGGATCGGGAGACTGAGGTCGGCATACGGGCACTACTGATATTGTGCATAAAATACGTAACTAATGAGGACCAAGCCTATAGCAGTGACAGCTCTACGCAATGCTCTGCTCTGTGGGGACCTAAACAGGAAGGAAATCCAAGGAAGAGGAGATACGTGTGCACATGTAGCCGATTCACCTTGCTGTACAGCAGAAACCAACACTTTATTGTAAAGCAACTATACCTCAGCGTTTAAAAAGTGAGTCTCTAAATGGTCACAGGAAGGGAGTGGTCAAGAAGAGCCTTCCTCCTCACATCCTAGATTCTCAAGTCTTCGAGGGTCTCTCCTCCTGGCTCACACCAGAACAACGGAGTTTGCAAACCTGCAAACCGCCTTCCCACTTAATCCCTCAGTTTGTTTCCTGCTTTAACGTCACTGTGATGCCTTCAAGATGAATTGAGCCTCTGGGAGTGTTTCCTCAAGGAAAAGGTCCTTCGTTTCTGAAGGATATGGAGCACGGCCTCCCCTCCCGACTCACATTGCCCGCCTCATACACGGTTCTCCCCACCACGCATTCCGTTTCCAGGAAGAGCAAGGTCAGAGAGCAAAGGAAAAGGCTGCATCGCATATTATCTTCTCTAGCAAAAGATCTGGTAAGAGGGGAAAGCAACTGTAAGTCCTCCATAAGACTGAGAAACCCGTCAGGGCAGAGCCTGTTTTCTGCAGGCTGAACTCGTCCCCAAGTCCAGAGCTTGAACCAGAGGAGTGCTCAGTAATTGCCTTTGAACCCGTTTTTAGGGCACATGCATGGTCTCATCTGAGCCTCATGAAAGTGGCAAATACAGAAGCCACGGTTACACAGAAGACCCCCACTTCGCAGTTAAGAAAGCACTCTCTCACAGTCCCTTTGGGCCTTTGCTCAAAGTCCTTTTGTTCAGTTTATAGCCATAGACAAAGGCGTGACTCTCAGAAGCAGGATTGTATTCGGATTCCAGCTCTACCCCTAATTCACTGTGACAACTGGGATAAGTGCTTTAATGTCTCAAATCCTAAATTTCCTCGAGTCTAAAACAAATGTAACAACTTTTAACTCAAGAGCATATTGCAAAAATTAAATAAAGTGATGAAAAAGAAATCCAGCACCAATCAGTTGCTCAGTATATATTGTTCTCTTCCCTTCTCTTTCGTTCACTTTCTGATGTCAACCCTGGCCCTTGCCACAGTTCCATAGCCACAAGCAAATATTAAATAGATCATGAGCAAATGAAAAGGCAAGACAATGGACACAGAAAGATGAATAACATTCCTTTCCAACTAAGAAATAAATGAATATGCATGTTTAATTTGAGGGTGGGGTAGGAGCAGTGAGTGTGTTTATTTGCATCCCACATACTCGAGGGCAACCCAAGGATGTCCTTTTTATTGAATGTATTGCTGTGTGCTGGATGAATCCCTCTAACCAGTCTGGACTTTATGAGAAGCTGATCCTCCGTGCCCCTCCACATGGGAACAGCTGTTTTATTGAGATGGGCTGCCCCCCTGCCTGCAGCTGTTCTGCTCAGGTCAGCACCTGACATGGATAGAAACTTTTCACTGGGCGTCGTGAAGCTCAGCATACAGGTGATCAAGCGTAGGAGACCAGACTGACCAACGTAGAGAAGTCAGGGGGGGGGGGGGGTGACGACAAAGCAGTTATTCCCAGAGAATCCGCATTTAGGTCACCGTGGAGCATTAAGTAAGTTCCCTTTTCTGTACGATCTCATTAGTTATCTGTTTTACGTCATTGTCGTTTAGTCACTGAGTTGTGTCTGACTCTTTGTGACCCCATGGACTGTAGCCCGCCAGGCTCCTCTGTCCATGGGATTTTCCAGGCAAGAATACTGGAGTGGGTTGCCATTTCCTCCTCCAGGGATGTATTTTATATATAGTACCGGTATGTATATATGCAATCCCAATCTCCTAATTGAGCCCATCCCCGTCTTTCCCCTTGGTAGGTATCCATACATTTGTTCTGTATGTCTGGGAAGGAAATCAAAAAAGAGAGGGCATATATGCATGCATAAAGTGTGTGTGTGTATATATATATAGCTGATTCACTTTGCTCTATAGCAGAAACTAACACAACATTCATGCATTGGAGAAGGAAATGGCAACCCACTCCAGTGTCCTTCTTGCCTGGAGAATCCCAGGGACAGCGGAGCCTGGTGGGCTGCCATCTCTGGGATCACACAGAGTCGGACACAACTGAAGCGACTTAGCAGCAGCAGCAACCGCAACACAACATTGTAAAGCAACTACACCCCAATAAAAAAAATTTTTTTAAAGACCCTGCAACAAAAGACTAAGGAAGCTCCGGACAGCTCCCGTTCCCTGCTTTCCTTGCCCTGAAGCCAGCCACAGTCATGTTCTTGCTTCCTCAGGACACACCGGGCTCCTGCAACAAACTCCCCTTTGGGGACTAGCCCGAGCGTGGTCATCAGGATCAACGGGCGCCATCCTCCCAGAACGCTAACAGAAAGGAGCTCTTTAGCGTGTTGAGCCCTCGTTGGCACTCATTTCATCCACACTCTTTGAATAAACAAAGGACTGAGTCTCAGCGTGAGACTGAGTGTGAGGGAATAGTGTAAACGAAGAGCATGTCTCTACTTCCGTCATTCTCCCACTACAGGAGACACCGCCCTACTCGTCGCCGTCTGCTTAGGTAACTCCGGTTCTGGCGCTTGACTTTGCCCTTCCGGTGATCAGACTAAACCAGCCCCTGGCGCAGATTTCATCAGTCTGTGAACAGAGTGGAGAACCGTGAGGTGCTCTAGACTCATACGATGGTGATTACTAAGCAGGAGCAATAAACGTCTCTTCGCCTTGAGGATTTAAACTGAAAAATATGGGGAAAGACTACGTTAGCTACAAAATGAGACTCACAAATGATGATAAGATACGGAGAGAAGGGCTGAGTCAGGCTTACGGGCAGATCGAGAGGAAATGAGCAAATGTCAGATGCTGAGAAAGCAGCCAGAGAGACCAGTCGCTGGTGCTACATGAGATCTTTCCGAGTCCCGAACTGTGTTCCAGACTGAGTTCTAGCATCGCCAGTAACTCCCTCAAGAAATCCCTGTCTCCCTCCTGGAGCATAAACATCTTAACCATAGACCCTTATTCTATAAATAATCTGAGTGGTCTCTTTTACAATCTAAAGAACCTAATAACTCATTGTCCTGACTCCTAATAAAATATTACTATTATTACAGCTAAGAGTTATGCCTATTATATGCAAAACACAAGTCTAAAAACTTTTAGATGTCTTTAACAACCCTGTGACGCCTTAGCAGCCCTACAGTGTAGGTGCAGTTATTATCCCCACAGAGGGGTGGAGGCACACGCTAGTAAAGTAATGCTCACAATTCTCCAAGCCAAATTAAAAAAAATCTCCAAGCCAGGCTTCAGCAATACGTGAACCGTGAACTCCCTGATGTTCAACCTGGTTTTAGAAAAGGCAGAGGAACCAGAGATCAAATTGCCAACATCCACTGGATCATCGAAAAAGCAAGACAGTTCCAGAAAAACATCTATTTCTGCGTTATTGGCTATGCCAAAGCCTTTGACTGTGTGGATCACAATAAACTGTGGAAAATTCTGAAAGAAATGGGAATACCAGGCCACTTGACCTGCCTCTTGAGAAATCTGTATGCAGGTCAGGAAGCAACAGTTAGAACTGGACATGGAACAACAGCCTGGTTCCAAATAGGAAAAGGAGCACGTCAAGGCTGTATACTGTCACCCTGCTTATTTAACTCTTATGCAAAGTACATCATGAGAAACGCTGGACTGGAAGAAACACAAGCTGGAATCAAGATTGCCGGGAGAAATATCAATAACCTCAGATATGCAGATGACACCACCCTTATGGCAGAAACTGAAGAAGAACTAAACAGCCTCTTGATGGAAGTGAAAGAGGAGAGTGAAAAAGTTGGCTTAAAGCTCAACATTCAGAAAACGAAGATCATGGCATCTGGTCCCATCAGTTCATGGGAAATAGATGGGGAAACAGTGGAAACAGTGTCAGACTTTATTTTTTTTGAGCTCCAAAATCACTGCAGATGGTGACTGCAGCCATGAGATTAAAAGACGCTTACTCCTTGGAAGGAAAGTTATGACCAAACTAGATAGCATATTCAAAAGCAGAGATATTACTTTGCCAACAAAGGTCCGTCTAGTGAAAGCTATGGTTTTTCCAGTGGTCACGTATGGATGTGAGAGTTGGACAGTGAAGAAAGCTAAGTGCTGAAGAATTGATGCTTTTGAACTGTGGTGTTGGAGAAGAATCTTGAGAGTCCCTTGGACTGCAAGGAGATCCAACCAGTCTATTCTGAAGGAGATCAGTCCTGGGTGTTCATTGGAGGCACTGATGCTAAAGCTGAAACTCCAATATTTTGGCCACCTCAGGCAAAGAGTTGACTCATTGGAAAAGACCCTGATGCTGGGAGGGATTGGGGGCTGGAGGAGAAGGGGACGACCGAGGATGAGATGGCTGGATGGCATCACTGACTCGATGGACGTGAGTTTGAGTGAACTCTGGGAGTCAGTGATGGACAGGGAGGCCTGGCGTGCTGTCATTCACGGGGTCTCAAAGAGTCAGACCTGACTGAGCAACTGAACTGAACTGAATTGAGGGGTGAGGTGGGCTTCCCTGATAGCTCAGTTGGTAAAGAATCGGCCTGCAATGCAGAAGACCCCAGTTCGATTCCTGGGTTGGGAAGACCCCCTGGAAAAGGGAAAGGCTACCCAAGCTAGTATTCTGGCCTGGAGAATTCCATGGACTACAGCCCATGGGGTCGCAAAGAGTCGGACACGACTGCGTGACTTTCACTTTCACTTTTCCTAGGGGTGAGGAAACTAAGACATAGAGAAGTTAAGCTGTCCAAGGTCACAGAAGCAAGGCTCTTGATTTGAGCTCAGAGGATCTGGCTCCAGAAACTCGGCTCTTATTTACCAGTTTATGTCACCTTTAAACAACAATTTATGAACAATTGTGCCTTCTCTGGTGCAGAATCACTTAAGGGAAAGTAGCCCACGCGTCACTTTGAAGTACCCCCGAAACTAGCACAACACTGTGAGTCACTGACGTGTGTGCTCAGTAACGTCCAGCTTTCTGCAACCCCAGGGACTGCAGCCCACAACGCTTCTCTGTCCATGGGATTTCCCAGGCAGAAGTGCTGGAGTGGGTTACCATTTCCTTCTCCGAGGGATCTCCCCAACCCAGAGGTCAAGGTTGCACCTTCTGTGTTGGCAGGTGGATTCTTTACCAGTGAGCCACCTGGGAAGCCCAGCGATACTCCAATACAAAATAAAAATTAAATTAAAAATAAATAAATAAATTTCTCCCAACAACAATGAAAAGGACTTACTCATTAGGCTCTTTCTCCAAGAATCATAGAAGATGGTTTTTCTGCTTGGGAACTTGGGAGTCGTCTAAAGGGACATTCAAAAGTCAGTCAGGGACAATCCAAAGGTCAGTAGGTCAGAGAAGATAAGATAAATAAAATTTTAAAATGTATTTAACAAGGAGAGAAACTTACTTAGCCTAAATGCCTATACACCTGCAAGTTCTTGGCTAAACAGCTGGGTAGAAAATGAAAGAGATTGTATAGAAGAGTCATTCAACAAAAAATTTATTCAGTGCCTACACTGACACTATTATCCATGATGGCGAAGATGGGACCAGGGCACTTAAGTCAGCTTCAGCTGGAAGTCTTGTCCCAGACAAGACAGCTCTGCTGATGCTTGAGAGGCTGAAAGCGACAGTGATTTCTCAGATCCACCAGTCCACTGAGCTGTGTCCAAGCTCCCTACATTCAATCCCCCTGGAATGAAAGGAGCGAGAGAATGCGTCCTTCCCAACGTTTCCTGCAGACCTCCAGGAAGAAAGGGTCTGCACAAGCCTTCTCACCACCCCACCTCCCCATCATCATTCTACAAGACTATTCATTGACCTCTCTCAGGTCTCTGCTGAAATGTTGCCTCATTTGAGAGAAAGCCGTCTTGACCACGATATTAGAACCAGAGCTCCCTTGCTGCGCTCTCTCCCCCCTGCCCTGCCACTTCACTCTTCAGGACACGACAAGGCCTGCTCTCTATTTGCCTGCTTGCTTTTTACCCCCACCTCCGGTAGAATGTAAGTTCCACGGAAGCGAGAACTATCCATTATTTTTAGTGAGCTTCCTGAATCACAGTAGGTGCTCAATAAAGACTTATGGAAAAGCAGAAAGATTTAAATGAATAGGATTTCCATTTCTGGCAAGACGGTGGCCTAGGATTTTCTGACCAAACTGGCCTTAAAACATGTAAAGAGATAAAACAAAGGCACCTAGAAAGATAAACAAGTGAAAGAAACTAAGAAACCAAGGGCCAAACATCCAAGGCAAAAAAAAGAACCACAAGAAGTAAGCAGAGTGCTGAAGCTCTGTTTGCCATCTGTAGCATCTCCCCATGAGGATGTGTTAGTTGTCTATTATTGTTAAGTTGGCAGCTTAAAGCTGCAAACGTTTCCTGTCTCCATTTATATAGGGTCAGGAATCCAGGCACCAGTTGGTTGGGACTCTCCCTCAGGGTCTCTCACAAAGCAGTGATTAGCGTGTTGGCCTCAGGGTCTCTCGCAAAGCAGTGATTAGCGTGTTGGCCTCAGGGTCTCTCGCAAAGCAGTGATTAGCATGTTGGCCTCGGGGTCTCTTGCAAAGCAGTGATTAACACCTCGGCCAGGGCTGCAGGTTAAGGCAGGGCTGTTGGCGAGACTGGCATCCTTCCCCACTGGTAGCCAAATATGCCAGTTCCTTGCAACATGGACCTCCCCATGGGGCAGCTCATGACATGACAGCTGACTTCTCAGAGAGAATAGCTCGAAACAGGCACCCGCATTTTTTTGAAACTTAATAATCTCAAAAGTAACGCCCCATCACACTTTATTTACTGAGTGGGTGAGTCACTAAATCCAGGCCATTCTCAAAAGAGTAAATCACTCAAAGACATGCATACCAGATGGCAGGGATCACCGGGGGCCACCTTGAGGGTTGCTTACCTCATCGCGCCCTCTGACCCCCAGATTCATGTTATCCAGCTAGGACTGGTGAAGCAACTAGCCTCTTAGCCAGCCTCCTTTGCAGCTAAGTATGGACACGCAGCTTAGCCAATAGAATGTTTGAACAAATGGTGCAGACCATCCCAACAAGCCCTGCTTCCTCCCATCCTGCTAGCTTGAGGCCAGTAAAGACTGTGACCTTGGAAGCCGCCAGCTGAAGGTCAAAGAGCCACAGGATGACTCACTACTTGAAGGCTGTTTATTCTTCTGATCCAACACAACATTGTAAAAACAACTACACTCCGATATAAATTTTTTTAATGTTTTAAATTAAATAAGTTGAAGAACTGAACACTTCTCCCACAGAATATTTGAGAAGGCAGATGTTTAAACTAAAGGTCTAATGCTCAGAACTCTACTACAATAGCGAATGGGAAAATAACCCAGGTACGGCTCACTGAGACCTGAGAACATCCGTATGGGGTTTAGCCAGCTTTCCCAGAGGTGGTAAGACTCCAGCTGGGTCTCAAAGGAAGCAGAATCCCTGAGCAGAGCAGACTGACGGGCAAGACCACGCTGATCGAGCGCAGCGTGGTTTCGGTGGTCCTAGGCGCCTCCCCCGCCTTAGCTACCTCGGTGATCATTTCCGATCAGCCCTCACAGCCCTCAGCAGGCAGCTGAGAAGCCGTGCGGCCGCAGATGAGACATGCGCCCTCCCCGACCGGGTCTGCTTCCTCATCTGCGACGCGTCAGAGCAGGCCTGGGTCGACTCCGTTTCCTGCCAGCCCCGGCGGACGTGGCTTGGAGGTGACATTGCTCTTTCCCTGAAGGGCTCACGGAGGAAGGAGCATGCGAAACGGTGTCATCCAAGACTGCTCTGTACTTACCCTCCTGAGCGTTGAATCCTTAGCCCCGTGGTTTTCTTACCCACGGAGAGAAAGAGGAGGCTATGATGACATCCGTGAGTCAGCGCCGACTCAAGGGAGCTGACGTCTCCTGGAAACACGGAGCCCTGCCCCGCTCGTTTTGTGATTTGCAGTCAAGTCTGGGCCCATGCAACCCCCACTGAAGGCAGGCGACTTATCACAGTGAATCGTATAGAAAAAAGAACCCCGTTTACATTTAGCACCATCTTAGGTGACACCTAGGGGCTCCCCGGGGGGCGCTAGTGGTAAAGAACCCGCCCGCCAGTGCAGGGGCAGTAAGAGGTGTGGCTCAGCCCCTGGAGGCGGGCATGGCACCCACTCCAGGACTCTTGCCTGGAGAACCCCACGGACAGAGGAGCCTGGAGGGCTACAGCCCATGGGGTCGCAAAGAGTCAGACAGGACCGAAGCGACTTACACACACACACACACACACACACACGCACGTGATACCTATAAGGGGTTAAAACCACCAAAGAATTCAGTAGGATCAGAAAACTCAATGATTCAGAAACAAGACCATCTGAACTGGGTTGTCTGAGCAAGAAGGCAAAACAGTCAGATACCCGAAGGCCTGGGGTTGCAGCTTTGAATGTTGCCCCGGAACTCTGGATAAAACTGGGCTCACAGCCTGGCCTCGCTACCTGCTGGGAGTGTGCTCAAAAGCGGGTTCCGGCAAAATGTAATATCAGCCTGAGGAAGATTAGGTAATTGCATTTTCTGTGACTTTCAGATCACCACAGCAGCAGTCTCTTTGGATCCGCTCAGAAAACAGGAAATATCACAGTGCTTCATAGAATTCCCTCACAAAAGCAAAAGGACGAGCTCTTTCCCCATGAGGCAGGGTAAATCCTGTACCTATGTTGGGAGATGGGATATATTCCAGAGACTGTTAAGTATCCAAATGTTTGGAAACAATTTAAATTTTTCTGTGACCTCTCAGACAGGTTATCTTGTCCAGGCTTAATTCTATCTCCTGTGAAGCAGACACAGGAATACATTCTTTACTGATGGCTGCAGCAGTTGGCACCAAGTATGTCCAGTGCAGGGAACAATAGTTGGCATAAAGATATTATTACTCCCCTAACACCCACATGGTTGAATAACTAGGTATTCAGAGCACATACCAAGGCTAGGTCCCATCCCTCTGAGGAGGCTGTTTCAGCTGGTGAGGTCAGAAAGACCTTCTTTCAGGAGAAGCTTTTGAAAAGATCATGTAGAACCGGTCAGAACAGCTGACCAAAACCAAATAGCCTACAAACAATAAATGCTGGAGAGAGGGTGCAGAAAAAGGAACGCTCTTACACCGTTGGTGGGAATACAAACTGCTACAACCACTATGGAGAACAGTGTGGAGATTCCCTGAAAAAATTAGGAATAAAACTACCGTGCTACCCAGAAATCCCACTGCTGGGCGTACACCCAGAGGAAACCAAAATTGAAAAAGACACGTGTCCCCAATGTCCACTACAGCACTGTTTACAAGAGCTAGGACACGGAAGCCACCTAGATGTCCACTGGCAGATGAGCGGATACGGAAGCTGTGGAACATACACCTAATGCAATATTACTCAGCCTCGAAAAGGGACACACTGAGTCAGTTCTAATGAGGTGGATGAACCTAGAGCCTGTCAGACAGAGTGAAGGAAGTCAGAAAGAGAATGACAAATACTGTGTATTAACACATATATATGGGATCTCGAAGGATGGTTGTGATGGTCCCAAGTGCAAGGCAGCAAAGGAGACACAGACATAAAGAACAGACTTTTGGGCTCAGTGGGAGGAGGCGAGGGTGGGGTGACTGGGGAGAATGGCTTTGGAACATTCACATTGCCATAAGCCAGACAGAGCCAGTGGGGGCTGATGGCTGACACAGGGAACCCGGAGCCAGTGCTGTGACGAGCTGGAGGGGCGGATGGGGAGGTGGGGGGAGGCGGGTTCAGGAGGGGGAGACACACGCAAGCCTGTGACTGATTCACACTGATGTGCGGCCAAAACCATCACAAAATTGTAAAGGAATCATCCCCCAATTAAAAAAAAAAAAAGGTGATGTGGAAATGGATGTTCCAGAGACGGAGGTGGCCACTGGGGAACCTCGAGACCTGGCCTCTGAGGGTCCCCACTCCGCTGTCGCAATCCTCCCAGCCCTGGGGCTCCAGCCCGGACCTGTCAGCTCCGGTTTGCTGTCTCACGACCCAGTGGCCTGTCCTGAGGCGCCACCTAAGATGCCAAGACCAACTTGGGAGGAAATGTTTTCCGGCACGCCGGGGAAAGGTTACTTCTTGTCTGAGCTTCAGTGTTCTCTTCTGCCAAATGAGAAGAACATAGTGGAGCGGAGGGTCATCCTTCTTTAACGTCAGAACCCCCTTTCCAAACAAAATGAAATAAAGTACCTGTTTACCAGCGTGACAAGAAACGCCGCTTTGTTTGAACCTTACCCGCTCAGCCTCCTGCTTACCTCCCCTGCTGTGTCCCGCGCGGCTTCTCCACAAAGGCCGAGGCCTCTGAGGAGCAGAGGGGGGACATCACAGAACCGCGTGCCAAGGTCCTTTCTGACTCCAGCATCTGTGTGTTTATAAAGTCCAGGAGCTCTGCTAAGGGTCATGGTTACTCCCACCAACTGCAGAAGAGCATGTAAGCCCACCCTGATGGCCATGGGCACAGAGACCCCCAAACCCTGGAGAGAAAGAGAAACCAGTCACCCAGACACTCTCCCAACACAAGGTCACACTCAAATATCAGACATCGGACAGACGTGGACCCAGAAACCGGAAGTCGACTGCTGATAGCTGCGTTTCAAGGGAAGTTCTCTCTGTCACGTTTCCCAGTGGAGACGACGTCTTGGACAGATGCAAGTTTTAGCTACCACCCTCCAAAGAACATTGCCAGATGAACGTTTCTCTTTAGGTCAGTGAGGGCCTACTGAAGGCACCAATGAAGGTGCCTGTCCTCAGGCTGTGTCAACTAAGTCGTGCAAATGCTGTGGGACGCAGCAAGCGCTGGACGGAAAGGTTCTGCTGGCTGCGTGTTCACTGGGTGTCCGACTCTTTGCAACACTGGGCTGTAGCCCTCCAGGCTCCTCTGTCCAGAGGATTTTCCAGGCAAGACTACTGGCGCAGGTTGCCATCTTCTACTCCAGGGCATCTTCCCACCACAGGGATCGAACCCTCGCCTCTTGCATCTTCTGCATTGCAGGCAGCTACTTTACCAATGAGCCACCTGGGAAGCCGAAAGATGATGCCCACTCTGGAGAAAAGATGGTGGACTAGCCAGTCCAAATCCGACTAAGCAGTGGGCTACTGCTGTGTCTACAAAGCATGTGATTGTTTAGAAATCTGAATTTGCTAGCTATTTAGTCCAAATACTGAAATTTTCAAAGTAATCTTTTAAATGCTTCAAAGAAACTTACATTTCTAATCTTATGATTCAGAGACAAGCGTAGCAAAAAGAGTTGGAGGACATTTAGTTAAGCGTGTCCTAAAGCATGGGTTCCATGTCTTTAAATTTTCATCTCTATGGAAAGAAGGAGAAAAAGGGTGTGTGGCTAAATAAGGATAAAGAATGCTGCTTTGAAATAAGGATTTATAGAGTCTTGGAAAATAATAGATGTGAGTGCAAACTCAGGATGTCTATACCAATAAGTTCCAAGCTGAGTTTTCAAGACTTGGGTCTCAAAAAGATACCAAAATGCCAGCATCTTCCACAATCCAGGTGAAGACATGAAGCTCTGTTTTGTACCACGTAACTGACCCTTTGGACACAACAGACAGTTAACATGTAGGCTGGCTATATGATTTCAACTTTTTAACTTTTGGACTGGCTCTCAAAAAGGCAGCTGGATACATCCAATTCTCTTTTTAAAGTATTTGAACTAAAAAAAAAAAAAGCCATGAAAAAAAGTTTTCAGTTTTTCAATAAGATGATGGACCTCCAGGGGGTGAATAGCCACACCCATGTGTACATTATGAGGAGTAAAAAAGAGAAAAGTGATGGGAAACACTCCACAGAAGGACAGAAATAAACAGAAGGTAGGAACACAGAAAAATCACAGTAATAGCAGTGCTCTGGAGGAAAGGCGCTTACGATCGAAGACAAGAGCAATGGGTGAACCAGGGTGGTCGATACTCAAGCTTACTGCCAATCAACAGATTTGATACGGTAATTACCAGAAACTTGGAGGGCCTGGCAGTCTGAGATACTAGGAATTTGACTTTGCCTTAGGAGCCTTGAAATTCTCAGGATCAAAACTGGCAGACAGCCCAAAATGTTTTATGGAAGTTCTTTGGCTGGTGAGAACCCCTAGCTCACAAACAAGTCTTCAACCCTGACTCCAACCAGCCTCCCGGTGAGTCTCCGGGTGATGGAGAAGCCTCCACCCCCACCCCCTAGAGGCATCATTCCAGAGTGCAGAGCCTGGAACAATGAGTAGCTAACAAAGAACCCATTTTCACCCCTAGAAAGTGCAGAATCAACCTGACTTCTGTTAACCCCCTTCCTATGAGCTACCTCTAGACTACAGAAGCTAAAGATTAAAGGAGATGGATGGTGGTTAAGAAGGACCAGTGTAGGTGATGAAAGAAGCAGTGCCCTGGGGTCGTGACACCATAGCTTAAGCTCTGGCTTCTGCGCTTGCAATTTATCCTTTGACAAGCCACTTTAACTTCCTGACCCTCAGCCTACACATTTCAAGAGTGAAAATTCATAACGGCTATTTCAGGATTATTGAGAGAAATCAGTCAATTAATGTGGAAACGTCCAACACAGAATGAGAGCCTCATAAATCTAACGATTTTCACAGAATTGCTTTCTCTCAAGGCCCCTCCAAAAAGAGATCCGAGACAGATGATAACCGTGTTCATAGCAGAACAAAAATAAATTATGAAAGGGCTCACCGGGAATTGCTGAAATGCCTGGAAATGTTTGACTTGAAGAATAAGAGACGAGATAAGAGTGGGCATGATCGCTCCGTCTTGGGAGAGAGGGGTCTTGCTCAACATGCAGAATCAAGCGTAATACTAATGTGGAAAACTTAACCTTAAACTCAGTCGCTCAGTCGTGTCCAGCTCTTTGCAACCTGGTGGACTGTAGCCTGCCAGGCTTCTCTGTCCATGGGGTCTCCCGGGCAAGGATAGTGGAGGGGGTTGCCTCTCCTCCTCCAGGGGATCTTCCGGACCCAGGGGTCAAGCCTGCATCTCCTGCATCGGCAGATATGCAGATTATCACCCCGTGCCAGCTGGGAAACCCAGCACTAATTTGTAGAAGATGCAGAAAGGGCAATGCGGCCTTCCCCACAGGAAGAATTTTCCAAAGGTAGACTGCCCAGAAAGTCCCCATCCGGCAACAGAGGACCCTGCGTCTGACCACAGAGGACTCGGCGTCTGACCACCCTGGAGGCACCTTTCTCATCACAGGCTACGTCCTGCTGGGAGTTGTCAGGGCCCAACTCTGGAATCCAGGTAAGGCGCCCTGGTGCACACCTGGGCTGCGCGACAGTCTGCTGGGGATATCCTAGGAAAGGCTGGGCTGCGCGACAGTCTGCGGGGGATGTCCTAGGAAAGGGAGACTCCAGACTGGCCCCTCCAGTCTTGATAGTCTAGGGCTCTCTGGTCTTAGACAGACAACAAGCAAGTGTTGTCTTAGACCTTAGACAGCAAGCAAGTGAACCTGAGGAAATGCCTACCCCAAGTCCATTTTCCAGAAGGATGCACAGGTAGGTAAGCACGCTCCATAGTACCCGCCAGCTGTAGATTCTTTCGTTGCTATTATTTAGTTTTATTTATCCCTCCACTGGGTGCACCAGGTCTTTGCTACAGAACGCGGAATCTTCGCTCTTTCGTGGCATGCGGAATCTTTAGTTGCAGCATGTGAGATCTAGTTTCCCGGCCAGGGATTGAACCCAGGCCCCCTGCACTGGAAGCTCGGGGTCTCAGCCACTGGACCACTGGGGCAGTGCCTGCGTCGTCTTTAAATCGTAACATTCTTTTCTCTCTCTGAGCAGAAAAACATAAGATTTTCATCTAACATCTGACATGAAAGAAGACACAGGCCTGCAGGTCTGGAATCTCTAATTCCATTCTCCTTCTGAGGCCACCCAGCTGCATGGAACCCGTGGCCGAAGAGATCTCACCACGGCAACAGTTCATTCTGTGGGTTCACAGACCACCCCGAACTGACCATTCAGCCCTTCCTGATGTTTCGCAGTTTCTATCTAGTTGCCCTTCTGGGAAATGTGGAGATGCTTATTCTAACCCCCAGGGACACCCAACTCTGCACCCCACGGACTTCTTCCTGGGCCTTCTTTCCCTTCTGGATGCCTGCTATGTCTCGGTCATCACCTCTCCGATCCTGGCCACGCTGACCACAAGCCAAATGGTCATCTCCTATGGCCGATGTGCAGCCCAGTTCTTTTTCTTCACTGACTTTACCATCAGCTTCACCGTCCATTCACTCTGCCTGCTCGTTGGGATGGCCTATGGCCGCTTTGTTACCGTTAGCGATCCACTGAGCTAGGATGTGGCGATGTCCCTGACGCCTGTGTCTGGGGGTCATCGAGGGCCATCCTGCGTGCCGTGTGTGCCTGTACCGTCCGCTTTTGTGACGACAATCAGATCCACCTCTCCTGCCATCTCCCACCCCTGCTAAAGCTTGCCTCCAGTAGCGCGACGCACAGTGAGACTGTCACCCTCTTTTCTGCCAAACTCACCTTCCCGGCCAATGGCGTGATCGTCCTGGTCTCCTGCCCACTCATCGTCAGAACGATTCTGAGGGTGACGTCTGCTGGCGGGAAAGCCAAGACCTTCTCCACCTGCACCTCCCATCTCACTGCTTTTGTTCTCTGCGACACTTGCCTTCATGTGCCAGAGAAGTAACTCAGACAAAATCCCCAGAGAGCAAGACCGTGTCTTTTACACTGCGGTCTTCCCTGTGCTGGATCCTTTGACCTACAGTCTGAGGAACAAACACATAGAAGGCGCAATCAGAAAAGTCATTTGTATAATTCAGTTCCCAAGGGATGTAGCTTCATCCCCACCCACATTCTCCCCAGAGAGATAAGCATCAATAGCATCAATGCCGTGTGAAGCTTACCCTAGAAAACAGACACTTTCACTAGCACCTCGGAAGTGGGCAAGAACTACCAGCTCTGCAAGAAAAGCTGCAAGCTTGGTGAAATTTGTTCCTTCTGCCTCTTTTTTCTTTTCTTCTTCCTCTCTAGTCCAGCCCCCAAATTCTCAGAGTTCTAGGGCAACTCTCTGATATCACAGAGCTAAACGATAGCGTAATCCTAGTAAATTGGTCACCACATCCAACCTCCCATTCCCCAACGCAACCACGCTTGAGTCTCCAGTTACCCTTTCTTTATCCTTTTGTCTCTATGCTCATTAATATCAACTTTTACTCTTTATGAACGAATTATAGCTGGGGATGATGCTAATGGGAGAATAAGGGATTTTTTTAATGATATGGATGGACTGCTGTTTGCTCTTTTTTTCTATTTTTTTAAATTTATTTATTTAACTGGAGGATAATTACTTTACAATATTATGATAGCTTATGCCATACATCAATATGAATCAGCCAGAGGCATTTGTGCCATATGCTCTTTATAGGGGACACTCTTTAAAGATATGGCATAGATTGGTTGAAGGCAAAAGAATGAAAAATTATATTTCATGGAAACACTAAGATAAAGAAGCTAGGATGTCTATGTGATTATTGAACCTGAGACTTTAAGGAAAAGAACACAAGCAGAGATAAAGAAAAACATGAATTTTTCAGAAGGACGTAACAATCATACATCTTTTTGCACCCAATAACACAGCTTCAAAATACGTGAAGAAAATACATAGGTGGATATGCTAACCCTTCTCTTCAGTAATATGTAGAAAAAGTAGGTCAAAGTCAGTAAGGGCAGACAGTTGAATACCACTAACCAAATTGATCTATTTGATATACATGGAATGCCACACATCCAAAGCCAGAAGAATCCAAATTCTGTTCAAGTTTATGTGGAACATCCACCAAAGTGGATTATATGCTGGTCAGGTCTCAGTAAATCACAAAGAAATGAAGTCAAGACAGACAAGTTCTCTTTCCACAATGAAGTAAACGAATAATGCTAATGGCGGCTGAGTCGCTAAGTCATTTGCAACACTTGACACCCCGTGGACTGCAGCCCGCCGGGCTCTTCCGTCCACGGGATTCTCCGTCCATGGGACTCTCCAGGCCACAGGACTGGGGTGGGTTGCCATTCCCTTCTCCAGGGGATCCTCCCAACCCAGGAGTCGCACCCAGGTCTCCTGCACTGCAGGCAGATTCTTTACCGACTGAACTACCAGGGAAGCCCAATAATGTTAGAAATTAATGATTAAACGAAATTAAAGAATACACTCCTAAATAACCTGTGCAGGAAGAATAAATTAAAATGGAAATAAGCAAATATTTTAAACTGAGCACTAATAAAATAAATATGAAAATTTGGGATGGGGATGATATTAAAGCAGTGCTTAGAGTTCTAAATGGCTATACTAAGGGGGAAATGTCTTGAATCAATTATCTAAGCTTCCACTTCAAGAAGCTAGAAAAAAGAAGATCAAATTAAACCCAAAGAAAATAGAATAAAAGAAGCTGTAAAGATGAGAGAAAGATCCATGACATAAAAAACAGATGAGTGTCAATTATACCTCAACAAAGCTGTTAATAAAAATAGATTTTTAAAAACTCAACAAGAACTCAAACTTTGCTTCCTTGAAAAGATTAATAGAAGTCCCAAGTACCAGTAATATAAATTTTTAAAGGGCATTACTGCAGATCCTATAGGTATCATAAAATAGAATAAGGAGATAGTATAACCAAGATTATGCCAATAAATTTGATAACAGAGAAAACAGACAAATTCCCTAATAAACATAAGCTTCACAAACTAAAATAATAATAAAATCTGAATTATCCTACATTTGTTGAAGGAATTGGATATGTCTTAAACAACTGCCAAGACATTGCCACCTGCAATGTGGGAACTCCTGTGGCAAGAACTCCAATCTCTCCGTGTGCTTTCTGACCCTTGGTACGATCAGTATAAAATTATAAGACTCCGGAGAATCATTCTCCAGTTTCTTACACCGTTAAAGATACGTCTACCCTGTGTCCCAGTCATCCCTTCTCCTTGGTATGGACTCATGAGAATAAACGCCTGTGTTCACCCAAAACAACTTTTATAGCAACGTCCACTGCAGCTTTATTCATAGCAACCCGACACTGAAAACAACCCAAATGTGTACAGAAGGATGGATAAATGAATTGTAGTCTATTCACACTCAGCAGTTTTTAAAGAAATGAACAATTGATGATGCATACAACAACATGGACAATCTCAAAAGAGGAAAGTTATGATGAATGAAAGAAGCCAGACGGAAAGGGTTCCGTTCTACGAAGTTCAGGTAGAGACACTGACCTATGCAAACGGAAAACAGCTGGTGGCTGCCTCTGGAGGATGAGGGAAGGATGACGGTCTGGGAAGGAGCAGGGAGGATTTCCTGGGCTACGGAAGTCTGCTATAGCTTGATCTGTGCGGTGGCTGTGTGTGATCATGCCTGCTGTCAAGACCCATTGATCTGCACACTTAAACTGCAACACTCGGTGTATTTTGCTGTTGTTCAGCCGCTGCGTGTGCTTTGCTTCATTGCTCCGTCGTGTCCGACTCTTCGTGACCCCATGGACTGCAGCCCTCCAAGCTCCTCTGCCCGTGGGGATTCTCCAAGCAAGAACAGTGGAGTGGGTTGCCATGCCCTTCTCCAGGGGATCTTCCCAACCCAGGGATCAAACCCAGGTCTCCGCATTGCAGGCGGATGCCTTCCCATCTGAGCCGCCAGGGGAGACCTGTTCACTCACTGTCGTGTCAGTCGCTGTGTTCATATTATACCTCAACAAAGCGCCGCGGCCGTGAACCCATAAATCTGTATTTAGCATCAGTTACCCTGAAGGAAGGAAAGGCTTTAATGCTTCACGAAGAAAGAGAGAAAGGCAGGAAAGAAAAAGAAGAAAGGTGAAGGAAGGAAGGAGGCAGGGAGGGAGGTGGGGAGCAGGGAAGGAGGAGACGAAGGAAAAGCACATTTACAACTGAGGGGCTTCCCCGGGCGGCCTTTATTGATACCTGTCGTCCTGGCATCCTAGCCAGTGGAGCATTTCTCCCAGACGTTCCACTTTTTAACTGACAGCTTGACAGACTTCCATTTTTGAACTTCTACCTTCTACCATGGTCAGTCTAATAGTGCAGGGGACATGTTCACAGTGAGCAGGGCTATCGCGCTGATATGTGTTTAAATCTGAAAGACTAATCAGCCAAGTCTCGTCTCTCTTTATTTGATTCTTTCCAGAATGAAATCTCTTGTCCGAGGACAGCAAGTAAGGTGCCCTCTGCTTAAAAAATTTTTTTTAAAAAGAAAAAAGAAATCACCCAGACATAGGATCTAGAGACAGCTCATTTCTTAGGTCTAGGATGGTGTTGAGAGAAATATTCAAATCTGCTGCTCCTGGCAGCCACTGGTGTACTAGCCAACTATACTGTGGTCCATGACTCAGCACGTGATGCCAAGATTGCCCACTAGGCTGACTCCTGGGTATAAATGACCTCCTACTATACTGCATTAGAGAGTAGTCTGAAAGCTTTTGCCACAGCACTTTGGTCCATTTTTGTACAAGGCCAAAGTCAGGCCAATATATATTATTGTTTGGTATCATTTTCATATTTTGCAGCGAGCACTTTTGGTGGAAAAAAAACAGAAGTACGTGTTACTCAAGACAGTTAGTGATGAACATATATTTTGCACAAAATGTTTGTCATCATTTATCAGCCACTGCAGATGTCTCAGTTCTGTCCATGAGGATTTGAACAGTAGAACGTGCAAATCACCTGAAGATGCATCGCCCCTTGCTTTCAAAGCCTGTGCCCGATGACAACAATTCAAATAGCAGGTGTGTCTACATTTCACTCCGCACAGCACGACTTTTCAAACTCATCGAAACTAATTTAGCTCATTTCTTTAATTTCAATGTTTTGTGCACAGAGAGAAAATAAAACAATACTTGGCAATGTCTTGTCTCCAATAGAAAATTATAATTTCACACAGTGAAATGACAGTGGTTTTATGTCAGCGTCATTAAAAACTTCAAACAGAAAATCTACTCCAATAATTTGATTTTTTTTCCCAATTCCTCAAAGCAAAGCTATTGAGAGTTATTCTGACAAATATGAAATAGCTGACATTATTGTGAACGCTGCTGTAAATTCCACATAAAATGTCAAGCTTGAAAACAACACTTCCTTGTTTATGTGCTGGTAAGACAAATACAAGTTTTACTGAAGCACGAAATCATGAAAAAAAGAAAAGGATGTTCTTATTGAATTATGAAACCTATGGCACAGACTTATATTTGAAGTCAACTGTGGCGCACATAATTTAGAATCACATCCAAATGAGTTATGATGGTTTTTCCATCAAAATAGAAGCTATAGTTTTTAGCATTTTCAAGTATTTTCATAGCGATACAGTTTAAAAGGGAGTAAAAATGTTTTGATCAAGATGGGATTGAATAACAAAAACAAAAACTCTCTGGCATGGCAGCTCAACGTTTCTTTCCTGCTTCTTATCCACAGCATCATACAAGTATGTAGGCCTTTGAAATGCTCCTCTTTAATCAGCCTGAGTGATCTACAATAATATTGAGCTCCTTTGTTTAAGTGTTCCCAAAATTTGAATTGTATTTATTTAAAATCCATTAGAAATCTTGATCTTTAATCAAAAAACGTCAGGAATGGAGCACAAGAACCTTCAACTTTTGAAGGTTTTAGCAAGTTCCAAGCATTGAAAGCAAGTCTTGCAAACTAGAAGGCATTGAAACTGAAATTTATCCATTCCATTGAAAAGGAAAAGCTAAACAAACACACAAATCAATGTACAAGATTTAATTCTGATTATACATAATTGTGGCTTGGATTACATCGACTTGTGACAAGACTCTTTTTGGTGAAGCCCCTGATTGACTTGGAGAAATTTCTCTTCTGAACTGGAATGAAATAATAAAGTCAATCATTTTTCATTCAACATTTAAATTTGATGAAACATTCAAAAGATCATAATTTTATGATTTTTGTCTTAAAAGAAATTATCAAAGAAAAGTAGGTGTTCTAACTAAAGGTCAGAAAATGCACGTGTGTACTTATTTTCACTGAAACATACAGTTCAATGTGAAAACATAGAGTGAAGAATATTCTCCATTCAGCAAAATTTTCTTAAAGCATACTAGACACCTCTATGAAGAAACAGTAGTGATTCCCTCAAAACTATTATAGTTTTCTGCAGCAGCTGGATGAATCTCAGTAGTATAATGTTGAATGAAAGGAGTCAGACACAAATGACTATATATTACATGATTCCAGATACACGAAGGACAGAGGCAAACAAAGTAATCAGTGCTACTAGACCTGGGTCAGGAGGAATGATTGGAATGGCCCACAGAAGGGCTTCAGGGATTAGTGAGGTCTTTGATTTCCATCTGGTGCTAGTAACTCAGGTCTGTTCAGACTGAAAATTCATGTATGCCGTTAATTTTTCTGAGTGTTTGTTACACTTCAATGATCTTTTTTAAATACTATGGATATTACGGATATTCTTCTACATGACTATGATATTATAATACTACTGTTACCGAGTCCAAGTTCGCTCTGCTTGTCCCATGGCAGGTCAGTGAATCGGAGACCAGGTACTGAGGCAAGGAATACTTTATTTGCAAAGCCAGCAGTCGGAGAAGATGGCCGACTAATGTTTCAAAGCGGCATCTTATGAGGTCTGAATGCCAGGTTCTTTTACAGGTCAAAGATTGGGAGAGGTAAAGAAACAAAGTAAAAAGGCCATTAATCTTGCAAATATCTCCTAGAATAGCAAGCAAAAAAGGACTCTACTGGCAGCTGTCCTAACCCAGGGGTTAGTTCTTTCTCCACCGTTCTGTTCTCCATGGCACCCTCTTCCAGAGTTGTGAGAGAGCTAGTGGACCTCAGGGGCAGAGGGACAGGGGATGTGTTAATGTCTTCCTTCTGACCATTCACAGGTGGACAGGGTCCAGGGACCATTCACAGAGGGTCAGGGTTCTTTGAGATAAGTTCCCTTCTGTATGATTATAATAACAAAGGCAACGAAAAGCAAGTCAAAGAAACAGTTCCAACATGGAGTTGGATTTGGTTCTTCCCTGCGATACTATCACACCTAAGAAAACGACCGATTATCCCATCACAATGTTTAATGTCTTGTTCTCATTCATATTCTCCTTATTTACCCAAGAATGGGTTTTGCACTTTTTATTAGTTTTAATCCAGGTCCAGTCTAAATTAAAGCCCCGCATTTGACTGCCTCATTTTCTGCCTTCTTTTAATCTCATACAGTCCTCCTTCCTTTTCCCTTGTTCCGAGACACATTGCTGTGTTATAAATATTCTACATTCTAGATTTGTCTGAGTGGTTGGAGTGGGTGGAATTCCACAATCCCCTCTCCTAGGATGAGGGCAGCCCCTGAGATACGATGGGATAGCACTTCTGTTATGAGAGTACCAGATTTTTAAGATGTAAGAGGGTCCCCAATTAGTTGACTCTGAGTTCATCCAAACAGGCAGTTAGCCTGACCGGGTCTGACCTGATGGAGTAAGCCTCAAAGAGAAAGTGAAGTCGCTCAGTCGTGTCTGACTCTTTGCGACCCAATGGACTGTAGCCCACCAGGCTCCTCTGTCCACGGAATTTTCCAGGCAAGAGTACTGGAGTGGGTTGCCATTTCCTTCTCCAGGGGATCTTCTCGACTCAGGAATTGAACCCGGATCTCCCACATTGTAGGCAGACGCTTTACCATGTGAGCCACCAGGGAAGAAGCCTCAAAGAAAAATTCAAAACAGTAGAGACATCGTCTTACGCGCCTTGTAGAAGCAAGCTTCCACTCAGTGAGAGGGGGCCAAGAAGCAAGGGTGGGCTTGAAACCAGCTCCTGCCTGGCCTGCAGCTACCAAGGAAATGGGCACCATAGTCCTAAACTCACAAAGCAATGAATTCTGCCAACAACCTGAAGGGACTCAAAGAGAACTTTGAGGATCAGGTGAAATTATTATCCCACCCAGTGATTACATTTCAGCCGTAGGAGACCCTGAGCAGAAGACACGGATAACTCAAGACCTGATGGCCATCTCATGGACATTGCTGCTGCTGCTAAGTCGCTTCAGTCGTGTCCGACTCTGTGTGACCCCACAGATGGCAGCCCACCAGGCTCCCCCGTCCCTGGGACTCTCCAGGCAAGAACACTGGAGTGGGGTGCCATCTCCTTCTCCACTCATGGACATTATGAGATAATAAATATGTGCCATTTTGTAACAGGGAAGAACAACTCTGCCTCCATATTAGATTAGATGTGTTTCTTTCACTTCAGCCTCTGTAGTCTGTGCTTTTGTTTAGAGTTAAGAGTGTTGCCTATAGCCTGAAATATATAAGATAGTCAGTACTCAAGGTTCTGACCTTTAAGAGTATAAGGGTTTTCCATTCATACAGAGACAAAAAGTGGCAGAACTGAGAATGACTTGTCTTTATTGGAGGTTTATAGGAACATCCAGAGAAGGCAATGGCACCCCACTCCAGTACTCTTGCCTGGAAAATCCCGTGGACGAAGGAGCCTGGTGGGCTGCAGTCCATGGGGTCGCTAAGAGTTGGACTCGACTGAGCGACTTCACTTTCACTTTTCACTTTCATGCATTGAAGGAAATGGCAACCCACTCCAGTGTTCTTGCCTGGAGAATCCCAGGGACGGAGGAGCCTGGTGGGCTGCCGTCTATGGGGTCGCACAGAGTCAGACACAACTGAAGCGACTTAGCAGCAGCAGCAGGAGCAACATAGGAACATCATGACCCGACCTATTCAGACAAAGGATTCCCGCACCAAGAAGCTTGAACAACCAACTTCACCCCTCCCTAACCTTGCCATCAACTACCGAGACGACCCAGCAATCCCCCTACTGGGCACACAGCCTGAGAACACCATAATTCAAAAACACACGTGTGCTCTGCTGTCCACTGCAGCTCTGTTTTCAATAGCCAGGACACAGAAGCACCTAAATGTCCATCAACAGATGAGGAGCTTAAAATAAGATGCTGTGCAGATATACAAAAGAACATTAGTCAAAAAAAAAAAAAAAAAAAGAAACAAGATTGGGTCATTTGTAGTGATGTGGATGAAACTAGAGTCTGTAATATAGAGAGGAGTAAGTCAGAAAGAGCGAAACAAACACTGAATATAACTCACATATATATATATGAAACCTGGAAAACCGGTACAGATGGACATCCTTGCAGGGCAGGAATACAGACGTGGAGAACGGGCTCGCGGACACAGTGGGGGTGGGGGGAGGAGAGAGTGGGAGGAGTCGGGAAAGCAGCACTGGCGTAATACAGGAGCGCGTGTGAGGCGATCAGGTAACGGGAGCCGGCTGGCTAGCACGTGGGGCTCGGCTCCGTGCCCTGTGAGGACCTGGGGGTGGGGACGGGGGGCGGGATGGGGAGGCTCAAGAGGGAGGGGATACACGCGTACACACAGCTGATCACTTTGCTGTGCAGCAAAAAACGAACACAACATGGTAAGCGATTAGACCCCAATTTAAAAAATCCAAAACGAGGAATGTTTGCTGATACAGAAGCAGAGTCACGGACGCAGTGAACAAGCACGTTTACCAGGGATAAGTGAGGAGAGGGGCAATGGGAAACCGGGGTGACGGATACACTCTTCTGTAGATGAAATAGATGACTAGTAAGTGCCAGCTGTGTAGCACAGGAAACTCTGCTCAATACCCTGTAATTACGCAAAAAGAGTCTTTGAAAAAAAAAATGAGCGGATATATGTATATGTATAACTGAGCCACTTTCTGTACACCTGAAAGTAACACAACCTTGTAAATAAGTACAAGTAACTATACGCCAATAAAAACTTGTTTTTAGATATAAATTCAAAAAAAAATAAAAAGAGAGAGAGTGCTTTGTTGAACCCCTCGGGAGAGAGGGGTTTCGGGGAGCGGGAGCCCCTCGCCTCCTCGCCTGGCCCTCCCTCCCTCCGCCCCGGACCCTGACGGTTCAGTATCTTCCGTCTTCACTGTGCACCAGACCCAAGAACTCATGTTCGCTCATCATCTTAAGCAACTGAATTTGTGGCGATCTGTCACTCGGCAATGGGAAACACATATGTCACCCTCCTCTGTATTTCCTGTAAACTCCGGGAGTTGGTGATGGACAGGGAGGCCTGGCGTGCTGCAGTTTATCAGGTCGCAAAGAGTCGGACACGACTGAGCGCCTGAACGGAACTGAACTGAACTGAACTGAAGAGTTGCTTTAAAGCAGCATCAGATAAGCTTTTTCTGGAGAGAAACAGACTGTAAATATTTTAGGCCTTGCCGGCTGATCCAGCCTCTGTCAAAGCTGCTCATCTTCCAGTAGGGTGAAAAAGCAGCCGAAGGCAACACTAAACAAATTATCGTGACGGCGCTGCAGTGAAGCTTCGTTTCGTAAAGCCGGTGGCTGGCCGGCATGCGCGCTCCTGGGCCCTGCCCTCCCGCCCCGCAAGTTCCGTCCTCCCTGGCGCCCCCTTCAAGCTGACCAGTGCACAGTCCCTGCACCCAGCCCTCCAGCCCACCTGCTGCCGGGAGCGTCCCCGAGACGCTATTGACGCTGATGTGCTGCGGTGCCCGTGCTTCCAGTCCTGGCTCAGCCGTCCCTTATTTTCACAGCACTTTAAAAGGTACCAAGCTCTGCTGAGCGCCTAATTATCACGTTTAAGTTTCACAACAGCCGAGCGAGTGGGATGCACAATAGCTCCCATCTTTGGAGAAACGAAAGTGAGACCCAGGGAACTGAATGTCTTGCTGCTAAGTCACTTCAGTCGTGTCCGACTCTGTGCGACCCCATAGACTCACACAGATGGCGGGTCTGAGTCAGGGTTCGAGTCCTGGGGAATGTCCAAGCTGTCTCCCGAGAGCTTCCACTAGAGGAGCCTGCTGTACCACGGCTGGGCTCCTTCTCATTGATGGGGTGGGCGGGGCGGTTATACAGCAGAGAAGAATTTCAGGCTTCAGCCATCAGCCAGGGCAGGGACGCGGCAGCCCTGAGCCTCCCAAGGCTTTTCTAGAGCTCATGGCAGGATGTGCAGCCTGCTCTGTGCAGCAGCCAGGGTGGGGAAGGACAAAGCTCCGCCGATCCACCCCCTGCATTGGGAGATATCTCAAAACACACAAGCCGCCCCGGCCGTTTTATCCAAGCGGCTCTTGCATGTGACGCCCTGTCCCATTTCAGAAGGACTGCCTTATCACTCGGCGCAGGAGTGGGCCCGGGTCCAGGTGACTCAAGTTCGAAGCCTGTTTCTTACATTTACGGCTCTCGTGACCCGGAGCAAACTGCTCCATCTCTCTGCACTTCCCACCTGTAAAATGAGAACGATAAGTCCTGCGCCACCCGGAGGATAATGAGGACCGAATGGGAGCGTGGGTTCAAGGGTGCTTTCCACACTGTGCAGTCGTTTCTGCCCCGAAACTGCCCCCTCATACCTGCCCTCGGGCGCTCACCTGAGCTCTCTGGAACCAGGACTGTGTTTGTCCCTGGCACAACCCACGGGCCCTTAGTTTATTAACAGCCTCTGCTCACTCCGTGTTCCTGGTTTCCCCTCGAGCACAGTGTATAATCCCTGCGTGCGCCTTCTAACCCGAGTCCAGACGCTTCCTGGCCCCTCCTCAGCCCGGATCCCTCCTGGGTCAAGGTTACAAACCAGCAGTTTGTTTTCAAAATCTGTGAGCCTGCTTCTTTTTAGTAACTTCACTTAGAGTTACCAAAGCAGAGACTTTGCAGGGAGAGATAAATTAGGAGTTTAGAATTAGCAAACACACACTATTATATATATAAAATATAATGCTATTATATATAAAATATTATAATATAAAACCAACAAGGACTTACTGTATGGCATGAAAAATTCTGCTCAATATTCTATAATAACTTACATGGGGAAAGAATCTGAAAAAGAATGGATATATTTATGCATATTTATAAAACTGAATCACTTTGCTGTACACCTGAAACTAACGACACTGTAAATCAACTATACTCCAATAAATTTTTTTAAATAAATAAACAGCTACAACTATTCCAATGCTCCTGTGGTCATATTCACTTGAAAACTGAAGGGAGAAGAAGGAAAATTGGATGAAGACAGGCAAAAGGCACACTTCCAGTTATAAATAAGTACTAGGGATGTAACGCACAGCATGATAAACACGTGGCCCCGTGGACTGTAGCCCGCCAGGCTCCTCTGTCCATGGAATTCTCCAGGCCAGAATACAGAGTGGGTAGCCATGCCCTCGTCCGGGGAATCTTCCCAACCCAG
The DNA here is from genome assembly GCF_001704415.2 of Capra hircus. Lineage (NCBI taxonomy): Eukaryota > Metazoa > Chordata > Mammalia > Artiodactyla > Bovidae > Capra > Capra hircus. The sequence continues at coordinate 2,082,233 of NC_030822.1, forward strand.
GGACTGAACCCAGGTCTCCCACGTCGCAGGCAGATTCTTTACCACCTGAGCTGCCAGGGAATCCCCATAATTAACCCTGCTGTATGCTATATATGAAAGCTGTTTCGAGAGTAAATCCTAACAGTTTTCATCACAAGAAATGAAATTTATTTCTTTTATTTTTATCTCTGATGATGGATGTTCAGTAAACTTACTGTGGTGATCATTTCCTGACGTGTGTGAGTCAAATCGTCATGCTGTACACATTAAACTTGTCCAGGGCTGTGTGTCGATTCTGGGCTTCCCTGGGGGCTCAGCGGTAAAGAATCTGCCTGCCAATGCAGGAGCTGAGAGTTCAGTCCCTGTATCGGGAAGATGCCCTGGAGAAGGAAATGGCAACCCGCTCCGGTATTCTTGCCTAGGAAAATCCCATGGACAGCAGAGCCTGGTGGGCTACAGTCCATGGGGTCGCAAAAGTCAGATACAACTTAGCAACTAAACAGCAACGTGTCAATTCTATTCAATAAAACTGGAAGAAAAAATAAAGTGTGCAATTCAAAACAAGAGGAAATTAGAATTCACCCTGAAAGAAGCCTTCTAGGACGTTCAGGCACCAGCATCACATTGTGGTCCTTACAGGTGGGAGATACTTTCAAGAAGCCCACGAAACCACTGAGAGAGGCCAGGGAGAGGCCAGCAGGCAAAACGCAAGGCAAAACCCCCCGGGACCCACAGAGGGTGTCTCGGCCCCACCGGACTCCACACACTGAGCCTCTGTCGTGTGTCACAAGAGGGATTTGCTGCTGAAGTCAAGTCTGAGAATCACCCATGGACTCCGGTGTTTTCCTACCACAGGAGAGAAAACGGAGGCCCATTGGGGTGTTTGCCACACAACTCTGAGGACAGCCCAAAGCAGCGTGAAGCTGACCCCTAAGGCTGTGGCCCCAGGAGCCCCGTGTCAGCTTCCCCACCCCGGTGACAGTCAGGCCTCCCGGAGGCCGGCGGCCACAGACCACCGGCTGCTTCTCTGGCCTGTTCTCCAGCCCTTTCCTGGAGACCTCAGGCCTCTCTGCTGGAATCACTGGGTTAATTTTGGCTTCGAAGATTCTGCAGTGTAAGCAGGCCCAGGAGACCCTGGCCAGGGAAGTCTGAGGCGTTTAGAAACACGGGCCCCCTGCCGCAGCGTCCTGGAAGAAAGGAAGGGCTTGCTGAGCAGGGCACATCCCCAGCTCCCGCTGTCCCAGCCAATGCCTCCCTCAGCCAGGACATCAGGAGCTTCAGGACCGGTCAGAGTGTGAGCGGCCAGGATGAGGCTGCTGGAATAAGGGCTGGAAGGGTGTCCCAGAGCCCTGGAGAAGCCCAAGGGTACAGTGGTGGAGGGTGAAGTGTGGGAGCTCGTCGACGCTCACTGTGCTCCTGTTCAGGGTCTCCGAAAGACCCAGCACAGGTGTCTGGAGCCTCCGGGGGAAGCCAGGCCCAGGGGGTCTGCTGGCCGAGAAGCCCAGCCTCCCGCCCACAGGACAGGGCAGCCCCTGTGCCCGGGTCCTTGGGGCCCTACTCTCAGGAATGCCTGTGGGGATCACTGTCCTGGCCCCTCGGTACCTGCCAGCATCCACACCCTCAGACATCTTCCCCACCAAAGGGGATGTGATCATCGGGCCTGTGACTCCCTTACACGCAGTGCTGGGTCACCTTCCGGCAGCCTCCATGCCCATGGTGGGTAGTGCTCTTTACCCACGTGGACGGAGGGGAGAGGCGGGGGGAAGCGGAAGAGCCCTCCTGATCATGCAGGCATCGGGGGACCCCGGGGCCTGCCACCCAGCCTCCAAGGTCCCCTGACAGGGACACCCAGGCAGGGAGGGCCCCTGCGCACTGGGCGGTGGAGACGCTCTCAAGTCTTTTAGTAAATGGAGGAACACGCCCTTCTCACCCGGATGGTGCTCTGCGTGTGTGTGTGTGCCCGCGCGTGCTCAGTCACGTCAAAGTCTTTGCAACACCAAGACTGAAAACCTACCAGGCTCTTCTGTCCATGGGATTCTCCTGGCAAGAATACTGGAGGGGAGAAGACTCCCTTCTCCAGGGATCTTCCCAACCCAGGGAAAGAGAAGCTCTCCTGCGCTGGCAGGCAGATTCTTCACCATGTGAGCCACCATAATGCTCACATCCCTTAAACGCGATGGAGGGAAGAGTTAGCAGGTTTAGAGCTAGGAATGTTCCAGAATCATGGCTACAGGAGCCGCGGTCAGACGTATCCACACGCACATCTCTGGGATGAAAGAGAAGGCAGCCCCAGGCCACGCTTGTCAGCAACTTTCTCCCATGAGTCCAGATTCCACACATGCCTGAACCGTTTCCAAGGCTTCCCTGGATTCTACCCAGATTTCAACCTGTGAGCCTGCAGGGTCTATCCAGAAGGGTGCCCAGGAGGTACGGAGCCGAACCCCACTGTCCGCCTTCCCCAGGTCTGTGTGACTTCTTCCTGCCCGAGTCTCTGTCAGAAGCCGTCCGGGGCGTCTTCTGCATCCACTCACCGCCCTTTGCTTGTTTCGGTGGCCGCTCATCCGTGCAGGCGCGCGCCCGTCTGTCCACCTGGGCGCACGGCTGCCAGATCCCACGTGCGTCTGTCCCGCTCAGCATAGCCTGTGTCGCCCGTCTGCCTGTCTCGGCCACACCTGAGCGCCTGTCTCTGCCCGCCTCTGCCCGCCTCTGCCCGCCTCTGCGCCTGAGCCGCGTGCCCCAGCCCGCGGGCCTGCCTGAGTCTGGGGACCTGATGCTGTGTGTGCATCTGTGTGGCTTGCAGCATCTCTCTGTATGTCTGGACGCCCTTGTGTGTCCATCCCTTTGTGTGTCGCTTTGCCCATCTTGGGGAGGCCACCAGCCTTTCTCCTTGACGGTCCACTTGTACATGCCTATATTCCCCAGACACCCCAGTGCCCCCGAGGCTCTTTCTTTCAACAGACATATGCCTAAATTCAGTCCCACACCCCTGCCTGCCCTTGCTTGGCCCACGGAGAGACTCTGGCGCTGTTCCGTGTGGCTCTCTACAAGGCTACTGACTGATCCGAACACCCTCTGTCTTCCACCCTCTCCAAGACTGGAAGCCTGCTTTTTCCTGAACCTTCCGGGCCTTCTCTTCGCTGTGTCCGAGGTGGAAGAGGACCCAGCTTTCCTGCCCAGCGTCACCATGGACTGCAGGTTGGCGATTCCTGTCCCTCAGGCGTCAGGCCCTGGGAGCACCCTGCCCTGCCGTCCAAGCGGACCCGGCCCGCACCCAGCTTCAGCGCGGCGCCCAGCTTCAGCGCGGCGCCCAGCCACCACTCTCGGGGGCGGTTGGAGGGATGCCCCCTGGAGTCCAAGTCCATGGCTAAGCTGCTTGCCTTGTACAGAGTCCCTCGGGTGAGAGACGCACCCGCACAGAGACAAGTGCGGGGACGCCCTGACGGGGCACTGCCGCTAGGTCCAGAGGACAGAAGCATAACGGCCACAGGCTGTGACCTTAAAGGTCACGTTCCTCTTCCAGGCCTGGGATTCCCCTTCTGCAAAATCGGGGAGTGGGTATTGGACACGATCAGGGTTTCCTAAGCCGACCCACATGCTGGTGCTGATCCATAAGACGGTTTCTCTCATTGGCAACAAGAGAGAAAGACGAAGAAGCAACAAGGTGCACGCGTGCGTCGGTGTGAGGTCACCAGCCCTTCTTAGGTGCTGGCTTTATTCTTTTTTCTTTTCTTTTTCCTAGTTTGTTGAGATGTAATTGACATACATCACTGCATAATGGTTTGACTTAGGTATAGGTGAAATGATTATTGCTGCTGCTGCTAAGTCATTTCAGTCGTGTCTGACTCTGTGCGACCCCAGAGACGGCAGCCTACCAGGCTCTTCTGTCCCTGGGATTCTCCAGGCAAGAACACTGGGGTGGGTTGCCATTTCCTTCTCCAATGCATGTGAGTGAAAAGTGAAAGTGAAGTCAGTCAGTCGTGCCCAACTCTTAGCGACCCCATGGACTGCAGCCTACCAGGCTCCTCCGTCCATGGGATTTTCCAGGCAAGAGTACTGGAATGTGGTGCCATTGCCTTCTCTGAGTCATCTCATTCAGATACAATCAAAAGAGAAAGTAAAAAAGAAAAGAAGAAGAATATGTATCCTTGTAATGAGAACTCTTAGGATTCACTGTCCTAACAGGTTCATATAAGTAACATACAGCAGCTGTAACTATACCATGCTGCGCAGTACACCCTAGGACTTGTTTATCTCAGAGCTGAAACTCTGTACCTTTTCACCTCCTTCCTCCAGTTCTGCCTTCCCTACTCCCTGCCTCCAGTAATCACAAATTTGATCCCGTTTTCAATGATTTTGGCTGCTTTTTGTTTCGAGGATTTTTTTAAGATTCCATGTGTAACTGAGACCATACAGTATTTGACATTCTGTATCTGACTTATTTCACTTAGCATAAAGCCCAGTGGGCTCAGACAGTAAAGAATCCGCCTGCAGTGCAGAGGACCCGAGTTCAATCTCTGGATCAGAAAGATCCCCTGGACATGGAAATGGCAACCCACTGCAGTTATTCTTGCCTGGAGAATTCCGTGGACAGAGGCGCCTGGCGGGCTGCAGTCTGTGGGGCCGCAGAGTCAGACATAACTGAGAGATGGACACTAATGCCCTCCAGGTCCATTCACACTATCACAAATGGTGGGGTTTCCTCTTTCTTGTGGCTGAATGATATTCCATCGTGTGTGTGGTGTGTATATATGCCATATATATAGATAGATAGCTATAGATAGATGGATGGACATTGTTTCCACATCTTGGATATTGTAGGTTTTATTTTATGGCAAAACTAAAATTCAGCAACCTTAGGCCAAAGTCCCATAATTTTTTTGTTGATTGGTTAAGCAGACTGGGGCACATGTTTTCCAACAGCCCCTGACCGAGGGCTAAAGATAGACCCCAAGATGTATCATTCAAGCCAGGAGCATCTCACTGCCCCTCCCTGCCTTTCTCAGTAGGTTGGGAAGTTGAACACATGACAGGCCACTCTGTTGAATTCCTGATGTTTCTGTGAGACATTTGCCTGGACTTGAGTTCTGTCTAATCTTCAGCAAATGTTAGGTAGGGAAGTAATGTTTACCAAATCAATTTCCAGGCAGAGAATCTAAGTCCCCCCCAGCATGCCTGGAAGCATAAAGATAAGTCTGTGACCTTTAAAAGACACACTAAGAAATATTAAATATCTTCCCTTCCAGATTCCACTGAGGCATCAAATGCCACAATCATAAAAATCACTCAATCAGAAGCAAACACTTAACTCTCAATAGCTACTCTTGAGTAATGTATAGCAGTTGTCAGTCATTCACATCCTAGTAAAAGTGAGTTTATCATGTGCTTTTTTCTGCAATGTGGGTTGAGAGTAACTTAGTAATTACTGTATCTATCATTTATTGAACAGTTACCATGAGTGGAAACTCCTTTTTGGATTCTTAACAGTATCAAAATTCTTATACAGAATTAAATTAGATCATTTTAGATTAAAGATTAGATGAGATCATACATGTGAAATACTTAGAAAACGCCTGATAACTTAGAGAAAGTGCTCTGTCAGTATTTATTATTATACTCTTGTTTGTTTGTTTGCTTTGACGATGCCGCATGGCTTGCAGGATATCCTAATTCCCTGAACAGAGGCTTAATCCAGGCTCCAACAATGAGAACACCAAGTCATAACCACTGGACAAGCAGGGAATTCCTTGCATTTATTTTAATCATGTCATTTAGTTCTCACTACTTTATGAGGTTGATATCACTATCCCCATTTTACAGATGATGAAATTGAGGCTCAAAGAAGAAATGTCACTTGCTCAAAAAATCAGGCAGCTAGTAAGTAGCAGTTTGGGATTCAAAGTCAGGCAATTCAACCCCAGGGGTGGAAAAAGGCACAGAAGCAGAGGAGGGAACCTCGGTGAAATGAAAACGCTGCCTGTTGCGGGGCTGGCTATGAGTCCAAATGTTTACTCGCACACTACTCGGGGTGGAGAGTGTTACAGTACAACACGTGTACCCTGAGACACGCCTGAGGTCGTGGCCTTACCCTCAGAAATGCTCCTGCTCTGGGCCAGAAGGCAAGCATGGACGCAGACAGCCATTAGACCAGGGCACCCGTGTGGCTTCCCAGGGCCCTACCAGGAGGACTTGGAGCAGAACAGCCCAGACCCAAGGTTCCAAGCTGGAATGTTGGGCTACAGGGACCTCAGCTCCAAGTCAGATGTCAGGACACTTGTCTGACAGAGAATTCCTTTTCTAGCTTCTTAATTTATGAGAAAAGTCTTAGCCAGGTAGCTTAAAAATTACTTTACTAGACCTTCATTGGTGGTGGTGGTAGTTTAGTTGCCAAGCTGTGTCCAACTCTTGCGACCCCATGAACCCTGCCAGGCTCCTCCATCCATGAGTGGATGAAACCATCCATGAGTGGAGGAAACCACGAGGTTTCCCAGGAAAGAATACTGGAGAAGGTTGCCATTTCCTTCTCCAGAGGATCTTCCTGATCCAGGGATCAAACCTCGTCTCCCACATTGCAGGCAGATTCTTTACCACTGAGCCACCAGGGAAGTCCAGACAAGACCCACATTGCCCTAGTTGAGAAAGGTTCAAGTGCAGGAGGTCAGTCCAGTCCTCATGGGTACAGCCTGCTCCGAGGTCCCACTCCAGCAGGGTGGGTGACGTGAGGATCTGAGACCACCCGCGGCTTCCCACTGGGGGCTCCTTTACTAGCCCCCATGGTCCTCAAAAGAACGAGAGAGCAAACATTGCTCCTGGGTCAGGAGCCCCAGTGACAAGGAAAATAAAGCCTCCAGATACATTCAGCACTGAGGTGCCAACTACTACTAGCTCCAAAAATCTCACGGTTCACATCCAGTCAATAGGCGCTTTCTGAACAACCGCTACAGGCCAGATCATAATCCCCTCGGACACTAATGTGAGTAAGCCCCAGCTGCCAACTTCAAAGGGCTCACAGTCAAGCAGGACACAGACAATGGCGTGGCACCACAGTTCCAGGAAGAGTACTCGCCCAGGAATGCCTGGTATCGGCGGGGCTGGCTCGAGCTGCCCAAATCACTGTCAAAAGCAGACATCACTTACTAACTCAGAATGAGAAATGTGGTTTCCAACACGACGGACAGCCTTGAGCTGGCTGGTCGGTGTATCTGTCCCTGCAGAAAAGCCTCTATGCGAAGCCAGTGTCTTCTCGGAAGGATGAACCATGAGCCTAGAATTGGAGCGTAGGGAAGAAACTGGACCAGACTCTCTGTGAATCAGACCTGTGGCCAGAACGCTTGGCTCAGCTGAGACCTCACTCAGGCAGGTTAAGTCTTCAGCTGATGGTACTGTCACCTGTCTGGTTGGTTACATTCCAGCCCTGAGGATACACCTGGGCCATCTCCTAGGTCTCCGCAGCATCACAGCCCAATGGGTCACTTGTGACGTGAGGCTGACCTCTGTCAATGAAGTTCATTTTCCCCAGGGCCAGCCTGGGAGGCCACACGCTCCTAGGTCCATGAACTCAGGGTGTCCACATCGTCCCTCTAAACACGGGGGACCCCACTCCGTGGCGTGGTATCTTCATTTTGCTAAAATTCAAGGGAGCTCCAAATGGACTACATCTTAAGAAATGCTTGAGCATTTGGCAGCAGTCCTTGTTTTTTCAACTCTGCTTCTGTAAAACCCCGGAGTTCATCCAGTCAAAGGACCTGGTAGAAATTCTCCTGGTTTCACAGGAGTCCCAGGATGCAAACCAGCAGAGGGAAGCGGCAGAGATGGGCTGGGAAGCAGAAGCCAGAAATAATGAAGGACCCTGGCTTCAAAGTCAGGAAACCTGGGTTTGAATCTTAAAAACGTCTTATTCATTACGCGATCCTGACCAATTAAGGCATCCCTTTGGAGCTCCACATTCCTCACCGACAAGACGAAGGTAACAAAGATATATCTTAGAGTCATTGTGGGTGTTGACAATGGACTAGTCAGGGCCTGCCGTATAACAAATGCTTATAAAGGTTAGGGGCTTCCCAGGTAGAACAGTGGTAAAGAGTCTGCCTGCCAAGGCAGGAGACACAAGAGCCGTTGGTTCGATCCCTGGGTCAGGAAGATCCCTTGGAGTTGGAAATGGCAACCCACTCCAGTAGTTAGTGATTGTTGCTCTTAACAATAATGATAGATTGTAACAATAATGTTCTAACAATAGAATGATTGTAATGAAAGATTCTAAGGATAAGGATAAGGCTCTAACAGTAATGCTAGCAATGTAAACTTGGAAGGAGCAGTCACCTTTTGAGAAAAGCCATTTCCCAAGTCCTCTGCGTCATTTCGGCTAGTCTAGGGCCGGAGAGTCACCAAACACTTTGAAGTGAAAGAAACTGTCTGCGTCCACCTGGTGGAACAGCTTCCCTAACAGGCGGGCAAAGTCTGAGACTGTAAACCCTTCCTGGAGTAGCCTGGACAACCTCCAGGAGGAGGGGAGGGAGCCAAGGAGAAGGACGAGAGAGAAGGCGCTCGACAGCCAAGACCTGTTCAATGGGCCCTGCTTAAGGTATAATGGGGGGAGGGAAGACTTGAGCTCAAACCGTCTGAGATAGAAGGAGCTCTGTGACGATGAGATGAAGGCCAGGGTCCTGGGGCCGGCAGGGGACGAGAGGCAAGAACTCAAGCCCAGCCTGAGGGGCAGGCGTCGGGGAAGGCTTCAGACGGTGCCACTCAATAGACAAGTCATATTTTGTTTAGTCTTCACGCTTCTCTATGGAAAAAAAGTCTTTTAATTCTGTGGGAGTTTCCTAGCTTCTTTTTCATTAGCGTTTAACCACTTTACAACGTCATGTCAGGTTCTGCTGCACAGCACCGTGAACGAGATACATGCTGTGCTTAGCTGCTGTCTCGCCCAACTCTGAGACCCCATGGGCTGTAGCCGGCCAGGCTCCGCTGTCCATGGGGATTCTCCAGGCGAGAATACTGGGGTGGGTTGCCATCCTCTTCTCCAGGGAAGCCCTTGTTAGTCATCTATTTTAAACACAGTGTACGACACGCTCTTCTTAGCTACACTAGTTTACCCTTTCACGCTTGTTCTGATTGCTGACATGCGTGATCTCATTCCTCCCTCCTATAAAATGTTCTCTTTTATGCGCTTGGTCGTAACTTTTACTAATAAATAATAAACCTTGTTAGGAGAAATAATAAGTAGAAAAGCGCTTTTATTTCTTAGAAGGGATGCCTATGCATCCATTTACTATTGCTATTACTATAGTTTTCCATTTATTATACTTTTTTCTTGTTTTTTCCTAATTTTTTCCTACATTTTTTGAAATTTCCTAATTATTTAAGTATATTTTCCTTATAGTGCTTGGGAAGTTCTAAATCCTGTTTCAATTCTTCCAATGATACCCCTTTTTAATTCACTTGAACTTTTATTTCTCAGTGTCAAGAACTACACAACACTGAAACATAAAACACTCACTAACAGCACACTTCACTTCTCTGCTTCCTTCACCAGCGCCCTAAGGTGTATTCTTTAGTCCACTCCATCCCTTCTGAAGGCGACCTGGCTTCTCCAGCCTGAGCCTGTAGGCTTTGGAACGCCCTGGACAAGAGACAAAATTAAAAATAAAAGACAGACATGGAATCATAAATACTCCATGATACTTCTCACATGATAACCTAAAATAGACTGCTAGAAGCAGAGAGTAGTAGCAATGGTTGGAAGGAGGGAAGCGGGAAGAGGCTGGAAGGAAGGGAGAAAAGTGGGGGATATCAGTAAAGGGGTACAAATTCTCAGTTATGCAAAAGAAGCAAGTCCTAGAGAGCTCCTGTATAGCATAGTGCCTGCAGTTTACAATACTGCCTTGTATGCTTAAAAATTAGCTAAGGAGGTAGGTACTGTGTTGTGTCCTTATCACAAAAACAATTATTAAATTATAATAAAGAAGAAGGTGGGAAGAAACTTGGACCTGATGGACAGGTTTGTGGCAGATTGTGGTGATGTTTCCACAGGCATATACTTCTCTCCAAACCCATCAGTTGTATGTTCGTTATGCACAGCTTTTCGTAAGGGAGAAAAAATGTTCTTAATAATATTGGACAGAGAAGGGAGGAATAAGGCCAAGCACCTGGTGTCTGACGAGAAGATTAGTGGATACTCAGCAGGGGGACCAGTGGGCATTCTAGCCAGGAATGCACCCCAGACCTCCCGCAGGTAGGCCACGGGCCTCAGCCTCCCCAGTTCTGGGATCACTTCTGGTTCCCGTCCTTCCTGCGCTAGTGCCGGGCAGCACCCACCAGGCCTGGGTGCTGGCCAAGCTCTTGAGTCACTTTCACTGGCCCCGGGGGGGCCTGGTGGGCTCTGACAATGACAGCCTCAAGCGGCCAGAGCAGCAGCTGCAGGCGGAGATCCGGCTCGCGGGCAGCTGCGTGGCCTACTCCAGGGGGCTGGGCCGCCGGGGCCGCAGCATCGCCTCCGGCCTCGCTGCCACGGGTGTCGTCTGTGTCTGGTCCCACTTCCACTCCAGGCTCCTGGCCAAGGCCATGGGAAGAAGGTGACCCAGAGGACGGGGGTCTCCACCTCCTTCTCCTGCAGGCCTCGGGGCCGGGCCCCACGGCCCAGGGCCTGCTCAAGGGCAGCTTGAGCCTGACTGTATCCTCCGGAGAGATGCCCGGCTTTGTGGATTTCCTGTTGGTGCCCCGCCCGGCTGGGTACTCAGGCAGCAGTCTGATGAGGAAGCTCTGGGAGGAGCACAGGGGTGCAGGTGGACCCAACTCGGGGCGTCCACCCCAAGGCCCGGAGAAGGCGCTCAGAGCTGCATGGGGGCTTGAGAAGGCGACAGCTGTCCACCTGTCTGCCTTCAGACGTCCGGATCTGACCACCACTTACCAAGCCTGCCTGGTGCCCATGGGAACCTGATGACCTGCTGCCCAGGAAAGGGACCCTTCCTGGGAGGTGCACGTGCCAGTTCACAGAACGCCAGGCCTTGGCAGGTGAGCAGCCAAGACCGTTGCCCAGACCCTGCTCATCTCAGAGACCTGCAGACAGGCAATGCGGCCTAACGGAAGGAATACTGAACTTAGAGCCAAAGGGACTAAGACCAGGTACCTTATTACTGGGCTCCCCCGGTGGCGCTAGTGGTAAAGAACCCTCCTGACAATGCAGGAGACATAAGAGGCATAGCTTCCATCCCTGGATCAGGAAGATCCCCTGGAGGAGGAAAGGACAACCCCCTCCAGTGTTCCTGCCCAGAGAATCCCATAGACAGAGGAGCCTGGCGGGCTACAGTCCATGGGGTTGCAAAAGAGTCGGACATGACTGAAGTGACTTAGCACACACCTTATTATTAAAGGTATCAGGAGTCTAGTTGTAGAAGAGAGAACTGGCTCCTACTGGCAATGGGAGTCTTTGTAAAATTTTCAGAAATTATGCAAATTGTTTGCTAAGCCATGGAAATCAGCAAACACTACAATCCCAGCTTTTTCCCCCAGAGAGCCAGTTGTTAAACATTTAGCAGGACAGCGCTACAAATATCCAAGCCAGTTATAAGAACGAAGTCAGAATAGAAGTAAAGTCCTAATTTTAAAAGAATGTCTTTGAACTAGGCACAGCTTTTTAAAAATAGGTTTTCGGTAATTTTATCGACATTTATGTCATGTGAGATCTTGTAAGACTGTAACAGTAGTAACAGTTTACCTTTTTGAGTACTGTTCTATGCCAAGTGATGCTCCACACACTTTGTATGTATTGATATTAATGCATTTCCTCTTTGTGATGACTTTATGAGACAGGTCCCCTTTTAGATAGAATTTCATATCCAGGGTCACACACCTGGTTCAAGGCAGAGTCAGAAGTCAAGCCAGGCAGCCTGGCAGCAGAGTCTGGCACTGCCCCTCAAAACTGAAGAATTCCAGGCATCTCCCATGAGTCTACACCCAGCTTCACCCGCAAGCCGAGTAATCTGCTCAGACTCCCTCCTGTATTCTTATAGGGATTCCATAACTACTTCAACGAATGTGTGTTTATGCCACAAGTATTTACAAAGTGACTTCCATGCACCTTGGAGCAAGGCGGGGACACAAAAATGCTCAAATGTGTGCTTGCCTTCGAAGTGTCTACACTCTAGTTGGAAAGAGTAATAAATAATCACACATACCAGATATGAGAGGGGATGGCAGGAGTGGGAAAGTGATCCAGTTGGTTCAAACCATGGGACGGACTAAGAAAAAAAAACAGCGGAAAGGAAAGGTTGGAAAGGCCAGAGGAAGTGCTGTTATAGAGACCCTCAAAGGCTTTCTTAGAGTTGCAGCTTTCTAGACAAGATCACAACCTAGGCAGAGAATTAAAGGCAATCCCATCTTCTCCAAAGGTGTTAAAAGACCCAGAAGCACCCACACTAAAGTCTCAGGAGGGCTCATAAAGGATCTTTGCCTGACCTGCCTTTTCTACTTGTTAAGTTATTCCCAGAAGGAAATAAGAGCGGGGCTTTAACAGTCACATAAGCTGAGGTTCTCCCAGCTATGAAATGTTTGGGATGCACTGAAACATATTCCTCGAGCTACACCATCTTTTAATCACAAGCCTTCTCTGTCAGCCACACTGCTGAGATGAACACAGCGGCTCTTTGAAGGTAGATCTCAGCTTTTGTGGCCTAGCTCCCAATCATGTCTGGCACAAAGGAGGAAGCTTAGTAATCTGGAAGGACAGATGGCGCAGAATTGGGTAGATGGAGACACCTGCGTCCATAAGACCAGCCTCTGAGCGAACTGACCTTAATCAAGACCCAAAGCTTCCAGGTTTCCAGTCACTCAGCTCTCACTCCCCTTTGTAATCACGAGTTAGCACAAACTCGGGAGATGAGATAAGGCGTTAGCACAGGTTAGCAGGGTTTTTGCTTTGTTTTGTTTCATAAAATGTGCCTTCCTCCAAGGGCTGGCCGTCACCGATCTGGGGGGACAGTCCCCTATGTGGAGGAAGCCCCAGCCCCCGGCGCCCAGCAGGCCTGTGCTGCTCCTAAGCAGTTCTTTCCTTCCACCTCTGTCTCCGTCTCAGATGCTGCATTATACCCAGAAGTTTCGCTTCACCACCAAAGCCCAGGAAGAGGTTTTCTTCAGCCAAGAGGGGGAGATGCCAGCCATGTTTGGCATTAAGAACATCTACCCCCTCCCAGACTAGGGTGAACAGACCATGATGGTTGGACATTTTGAGCTCAGATCTCCTCCTGGACAAGAGCTGCTGGTAAATGACCGTGCTGTCATCCGGGCAGAAGGACCCTCAGTGGTGAAGGCAGAGAGCTCCCTAAGGGCCAGGCCCACAGCTCCTCTCACCCCCCAGCACCCAGCAGGGATTGTTATGTTGAACTGACAGGGTACTTGTAGGGCAGACCGTTGACCTACGCAACTCTGAGGCTGTTCACAAATAAAACCTTCCAAAATCATTCTCTGGCTCCCAGAACAAAAGAGCTAGCTAAAGGCAAAGGCAATTAATAAATTATATATGTATGTAATTTATATATAAATAAATTATGTATAAGCTCATTAAATGCCACTGTATATCTTCAGAAATATGATTGCATAATATTAAACAATACAGATTGAGAAAACATTTAAATATTTTTTTGCTATTGGACATTACACTGTTTTCCAATTTTTTCCATTTAAATACCTCCATTGTGTTATAACTTGTGCATACAACTTAAGATTACCTCTGATTACTTGAAATTATAATAAATATTAGACGTGGAATTTGGGATCAAAGAGTATATTTTTGAGTCTTATACATTACTACTGAATTACACGGCTTATCAGAGAAAAAAATGAAAGTTGAACTTATAATCAGAAAAACCGGCTTGAATCTCAAGTTGCCACTTATCAGCTATATAATCACAGGCAAATTCTTTTGTTTCTTGATTTAATGTATAAAATAAGAACAATCACTATGTTACCAGGTTATTATGAGAATGAAAAAAAAAATACTTAAAAACGCTTAGCTAAGATACTAAGATACTTCAAAATACTCAGCAAAGAAAAGTATACATAACTGTCAATCCACGTTTACCCTGAGACAGCTAGTGTGTGTATCTGGAGTTGCACCTGTTTTATTTTTCATTCGTATTTTTTCGTTTTTATTGGAGTATAGTTGGTTTACAGTGCTGTGCTGGTTTCAGGCGTCCTGCAAAGTCAATCTGTTATGCACATGCATATATCCACTCTCTCTTCGATCCTTTTCCCATATACACCATTACAGGGCTTTGAGCAGGATTTCCTGCGCTATACAGCAGGTCCTTATCAGTCATCTATTTCATCCATAGTGCTGTGTATACGGGAGGAGGCAATGGCACCCACCCCAGTACTCTTACCTGGAAAGTCCCAGGGACGGAGGAGCCTGCTGGGCTGCAATCCATGGGGTCACACAGAGTCGGGCACGACTGAGCGACTTCACTTTCACTTTCCCCTTTCATGCACTGGAGAAGGCAATGGCACCCACTCCAGTGTTCTTGCCTGGAGACTCCCAGGGACGGGGGAGCCTGGCGGGCTGCCGTCTGTGGGTCGCACAGAGTCGGGCACGACTGAGCAACTCAGCAGTGGCAGCAGCGGAGGCAGGCAGCGTGCGCATATGCCGACAGCAGTCTTCCAGTCTACCCCTTGCCACCTCACCCCTGGTAGCTATAGTTTTGTTCTCTGTATCTGTAACTATTTGTTTTTTAGATAAGGTCATTTGTGTCCTTTCTTAGATTCTACATATAAGCAGTACCATATGCTATTTCTCTTTCTCTGTCTGAATTACTTCACTCAGTATGACAATCTCTAGGCCCATGTGTGTTCCTGAAAACGGCGTTATATTGTTCTTGTCTATGGCTGAGTGATATTCCGTGCTGTGTGTGCACACGCATACATATATGTGCAGCACATCTCTTTATCCGTTCCTCGCTGGTGCACGTTTAGAGCGCTCCCATGCCCTGGCTTTTGTAAATAGTACTGCAGTGAATATCTGGGTACACGGATCTTTTCGAATTATGGTTTTCTCTGTATATATACCTAGGAATGGGATGGCTGGATTATTAGCCTTGTAGCTTATGCTGGGAAATAGAGAACTGATATCAAACGTTTTTACAGAATGGGAAATAACACAGAGCCCCATTCGTCCTTTCCCTGACCTCTAGTATCTAAGGTGACCAGGTAGGGGGCTTCTAATTTACGTGCAGTTGCAGCTCAGATATCATGCCATACTTCTTGCAGTTTCGTCCAATTCATCCTGGAAGGGTTTAGCATCCCCTTATCTGAGTATCTATAACATTTTCCACATGGTTCTGTAATAAGGAAGAGTAAGAAAATTACTGTAACGAGTATAAATGTTTTGTTCCCCGCCTCAGTGATTTCAGCCTGGTCCCTCGGGCCTCACCTTAGTCTTGTGGGTCTGTTTCCACTCCCGTGACAGGTCAATGGCTGAATTCCCCCAGCCTGGGGGAAGAGGCAGGGGGGCTGATGAGCACGGGGGCAGTGTACTGGCGTTGGTGGATGCAGGCTATGGCATCCGGAATGGGTGGACAGCAAGAGCCTGCTGCAGAGCGCAGGGAGCCGTATCCAGCCTCCTAGGGTTAGCCATATGAGAATAAGAAAAAGAATGTGTGTGTGTGTGCACGCACGCCTGCTCACTCAGTCGTGTCCAACTCATTGTGACCCCATAAACTGCAGCCCTTCAGGCTCCTCTGTCCATGGGATTTTCCAGGCAAGGACCTGGAGTGGGCTGCCATTTCCTCAAGTATATATATACATACGAGGGAGAGGGACTGGCACAACATTGAAAATCAACTATACTTCAAAAAAAAAAAAAGAATAAAAATAAGCAAAAAAAAAGTTTTAAGGGAGCAGAGTCCCAGGGAAGAATTGAGTACCATTACTTCACACACACAAAGGGTGGGCCCCTTTGGGGTCATCACTCAGGTGTCTTCCCCCTCATTTCTTCTTCCCCAGACCAAACAGTCCTCTTGCCAGATCTTCCCAAGAAAATTCATTCTGCAAGCATGACCTGACTCTCAGCAGCTCTCAATTTAGAGAGACTCTGCTTCCCAGGGGACACTGGCAGTATCTGGAGCCATCTGGGGTTGTCACTTGCAGGGAGAGCTGCTGGCATTCAGGGCATAGCGGCTGGGGATGCTGCTAAACCCCCTGCGATGCACAGCACAGCCCCTCACAGCGAACAAATACGCAGCGCCTACCGCGGGCGATGCTCAGGGCTGAGAAGCCGTACCTAGGGCCTTGGCTCCTGCCTGTAGTTGTTTCTGACACACGGTTGATTGGGGTCTCCGCTCTGCTTGGGTTGGGGGGAAATAAGAGACTTGAAATATAAGCTCAGGGATTTAATGAGCCCCACATGGAGGACAAACTTCCCAGAACATTCAGAATATTATCCTAGTTGCTAGCATTGGTTGGGCAATCACAGTGGTCAGGGCATTGTAGTAGGGCTTCCCTGCATCCGCTCATTATTTCCTCATGCAAGCTTCAAGACAGATATAATTGCTACCTCCAGTTAATGGAGGAGAAGCAAAGGCTTAGAGAGCTTAAACCCAAGGTCACCCAGCTTATAAACGGCAGAACGAGAATTCCAGCCCAACGTCCGGGGCCAGCCCTTTGTCTGTGGAGCAGTGATGCTCATATCTTTCTTCTCCTTGAG
The DNA here is from genome assembly GCF_001704415.2 of Capra hircus. Classification (NCBI taxonomy): domain Eukaryota; kingdom Metazoa; phylum Chordata; class Mammalia; order Artiodactyla; family Bovidae; genus Capra; species Capra hircus. Next base: position 2,098,902 of record NC_030822.1, read on the forward strand.
ATTTCCTGGTTCCCCTTCAGTTCAGCTCAGTTCAGTTCAGCCGCTCAGTTGTGTCCGACTCTTTGTGACTCCTTGGACTGCAACACGCCAGGCCTCCCTGTCCATCACCAACTCCCGGAACTTACCCAAACTCGTGTCCATCAAGTCAGTGATGCCATCCAGCCATCTCATCCTCTGTCGTCCCCTTCTCCGCCCACCTTCAGTCTTTCCCAGCATCAGGGTCTTTTCTAATGAGTCAGTTCTTCGCATCCGGTGGCCGAAATAGCGAAGCTTCAGCTTCAGCTGGTTCCGCATAGACTGTGACATCTTACGAACTTATTTTTACCTGTTGGTCTCTCCCTAATACCCTACACAGTACCCGATACATGGAATACATTGATAACTGTTTGAGCAAGAAAGGGAGGGAAGGGGAAGAGGAAGGAATAAAGAGAGAAGGCGGTAAAGAGGGTTTTTAACTTTCTTAAGGTGAGGGAGGAGAGAGAGAAAGAAGAGAAGGAGGGGCCAGTAACTGGGAGTGAGCACTCCCCTGGGGCTGCTGGCACAGGCCCTGGGCAGTCTCCCCTGCCCTCCCCGGGCACCGTCTCCCCCCTTGCGCAGGCGCCCACCCCCATCTGCAGTGAAACATGTCCTGCGGGAGCCAGGAAGTCAGCCCTACCTGAGAAGGCAAACCGCTGCTCTCCCTGCCTTCCCTGCCTCAGAGGAGAGATGTCCACGGCACCAGAGAAAGAGGGAAGCTGACCCTCAGTCGGCAGGTGACCAGCCAGCCAGCAGCCAGGGGAGGTTTCAGATGAGAGCTGATATTTACATCAGGGAAAATATGAAGGTGCTATTGCTCAGTCACGTCTGACTCTCTGCAAGTCCATGGTCTGTCCATGGGATTCTCCAGGCAAGAACACTGCAGTGGGCTGCCGTTCTCAGCTCCAGGAGATCTTCCCAACTCAGGGACTGAACCTAGGTCTCCTGCATTGCAGGCAGATTCTTTACTTTCTGAGTTACCAGGGAAGCCCACATCCAGGAAAGACTTTTTAATGGGGAAAAACATCCAGGGAAGAGGAGATGGGAAGATGGTGTCAATATGCCCGCCACACACGCTGCCTTACGACCTTTTATGGTTAAACATTCATTCTTTCTTTCATCAGCCATGAGTTTGTCCAAATTTTGTACCTATTTTAATGTCTGGCATGTGGTAGGCATTCCATAAATATTGGGAGAAAGCTCCCCAGTGATTTTTTTCATTTTTTTTTTAATGGGAGTATAATTGCTTTACAACGTTGTGTTCGTTTCTAAGGTACAACAAAGCAAATCAGCTACGTGTATACATAATCCCCTCCTTGACTCTCCTTCTCACCCCCAATCCCACCCCTCTAGGTTATCACAGAGCACCGAGCTGAGCCCCGCTGGTGATTTAATCTATATTTTCCTAAAATGTCATTCATTCAACAGATAGCAACTGGCATCTACTGTATGGGCGCCAAGGTGGTGAGGCTCAGTCTTGGGCCCGCAGAGCTCGTGATTTGCTAAAGGAGAAGGATCACTGTAATAGAGAAACTTGGCTCGAATTTAATATCCATCGCTTCAATCAGAGCTCAAGCACTCAGTCATGAAAGCAGAGAGAAACAACCAATTCTAATGGAGGATAGGTAGGGAGACTTTTCACCAGAGCGGGTAACATGTGATACGGGCCTTGAACAACAGGTAGTGTTTCAAAGGCAGTGAAACTTGATAAGGACAGTCCCGGGCAAGGAATAAGTTAGCGGAATCTTAGGCATGAACGCAGCAAGGAGCCTAGGGTGGCTTGAGTCTAGACTGAGATTCGTGATGTAGGAAGCAGGTGGTCACATCACAGAAGGCCTTACTTGCCAGACTCAGAAGCGTGAACTTTGTTCTGTAGGACATAGGGAGCCACTGACTCACTCAACTACAGAAGCAATACGTGTTTCGATACGTGTTTGGGGTGGTGGATGCACTGAAAAGGAAAGAGACTGGGTTGGGAAGACGAGGTTCAGAATCCAAATCGAGGAAAGAGGTGAATGGGAATATATTGCCGCTCCGGTGCCCTAGCCACAAAGCCGATCAGTTCACTACAGAAAGCAAAGCTCCGAAGAGTTCCATCAAAGCAGTGATTAAGAAAAGCGTGGGGCCCGCCCTGGTGGCCCAGCAGTTAAGACTTTGCCTTTCAGTGCAGGGGGTGCAGGCTCCACCCCTGGTCAGGGAGTATGGAGTAAGCATTCCCATAAATATTCCTTACGTAAAATAGGCTGATGAATAAGTGCGAAACTAAATTAGCTGTGGCGACGAACTGCAACACTGCCACCGCGGTTGGTCAGTTCAGAGGGACAGCGCGTCCGTAGGTTGCCGTGTCTCTGCTGTTTCACTGTAGCGTGAGGCGTGAAGAGCCGCGCTGTCGGGATTTCCACCGCCTGAGTTTCTGGCCCTGAACCTGGGGACGTCAGGCCATCTGGGAGGCCCATCGTAAGAAGACTGAAGCAGAGTGATTCTGCGGGGAAAAGCCATCACAATTCGTATAACCACTTGACCGTGGGAAAGTTTCCAGAAGCTTCTGCACTCTGTTCTCTGACCCTGTTTCTCTCTCCTCCTTTAGACAGTGCTTCCTGTGAGATGTGCCCTGAGGACCAGTGGCCCAACAGGGATAGCAGTCAGTGCAGCCCCAAACCCGGGACTTCCTGTCCTACCTCGAGCTCTCGGCGCACGTCGGCTGCCTGCCCAGCCCTGTGTTCCCTCCTCACTCTGGCCATCTGGGGCATCTTCATCGGGCTCCGCCACACCCCATTGTCCGAGCCAGTAATCCCCAGCTCAGCTACCCTCTGCTGTCCACCTTGGCCCTCTGTTTCCCCTTCCCCTTCATGTTCACTGGCCCTCCAGGGCCCCTCACCTGTGCTGTACGCCAGGCGGCTTTTGAAGGGTCACCTTCACAACCTATATGTCCACTGTGCTGGCCAAGACTGTCGTCATGGTGGTAGCCTTCCATGGCACCCGGCCACATGCCCAGATGAGGAAGTTCTGGGGCCAGTTCTCCCCAAAACCATCCCCATGGTCTGTTCCCTGGTCCGGGCAACCTCATGTTCACTCTGGGTGACCAGATGGCCCCCACGACCTGTGACCTCTACAGAGCCTGGGCCCACGGTGACCTAAAGTGTGATGAGGGCTCCTTGGAACTGTTCTAGGCCATGCTGGGTTACTTGGGTTTGCTCAGTCTGGTTAGCTTGCTAGTGGTCTTCCCGGCCCCACCAGCTACCTGACCCCTTCAGTGAAGCCAAGCGTATCACGCTCAGCACATTGGTCTGCTCCTGTGTCTGGGCGACCTTCATCCCCACACACAGGAGTGCCCGAGGCAGGGACACAGTCCCTCTGGAGGTCTCTGCCATCCTGGCATCAGAAGCAGCTCTCCTTCCCAAATGCTACATCATCCTTCTCTGGCCAGAAAGAAAACACGAAAGAACAAATGCTTGGCAGGCAGCATCTCAAGTGAGGAAATCAGTAGTGAGCAGACAGGCGTCCCACCCGCTCAAGGCTCCTCAGTAGGAAAACGCTGCTTCCTCTGAGCCCTGCACCGACCCGGACCCTCCCTGTCACTCACCTGCCCCTCTTCTTGTCTTTCATTCCGTTAGAGGGAGATGAGACATGTTTGCAAACAATACCGCCCCTGATGGAAACAGCTGGTCTCATTCGGTCTGTGACCCCGCAACAGTCAGCCAGTGCCTGATGCACACAGGAGACAGGACAGCTGTTTGATGAATGAATGAAGCAACTTCTGCAAAGGCAGCACTGGAAGACATGCTTGAGAGGAGGTGGCAAGGCAGAATGGGAGGAAGTCAGAAAGACTTGATCAAGTCCTCCTGGCTGCTCCGCGTGTAGCTTTAGGGACTTGAGCATGTTACTTAACCTCTCTAAGCCTCAGTTCCCTGCAGTGTAAGATGGGGCTAAGCCTTTCTCTCGAGCTGTTGTGATAATAAAATGGGGGGGGGGGGGATGTGAGGGTTCTTACACTTATGAAGCACTCAAAAAGTAAATAGATAAAGTCACCAAGTCCACCCTGACCTTTCACAGATCAGGAAGAGGAACTGATGCCAAGAGAGGACCAGTGGATCCAGGACATCGTTGCGCAGAGGCTGAGAGTCAGATGAGTAAGTTTCAAGCCATGGCACTTCCATTGCCCCAGCTGTGTGACTTTGGACAAGTGACTTAACTTCTCTGTACCTCAATGTCCTTGTGTATAAAGGAAGATAAGAACAGCACCTATTTTGTGCAGTTATCAATGAGGAGTAAATGAACTATTATTTATAAGACGTTTAAAACATTACTTTGCATGTTACAAAAGTATTTGTTAAATAATTCAGTGAAATTATACATAATGGCAAACCTGAATCTCTTGATTGACTACCGAATAGCTGAAACTTTCATGAGACCCTTGCTACCAGGCTAGGTCATGGGGAGGAAACTTCAGAATGGTTAAAGAATAGTCTTTATAAACAAAGAGCTTGTAAGCTAACATTTCCAACCTAACCTGATCAGAGGGGACTAAACACATCTATTGTGAAACTGTTTATGAGAAGTGAATAGTGAAAAGTAAAAGCCTCTCAGTCATGTCCGACTCTTTGCGACCCCATGGACTATCCAGTCCATGGAATTCTCCAGGCCAGAATACTTTCTGGCCAGAAAATATTCTTCTGGCCAGAATTTCTGCAGTTGTGATTAGCTCCTGCTTGTGGGCCGCCTACCTGAGGGTATGGGTCTTGGCTATATCATGTCCCTGCCCTTCCTAATTGTTTTGTCGCAGTTCTTTTTCTGGAACTTTAATTGCAAAAGCTCTTTACTGCTAGTCTTCAAGACTTTCTCGTCAACAGCTGTAATTTTGGTGTACCCGTGGAACCAGGTGAGCTCAGAATCTTCCTACCTTGCCTTTTGGCCACTGCCTATTCCCTTCTTGCTTCCCTTGTGGCTCAGCTGGTAAAGAATCTGCCCGCATTGCGGGAGACCTGGGTTTGTGCCGGGAGCCAGCGTGAGGAACTCCGTCCGTGGCAAAGGTCATGAGGAAAGGGGCCTGACACACGCAAAGGCGGGATCAGACCTCAGGGGTCCCCCTGGACTTTCTCGAGCATCTGCCCCCAAAACCAGAGTCTGCCTGCTTTACTGTGTCATGCTTTCCACCTACTCTCCTAACATTACAGGGGGGCTGTCCCCCACCACCTTCCTCTAATGGGAGTTAACTTGGAGCTCCAGTTTATAAGTCTCCTGGACGTAACAAGAGTGTTTCAATCCAGAAACCCCTCTGATGGCTTTCTAGCCTGCCTGACAGGTTTATCCGGACTCTTACAGCTGCACATGTGATTGTTTACAGCCTCCCGACCCGCGAGAGGCACAGGAAGCTTAAAACATCCTAGGAATGTAGGGGCTTCCGAGGAGTCAAAATCATTAGAATAGAACTGATTGAGGGTTTCATTGTTGAGCCAATACTTGCTGCCAAGCTTTCATATCTTTTGTTTGTAGATATAGTTGGTATGCAGAAAAAACAGGCATGTAGCCCTGGCATTAGCAACATTAGAGCTTTGAGTTAAGTACTCTCTTTGTTATAACCCACTGCACCTTTGTTCTACAGGAATGTAACTTTATTTAGTACTTTGAGGGTGATGCAGATTAAAGAAAAAACAACACTTCAAGGGAAAATGAGTTTTCTGGTTGATAGACATTTATCTAGGAAAAGAGCCATAAAAATGTTAACAGGCCTCTTGGCCAGAAGATAATGTAAATCACCTGAGAACTTTTGTATAGGGAAGGTATGCAAGAGGAAAGCCTGGTCTCAATAAGGGTCAGGACTGCTGCCCCTGCATAACTCTGCATATTCCATCATTTCTTTATGTACAACTTGGGGTATAGAAGCTGCCTTTGAAAATAAAGTTGTGGATCTTGCTCCGATGCTTGGCTCCCCCAGGTCGTTCTTTTCTTATTCTCCATTTTCAGGCTGAATTCCCATCTGGAGCATAGAGGCTCGCGTGTCTACTTATTTGCCTGGGCTTCTAAGACCCACGCAAGAGGGAGCCCAAGGCGGGGCACCCTCCAGTATTCAAGCAGGCGCCTGCGACCTACATAGACAGTGCAAGTCCCTTGTCTCGGGGCTTTATTGGCTTTCTATGTAAACCAAGGAATACAGCCTCTTTTCTCCTCTATTTTCTGCACTACACTATTCTTTCCTAATCTCTCTTTATATCTCTAAATAAATAAGTCTCCTCACCGACGCCATCTCCCCTTCGAATTACCCTGGATCCACTGGGGCTGGATCCCTGCAGAGTGGGTAGCCTTTCCCTTCTCCAGGGGATCTTCCTGACCCAGGGATCAAACCTGCCGGGGTCCAGCTCCGGTGGATCCAGGAAATTTGAAGGTGGGGACAGCGTCGGAGTCTTTGGAAATGACTTAGAAAGGGATTAGAAGATTAGCAGAGAAAAAGAGGCTGAATAACTTGGTTCACATGGAATACCAATCACCACCTACACAGGCCGCAGGCATCTTCCCGTTCTCCCGAAGGAGAGGAGGCACTGAGGCCCCCCACCCCGGTCCGATCTTAGAAGCCCAGGCAAAATTAATAGGCTTGGTGGGTACCCATGCACCAGATGGGAATTCGGCCAGAAAAACGGGAGCAAGAAAGAAGCGACATGGGGGAATCAGTCTTTCCGGAAACTGATCCGATTTCTTTATTTTGGGGTTTGCTTATATACCTTTTGTTACACATAGGGATGAATACAGAGTCACGCGGAAGTCAGCAGTCCTGACCTTTATCAAAATCAGGTGCTTCACATAAATGTATAAAAAAGGTACATCATCTTCTGGCCATGAGTGAGACCTGCTGACATTTTATGATCCTTTCTTTCTGATAACCAAAAAACTTATTTCTTCCAAGGGTGTTTTTTCTTAAACCAGGCACCACCCTCCAAATAAAGTTATATTCCTATAGGGTGAGGGTGTAGTGGGTTACAATCAAGAAAGGAATTTATTTAACCCAAGGTTAACATGATTAATCTTAAAGGTTAATACTTATTTCTCCTATATGTTAGTTATATTCATTTATAAGGGTAGGGAACATGGAGATTTAGCAGCAAACATCAGCCCAACAAACGAAAATCCTTTTATCAATGCTCCCCTTAAGATCTATTTTAGTCTTAAGATATGATAAAGTTACATTTTTACATAGCAAGGACACAGTGATTTATAACAAAGTACAGTGATCTATTACAAAAGAGAAAATCCATTAACTCAAAAAGTCTAGTATTGCTAACATCAAAAACTACTATATTTCCTTTTCTATATTGATTAATATATTCCCAGGTGCCTAAGGATATGGAGGCCTGGCGGCAATCATTGACTCAACAAGAAGAAAAAGCCCTATGCTAATGAAGACTCTCAAAATACTCCAAAACTCTCTGTGCTGTTTACAGTGGAGAGGCAGTAAACAATCATGTGCCTAGTGGCAGCAGTATGGATAATCCTGTCACACAAGCTAGTCTGTCAGCAGGGAGGTTTGACCTGAGACATCCTTGTCCCACCCAGAGCAGGGAATTAGCAGCAATTATTGACACAATAAATGAAAAACCCTTCACCAATATAATTCCTAACCAACCCATTATACTAATAATTTCTAACTCCCCAAAAGAATTCGCCTTTAATAAGTCTAAAACATCTCATGCCTCTCAGGTTGGGAGGCTGTAAACAATCACATGTGGCCAGATGAACCTATACAGGCGGGCTAGATAACCTTCAGAGGAGTCCGTAAGCTGAAACAGTCTTGTCACGCCCAGGAATTTTTATTGCCTTGGAGCCGCACGTTTACTCCTTCTCCAAGAGAAACGGTTCTGGGGGAGAGCCCCCCGTAAAGTCAGAGGTGTAGGTGAGAGCATAAAACAGACTCTGGTTTTGGGGGTAGATGCTCGGGAACAGGGGGTTTCCTGAGGCTTGATCACGCCTTTGCGTATGCCAAGCCTCCTTCCTCATGACCTTTGCCACGGGCGGAGTTCCTCAAGCTGGCTCCCGGCACAAACCCAGGTCTCCCGCAATGCGGGCAGATTCTTTACCAGCTGAGCCACAAGGGAAGCAAGAAGGGAATAGGCAGTGGCCAAAAGGCAAGGTAGGAAGATTCTGAGCTCACCTGGTTCCACGGGTACACCAAAATTACAGCTGTTGACGAGAAAGTCTTGAAGACTAGCAGAAAAGAGCTTTTGCAATTAAAGTTCCAGAAAAAGAACTGCGACAAAACAATTAGGAAGGGCAGAGACAAGGTATAGCCAAGACCCATACCCTCAGGTAGGCGGCCCACAAGCAGGAGCTAATCACAACTGCAGAAATTCTCCCCAGGGAGAGAGGGGTCCAAGCCCTACATCAGGCTCCCCAGCCTCAGGAGTCCTGCGCAAAGAAGATAAGCCCCCAGAACACTTGGCTTTGAAGCCCAGCAGGACTCACTTTCAGGAGAGCCAGAAGGCAACGGGAAACAGAGACACCACTCGTAAAGGACGCACAGAAAACCGCACAGCTCCAAACGTAAGGCAGAAGCAGTCATCTGAAGGGAGCCTGGCGAGACCCATCAGCTGTCTCGGAGAGTCTCTGAGAGTCTCTGAGAAGGCAGGCGGCAGCTGGGTCTCACCGTGGCCACATAGATACTTGCAGCAACCACGTGGGGGCGCTCACCCAACCTGGTGCTGACAACCGTGGGGCTGGCCCGCGCCGCTTGGGAATCCTCCTCTAGCTTATTGCGCTTCCCTGGCGGCTCAGAGGTTAAAACGTCTGCTTCCAATGCGGGAGACCCGGGTTCGATCCCTGGGTGGGGAAGATCCACTGGAGAAGGAAATGGTAACCCACTCCAGTACTCTCGCCTGGAGAACCCCATGGAAGGAGAAGCCTGGTAGGCTACAGTCCATGGGGTTGCAAAGAGTCGGACACGACTGAGCGACTTCACTTCACTTCGCTTCTCTAGCTTATTACTGCCAGGACGCCGCGCCACCCACCAGTCACCGGAGGCTGAATCACGTGCTACCAGGAAACCTATGGGTCCCTGAAGAAACGAAAGAGGAAATTAAAAACAAACCCGGGGACTCCCTGGTGGCTCAGTGGTAAAGAATTTGCCTGTCAATGCAGAAGACACGGGTTCAGTCCCTGATCTGGGAAGATCCCCCGCGTGTCATGGAGCAGCTAAGCCCCTGCACCACACGACTGAGCTTCCGCTTTAGAGCCCACCTATTAAAGTCCACGCCCCCTTGAGCCTGTGCTCCAAAATGAACAAACAAAAAAGCGACTGCCGTGAAAAGCCCGTGCACCACAACTGGAGAGCAGCCAGATGCAGCAAAGACCCAGCACAGCAAAAAAATAAACAAGTAAATACAATTATTTTATTTAAAGACCTGATATAAAAGAAAATGAAAACTCCACTTCCATGAGAGCACGCAGACCCTGAGGCACCCCCCAGTCACTGGGCGTCTGCTGGGTAAAGGACAGTGCTCTTGGACTGTCCTCGGGGAGGGGTGTTGCTGGACGGCCTTACACAGAATCTCTCAGGGTGTCAAGGCGTTCATGCTTCTGGGCAAAGAGACTCATCTTCAGTTTCTGCCAGAGGGGTTTAAAATGCTTTTATCTTGGGGCTTCCCTGGTGGCTCAGTGGTAAAGAATCTGCCTGCCAATGCAGGAAGCATGAGTTCGTCCCTGATCTGGGAAGATCCCATGTGCCGTGGAGCAACTAAGCCTGCGAGCCACAGCTATTGACCTGGTGCTCGAGAGCCAGGACCTGCAGCTACTGAGCCCTCTGCCACAACTGCTGAAGCTCAAGCGCTCCAGAGCCCGTGCTCAGCAACAAGAGAAGCCACTACAATGAGACAACCAAAAATAAAGACATAAAATTGACTTTTAAAAATGCTTTTATCTTGCCTATGGTCAGGCAATAATTTTATTTGGGCCCATGAAGATGAAGTCACAAAGGAAACAAGCGTATAGATTAAATAGGAAGACTCTGTCTAGAGAGAGAGAGAGAGAGAGAGAGTCGTAGCACCCCACAGTCCAAGTCAGCATTTTGACAAACGCAGCTTAGAAATCAGCTGCCAGGGGCTTGGAATGTGAAAACTGAGAAGTAAGAGACTAACCAAAGTCTGAAAAGCCTGAGAAAACGAAGTGGGGATCCCAGCACAACTGCAGGGACACCAAGAGTATGCAGCCGCAGAGGAGGATCCACTTGGCTGGTGGAGCAGGAGGCTTGGTCCACATCTCTTTCTTTTTTTTTCCTTTTTTTTTGCTTCACTTCACAGCATGTGGGTTCTTAGTTCCCCAACCAGGGATCCAACCTGGACCCCAGCAGTGAAAGCGCTCCATCCTACCCACTGGACCACCAGGGAGTTCCCTTGGTCTATATTTCAAATAAGAAAACGTAGATAAGTACATAGGTCACTTGATTCTGGAAACTGCTGGTTGTCTACCAAAATGTGTTCACCCCTTTTCCCACAGTGAGCAAACTGCGGCAGGCGTTTGTCTGCCCACCTATGAGCTCTTGTTGGGAGGCAGAGATATTGCCTAATAACCTCTGAGCTGAGAAGGAACTTTGAGACCAAAACTCAAAGCAGACAACCACACAGAGTGCAATTGTGGAATTTACTGTTGGTGACTTACAGACAGGCAGGATCGGGTGGACGATGATCCAGAGGCATTTGCGGCTGCATGGCACTTCACCAAAAGGGGTACAGAGGAATTTAAAGGGGCCAAAGCTAAAAGCAGAATGGACTGCTAGTGAGAAACATATCTGCCTCACCAGGATCAGGAGTTTTTCCGTGCATTTCCACAGTCGTTAACCATCTGCGTCAGCAAAAGGCATGCTTTCAATTTTCATATCAGATGAACGCAAGACTAAAAGTTGATAGGGAGCTTACCTTACTTGGGTGCATCCCTTGTGAGGAGGCTAAAGCTCGGTCACATGGAAGCACGGGTGGGGCTGGACGGCAGGCCTAAGGTGGGGCTGACAAAATCAATTCGGCATGGCTCACACGGTCCTTTTCCTGTGCGTGCTCAGTCGTGCCTGGCTCCTTACGGCCCATAGACTGTAGCCCGCCAGGCTCCTCTGCCCCAGGGATTTTCCAGGCAAGAATACAGGAAGGGGTTTCCATTCCCTACTCCAGGGAATCTTCCTGGTCCAGAGATTGAACCCACGCCTCTTGCATCTCCTGCAGTGCAGGTGGATTTTTACCATCGTGCCACCTTGCAATTAGATGTGACCTGTGGCTACCTGCTCCCCAAGAAAGGTGAGTAAAAATGATGATTGCCACATCTAGTGGAAAAACTAAGAGGCGGGCCCTCTCCCCTCTGTGCTGTATTCTCACCCTTCTTGATCCTTGGAAGAAAAGCTGTGGCAAACCTAGACAGCATATTAAAAAGCAGAGACATCACTTTGCCTACAAAGGTCTGTGTAGCCAAACCTATGGTTTTTCCAGTAGTCATGTATGGATGTGAGAGTTGGACCATAAAGAAGGCTGAGCACCAAAGAGGTGACACTTTCAAACTGTGGTGCTGGAGAAGACTCTGGAGAGTCCCTTGGACTGCAAGGAGATCAAATCAGTCAATCCTAAAGGAAATCAGTCCTGAATATTCATTGGAAGGACTGACTCTGAAGCTGAAGCGCCAGTACTTTGGCCACCTGATGCAAAGAGCTGACTCATTAGGAAAGTCCCTGATGCCGGGAAAGATTGAGGGCAGGAGGAGAAGGGGATGACAGAGGATGAGATGGTTGGATGGAATCACCGACATGAGTTTGAGCAAACTTGGGGAGACAGTGAAGTACAGGGAAGCCTGGCATGCTGCAGTCCTTGGGGTCACAAAGAGTCAGACACGACCTAGTGGCTGAACAGGAACACCACCCTTCTTGTCCAGCGGGACCAAATGTTGGTCAGGGAAGGAGGAAGAAAGCCCCTGGGGACTGGCAAATGGTCCCTGTCATGACTCACTCCTGTCACTGGAGCACAAGAGCAGCCTAGACAATCTTCGTAAGTATGACTGAGTTCTGGTGAAACTTGATTTACAGACACTGAAATTTTAGTCTTATAAAATGTTTACAGGTCATGAAATAGTATTATACTTTCGATTTGTGATCAACCATTTAAAGTTTAAAAACTATTCTTAGCTCACAGGCGGCTGTAAATAAGAGCTGGAATAGGTTTGGCCTTAGTTTGCCAACATTCAAGGCGACGTTGACCCTAAAGATGCAAAGAAGCAAAAATAGAGTTAACATATGTAGATAACACACTTACGATTGCCAGAGGATGGGGAGGATGAACTAGGAGGTTAAGACTGACGTGCAGCGTGGGAGACCTGAGTTTGATCTCTGGGTCGGGAAGGTCCCGTGGAGAGGGAAATGGCCATCTACTCCAGTATTCTTGCCTGGCGAATTCCATGGACAGAGGAGCCTAGCGGGCTAGAGTCCATGGGGTCACAAAGAGTCGGACATGACTGAGCGACCTCACTTTCCCTTTCAAGACTGACACATACACACTGCTACAGATAAAATAGATAATTAGCGAGGACCTGCTGCGCAGCCCAGGGAACTCTACTCAGGGCTCTGTAGTGGCCTATGTGGGAGAAGAATCTGGAAAAGGGTGGGTATGTACGTATGTATAACTGATTCACTTTACTTTACACCTGAAAGTAACACGACTTTGTGAATCAACTATACCCAAAAATGTTTAAATAAAAATAACAGAAGCATGGTTACCGAGGAACCTTGCATACGGAGGGCCAGCTATAAGTTATACTTTGACTTTTGACCATTTGGAGAGTCAGTGCCCCTAAGCGTTGTTCAAGTTGAACCGTATAGTGTTGAGGCTTGCTTTCTTAGGCTTTAAACTCTCAGAAGAGAAAAGGTAAGACAACTATGGAAGTCTAAATAGTGGTTACCATTTGGGGGAAGAGGAGACTGTGATTGGGAAGAGGTCTGCTGAAGGCAGGTTTTGGGGGCACCAGTTCAGATCAGCCGCCCAGTCTTGTCCAATTCTTTGCAACCCCATGGACTGCAGCACGCCAGGCCTCCCTGTCCATCACCGACTCCTGGAGTTCACTCAAACTCATGTCCATTGAGTCGGTGATGCCATCCAACCATCGCATCTCTGTCGTCCCCTTCTCCCGCCTTCGATCTTTCCCAGCATTGGGGGTACCCGTGATGGTTAACTTCTGTGTATTCAGTGTATTAACCTGTTGCTCACTATGCAATCCCTTAAGCTATATCGTTATGTTGTGCTCGCTTTCCTAAATGTGCTTTTCTAAAGATTTTTTCCTGTGGGCCCTTTTACGATCTGTACATCACTGCTTCTGTTTCATGTTTCCGTTTTTCAGCCACAAGGCACATGGGAAATTAGCTTCTCGGCCAGAGATCGAACACTCACCCCTGCCTCGGAAGGCGAAGTCTTAACCACCCATCACTTCATAGCAAATAGATGGGGAAACAATGGAAACGGTGAGGGACTTTATTTTGGAGGCTCCAAAATCACTGCAGATGGTGACCGAAGCCATGAAATAAAAAGAGGCTTAGTCCTTGGAAGAAAAGTTATGACCAACTTAGCATATTAAAAAGCACAGACATTACTTTATCAACAAAGGTCCATGTAGTCAAAGCTTCAGTTTTTCCAGTAGTCATGTAGAGAGGTGAGAGTTGGACTATAAAGAAAGCTGAGCACCAAAGAATTGATGCTTTTAAACTGTGGTGTTGGAGAAGACTCTTGAGAGTCCGTTGGACAGCAAGGAGATCCAACCAGTCCATCCTAAAGGAAATCAGTCCTGAATATTCATTGGACAGGATGATGCTGAAACTGAAACTCAAATCCTTTGGCCACCTGATGCAAAGAACTGACTCACTGGGAAAGCCCCTGATGCTGGGAAAGATTGAAGGCAGGAGGAGAAGGGGGAGACAGAGGATGAGATTGTTGGATGGCGTCACCGGCTCAATGGACGTGAGTTTGGGTAAACTCCAGGAGTTGGTGATGGACAGGGAGGCCTGCTGTGCTGCAGTCCATGGGGCAGCAAAGAGTCGAACATGACTGAGCAACTGGAATGAACTGAACTGAATTGAATCCATAACTCATGCCTCCTAAGCCTCTGTTCCAGTCCAGAACCCTCACCACTCTCCTTCTAAAAAGCTAGGCAAGGATCCCACCCCCCACCCAACACCTGCCTCCTCACTGACCTTTCCAAGACCTGCAGGAGAAGGCTCTTCCCAGAGCTCCCCTCACCTCTTGGTTCCGAAGGCTGTAGATGAGGGGGTTGAGCATGGGCGTGACAATGGAGTAGAAGACGGACACCACCTTGTTGAAGCTGATGGAAGAGGCCGCTCCGGTGCGGACGTACATGAAGAAGAGAGTGCCGTAGAAGAGGCTCACCACGGCCAGGTGGGCCGCGCAGGTGGAGAAGGCCTTCCTGCGCTCCGCAGCTGTGCGGATCCGAAGCAGCGTCCAGACAATGCGGCCGTAGGACGCGGCGATGACCGCGGAGGAGGCCAGGAGCACGGCCAGGGAGACCAGGAGGTCTGCGGTCTCCTTCGGGGCGACGTCCGAGCAGGCCAGGGCCAGCAGCGGCGAGGCATCGCAGAAGAAGTGGTCGATGACGTTGGGGCCACAGAAGGTCAGTCGGGACGTGAGGTAGACGGGCAACACGGGGGTGAGGAAGCCCCCCAGCCAACAAGCGGCAGCCAGCCGGACGCAGGTGCCCCAGGACACCAGGGCCCCGTACCGGAGAGGCAGGCAGATGGCCACGTAGCGGTCGTAGGCCATGGCCGCCAGCAGGAAGCACTCGGTGGCACCGAGGAAGGTGAAGACGAAAAGCTGGGAGAGGCAGCCCGCGTAGGAGATCCTCTGGCCTCCAGCCACCCCGAGGAGACCCGCCAGCATCTTGGGCGCCGTGACTGACGTGTACCCGATCTCAAGGCAGGACAAGTGCGTCAGGAAGAAATACATGGGCCTGTGGAGGCGGTGGTCCAAGCCCACCACCACGATGATGGCCAAGTTCTCCAGCAAGGTGAGCAGGTACATGGTGAGGAAAAGGGCGAAGAGGAAGAGGAGTGTCTCGTGCGCCTCGGTGAAGCCCAGCAAGACAAACTCTGTCCTGTGGGTCTGGTTGGGGGTGCTGGGCTGCATGACTGAGGGGTCTCATAGCCTCGTAGGTAAGGACAACTCGGGGAGAAACTGTGAGATACTGGACTGAAGGATCTTTCACTTCCAGAGAGGAAAATAAAATCAAGAGCTCACCTTAACTCTCAAAAAAAAAAGAAAGAAAGAAAGAAAATGTACAACCTGTGAGGGCTTCCAGAAAACAGAGCATTCCAGGACAAAGTGAAAAGTTCTGGACAGAAGTAAGACGGAATGTTAATGGGGAGTGCAGCCCGTCTTCAAGAATCAGGGAAGGCTTCCTGGAGGAAGAGCTGGTTAAATTGGAACCTGAAAAATAAGCATAAGTTGGTGAGATAAAAGGGAAGACGTAGAAAAAGGATAAAATCTCGGACTTCGGCGAGAACAGCCTGCGTCTCGGACACTTCCAGTAGACGTGCTTTACCATGGGAGTTAAGAGCTCAGTTTCCTGGTCAAGCATTCCTGACTTCAAATACAAAAGAACCCAGCTAACACGGTTGCGGTGGAAATTCAACTTAGATAATCCCTCTATAGTATTTATCATGATTGGGTTAAGAAATACCAGGGGTTCATACCCTTCAAGTCCATTCATATTGGTGCAAATGGCAAATTTTCATTCTCTTTTATGGCTGAAGACTATTCCACTGTGTCTGTGTGTACTGCCTCCTTATCCTTCATCCGCTCGTGGACACTTAGAGTATCCTGCTTACTGACATAAGCCAGAGAAAGAAAAATGCTGCATGTTATCACTTATCTGTGGAATCAAAGTGAAACAAACGAATGAACACATCAAAACAAAAACAGACTCACAGACACCAAGGTCAGACTAGTGGTTACCCATGGGGAGAGAGGAGCAAGAGGGGCAATTAGGGGCAGGGGATTAAGAGGTACACGCTACCAGGTATAAAATAAATAAGCTACAAACTTAGACAGCTTATTTATCTCTGCAGGATATAGCACAAGAAATATGGCCAATGTTTTATAATAATTATGAACGAATTACAGCCTTTACATTGAGAATCCCTATATTGCACACTTGAACATATAATACTGGACATCAACTATACCTCAATAAAAGTACATACATAAATCCCATGGGAAAATTTTTGATGTTGACTTTATCCTGGAATGTTTTTTAATGTTAGACTTCCCTGGTGGCTCAGACAGTAAAGCGTCTGCCTACAGCACAGGAAACCTGGGTTCATTCCCTGGGTCAGGAAGATCCCCTGGAGAAGGAAATGGCAATCCACCCCAGTATTCTTGCCTGGAGAATCCCATGGACAGAGGAGCCTGGAGGGCTACAGTCCACGGGGTCGCAAAGAGTCGGACACAACTGAGCGACTTCACTTTCTTTCTTTGTCCTGAAATAGATCACAGAGGAGGAATGACTTCACTGAACTTGAGGAGCAGGCTAGGACAACGTCATGAAGTAACCGAGTTAAGAGGAAGGCGAAGGGGAGCAGAGAGCCTTGCAGAGTTCTCAGCACAGTGCTGCGGAGAAGGGTCAGTTAGTGTGCTGTGCTGGAGCAGGTCTGGAGCGGGGGAGACAGTGGAGAAGCGTGGCCATTTCAAAGCTCTTGGACGCTCTTCCCATTAGAAAGTGGGACCAATAAAAAGGGATGAAACCGCGTCATTTGTAGAGATGTGGGTGAACCTAGAGTCTGTCATGCAGAGTGAAGTAAGTCCAAAAGAGAGAAATGTCATATATCGACGCATAAAAATGGTACCGATGAGCCTGTTAGCAGGGAGCAATGGAGATGCAGACATAGAGAACAGACTTGCAGAGACACGGAGGGAAGAGGCTGGGCCAGACCGAGAGGGTAGGGCTGACATGTATACCCGACCGCGCGTGAAATGGACGGCCAGTGGGAGCCTGCTGTGGAGCCCGGGAGCTCGGCTCGGTGCGGTGATGACCCAGATGGTGGGCCGGGGCTGGGAGGCGGGCTCCCGGGGAAGGATGTGTGTGTATACAGATCACTGCCCCACACTGTTGTTCAGTAGAAACCAGCACAACACTGTGAAGCCATTATCCTCCAATTAGATCTGTTTAATTTAAATTTTTTAATTTTTTAATTTTAAAAATATTTGTTTGTGTTTTTTAAAAAGAGAGAAAAAGGTGGGGTCAATGGCCACTCCCCTTGAATCTGAGTTTTGTAGCTGCTTCACAACACTATGTGTGCAAGCTTTATCACTCAGTCGTGTCCAGCTCTTGGCAGCCCGCCAGACCCCTCTGTCCATGGGATTCTCCAGGCAAGAATACTGGAGTGGGTAACTCCCCTTCTCCAGGGGATCTTCCTGACCCAGGGATCAAACCTGGGTCTCCTGCTCTGCAGTGGACTCTTTACCATCTGAGCCACCAGGGAATCGTTTCACAGCGGAGTAGGGTGGGAGCGGTGCTGCGGCAGTTTCCAGGCCTTAAAACGCGGCTTCCTCTGCCTGCTTCCTGGAGCCCAGCCCCCATGTTGTGAGGAAGCCCAAGCAGTCCGCAGCAAGGCTCCGGTGGGGAGGGACTCAGTCCTCAGTGCCGGTCCTGACCTCCCACTCACAGCCGACAGCGCATGCCAGCCAGGCGAGAGAGTCATCTGAGGCACAGACCCTCCAGGCCCGGACAGGCTGGCCCAGCTGACACCAGCATCACCTGCTGGGCCTTCCCCGGGTTGCAGATTTGTGAACTCAATAACTGAACATCATTTCTGTCAGCCGCTAAGCTTTGGAGCGGCTTGTTCAACAGAAAGCTTTACATGCCAGTCGTGTGACCGCGGACACATGAGTCAGTACCACTGAACCTCTGGAGGAAAACAAATCTTGTTTTGCCTGTGGTTACAAATGCCTGAACTGGAATCTGAATCCAGGTTTGCCAAGGCCTAAAACCCTTGCTCTTTCCTCTAAAAAATAATTGATGCCAGGTTCCCTCTGGCATCAACATTTCATGATTTCCTGGTAATGAAAGCTTGTAGAGATAGAAAATCAGAAAGAAACAGGGTCAAAGTCTTGAGATTCCTGCGTGTATCTTCACCGCATCTAAATCCGGGCTGCGACCACCCCACAGTGGGGGCGGGGGGAGGCGTCTGTAAACACTGGTTTCCTGAACAAATAATTGCGCTGCGGCCCCAGGTGCTTCATGCGTCTGTTGGCTGCAGGAAATTTCAGAACACCCTTCCGGCACACTTCGCCCCTTTGCAACTTGGCATCCTGGGCGCAGTGCTCACCCCTCCCAAATGTCTTTCCCTACTGCACACAGATGCTGTAGAAACCTGCCTTCATAGTAAAGCTTTTCAGAAATGTTCATTCTTTTCCATAGTCATCAAAAGCACAAGATTTAGAGTCCAACAGATCTGGGATCAGGCCCTGTCCCTGCAGCTCACTAGCTTGGTTGCCTCATCCATGAATTGTTAGTATTGTTTCTAAATCTCGCCAGTCTTCCTGGTGTGACTCAGGTTTGATAGCCTCATTGTTTAGTAGGAAGACTTTTCTCATTCCTCCAGATGTGTATGCAGATCAGACCACCAGAATGCACAGGACACCAGCTCTGTGCCAGCTGTACCAGAGGGGCATTCAGGCAGAGGACAGGCGCCCCAGCACCCAGCATGGACCTGGCACAGAGCAGGTGTTGCCTTATAATAGTTTCAGTTCTCTGATCCATTGCTTAGAGATAGGATGCCAGAACCTGTGGGAGCCTGCATAAAATCCAGATGTTACCTTGAAAGCACAACTTTTATTACTCAGCTGCTGGTGGAGGAAGTAAAGCAGTAGGATATTTTAAACACACGCTCACAGCAAAGGCCCACACTTCCCTTCCTCACCATGAGCCGCTGTTAGGTGGCAGCCAAGCCAGGGGCTACATTCCCACCTTCCTTGCCTCCAGACCATGACGTACTTCATTTGTGGGCTGGGACATGTGTGTGGCATCACCAACTCAATGCACATGAGTCTGAGTAAACTCCTGGAGTTGGTGATGGACAGGGAGGCCTGGCATGCTGCAGTCCATGGGGTTGCAAAGAGTCAGACACGATGGAGTGACTGAACTGAACTGACTGAACTGATGTGTGTGTGTGATTTTACTTTGTTTTCATTGGAGTACAATCGCTTTACAATGTTATATTACATTCTGCTGTGCAAAAACATGAATCAGCTGTATCGTTACATGTATCCCCTCCCTCTTGAGCCAGGCTGGGACTTTTAAGAAGCAGGTGTGCCTTGCCCCCTCTCTGCAGGCTGACTCCCTCCCTATTCACCAGCTTAGTTCCTTACACTTAACTCAGACCTCGGTGGACAACAGAACAGGACAAGGAGCCTGGCTCCCTGAGGAAAACTAGTCATGCCTCCAAGAACAGGAGTCGCCAAACTCCTATAAAGAGCCAGACAGTGAGCGGGAAAGATGGGATTCAAGTCCTAGTGCATCAAACAGACACGTGTGTGCTTTCACCACACACACACACACGCACACGCATGCACACACACGCACACATGCGCGCACATACACACACGTGCACACACGCACACATGCACGCACATACACACACGTGCACACACGCGTGCATGCACGCACACACACACGCACATGCGCGTGCTCACATACACGCACACGCACACACACACACTGTGCCATCTCCCTCTGCCATCTCATGTCACCAAATGACGCACCTGCGCCCCGCTGCCGGTCCTGGCAGTAGGGGTCACTTCGCTGCGCCTCGGGGCCTGGTTGGAAGAACCCCCTGAGACCGCCAGGCTTATGAACTGGCCCGGCTTCCTCTCCGAGGCAGAGAGAACGTTGTCAACTGGGTGCTGGGCCGGGAACAAACAGCCCCCACGGGGAGGAGAGGGTCACAGGGAACAACCTCTGAACCAAGAGCAAAGGCCATCCCGGAACCTTAGCTGATTTAGTGTGCTCAAAGGCGCTGCTCCCTCGACTGAGGCTGTCCCTGACAGATACGGAAAAACCGTTAGGAGCCCACGCAGGGAAGCTAAGATGGGTCCCTGCAGCTGTCGGCTGGCGCAGCCGCGTGATGAGCCGGGCGGGAGAGGCTGGATTTCCCCCTGTTCCGGTTCTCTCTACCCAGCCTCTGGGAGACCGGGCCCCAGGGGAGAAAGGACTTGGAAAAGGAGCGTACTGAGACCAGGCAACGATTTCAGAAAACAGCGACCGAGCCACGGGGTGCAGGCAGTGGGGGATGGTGGGGGTGAGAGGCAGGCGGAAGGGGCTCCCCGCCCCCTCTCTGCTCTGGGTCCCTGCAAGGGGCAGCAACAGTCACCCCACTTTCAGGCACACAGTCCCCTGAATTCACAGCACTGTCTCCAGAATCAGAGAAGATGAACCTGATCCTGGCCCCACTCTGGCTACATTTTGGAGAAAGTTCCTCCTCTTGCTTAGCTTCCCTTTTTTCCGTCCTCCAGTGAAGGGCATAATAGGTGTCTATTTGCAGGGCTGGTCTAAAGATGGAAGGAAGTAGCATTAAGCGAAAGCTCGGAGCCTTTGCTCTTACTTCAGGCCCTCTGCCTTTCTGCCTGGTTTCCTCCTGCGCTTCCTTCAATTCTCCTAAACAAAGAGACCCATCTGAAAATGCAGCTCCCGTCACTCTCTGACCAGCTGAGTGCCTTGATACTTCTGGTCTCGGCCTCACTGTCATCGGTTAGATATCTGTTTGTTTATAACACCATGCATGCGAGTAAGCCCCTTGAAGACAGTGCCTGTGTCTGCTTGCTCATCACTGTTTTGCCAGAGCCACAGAGAGTCCCTGGATGCAGGCTGCGTGCAATAAATGCACCAATATTTATTTGGAATAAATTGTACATTAAATAATTGAACATGCAAATAAATTGTAGTAGAAACAACTGGATCCCCGCGCAGAGCATCCTGCTGACCCAGAGAGCTGTTTCCTTGCCAAGCCCAGCCCCTGTTTGAAGGGAATGGGGAGGTGGAGGGAGGAAGCCCACCAACACCTATGAAAGAGCCGTCCAGTTTGGATGCTGAAGTCGCCTCCCTGCCCATCAGAGCCCGTGTGCGGGAGCAGCCTCCTCCCAGCCGGCCTGGGCTGAGAAACACGCTGAGCTGACTTTTGCGTATAATTTCTTTCTTAGCTACTCGATTTAATTTCAGGGCTTCCCTAGTGGCTCAGACGTAGAGAATCCACCTGCAATGCAGGAGACAAGGGTTTGATCCCCGGATCAAAAAGATCCCCTGGAGAAGGAAATAGCTAACCACTCCAGTATTTTTGCCTGAAGAATTCCATGGACAGAGGAGCCTGACAGGTTACAGTCCATGGGGCCGCAGAGATTTGAGCCTCTGAATTTAAGTTTCCCAAACACAGTATTATATCAGCTGTTCTCAAACCTCACTCCACCAAGCCCTGTTTCCCTAGTTGCCAGGTGGCTGCAGAGAGGCACGCAGCGCGTGTTCCCCAGAGCCCTGCTTCAACAACTAGGAAGCGGCAGAGTCCAGGCGAGAACACAGCTCCATCTGACCGCAGCCCACTGTCTTCCACCGAACCAACTTCCGCGGCAGCTGGCTTTCCTGAAACCAAACCTGGTCAGTTACCTGGGAGCTCTCTCATTATTCTAGCTGCTTCAAAACTGAGCAGGCATGACCCACCCCTCAAAGCTACTCACGGACAGCCTCCTCACGAAGGGGACAAATGGGAAGCGGAGGCATAGCCAAGAAATGGGAAGGGTCTCCAGTCGTAGGTACAGCAGAGACCCCAGTCCCAAGGCAAGCTGGAGCCCACTGCAGCAGCAGGGATCCAGGGTGGACAGAGCTTTCTGAGCTCCTAAATAGAAATAACACCTGCTCTTCCTGACTCCTGGATCATGATGTGAATCAGTGTTTAGTCAATGTGCGGGCTCTTTGAAAGCTTTAAAGACAGTCTCCAGGAAGCCCTTCTTACGTTGATTTCATTCCTGATGGTCTGGTGATGACTGCAGAATTTCAGTAAAGGGGAAGCCTTGGGGATGGCAACCTCAGTAGGGCCCTGGGTGCGGCCTTGAAGTTGCACTTGAACAATGAGAAAATACATTTTTGCTTATGCTGTAGGTTTATTTGAGGCATCTTGAGAGGGCAGGCAGAGATGAAGGGGGCCTAAAGCCCCAAGGGCCCCTTGACAGCCCTACTATGAGCTGAAGGAAATCAGTTGAATTCTGTGTGCCTCGGTTTCCCCACTTGAGAAGCAGATTGATATTTAAAACCACAGTGAACAGACTAAGGACACAGTGGGGGAAGGAGAGGGTGGGAGAAATGGAGAGATATTTCACCATATGTGAAATAGAGCCTGTGGGAATTTGCTGTATGAATCAGGGAGCTGAAACTGGGGCTCTATGACAGCCTCAAGGGGTGGGTTGGGGTGGGTTGGGGTGGGTTGGGAGGCTCTCGAGGGAGGGGACACACATATACCTGTGGCTGACATGCTGATGAGTGGCAGGAACCAGCACAATATTGTGAAGCATTATGCTCAGTAAAAGCAAATTTTTTAAAATTTTTAAATAAATAAAACCATAATGACTCTGTAAAGGAGTTTTTGAAAGAAAAAAAAGATGAGATGGCAAGTCGGGGCAACTGAAGGTGGATTGGGTTCCACTGGCATGAAGGCTCTTGACTCTAGGTTTGGGGTCTCTGGTCGGCGATGAGTTTTCCATTTGCCGCCTCCTGCCTGCTATGTGCTTCTTAGTTCCCAGCCTTGATGTCAACCAGAAGCTAGCGAGCCCATCACCAGGTGCCCGTGAATCTCCAGAAGAGTCACTCACCTACCCCTGCTAGCTCTCTGCTTGTACTCCAGGTAGAACACGTGTGCCAGCGTGCTCAGGACCTCGGGGGTGGTGGCAGAAGCAGGCTCTTGGATCTCACTGAATCCCCAGTTCAAGGATCACATCTTTTCTGAACCAAAGAGAGGGGGCAGAGGTCCCCCGCCAGCTGAACCAGGAAAGGGAAGAAACAGGAGTTGTCGCCAGCTATAAAAGAACTCACCTCCCGGGTACGTACTTCTCACTCCCGAGGGGTGACCCAGTACCTCTCACTCCCGAGGGGCGACCTGCGGGATCAGCTCTCCATGGAGGTTCAGTACGCTCAGACAACAAAGAAAAGAAGACAAAGAATCATGGGAAACCCTGCCCCACGGGGCACGCGAGAGCTACATGGGAGCCCCTGTTTGTAGGCTAGCTGGACCAAACACCCACAGGGGCCAGCCTAGGAAGGTTGCCTGGCAGCTAGACTCGGGCACGCTCTGTGGGTCTGACTGCTCTGTGTGGGTGCCCAGCCGCTCAGTCATGCCCAGCTCTTTGTGACCCCATAGACTATAGCCTGCCAGGCTTCCTCTGTCCATGGAATTTCCCAGAAAGAACATTGGAGGGGGTTGCCACTTCCTACTCCAGGGGATCTTCCCAACGCAGGGGTTGAACCCCTGAGACCTGTGTCTCCGGCATTGGCAGGCGGGCTCTTTACCACTAGCGCCCGTGGGAAGCCCTAACTACTCTGGAGTAGGGTGAAATGAAATCTCAAGAGTTCCAGACTTACCAAGGTTACAGTGAGGTCTTCCTCTACCAGGGTAGGTCGGTTTTCCCCACCTACCTACATGCCCTTTATCCCCGGGTGGGAACATCGACACTAATAACAGTGGGTATGACTGGATAGCCCATTTGGTTCAGGCTCTGTGCAATTCAGATGTGAAATACCCAGCCTCAAACTGCATGCAGTCCAGAGTCCCATAGAGGCTGTGACCGAGCGTCACTTTTACCTTGAACGTGCGTGCTTGAGAGCTAAGTCACTTCAGTCCGGCCTGACTCTGTGTGACCCTATGGACCACAGCTTTCCAGGCTCCTCGGCCCCTGGGGTTTCCCAGGCAGGAGTACTGGAGTGGGTTGCCGTGTTCTCCTCCACTGTTGGATTATAGGAGACTGCGGAACCAAAGTTAACAGGACTCTGGAGCTGAGTAGCTCTTTAGCATACATTTGGGCTCGTTCCCCTTGATTTCCTATGACTTGGGTCCAGCCTTAATGTTTCAGTGTTCTAATGTTAATCATGTTTATTATTAACTAAATAATAAGGCCATCTTCCTAACGAGCCAAGTTTTACCCTTTTACCCAATCTCACAAACCTATGATGTAAACCATCATAGACTTGGATCAGTATCCCACACAAGCCTCTGCACAGATGTGCTACTTGGGGGAAGTCAATCTCTCTGAGCAAGTTTCCTCATCTCGAAAGTTGGGAAGAAAATACTGCCTGACAGAGACGTGCTTAGAGACAAATGAAGCAAGGGCCCACTCGCCCACCAGTGGACGTGAGACGGTTGCACATAAAACCCCGGGCTTCCCTGGGCAGGGGGGATGTTTAACAGTACCACACCTGTCTCTGTGCTCATTGGGAAAACCCCTTTCCAGTTCTGACCCAAGCAGACCCAATCTGACAGAGACTCTTACTTCCCAAGAGTACAGAAACCGTCTTCTGCACCAACATACTAGGTTGATTAAAAGCAATTAACTGGGGGGACGTCCCTGGTGGCCCAGCGGCTACGACTCTGAGCTCCCAGTACAGGGGACCCCAGTTCGATCCCTGGTCAGGGAACTAGATCCCGCACGCCACGGCAAAGATGGGAACAGAGATCTCATGGGCTGCGAGGAAGACCTGGCACAGCCAAATAAATAAACAATTTTTTAAAAAGCGACTAAGATCATCGTGCCAGCAGCCCCGGACTTTCAGGAGGGAGGAGCAGCCCGGAGAACCAAGAAACAGGCAAGTGTCCAATCCTGCTCTCAAACTCAGGTCCCACGGGTTCCTCTGCCCCCTCCTCCCCTCTCGCCTTCCAGAGCATCTCACCTTGATCCTCTGCCCTGACAATGCAAACCAACCCCGCCCCTCCAGCTCCTTGAGTTCTATCCGTTGTCCCAGTTTTACACCACCGAAGTCCGAAAGGGAGCAGTTAAAGGCAGAATTCTCCTCTGTGAGGGTAATAAAGGAGGCTTTGAACGGTCATATTCCTTCTAGCCTCCTCTGGGCTGAGCAATCAAATAGCCCAGCTCAAAAACCAGGACACAGAGGGGATGATCAGTGGAACCAACTCTTTCACAAAAGAAGAGGAACACAGACGTGAGTGTGAAGCTGAGGCCCTCACTGTTCCTCTGAAAAGAGATCTGAGACCACTACTGGGCTTCCCTGGTGGCTCAGCTGGTGAAGGATCCACCTGCAGCGAAGGAGACGTGGGTTCAATCCCTGGGTCGGGAAGACCCCCTGGAGAAGGGAAAGGCTCCCCAGTCCAGTATTCATGGACTGTATAGTCCATGGGGTTTCAAAGAGTCGGGCACGCCTGAGCACCCTTCACATACACACACATGCTGGCAGGTTTAATTTTTGTGTGTCACTGTGATGAAGTGTGTGGCATTGTACGGGCTTCCCAGGTGGTGCTAGTGCCAAAGAACTTGCCTGCCAACGCAGGAGACGAGGGTTCCACCCCCGGGTCGGGAAGATCCCCTGCAGGAGGGCATGGCAACCCAGTCCAGTATGCTTGCCTGGAGAATCCCCATGGACAGAGGAGCCTGGCGGGCTACAGTCCACGGGGTCGCAAAGAGTGGGACACGGCTGAGCGACTTGGCAGGCACGCGTGCACATGGCTTTGTCTCTAGCTCTCATTTCACAAGAGACTCAGACTTCTCAAAATTATGTTTTTCATCTCTAACAACATCCAGAAACAAAGCCTGGGCTGGTGTTTTTGCAGCTATTCTTTTCAGTGCATTTTTATCATGAAATGTTTCAATCTATTCAAATGTTTACACAAGAAGGAACAGGATACAGTGATGAATGTATGCCCCCTCCCTAGCTTTATCAAATATTAACCTTTGGCAGTCGTTACAGACTGAATGTTTGTGTCTCTCCAAAATTCCTATGTTAAATGCTCTAGTATTAGGGGTTGAGATCTTTGGGGGGTAATTTGGTCAGGAGGATGGAATCTTACTGAATGTGATTAGTTCTCTTACACAAGGGGGCTCCAGAAAGCTCTCTTGCCCTCTTCCTTCCATTTGAGGATACAACAAATATTTGGCAGTCTGCAACTAGAAAGAGTTTTCTCAACAGACACAACCATACGGACTCCCTGATCTCAGACTCCAGCCTCCAGAACTGTTAGGAATCAATTTCTGATGTGTGTGTACCAGCTAGTCAGTGGTATTGTGTTATAGCGGCCTGAACTAAGACAGCGATATTTACTTAGGATGTCTTTTTGTAAAAAAATATATATATATAGCTGATAAATGCTAGCTAGATAGCTAGCTAGATGAAAGAAAGAAAGAGAAATCTTTAAAGTGCACGCAGAATTTATAACCTGCTTTTCCATTTCTCCACGCCATCACCTTCACTCTTTCCTCAGAACTAACCGTTCTCAAGTATTTGGCATCATCCTGCTCAGGCGTGATTTATACCATTTGTTATCCATAAACATTATATTATTTTCAAATTGCCTTTCCTTAAAATGTCCGTAGATGGTATCAAACTGCATATATCACTTTGTAATTTGCTTTTCTCATAGAACATTGGTTTTCATTTTCTATGTTCTATTTGCATCTCTAGTTTCACTCACCTTCATTTCTATGTATATTCTGTGGTATTAAGAGAGCGTATTCTCCCCTTGGCTCTCCTGCAGGAGGGCGTTTGTTTCTGGTTTCCTGCTCTCCCTTAGGGTAAACGTTCCTTTTGTAAGTCTCAGTGACTCTGTTACAATGCTACTTCTGCTCTATGATCTTCGGTTTTCTGGGCCCCAGGCATGGGGGACTGTGCTCCCTGAGCAGGGGTCAAACCCGCACCCTCTGCAGGTGGGTGGGTTTAACCGCTGGACGCCCAGGAAAGCGCCGCGACAAGCGTTCTCGTGCATGTCCCCAGGAGGCCATCTCAGGCGGTGTCCTCAAAGTGTGGTCCCTCCACCAGCAGCAGAAGCACCTGAGACCTTGTTAGACTCACATCCTCAGCTCCTTCCCCAGACTCTCTGGGTTAGAAACTCTGGAAGTGGGGCCCAGTCCTGCGTGCTTTAACAAGCCCACCAGGCGATTATGAGACAAGCAAAGTTTGAGAACTGCCGCTCTAGGGTGTATGCCTAAATGAGCAGCTGCCAGACCCCCGAGTGATGCCAACTGACCTCTAAAAGGGTTTCCCCAGCTCCCTTCCCACCAGCAGTGTTTGAGAGTTACTTATGATGTTTCTCATTCAAAGCCAGCCCTGGGGTGACGCAGCCTCTTACAGTTGTGACCGATGGAGCGTTAGGCATCGTGTCGAGCGCTTGTGACCATGTGGATTTCCTCTCCTGGGCATTGCATCCCTTCATTTTCCTGTTGAGTAACAGCATTTTCAGAGAAGGCAACGGCAGCCCACTCCAGTGTTCCTGCCTGGAGAATCCCAGGGACAGAGGAGCCTGGTGAGCATGGGGTCGCACAGAGTCGGACACGACTGAAGCGACTTAGCAGCAGCAGCAACCATTTCCAACTATTTGTAGAAATTTTGTGTCTTCTCTAAACATGCATACTTTGTTATAGAGTGAATGTTTTCCCAGCGTTTTGGCTTCGTGCAGCATCATGAAGTTCCATGTCGTGGAATGCACCTGTCTCCCCCTGTATGGTCTGTGCTCTTGTTCTCAACCTTATTCTGAAAATGTCTAGGTGGTTTGTGGTTGGTTTTTTTTTTTTGTACTGAGGTCTTTGATATTGATTAAATACCTGGATTTAATCTTTGCTTATGCCATGAAGCAGAGATCAAAGTTTAGTTTTTCCTCATGTAAAATCCTTTCTCATTAATTGATAATGCTCTTCTGTTCTATATCCAGGGGGATACTCAAAATATTTAGCAACTTCATGGATGATGACCACCCTTTCTTTGTCACTATTGCTTATTTACATGCATGTCCTCTATTTCTTGATGAGTTTTACTAGCTCTTTACCTATTTCATTATTTTCCTTTCTTCAAAGAATAAGTTTTTGGTTTTGCGTCCTCTCTAAATTTCTATTTAATTAACTTCTTCTCTTGTATTTGTTATTTCCCTTCTTCTACCAATAAGTTACTTCATTGTTCTTTTTGTTTTTTAGTGGACTCCAACACATGTATTTTCATTTTTCTCATTTATAACAAATGCAATTAAGCTGTATATTTTCCTCTAGACACCACTGTAGGTACATCAAGCAATTTTTTTTTAATTTTGGCACATTTATTATTGTTCAGCTATAAATATTTTATTATTGTGGCATCTAATTCATCTTTACTCAGAGTGATTCAAGGTTGCATTCTTAAGTTTCCCAATAAGTGGAAAAAGAGATAGTAGGGATGTGTTAGCTACCTTTTATTGTTTATTCAAAACTTAATTATGTGGTGGGGATTACTAGGTACCAGGCACACTGAGAAAAAGCAATCGGGTTAGAGCAGGCTTGAAAACTCGGGACCAAGCACAGTGCCCGCCTCAGGGCCAAAGGAGCCTTTGCTTTTCCCGATAATGCCCGCAGGGACGAGCCCTTATACCTGAGACCGAACGAGGCCCTGATGGGGGTGACTGCACCGAAGTCTGCTGTGGCCTGCTGTATTTAAAACGGATAACCACCTCGGACCTACCGTATGAACAGGGGACTCTGCTTGGTGTCGTGTGGCAGCCTGGGTGGGAGGGGAGTTTGGGGGCGGGTGGACACATGTATGTGTGTGGCTGAGTCCCTTTGCTGTCCACCTGAAACTCTCGCAACCTTGTTCATCGGCTACCCTCCAATATAAATCAGAAAGTTAAAAAAGATCTGGTGTGTCATCAACAGTGCGGCAAGAGCCCTCTGGCCTCCATGGACTTCAGTGCCGAGGAAAATAGGCTTGGCCTGAGTGAGAGACCCTTCCTGTACTTTCTTCTTTGACTGGCTCTATTTCTCATAGAAGAATCTTCCAAACACTTACTGGACGGTCCAGTTCAGGCCCCCAGCATTCTGAGAGCCAAGAGGGAAAGTCCTGGGCGTCTCAGCACGTCGTACTCTTTCCGCACATGGTCACTCAGGACCCCTGGCTTCCAGTGCGGCAGCCCGGCCCGCAGCCACGCCTGACGTGCGTGGACACACAGGCTCCGTTCCATCATTTTGCAGTGTTCCTTGGGTGAGAGAGCGCCGTCGGTGGAGAGAAAATCGAGGCGCAATTGCTTTTCAAACAACTTGCACTCAACCCTTTCGGTTTAGCCTCCACTTTTGTTCCGGGTGCAGAGTTTTCTGGAGTTGCTAGTTCTGGAGATTTAGAGAGTTCTCAGGATGAACTGGGGTTTTTAAGCTTCCTGAGAGCATAACGACTCAGGGGTCTGGCGGCTTACTAATCAGCGGCCACTCATTCATCTCCTCTCCAGATTCCAAAATACTGCTGCCATTGTCTCTTCACCTGTTCCCCCCCCTTCTTGTTGGTCTCTTTTTTCCCATCCTTAATCTCTTTACTGTAATTTCTCTGTGCTTTAGGTAAGTATTGAAATTGCACGTTAATATGTATAACCAAAGAACCATCATAACTCAAAGCCCCATGTGATCATTTCATGTTCAGATTCTAACTTGCCCTTTCTCATGTCTCCCCACACTTTTTTACAGCCAATCTTTTTGTTATTGAAGTGGAAGTTTTTATTTTCTTTACTTCTTTGAAACAATTGGTATATTTACTTGAAAGCTTTGTTTACATTTTTTTTTCAGTTTTGGGGCATGCAGCATCCACAGTCCGAATTCCCCAACCTGGAATCGAGCGTGTGTCCCCTGCAGTGGGAGCGTGGCGTCTGAACCACCAGCTACGGGGGAAGCCCTAAGGCTTGTCTATTCATCCTGCAAAATCAGTTTCATCAGAAGGGAACTCGTGTTCTGACCGCTGCTGTGTTGGCTGCTTTTCTTAGTACTAGCTTTTATTCATCAATTTTTTTATGCCAAATAGTAGCGGTGAGAGTGGGCACCCTTGTCTTGTTCCTGACTTTAGGGGAAATGCTTTCAATTTTTCACCTTTGAGGAGAATGTTTGCTGTGGGTTTGTCATATATAGCCTCTATTATGTTGAGGTATGTTCCTTCTATGCCTGCTTTCTGGAGGGTTTTTATCATAAATGGATGTTGAATTTTGTCCAAGGCCTTCTCTGCATCTATTGAGATAACCATATGGCGTTTATCTTTTAGTTTGTTAATGTGGTGAATCACAATGATCGATTTGTGAGCACTGAAGAATCCTTGCATCCCTGGGATAAAGCCCACTTGGTCGTGATGTATGATCTTTTAAACATGTTGTTGGATTCTGTTTGCTAGAATTTTGTTGAGGAGCTTTGCATCCATGTTCAACGGTGATACTGGCCTGTAATTTTTTTGCTTTGGTTTATAGTCTAATTTGGAATATGAGGTGGTGTGTTTGTTTCAGCTCCCTCTCTCCTTTCTCTCTCTTTCTCTCTCTCCCCTCGTCTCCTTTACCTATATATTCCATTGTCATGCTTAGCAGCTTTGGGGGTCTCCCATCCAAACCTACCACAGGCAGCCAGAGGGACGATTCTGCAGAGCCAGTGGGCTGTGGCTGATGCAGGCTGGGTCGGGGGGAATGCTGACTCAGCCTTTGGTCGCAAGTCCATGTCTCATCCCTTGCGCCCAGCCTGGAGCTGGAGGGGAGCCATTGCTCCTTCAGCGCTTGGCAGCAGGTCTAGCTCTAGACTCTCCCCATGCAGGTGGAGGATGAGACGTGAATCCTGCCCTCACGCTGGGCTTTAGTCCGTGAGCCTGCCTCTGTTTCCCCGTCTCACAGGAAAGGCTCTTGACTCGGCTCCCACCAGTAAGTGCCACAGCATCCAAACCCACGGGTCCACCCTCCCCTTCACTCTAGTCCGTGCCCGCTGGACCTTCGAAAACGCCGGTCTGCCATCTAAGCCTGACTGCCTTGGTTTACTCTTTGTGACTGTTTTATCCAGGACTTGCTATGTTTGTAGAGCAGAGGAGATTCCCACAGCATGAACTCCACCTCACGCTGGCCGCCAATAGATAAAGCTAGATGTTTGGACTGCGTAAATCTTCCCTGTGGTCAAAATTCAGAGGCCCGGTGTGGCCAGGCCAGGCCAGGCCAGTTTGGCAGCCCCACAGCCACCTTTGGCCGTTGTCGTGCAGACGCTCAGTCATGTCCAAGTCTTTGCGACCCCGTGGACTGCAGCATGCCACGCTCCCCTGTACTTCACCAGCTTCCTGAGTTTGCCCAGACTCATGTCTGTTGAGTCATTGATGCCATCCAACCAGGTTAGTTTTGTGGAATTGAATGCCGCCTTAGCCAGGCTTAATTTTGTCTCCATCTGTGGCAGGTTACTGAAGCACCAGGCATATAAGAGGCTGTCAAGGCTAAATATGAGCTGAATTCATTCTGAGCATTCGGAATTCAAATAGTAGTAAACTTGAAAGAAATTGAAATAAAGATTTGAAGTTAACTCATTTTAGAAAAATCTTTTCCCGTGATACCCAGCGTTATGGACCCTCGGGGCTATAGGGAGGATGTAATGGGTGCTCTAGGTGGGGCATGGAGCACGCTGTCTACATTGCTTGAGTCTGCTAGGATACACCTGGTGCATGCATGCACTCGAAGGGGCCAGAGGAGCCAGTGGGTATAGATGTCTTTAGAGGATCAACAGGAAGGGAGAAACAAAAGGGAACAGGAAATGACTCTCCAGTCAACAGGAGAAAGGATTAAAAACAGAAAAAGATGATTATCACCAATGAAATGAAGCTTTCCTTCCTTCCAGTAAACCTCACCCTGTACACAATAAATAAAAAGCTATTGACATAAATGTGCAAGTTTTGTACATCCAAAGAAACAGCAGGAAAACAAAATAGCTCCTAGGCCCTCTGGAATGTATAAGTACATTCTACGAGAGCTGGGATTTATCTGTGCTGTTCATCGCTTTCTGCCTGGGACACAGCGTTGAGTCATTGTGGAGTGAATGAATAAATAGATTAAAAGTGCTCAGAAAAGATTTGCTGTAGCGGATACCAAGGCAAGCGCTTGTGAAGATAATTTATATTGTGGATACAGGGAGGGAGCAAATTAGCTCAGACTCCAAGACTCAAGGCAACTTGAGTGCAAAAGAAAAAGAAAATCAAACCAGACAGACGCGTGTCCAACACTGGCCACAGGGAGGATCGGTGTAGCAGCGTCAGGGACGTCCGTCCATAGCAGGGAAATGGGATGGAGTCTGGATCACAGGGTAGCCCATCCCCCAGGAGCTCACACGTGAGTAAAGCATCAACAGGTAAAGATTTGGGGTGTGCGTGCGTGTGTGTGTGTGTGTGTGTGTGTGTGTGATACGATGGTCTCTGTCAAATAAATGTACTAGTCCAATTGTATGGTAAGACTGCTTGATCTGAAGTTCAGCTATCCCTAGAAGTCCCGGGAAGGGAGAATTGACCAGGAACAGCCCTTAAAAGCAATTCTGAAGAGATTCAAAAGTAAACTGCATGGATATCAGGGCTATGTGTATACTCCCCGTGTACTCAGGATGCTGCTGGGCCCAGTGCCAGGGGAAGCTTGGCACGCTGCAGGGCATGGGGCCACAGAGATGTGGATGTGACTTGGCGATGTAGATATGGGACTTAGTGGA
Source organism: Capra hircus (assembly GCF_001704415.2). Lineage (NCBI taxonomy): Eukaryota > Metazoa > Chordata > Mammalia > Artiodactyla > Bovidae > Capra > Capra hircus. The sequence continues at coordinate 2,131,607 of NC_030822.1, forward strand.
TATGACTGTGGGGACCACAGTTATTTTTTATCGGATTCATCTGTTTTGGCTGCGCTGGGTCTTTGCTGCTGCGTGGGGGCTTGCCTAGCTGCGGTGAGTGGGGGCTGCTCCTCGCCGTGAGTGGGGCTTCTCACGGTGCTGGCCTCTCCAGGTGCCGAGCAAGGTCTGGGCGCAGGGGCTCCGGTGCTTCCAGCACAGGGGCGGGGGCGCCATGGCTCACGGGCCCTGGAGCGTGGGCTCAGCCGCTGTGGCACAGAGGCTTTCTTGCTCCGAGGCATGTGGAATCTTCCTGGGCCAGGGATCGAACCCGCGTCCTCTGTGCTGGCAGGTGAATTCTTATCCACTGTACCGCCAGGGAAATGCCCAAGTTTCTTTGAAGGTGGGTGGCTGAGGCGATGAGTGCCCCTTACCATACTGGTGCCGTGGGACCTCACTACCCCCACTCTGGTCCTCAGTTCCTTGTCTATAAAATGAGACCTTGTCTATCAGGAATATGTTGGTTGCAAATAACAGAAAAACAGACTCCTGCTCCCTTAATCAGGAATTCCAATTTATCTGTCAGAGAAAGACAAATACTTTGTGACATCGCTTACATGTGGAAACTAATAAAGTAGCGAATGTAGCGAAAAGCAGACTCGCAGATCCAGCCGGACATTAGCAGCGGACAGCAGCGGGAGGGGAGAGGGCAGGGGCCGTGCGGGAGAAGGGGGCCAAGAGGCATAGACTGCTGTGTATAAGCTAAACTTCAAGGATACCTTGTACGGTGAAGGGAATACAGTCACTAGTTTATAATAACTACAAATGGAGTGTGACATTTAAAACTTGCCAGTCAGGGTGGGATGGATGGGGAGAGTGATATAATATTGACGTGATGTATAAAATAGGAGAAGGAAACGGGAGCCCACCCCAGTGTTCTTGCCTGGAGAATCCCATGCACAGAGGAGTCTGGCTGGCTGCAGTCCAGGGGGTCGCAGAGTCAGACACGGCTAAGGACTAAGACTGCCTAACAAAGCAGATGACGGACGAGAACCTGCCATCTCACTCAGGGCATTCTCCTCAGGGCTCTGCGGTGACCTAGATGGGAAGGAAATCCAAAGTAGAGGCGATATATGTATAAGTTAAAAAAAAAGGAAAATGAAAACCAATGTACAGCCTTTCCTGTTACAAAAGAAAAAGAACTGTGAGACACCACGGCTTGTGCCCCTCAAAATGAGAAAGACGGGAGTGGTACAATAGCCCATGTTTGTTACTGTGTAGCCAAAGGCATGCAAGGTTGTTTGCAGAGTGAATCAGCACATCTAAAGTTTTATTTGTTCGTTTATCTAGCCATTCAACAAATATTTTGTCGTAAGGAATTGTTCTGTGTAGTTGGGGAACTGGTATCAAAAGTTTTTCAATATTTACTTTTTTCTTCTTGGGCTTACATCTAGCAAATCTATCTCAAAGAGATAGACATTGAGGAGCAAAAATTTAAAAAAAAAGATTACATGCCATTCGAATTTTTTAAAGTAAAATAAATAAATAAAAATTATGAATCATTATATGGTACAGCTTTAATTTATATAACATTGTACAGCAGGTATACTTCAATTTGCGAAGAAAAACAAAGAGTTACAGTGCATGGGTGTGTAGAACCTAAGAGTCCCCAGAGCCAGCTTCCTCCATCTCCCTGTTCCATCCACTTCTGTGTTGGCTTCACTCCCAACAAGCCCCCTCCGCTCGGTGGCCAAGGGGCTCCCAGGAGCTCCAGAGTTATGACCTTGCACATAAATCCAGTGGAAAAGAAAGCTCACCTCTCCTACAGTCTACGTGGACGTCATGAAATAACATCGCACTGTTTCCAAAGGGCCAGATCACCAGCACGACCAGAAAGGCATGCTGCGCTCATTGCTGTCGTCTGACAGTCATGCTCACCCCAGCTCTCCCCACCAAGACACTACCAAACTGTCCCACGCATCGCGCCACGTGGCATTACGTGTCAGAGCAAAGCCTTCAGGATCAAAAGCCCTTACAGGAGTCTGTGATAGTCCAGAGGGGAGGCAGAGAGGATTCCCAGGCTGTGTCTCAAAAGGGTGTCATAATGGATTAGCAATGCCTGCTAAACAGCTCAAGCCCAGGCAGTAGTTCACGAGTAACAGACATTTGCCATCCCGAGAAGATGCCAGCCAGAGCTTCGTGTCCAGGGCCAGGAGACAGTGAGGCCGCCAAGAGTGCTTTTGTAACCCCGAAGACTTGCAGGACATTAATTGTGCTTCCATATCTGATCTGGGAGGGAGACAGGAAGACTCCAGGAAAACTTCACAAAGAAAATAGCCTTACAATCATCCTCGGAGGAAGAGACACCGTATGTTTTAGTTTTATTAAAACGGAAAGAACAATTTAAATCAGAACCAATCTGAGTTCTAACTCCAGACACATCTCTGAATCATTGTTTAAATGCAGAGAACTTAAAATTGTATCCCAACATCTAATCCACAGCCTGGCAGATAATCGGTGCTCACTAACAGTATATAGCATAAAGTTAGTAAGTGAATAACCTTGAGCATGTCGCCGCACCCTCTCTGCACTTCAGTTTTCCCATGTGTTGGAGACTTAGGAGCGCTTCCTTACAGAGTCGTCACGAGGAGCCCATGGGGTTATGTGTGTACAGTCATCAGCAGTGGAAGCATTAAGGTACTCTAACAATTCCACCAGTGTTTCTCTAAGACATTAATCAAGAGGTATATTTCTGGTGCCTACTTTGTACTCAGTGCCTGGGGATTAGGCGAGGTGGGAGAGTGAAATATCCAGAAGAGGGGAGACAGCTTGCAGCCTTAGGTACTGTCAGATCACGCGCGCTCCAGGCTACAGCAACTTCTCACCCACGACTGTGAATGTCAGGAGAGGGCAGCAGAGAGCTCTGGGGCCAGAAGGCACCCACACGTCATGGGAAGATGATGCTTCATCTCTGATAGGGTCCACCCCCCCAGGACCGCAGGATGAGGTCAGAATCAGAGCCGGGAACCAGGACCGTCACGCTGGCATCCTAGTTCAGCGACTTGATAGCTGTGTGACCTCAGACAAAGCAGATAACCTCTCCAGGCTTCACTTCCTAGTCTCTCAGAGAAGGCTGAAAGTGTGCAGGCTGTTGTAAAGAGTAACAGAATTGAAAGAGTTGCTGAGTCCTACAGTAGCGTTGTTTCAGGGCAAAGGTGGAGACCGTAAAGGTGGGTGCCGTCAATCCGAAGCAGGAGATAAGAGGAGAGCTCACGTTGGGAATCGTATTTAAAAACTTTTTTTATAATAAAGCATATGTCATAACCAAATATAAACACAATTCCATGATGGTCCGTATACTCCCTTGGGCCCTCACACATGCACACCCTGAAAAGTAACCGAGTCAAGAGCATGCTTTTTGTTCACCAAATCCCATTGAATTTCCTCTTCCTGGGCACAGAGAAGGTTGGTTCTGGCCAACGATAGGTGAGGAGAGGCGATGCCTGTCTCCCAGGCTGAAGCAGTGGAAATCTCCAGGGTGAACCTCCAGCTCTCTTCCTCTTCTGCCAGGGAACCAGAAGTATCAACGACCCTGAGCCCTCCTTCTGAGTACAAAGTGTTGCGGGGAATCCAGTGCCGTCAGCTGAATCAAATGCTGTCAATAGGAAGATAAGAACAGAATTCACTGCTGGATTTAGTAACATGGACACCTTTGAAGATCTTGAAAGGAGAGCGTTTTTAGCGAACACAGACTGGAATGGGTTCAAGGCAGCCCAGGAGAAGAATTCAAGACACTAAGTAAGAACAACGATCCTGAACAACGTGGCTATAAAGCGCCATAAAAATAGGGAAATAGCTGGTGGGCGAGTGAAGTCAAAAGAGGGTTGGAGGGTTTTTTTCCGTTGGAAGAAATAACCAGATGTCTGCATGTTAGATGCACGTTTGTTTATCCTTCAGTCTGGAGTGAGACTCCATGCCCGTCTGCCAGCCCTTGGTTCCCAGACCTTCTGTTCCCAGCGAGGCTAGAAGAACATGATAAGCTCGTGATGGCTTCAAAGAAGATGTCACACTCCACATGACTAAGCTCCAAGGCTGCTGCTGCCTTCAAGCCCTCGCTGTGAACACCACGCCAAGAGGCCAACAGATGACAGAGGCGGTGGTGTTCGGCGCATCAGCCTGTTAGCAAACCGCTTTTAATTACTTTTAGTATCAAAGGACTTCATTGTGCAGTTTAAAGAGTGAACTGATACCATGAGGCTTGCGACAGAAAAAGCTTCCCTGCCCTCAGCCCCGCCTGTGCCCAGCCTCCACACCCCGAGGCGACCCCTCTCAACTCCATTTGCTCCTTGGCCTGTTCACTGCCGTGTTCCTAGACCACACGCCTATGGGCGTTTCTTGTTTCTTTTTTTTGTTTGTTTCAAAATTTTAACTTTGGACTTCACAGGCTAGGAAACAAGGGTTTCATTCTTTTAACCCACACATCCCCTATATACCTTCTACATTCTCTCAATAAAGTTTCATCAAGATTTCCTGTTACAATTGCTCTTTAAGGCTTACATGACATGGCTGACTACAGAAAAGCAGTTCTTGGCCGAGTCATTCGGCGTGTGACGATCACATACCCTTTCTTACAGTGCAGGTTGCTTTTCCTGAGTTCATGTTGCCTTCGTTTTCCATTTGCTTAGTTCTTTATATGCGTGCAATTGACTCAGACTATCCCCAGACTAGTTCCAAACAGAACTCAACATCCACGCCCAGACAGATGCACCAGGTGAACCACAGCTTGGGTAAATTTCTCAAAGACACCTCTCCCGGGACCCTGCACACTGCTGCTCCTCTCTGGACTGGATGCCTTTTGATCTGATGCGGAGCGCTCGTCCCGAGAATACCTTTGGAATGGGAATACTTTTCCCCTCTCAATCTGAGACCTTCTTCTCTCGGTCTAGTTCCTAATTTTGATGCGCTCTCTGTGGCTTCCTGACACGGTTGATCAGCGGTGTATTTTCACGACCCGGCATGTCTGGGCACCACCGCTGTAACACTGCTCTGAGAGCAGAACTGGAAGCTGGAGATCATCCTCTCTCGGTCTCTGAACATGTTACCCCGTCTTCTGGTCTCCAGTGTTCTGCTGGGAGGTCCGATGCCATTCTGACACTCATCTTTCATGTGTGGTTATTTCACTCTCTAGAAGCTTTCTAGGATCTTATAATTAACCCTAAAATCTGAAATTTCCTGAGTGGTGCCTTGAGATGGTGTGCATTTATTTTTCCAGACTCTGAATTTGAATTCTGAAAATACCTTTTATTTCTGGGAATTTTTCTTCATCATTTCTGTGCCAACCGTTTCCCTTCCGATTTTTCTAATTCTTTCTTTTCGGAACTTCTATTAGATGCTAAAACTCTTTGGCTCATCTTTCCAATTTTCTTCTGGTTTTTTAAATTGTTTTTCATTGTTTTATTCTATATTTGGGGATATTTCCTCACTTTTATTTTTTAAGTCTCCTACTGAGTCTTTAAGCTTTCTTTTTCTTCAGGTGAGTCAGTCCATTATTGCTTCGTTAGTTAGTTTGGGCTGTGCTGGGCATCGCTGCTGCGTGTGGGCGTTCTCTAGCTGCAGCGAGCAGGGGCTACTCGCTCCTGCGGAGCGTGGGCTCCCATCTCTGTGGCCTCTCTTGCTGCCGAGCGCAGGCTGTAGGCAAGTGGGCCCCGGTGGCTGCAGCCCTCAGGCCCTGCAGCTGCGGCACCCGGGCTTAGCTGCTGCGTGGCATGAGAGATCTTCCTGGACCAGGGATTGAACATGTGACCCTGCCTCGACAGGCAGGCTCTGAACCCCTGGACCAGCCGGGAAGGCCCTGGACTTTTGAATTCTCTCAGCACACTGCTACTATTCCAGCGTCTCTTCTGCTCGTCGCTGCGCCTTTGGCACAGTGCCCTGCTTTTGTTTATGGACAGTTCTTATCCATGCAGTCGACAGCATGGGCTGAGCACTTGCTCTGTGGCAGTCATGAGCACTGATGATAGAATAAGGAACAGCCTGCTCTCATAGGGTGGGCTGTTCAAGGAGGAGCAGCAGAGAGTGAGCAACTAACAGACAGAGTGCGCAACACCGAGAGGCAATGGATTCAAGCAAGGAAGGGGGCAGAGAGTGGCTGGGGCGGCGTCCTCTCGGGCTATGTTAGTTACAGCGCTTCAGAGCGGGCATCTCACCTCTGTGTTGCTTCCCCCAAGTCCGGTTCCCGTTCCTTGACTTTCATCCTGTCTTTCCTTCTGTATCTTTCCCCTACTTTGCCCACTCACTTTGAAGAGTGAAGCACAGCTCGGCCTGCCTGGGTTCCTTGCTTGCGGATGTCAGCAAAGGGCAGTTTAGAGGGGTGCTGGCCTCTGGAGATAGAGGGTCAAGATAGCCTCCTCTCCTGGCCGGTGGTCCCCCCAGAGGGGCCTTCCCTGCGTCCCTGCTGGAAGCCCGGCCTCGGCACTCTGGGGGCCGTTTGGCTATGAGCAAGCCTGGCAGCCTCCTGTAGACTTTCACTAATCCCTGTTGGCAATCCCTCAATTCTGCATGGCATTCCCAAATCCAAAAGCTCTGTGGGTCGACTTCTACAGCGAAAACAATTTGCTCTCAGTCTTTCTTGGAGCAAGAAAAGAAAATCTGGGGTGCAACCGCTCTTTGTTTGGACTTTCTGTTGTCTTGCGTTTTCAGCCCCAGCCTACCCCTAACTCTAGAGAGAGCTGGGAGATAATTCCCTGGCAGTCCAGTGGTTGGGACTTGACTCTTTTACCCCCAAGGGCTGGGGTTCAATCCCTGGTTGGGGAACTAAGATCCCACAAGCCAAGCGGACAAAACACACACACACACACACACACACACACACACACAAAATAGACACCTGGGTGCCAGCTCCTGAGTCTTCAAGGATTTCTGCAGTAAGACTCAGCCCATGCCTTGTGAGCTTCTCCCTGCCCCTTTCTAGGGCTTCAGATTCAGCTTTCTCTCTCTCTCAGCCGCTCTGCCCACCTCCCATGATCTCGTCATCCTTGCGCATTCACGCCTTTTATTGTCTTTTGCAGACACTTTAGCGGAGTCATAGAAAGACACACAAACCGTCGTCTCGATCCCCACGTTTGACTAGTCCAAGCATCCTGTGGCAGCCCCTCTGCAACTGCCACTGACAGAATTTTAAAATAACGAGTTCTGATTCACCGTCAGTGTGAGTCTGAGTTCACTGCCAGGCCAAGCAGGGAAAATCTGATCCAACACAGAGGGATTCGATCCTGTGGGGTGGGATCTTCAGGTTAACTGTCAAAAATAAGTCAGAGACGACTGGCCCCAGTCTTGCAGGTTCATCGCTTGTAAGGACCTGGCAAGCCAGCTTCAGGAGCTTGTGACCTGCGCGAACACTTCCTGAACTGCCCAGACAGGGCCCTGTGCTCAGACGGCCCCACGCTTGGTTTACAGCTTCACGATCATCATCCTGAAATCCCAAAGCAAAGGGCCCCACGTTTTCATTTTTCCCGGGTGCCACAAGGCATGTCGCCAGTTCTGGATATGCGTGGGGTATAGGAACCCCGTGAAGACGGTCTTGCCGACCAAAGGCAAGCAGCAAAATAAAGGTAGAAACCACGTAAAGAAAAAGAACCCTGCAGTTCACGGGAAAGAAAATCGTCTGATTCAAACGGTTCATTATCTTGTCAGTTCAGAGCTGACCAGTAGCAGAGCTCAGCTCAGGCCAGTGACGGAACCTCCAGCCCATTTTTAGCTTCTTAGGAACTGTGTTGGCCCTGCAGTTCATTAGGTTGGGCTCAAATAAGACATCTGGTCCCTTGCAGACAGGAAACAGTCACAAATTCACCTTCAGAGCTGTTTCTCTACTAATTCTGATCAGTTTTCTGAGAAGCAGTTGCTTTGGGCTCCTTTTCTGGGGACTGACCCCTTGTTACCTATTGTCTGTCTAGATTTCCCACACTTTCCAGGCAGAATCATCCACAGGCACATGCCTAAGCCCCAGAAAAAATCCTCTCCTTTGCTGCTCCCTATGAAGTCCCCTCTTCCTTACTTAGAGAAAAGCAGCTTCTGTGTGTGTCTGTGTGTGTGTGTGTGTGTGTGTGTGTGTGTGTGTGCGTGGCAGCAACATGCCCAACGCAAAACTGTATGTCCCAGCCTCTCTGTGGGTAGCCCTGAGCTCCAGCCAACGGATCTCAAGTAGACTGAGCGATGGATTTCAATCCATTAACTGTGGGTTTCCCAGGAACCTTTTGTTTTCTTGGCTTTTGCAACTCATCCTCTTTTCTGCTGCCTGTGGCTCTTAAGTGATCGCTGAAGCCACAACAAATCACTCAGCAAACGTTTAGTTACCGAGTATTTGCTGTGTGGGAAGGCAATGGCACCCTGCTCCAGTGTTCTTGCCTGGAGAATCCCGGGGATGGAGGAGCCTGGTGGGCTGCCGTCTATGGCATCGCACAGAGTCGGACATGACTGAGCGACTTCACTTTCACTTTTCACTTTCATGCATTGGAGAAGGAAATGGCAACCTGCTCCAGTGTTCTTGCCTGGAGAATCCCAGGGACGGGGGAGCCTGGTGGGCTGCCGTCTATGGCATTGCACAGAGTCAGACACAACTGAAGCAACTTAGCAGCAGCAGCAGCAGCGTTTGCTCTGTGCCTCGTACTCTTCTGAACAATGGACAAACAGCAGTAACAGAGCAAACGTGTCTACCCCTGGGAAGTGTACACTCTCGAGGACCACCCTGCAATCAAAGGAAAGCAGCTAGACTCACAAGGGCCTCAGCTTTAACATTCTAAGCAGCTGAACTAAAGACAGGAACTTATCTGAGAGAAAGGAACTTTATTCAATCCCTTAGGGATAGCTAATTGGTAAAGGAATATTAGAAATAGTTTTGAATGGAGAAATTAGAGTTGTGATTTACTTTGGATATGTAATATGTGATTTATTCTGGAACCACGATTAAAAATAGAACTGGGAAGTCTCTGAAGGTCCGGTGATTAGGAGTTGGCACTTTCACTGCTGGGGGCCAGGGTTCCATCCCTGGTCGAACTAAGAACCCACAAGCCACATGGTGCGGCCAAAATCCAAAATTTGATCAAATTAAATGTTTAAATATATACTTGCATAAGTCTTTATAACTTATGTATGTAGTGGGGGGGCTTCCCAGGTGGCGACAGTGGTAAACGAACCCGCCTGCCGAAGCAGGAGACGTGAGAGATGTCGGTTCAGTCCCTGGATGGGGAAGATGCCCTGGAGACGGGCACAGCACCCGCTCCAGTATTCTTGCTGGAGAATCCCATGGGCAGGGGAGCCTGGCGGACTACGGTCTGTAGGGTTGCAGAGCTGGACACGACTGAAGTGACCTAGCAAGCGTGCACGTGTGTGTGCGCTCATTAGTCAAGCTGTGTCTGACTCTGCGACACCGTCGAGAGTAGCCTGCCAAGCTCCTTTGTGCACGGAAGTTTCCAGGCAAGAATACTGGAGTGGGTTGCCGTGCCCCCCTCCAGGGGACCTTCCCCATCCAGGGGTCAAACCCACACCTGCTGTATCTCCTGCTTTGCAGGCGGATTCTTTACCACTGGCACCACCTGGGAAGCTCATGTATGTGTGCACGCTGCTAAGTCGCTTCAGTCGTGTCCAACTCTGTGCGACCCCACAGACGGCAGCCCACCAGGCTCCCCCGTCCCTGGGATTCTCCAGGCAAGAACACTGGAGTGGGTTGCCGTTGCACACATACATACTTTTAGAGAGAAAGAAAAATAAGCAAAGCAAATGTGGGGGAAAGTGTTATGAATGTGAATGAAAGATATACAGGTGTTTATTATTCTCTCAACTTTTCTCCGTGAGAAGGGGAAGGAAAGCTGATTTGCTTGGATCATACAGGAGGGCTCCTGACATTCTGATGAAGTTTTTTTTTAAGTAAGGCAAACCCATCAGTCCATGTGGGGAGGGGAATGCTTGAACTCCAGGCCCCTTGGGCCCACTCCTCTCCTCTTTGTAGAGGAGTTTGCCAGTCCTGTTAGGAGAAGTACCTGCTTTGGAGCAAGCCTTACAATCCAGAGCTGGCCAGGCTGCCCCTGGAGACAGAGGCCCCTTCCAAACGCCAGAGCAGCTGTTGGCGCCTGGGTTCTGCAGCTGCGGGCAGTTGGTCTGAGAGTGCCCTGGGGCCCGCGGTCCAGCTGGCGCCAAGATCGTGTGGGTGCAGATGAGATGCCCCCACGGCCACCTGCTCACAGCTCCACTCACCACACATAACCCGACACTCACGTCATGCTCGTTGGCAACAACAAGCCGCCCACTGTGGAATGTGTGTCTCTCAGAGCCAAAGAGACACCATGATGCAATGTGGGGTGAGAGAAGCGGGCTGCGGAACAGGGTTTCAGGACAGTCCCACATGTGCTGGAGACAACAGAGGGCCGGGGCGGGGAGGAGACAGGGAGGGGAAGCAGGAGGCAGAAAGGCAGGGCAGGAAGGAAAAGGGCTTCCCGGGGGCGCCCAGTGAAAGGCGCTCAGTCGTGTCCGAGTCTTTGCGACCCCGTGGACTGCAGCACGCCTGACCTCCCAGACGCTCACCACATCCCAGAGTCCACTCAGACTCACGTCCATCAAGTCGGTGATGCCGTCCAACCGTCTCATCCTCTGTCGTCACCTTCTCCTCCCACCTTCAATCTTTCCCAGCATCAGAGTCTTTTCCAATGAGTCAGCTCTTTGCATCAGGAGGCCAAAGTATTAGAGTTTCAGCTTCAGCCTCAGTTCTTCCAATGAATATCCAGGGTTGATTTCCTTTGGGAGGGACTGGTTGGATCTCCTTGCAGTCCAAGGGACTCTTCTATCCAAGAGAGTCTTTTCCAACACCACAGTTCAAAAGCATCAATTCTTCGGCGCTCAGCCTTCTTTATGGCCCAACCTTCACATTCATACATGATCACTGGAAAAACCATAGCTTTGACTATATAGACCTTTGTCAGCAAAGTAATGTCTCTGGTTTTTAATACTCTGTCTGGGTTGCTCATAGCTTTTCTTCCAAGAAGCAAGCATCATTTTTAAAATTTCATGGCTGCAGTCACCATCTGCAGTGATTTTGGAGCCCAAGAAAATAAAGTATCACTGTTTCCATTGTTTCCCCACCTATCTGCCATGAAGTGATGGGACCAGATGCCATGATATTTGTTTTTTGAATGTTGGGTTTAAAGCCAGTTTTTTCAGTATCCTCTTTCACCTTCATCAAGAGATTCTTTAATTCCTCTTCATTTTTTGCCATAAGGGTGGTGTCATCTGCGTATCTGAGGTTATTGATATTTCTCCCGGCAAGCTTGATTCCAGCTTGTGTTTCATCCAGCCTGGTATTTCAAATGATGTCCTCTGCATAGAAGTTAAACCCCTGGTCTAGAATCACATTTCCTCTGAAATGGCAGTTGTACAGTCTATGTGAGAACACAGGTGTGAAAATTCAGACTCTGATAAGCAAGGGTAAATCGCATATTATTTTGTGAACTTGAAGACTTAAATCAGCGAGTGTCATCTCACCACTTGTAAAGGATGTAGGGAAAGGCCTTCCTCCTTCACTCAATGTCAGTAGCTTCTAACACAGCCTTGCCTGTCATTCGTGTTGATTTTCTTCAAGAATTTGTTCCCATCTGGTTTTGGGGTGGTTTTTTTTTTTTTTTTTTTTTTGCTTTTTTTGTGCTCTCCTCTTTCAGCGTAATATAAGAGCCTTGAGGACAGCAACCTTCCCCGCCTTGTTTATCACATCCCCAGTGCCTGGAACACTGCCTGGCAAATAGCATGTGCTCGATAAACACTGAAGGAAGGAAGGAAGGACTAAGCGAACCAGAATCCAAAGGCAAATTCTCGTGTCAGAATGAAAGCTATAGCGCCCCAGTCAACAGCAGCAAGAATCCAAGTCCAGCGAGTAAGGAGAGAGAGCAGCCTGTGAACCATCCATTAACACATTTTAAAGATATGAGCAGCAAGGCTTAGTAATTGTGTGTGTGTGACTCTCCTATTTTTCAGCTGAATTCAAGACTAATACGGAGAAGAATGTCTGCCTGAGGGGAAAAACTGTAATAAAATGCAAGCGTTGGGGTGGGGCAGGGCTGCCTGTGTCTAAGGCCCAGGTGAAAAGGTAAGAAGATATGGGATAAACACCCAAGGATGCTCCTTTAGAGGGTTGGGAGCAGCCAGTGACTCAAAAGACTGGAGAAGCGGGGTGTGTGTGTGTGCACGCGTGCTAAGTTGCTTCAGTGGTGTCCGACTCATGGCAGAAGGTCCGAAATCGAATTTCCACCCTTTCTCTTATTCCTGCTGAACCATAAAGCTATCAGGTGGGTCCCAGAAAATTCTCTAAATACACACAGTGAACAGAATGGGAAGAACTAGAAAATGTGTTCAAGAGGGGCCTTGGGACCCCCAGTCCTAGGCAGGGAGATAGCTCTCCTTTGCTTTAGCTCCTTTACGCCTCTGAGCCAATGGGTGCTCAGATACCAGGAAGTGGATTACCAGTTACAGCCATTCCCCAGAGAGGGGCAGGGGGTGAGAATCCACTTCCTCTCTAAGAGGAGTGGACCCGAAGAAGGGGTCTCCGTTAGCCAGGCAGAAGAATGGATGGGAGGGTGAGAGAGAGGCTGAGACTTTGAAAGAGACTAGATTGTTTTGCATAAGAATACGGAGAAAAGAGATGAAAGAAATGTGAAACCTTCCCGCTTGGGGCGAAAACATACATGAGAAATAGGGATTTTTATTGGGTCCTGTCATAGATCAAAACTGCCTCCCCGGGATTCACAGGGCTTTTCAGTAGAAGACATTTTCAGTAGAATTGACATTATTCATCCAGCTTCTGTCACGTTGGATTTGCTTTCAGGGAAATGATAACAAAGTTCCCGAATCAAGGCGGATGTCGGGTCAAGAACAGAGGCTGCTGGCAGTGCCCAGAATGGTTACAAGAAGGGGCTACTGTGTTCTGCAGCCCTGGAGCCCTTATCTCCCCCTAGACAAAAATGTGCGACCTTCAAAGACAGAGACGGGTTCTCTCTCCCAGGTGAAACCGGAAAGCCTTGTGCTGTTTCAGAAACAAATTCACTCCCAGTTGGCAGGCAGACACCAAAGGACAGTTCATTCAAAGGTAAATTAATCCTTTGCATAAACAACCAAACTTGAATACCCAGACTACTGTGGACCCACATACCCGTTTAAAATCTCTCCCCCGCTTGGTACAATACGCCCCATTCTCTCAGCAGAACAATCTAACTGTTTATCTGAAACCACCTGCGTCTCTGATCCCAGAACTCTGTATTTTCTTAACCATTTCAGGAGAGCTTCCTTCCCAGACAAGATGCGCTTCACCTAATTAAGTCCACCTGGCGGCTCAGACAGTAAAGACTCTGCTGCAATGCAGGAGACCTGGGCTCGGCCCCTGGGTAGTGAAGGTATTCCCTGGAGAAGGGAATGGCTGCCCACTCCAGTCTTCTTGCCTGGAGAATCCCATGGACAGAGGAGCCTGGCGGGCTGCAGTCCCTGGGGTCTCAGTTGGACCAGACTGAGCAACAAGCACACACAGCAATAAAAACAGGAAAAAGGAAATGTTTACCATTTACAATTATGTTAAAGACTTAAAATATCTAGGAGTAAACCTAGCCAAAAACAAACGTATACGACCCCCAACAGAAAACTACAAAATATGACTTAGATAATTAAAGAAAACCTAAATAAGTTGATGGATACATTACACTCATGTTCAATATACTCAGAAGGATGTCAATATATTCAGAAGGATATATTCGGAAGGATGTCAAGTTTTCCCCAGATTGACCAATCGAGTCAATATAATTCCAATCCAAATCCAGCAAAATTTTGTGGAAAGAAACAAGCTCAGTTTAAATTTTATATAGACTTTATTAAAAATGAAGAGCATCTGTTTTTCAAAAAACATCGAGAAAGTGAAAACCCAGGAGGCCTAAACTGACCTTTCTCCAAAGAAGAAAGACAGGCAGTCAACAGGCCCAAGAAAAGACGCTCAACACTGCTAATTATCGGAGAAATGCAAATCGAAACTACATTAAGGTATCAGCTCACGCCAGTCAGACTGGCCACGATCAGACAGCTTACAAACAATAAATGCAGGAGAGGGTGTGGAGAAAGGGAGTCCTCCTAGCTTGCTGATAGGAAGTAAACTGGTGCGGCCACTATGAGAACAGAACGGAAGTTCCTTTAAAAAGTAAAACAGAGCTGGCTACCGTATGATCCAGCAATAGCACTCCTGGGCACATATCTAGACAGAGCCATAATTTGAAAAAATACATGCACTCCAAAGTTGATAGCAGCACTATTTACGATAGTCAAGACATGCAAGCAACTTACGTGCCCATCAGCAGATGAATGGATAAAGAAGATTAAGATATAGCCATAATGGAATATTACTCAGTCATAAGAGAGAATGAAACAGTGGCGTTTGCCACAACGTAGATGGACGTAGATAGTCAAAGTGAAGTCGCTCAGTCGTGTCCGACTCTTTGCGACTCCATGGACTGTAACCCATCAGGCTCCTCTGTCCATGGGATTTTCCAGGCAATAGTACTGGAGTGGATTGCCATTTCCTTCTCCAGCGGATCTTCCTGACCCAGGGATCGAACCCAGGTCTCCCACGGTGTAGACAGATGCTTTACCGTCTGGGCCAGCAGACATAGACGTTATCAAAGGAAGTGAAGTTAGAGAAAAACAAGTATATGATCTCACTTACGCGTGAAATCTAAAATATGATACAAGTGAGCTTACTCATAAAACAGGAACAAACTCACAGACATAGAAAACAATCTTACGGTCACCAGTGGAGAAGGGGTGCAAGAAGCTGGGGGGATAAATCAGGAACTTGGGATTAACAGATACACACTGTTGTTCAGTCACTAAGTCGTGTCCGATTCTTTGCGACCCCATCAACTGCCGCACACCAGGCTTCCCTGTACTTCACTATCACCCGAAGTCTGCTCAAACTCATGTCCATTGAGTCGATGATGCCGTCCAACCCTCTCATCCTCTGCCATCCCCTTCTCCTCCTGCCTTCAATCTTTCCCAGCATCAGGGTATTTTCCAGTGAGTCAGCTCTTCACATCAAGTGGCCAAAGTTTTGGAGCTTCAGCTTCAGCATCAGTCCTTCCAGTGAATAGTCAGGACTGATTTCCTTTAGTATTGGCTGATTTGATCTTGGAATTAACAGACACATCCTACTTTATATAAAAAATAACGAGGAGCTACTGTATAGCACAGGAAACTGTATTCAGTATCTTATAATAACCTATCGTCAAAAAAATGACAGATATGCATAACTGAACCACTTTGCTGAAAATAACATTGCATTGTAAATCAACTATACTTCACACACACACAAAAAGCCCCAGCAAAAATTCGGGACCTCAAAGCCCAGGTGAGCTTCCTTGTTTGGCAACACTCTTGCCACCTATCAATGTCCAGAAGCTAATACATCATGGGGGCTGCGGACGCTTTGTGTTTGGAGCCTCTCAGACACTGCCCTCTGCATCCCTTCTCTTGGATGATTTTAAATCTGTATGCTTTTACTGTAACAGACCATGACTCTGAGGATAGATTTTCAGTAGGTTCTGTGAGTTCTTTACAGAACTATCTGATTTGAGGGTAGGTTCGGGAACCCCTTCGGATTTGCAGTTGGACTCAACTCTCCAACTTTGTAGTTGGACCCTAAGCCTTTGACGTTGATGTCAGAACTCTTGGGACAATTGACTAAACTCTCCCGACGGCCCTAAATTCCCCAGAGGAAGGTACCCAAACACAGAGAGAGGTGGGGAATCGGGGCCAGTGGTTACTCGACTCTGAGCCCTTGCTTTTGTGCCTGAAGGTGATGAGTCATGATGAAGATATCGTCAAGGAATGGGGAAAAAATATCCGAGTAGATTGAAGATCGCGATTAGAAGAAACGCAAAGCCATTCTGCTTTCTGGGCCTGCTCGGGTTATGCACTGAAACTTCCGGGAGCCGTGCACGCCCCTGTGCGGTATTCTGTGACAATGAATGAGATGCTGGAGAAAGATGGGAGGAATAGCTGGTGGCAGGTGGGAGTTAGAGTCATGACCCACAGGACACCCAGGAGTCCCGCCCTGCAGAGGGACTTAGCCTCTCCAGAGCGCATCCCACGCCTTCTCTTTTTTCTTTCTGTTTCTTTTCTTTTTCTTTGTGTTGAGGGTGGGGTTGCCGCAGGTGACTTGTGGGATCTTAGTTCCCCGACCGGGATTGAACCTGGGGCCACGGCAGTGAAAGCATGGAGTTCTAGCCACTGGACCACCAGAGGATTCCTTCTCATGTCTTCTCCACACCTGCCACCACTCTCTCCACACCAAGGCTCCGTCTCAGCTTCAAGAGTCCAGAGGCTGGACTTCCTGCACACAAACAAACTACCTACCGAAAATCCCTCCTGCGTAGTAATTTCCCAGTGTGGCAGGAGACGTGGGGTCTCCAGTCGCCTAGGAAAAGGGCCAAGCCTTCCAGCGGCCCCTTGGAGCGGCACCACCACGGAGTGCACTCTCGTTGGCTCTTCCGGAGCCTCAGACTCCGCCTCAGGAAACCCCAGGACAGAGAAAGAAGCCGGCTTCTCAGATGCAGAGCAGGAAACTCAGCAGCATGAGAAGAAACTGAGATTCTGAGTACCAGGCTGGGGATGGTGGAGAAATTGAAGAGGAACCCAGGCAGAGTGCCAGAGAGCCAGCTGCCAGCCATGGCAGAGCTGTCCCCCAGTCCGGGGCACAGGACCCAGAGCTCACTTCCAATCTCCGTCTCACCCCCGGCGATTTTCTCATGTGCCTCGTGCAAGCCTGCTTCATCCCCACACTCACATAAAATCCCTGATGAGACAGAATCTCCTGTGGCTTATAGGATGGGATTAAAGTGGACTTGCTACGTGGGAAATGCCCTTGATGCAACCCCAGCCTCCGAGTGCAGCACCAGAGAGCTTTCGGGGCAGAAAGGTTCATGAGCCAAATTAAGGCGCTCGAATCGAATGATGTATTCAATTAATAATAGAAATGCATGGAGAATCGAGAGGAAAGGGACAAACTTAGGGAACCATTCAATCAGGAGGAAAGAACCGCACTGCCTGAACCCTGCGTTCAGTGTGCGTCTGTCTGTGTGTGTGTGTATCTCTGTCTGAGTGTCTCTCTGTGTCTCTGTGTGTGTGTGTCTGTCTGTCTGTCTGTGTCTGTGTGTGTATGTCTGTCTGTGTGTGTCTTTCTCTGTCTGTGTGTCTGTGTGTATGAGTCTGTCTATGTGTGTCTGTGTGTCTGTCTGTGTGTGTGTGTCTGTGTGTGTGTGTCTGTGTGTGTATGTCTGTCTGTGTGTGTCTGTCTGTGTCTGTGTGAATCTGTCTGTGTGCGTCTTTCTGTGTCTGCGTGTCTGTCTGTGTGTATCTGTGTGTCTGTGTGTGTGTCTGTGTGTCTGTGTGTGTCTGTGTATGTATGTCTGTCTGTGTGTGTCTTTCTGTGTCTGCGAGTCTGTCTGTGTGAGTCTGTGTGTGTCTGTGTGTGTGAGTCTGTGTGTGTCTGTGTGTGTGTCTGTGTGTGTGTGTCTGTGTCTGTGTGTGTCTGTGTGTGTGTGTCTGTGTCTGTGTGTGTCTGTGTGTGTGTCTGTCTGTGTCTGTCTGTCTGTGTGTCTGTGTGTGTATGTCTGTGTGTGTGTCTTTCTGTGTGTGTGTCTGTCTGTGTCTGTGTGTGTGTCTGTGTGTGTGTCTGTCTGTGTGTGTGTCTGTGTGTGTGTCTGTGTGTCTGTGTGTGTGAGTCTGTGTGTGTCTGTGTGTGTGTCTGTGTGTCTGTGCGTGTGTGTCTGTGTGTGTGTCTGTCTGTGTGTGTGTCTGTGTGTGTGTCTGTCTGTGTGTCTGTGTGTGTATGTCTGTGTGTGTGTCTTTCTGTGTGTCTGTCTGTCTGTGTCTGTGTGTGTGTCTGTGTGTCTGTCTGTCTGTGTCTGTCTGTCTGTGTCTGTGTGTGTGTGTCTGTGTGTGTGTCTGTCTGTGTGTGTGTCTGTGTGTGTGTCTGTGTGTCTGAGTGTGTGTCTGTGTGTGTCTGTGTGTGTGTCTGTGTGTGTGTCTGTCTGTGTCTGTCTGTCTGTGTGTCTGTGTGTGTGTGTCTGTGTGTGTGTCTGTCTGTGTGTGTGTGTCTGTGTGTGTGTCTGTGTGTCTGAGTGTGTGTCTGTGTGTGTGTCTGTGTGTGTGTCTGTGTGTCTTAGTGTGTGTCTGTATGTGTCTGTCTGTCTGTGTCTGTCTGTGTGTGTGTCTGACTCTGTGTGTGTGTGTGTGCGTGCGTGTGCCTCCAACTCCCCTCCTGTCACTCTCTCCTCCTCCTTCTCTGACACGCCCACATTCCCACTGACATACGATCACAAGAACACTGAGCGGAGGGCAGACAAGGACACCGGAGGACGAAGACGCCCGGAGGACGAAGGTGCCCGGAGGACGAAGGTGCCCGGAGGACGAAGGTGCCCGGAGCCAACAGGCGCCCGTCAGAAAAAGGCAGGAGAAAGTAAGCCTCACCCAGAGCTCTAGCTCACCAGCAACTTGCTAAGCAACAGTGCCTTTTAATTCCATGTCTTGGGCAGAAAACAGGTGGGACCAAAAACGGGCATCAGCCAGGGGTGCCAGTCTACAAGCTCACGCGTTTTGAGCGCTTTGAGAAACTGCCTCGTTGCCTCATAAATATGCACCGTTTCACAGTCCTTTCATGCCTTCCTATGAATATTCATCACACATACTCTCTACTTCCTTTCTTGCAGGGTCCTTGGCTCTCTCCTTACTTTCTCTTACATCCTGTGGTGGAATTTTTCTTAAATAATACACACACGCATTGCAGGTCCCTTGGACTGGAGGATGTTCAGCCTGAGGCTCGAGACACAGAAAGCAAAGGGCTGTCACATCTCAGGGCCCCTCGGGCATGACTCAGGTCCCTGCCGCCAGAGAGAAATGGAAAATGAAGTCACAGAAACCCACAGGGAGAAAGGTGGGATATCACAGGTGACCGGAGACAGATCCAGGAGCAGCAGCTGCAAGAAAGACATGCCGGCCACGCAGGGAAACACCCAAGCCTGGGATAACGACAGGGCTAATTTGGGACAAGCAGTCAGTGCCGCTGGAGCTCCAGGAGGTGACAGTCACAAGGAAGGAAGAGCAGGCCAGGGGCCCCGAAGGTGTGATACTGGTCCAGAGCAGGGCGAAAATGAGCGGAGGAACAGGACCCCTCCTGCACTGCTGGTGGAATGTAAGCTGAGGCAGCCACTATGGAGAACAGCACGGAGACTCTAAAAAGCTAGGAGTGAAACCACCGTGTGATCCAGCAATCCCACTCCTGGGCGTACACCCACAGAAAACCGCAGTGCAGAGAGATACATGTGTGCCAGTGTTCATAACAGCACCATTTACAACAGGCAGAACCCGGAAGCCCCCTAGCGGTCCATTAACAGAGGAAAGGATAAAGAGGGTGCCGCTCGTATGCCCAGGGGAATGCTACGCAGCCGTGAAAAAGAAGGGGCTTGAGTCAGTTGTCGTGAGATGGATAAACCTAGAGCCGGCCATACAGTGTGAAGTCACTCAGAAAGAGAAAGACTAACGTGGTACATTAATGCATAAATGTGGAATCTAGAAAAATGGCGCTGATGAGCCTGTTTACAGGGAAGGAATGGAGATGCAGACATAGAGACGGACTGTGGACACAGCAAGGGAAGGAGAGGGTGGGACAAACCGGGAAAGTAGCCGTGACAGACACACACGACCGTGTGTGGAAGAGGCAGCGTGGGGAGCTGCTGCGTAACACAGGGGGCTCAGCCTGCTCAGTGACGACCCGGAGGGTGGGAGGGGAGCGGGCAGAGGCACGGGAGGGAGGGCATACAAATATACGTAGAATTATGGCTGATTCTATCGTTGTGCAACAGAAACCAACACAACATCGTAAAGCAACTATCCTCCAATTAAAAAAATTAGTTTAAAAATGGGGAGAGAGGCAGGCAAAGAGCCCCCAGGGCAACAAGTGACGCTGCGCGGGGTGAGGGCAGCGTACTGCAGACACCCATTCGGAATCCAGCAACAGGCTCCGCGTCTGCTGACAGACAGGACCCCAGGGACTTCCCTGGGGCCCTAGGGGTTACGGTTCCGTGCCTCCAATGTAGGGGGCAGGGCTTCAGTCCCTCGTGGGGGAACTAAAATCCCACACGCCATGCGGTGCAGCAAAAACATAAAGTGAAAAGAAAAAAACCAAATGTAGTTTCAATCATATGCATGTTTAAATGATATTTTTAAATTACATTAAATTAAAAAAAAAAAAAACAGGATTCCATTCCTGCAGGGGTCATAATTCTCCAGGGAAAAGAGTAGGGATTCTCTGGTCAGAATCTGCCGCCAATGAGCAGGACAGGAACCTTATCAAGAACAGTGGGGCTATGGCAAAGTGTAGGATGCTGAAATTGCGTGTGCCTCTCCTTTAAAACATTAGTTCTCTGAACGAGACCCATAATATCGAGTGATTCCAGGATGACTGAACTCCTAGAGTCCGGGAGCTATGGAGGAAGCAAAGATCAAAGGTTTACAGAGCCTGGCTTTGGGTCCTGCCCCTGCCTTGGACTGGTCACATCACTTCCCTGAGCCTCTGTGTTCCCCTCCCATAACATGCGGACAATAATGTTTACTGCTCAGATCTCTGAGGATTTTATGAAGATAAAATGATGAAAAAAAAACATTGCAACATTTTACCAGTTATGTGTTATTACCTGTGATTTGCGGTGAGATCAGAAGAAAGTTAGTGAGCCTCACTGGGGTCTCAGGCTTGTCTTACGAGAGAGGGAGAGATCGCTAACCACCTCTCCGCTGTTCGGGAGACAAACAAAGATAATAGCCTCAGGCCCCTCGGAAGCCGGCGCCGTGTGCGCTCTCAGATGGGTTTCCGTACAGAGCTCAGTCTCAGGAGGCTCACGCTTACTAAGCTTCAGGTGGAGGCCCTCAGGGGGAGACTCCGTGAGTGAAGAGGGTCAGCCCTGGGCTGGGCCCGCGAGGTTCCCAGACCCCAGCACCAATAGGATCTGGGTCTCCAGGCATCACTGTCTGGGTGTCCTGGACCACCCGTCACTGGCTTCCTGCTCAGCCCCTGGGACTATCAAAAATGAGGCAATTCTCACCGGCCTGGGTGGGAAGGCCAGGTAAGAGCTCACCCAGAGGCTTCAGAGGAGGAGACAGCCAAAGGGCCACCAGCCCCTGGAGCCGCTCGGACACACCAACGTCACAGGGAGGGAAGGTCACAGCCCAGGGCCTCCAGACTGGACTCAGGGAGATGGGCCCTGCTCCCCCGCACGTCAGTGAGCTCACAGGTGACCCCCACCTCTCCTCCTGCGCTTCCCGTCTCCCCGCTTACCCTCAAGCGCCCGCTTAGAATTAATAACAAGCCTTGAGTCTAGATCTTCTTTAACTGACAGTGAGGTTAGTCCCAGTCAGCCAAGCATAAGTCGAAAATATCAGTAGGTGAAATGCATTTAATACGCCCATCATACTGAACATCATAGCTTTAGGCCGCTGTGCCTCAGAGGTGCTAAGGACACTTCCATTAGCCAACATTTAAGGAAAGCCATCTAACACATAATCTGTTTTCTAACAGGGCATTGAATAGCTCACGTAGTTTATTGAATATTGTGCTGAAAGTAAAAACCAGAATGATTTCTGGGCCCAGAATGGCTGTAAGTGTATGGGTCATTCTGTAATCACTGCCACCACTCAGAAGCGCAAGAGAGCATCTCACAGCATGTTGAGAGGGCTGGGAAAGACCCTGACTCAAAACGAACAGCATGGCTTCTACTGACTGTGTATTGCTCTTGTATCGTCATAAAGTTCAAGAGGCTTAAGTTGAAACATCATAAGTCAGGGACCAGCTGTATCTACCGTCTGCCAAACACACTGACCAGGGCTTCAAATGCATCATCTTATTCAGTCCCATGGCAACCCTAATGGTAGGTACCACTTTGCAGAAGGAAAATTGAGTGAGGCTAAATCACCTGTCCCGGGTCACAAAAGGACTAAGGGCGGGCTGCTGCTGCTAAGTCACTTCAGTCGTGTCTGACTCTGTGTGACCCCATAGACGGCAGCCCACCAGGCTCCACTGTCCCTGGGAATCTCCAGGCAAGAACACTGGAGTGGGTTGCCATTTCCTTCTCCAATGAATGAAAGTGAAAAGTGAAAGTAAAGTTGCTCAGTTGTGTCTGACCCCTCCGTCCATGGGATTTTCCAGGCAGGAATACTGGGATTCAAATTCAGATCTGGCCAATCCCAAGGTCCATGCTCTTAACTTCTAGGCAATAGCGCTTTCCAGGACCAAGCCGACAGCCTCAGGCTCCAGCAAAGGACTGAAGAAACCCTTCTGAAAAGCAGTAAAATGTTCATCTATTCGGCGGTGCCTTTGCGATGGTTGGGAGATGGGACTGGCTGCAGGAAGAGCGCTGTAGAGTCTCTCTGTCCCCCAGCTGTTCTAGGCCTCTTAGATGTCCGCCATGACTCAGAAGAGCTGGGTTCTCCACGTGATATATTCAAAGTCTGCGTGTCCTCCTGTGTTCTAAGTCTCAGAACCATATGTGATCCAATGACATCTCATCAGTGAGGTAGCCCTTAGCCTTGGTTCTTAAGTTACATACTTCTCTTCTACTCACTTATATAAATATATATATATAACTGGTTCAAGCAAGTGCTGGCTGTGCTCTTTGGACATATGTATGGACCAGAAAGTCCATTAAGGAGGACAGTGAGGTTCGCCCCTGGGCAGTCTTCTCTCTGACACCCTCACACTCAGACTAGGAGAATGTCTGGTTCTCGGGGGCTTTCCCCTCCAGCGAATCATGACACTCCCCTCATCAGCCTCCCAAGTCACTTTCGGATGCTCTCGCCAAATGTGTGGTCCCTTTCTGGATCAGCCTCAACACAGAGTCTTACAAATGGAGAAGCCTCCTCATCTCTGTCCTTCCCCACCAGCAGCCAACTGGCCTAAGAGCCAGATCCACTCAGGCTGCTAGTCAGAGTGTCTCAGACCCTAATCAAAACAGGACTCAGCTGTGGATCCTGTGAAAATGCTGGCGGGCTGGGAGGAGCCAGACTGTCTTTCTCAGGAGCACCCAGAGATGCCAGTCTCTCTTTGGTAACCAGATGCTGGAGGTCAGTGCCCACGTTTCGTGAACATGGGTTCCATCTGGCCAGGAGGAAAAAGAAAATGAAGCAAGAGGAAGGCAAGCAAGGCCCCTCCCAGAACCACCAATTTTCTTCTTCCCCCAAAAAAGGGAATGGTGGAAAGTCCAGCAAGACAGGAAGCTCTCTGAATGGGAACTGAATCAGAGGCTGTATGCTAATATTTTTATTGTGAGTTTCATGACGCTTCACCAAGCACTTCCCTGGTGGCTCAGACAGTAAAGCATCCGCCTCCAGTGCGGGAGACCCAGGTTCAACCAAGGGTCGAGAAGATCTCCTGGAGAAGGGAATGGCAACCCACTCCAGTACTCTTGCCTGGAAAATCCCATGGACAGAGGAGCCTGGTGGGCTACAGTCCATGGGGTTGCAAAGAGTCAGACACAACTGAGCGACTTCACTTCATGACTCTAGATTCCAAATTGCTTTACTCTAAAGGCACTTTAAGACAAGTACTGTTGGTAACTATAAAAGAGAAGCAACAACCTAAATATCCCTCAGCAGGAGACTTCTTAAAAGGGAACATTTATAATATATCTTTGGGGAAAAAGTGGGCCACACTTAATTACTAACATGGAAAGATCTCCAAAATATGTGGCCTAAAAAGAAAAACAAGATTCAGAACAATGGGCATGGCTTGCTGCCATTTGTGTATTTTAGAAGAAAAGGAGTATATATACACACCTGATCGCTCATCTAAGCAATGACTGGCCATGGACAAATCCACAAGACCCTGGTAGATTTTAAGAAGACAGGTGAGTGACTGGAGACTCATAAGCAAGAGGATAGGAGGGCTTATTTTCACTGTAGTCTCTTCTGAATTTTGTATCATAGAAACCTATTTCCATTCAAAACGAAAACAGGAATTAAAATTGAAAGGTAATCGCCTTGTCCTCACTGTACCTCCATCCACCCCGAAATTCAATGAAACTGACTCACTCACCATTTTCATGTACCCTCTCGGTGAGTTCCCAGCTGAGTCAGCTCTTGGAAAGGGGTCAGAGGAGCTCTGCCTCGGGTCATTGCTGGGGAGACGCTGAGAGGTGTGGCCTCAGAGGCTGGACGCTGTTGGGGCCCTGACTTCCCTTATGGGAGCCAAGAGATCGTCCACAGAGGGTAGGAACTGTCAATTGAGTCCTCTGGAAGTGGAAGAAAGGCCACACACCCAGGTCAGCCTAGGAGGCTGAAGGCTGGGTGAAGGGTGAAAGGCCAGGATCCTCCTGTAATCTGAGGGCTGAGCTGGAATCGACATCTGAAACCCAAGGTGGGAGAACAATGACTTCCTTGAAAGGCCTTCTTGTAAGGAGCTCATACCATAGGACACGTTCTGTTCTGAGTTATTTGTAGTTTCGGCGTCTGGCTTAGGCTGCCTGAATTAATAGGTTTTACTGTTCTTCTCTGGGTTTCCCCGGTGGCTCAGTCAGTAAAGAATCTGCCTGAAATCTGGGAGACCTGGGTTGGATCCCTGGGCTGGGATGATCCCCTGGAGGATGACATGGCACCCCACTCCAGTATTCTTGCCTGGAGAATGCCCATGGACAGAGAAGCCTGGCCGGCTGTGGTCCGTGGCATCATAAAGAGTCAGACACGGCTGAGTGAGCAAGCACAGCACAGCACTCCTCTTCTCTGGTTACCCTACACCATCTCTCGACTCTCATGAAGTTATTTCCCAGCCGCTGTTCTTTGCTTTCTTTCCAGAGGCTGTGATTCCTACCCAGTAAAGAGGGGATGATGTCAGGGCCTCTCTCTATGCCCATCCAGGTTCAAACATGAGGTCATCCATTTGGGACCTCAAGCAGGTTACTCACCGCTCAGATGAGGTCAGGGTAGAAGGGGGCACCCAGCCTGGAGATCAGCCCAGAGCAGACATTCGACGAATATTTGTCTCCGCCATCATAATATTTCCTCCTCCCTCCACCACCAGCCAGGATTATTATAAGCACCTCATTCTTTTCAAAGTCCCTCTGTCTTTACCATCTGTGAATCTCTAAACCCAGTCAAGAGCTGTCCTTTGCACTTTGCAGATGAGTCCATAGGACCCAGCTTTCTCCAAGTGACTTGCCAGGATCACGTCACCAAGTGTGGAAGAATGGGAAGCAGACCCACATCAGGCAGGTCACTGAGTGTGATAATCTCTGGGTCCATCCCTGTTGCTGGGATTATTTCATTCTTTTTTTATGGCTGAGTAATATTGGATGGGCATTTTTTTATGTTAAAGTATGGTCCAATTAACTCAGCTAAAAGAGTATCTGTGAAATTCAGGGGAGAGAGGAAAGGAACAGACCTCAAGCTGTATACAGAGAGACCCAAGGATATTCCAAGGGGATAATATAGAATTTGTGAGAACTTAGGCATTTGCAATAATGTAGAAGTAAGCTGTTCAGATTGGCTAAAGGGTAAACGGAGAGCAGGGTAGCATGGGGGTGTTTCACAGCGAACATCTGAAAGATAAGTAATTTAGACATCGTCTTAAGAGGGACACAGAACACTTAGCACACACTGTGTGACATCACACATGTGACATCACACAGTGACATCACCATACATCACAAAGCCGGGTTGTGACATCATGGGATTTGTGCGGGATTTGGAGAGCAGTCTGCCACTAAGGAGAAGGGATTCTTCAGTTGTTCAGTTCCCAGTTCAGTCACTCAGTCATGTCCAAATCTTGTGACCCCATGGACTGCAGCACGCCAAGCCTCCCTGTCCATCACCGCCTCCCAGGGTTTACTCAAACTCACGTCCATTGAGTCAGTGATGCCATCAACCATCTCATCCTCTGTCGTCCCCTTCTCCTCCTGCCCTCAATCTTTCCCAGCATCAGGGTCGTCCTCAATGAGTCAGTTTTCCAATGAGTCAGCTCTTCCCATCAGGTGGCCAAAGTATTGGAGTTTCAGCTTCAGCATCATTCCTTCCAATGAATATTCAGGACTGATTTCCTTTAGTATGGACTAGTTGGATTTCCTTTCAGTCCAAGGGACTCTCCAGAGTCTTCTCCAACACCACAGTCAAAAGCATCATTCTTCAGCTCTCAGCTTTCTCTATAGTCCAACTCTCACATCCATACATGACCACGGGAAAAACCACAGCCTTGCCTAGACAGACCTTTGTTGCAAAGTAATGTCTCTGCTTTTGAATATACTATCTAGGTTGGTCACAACTTTCCTTCCAAGGAGTAAGCATCTTTTAATTTCATGGCTGCAGTCACCATCTGCACTGATTTTGGAGCCCAGAAAAATAATGTTCCTTTGGTATCTTTAACTTTCTTGAAGCGATCTTTAGTCTCTCCCATTCTATTGTTTTCTTCTATTTCTTTGCACTGATCACTGAGGAAAGCTTTCTTATCTCTCCTTGCTGTTCTTTGGAACTCTGCATTCAAATGGGTCTATCTTTCCTTTTCTCCTTTGCTTCTCTGGCTTCCCTTCTTTTCACAGTTATTTGTAAGGCCTCCTCAGACAGCCATTTTGCTTTCTTGCATTTCTTTTCCTTGGAGATGGTCTTGATCCCTGTCTCCTGCACAACGCCATGAACCTCCATCCATAGTTCTTCCAGCACTCTATCAGATCTAGTCCCTTAAATCTATTTCTCACTTCCACTGTATAATCATAAGGGATTTGATTTAGGTCATACCTAACTGGTCTAGTGGTTTTCCCCACTTTTCTTCAATTTAAATCTGAATTCGGCAATAAGGAGTTCATGATCTGAGCCACAGTCAGCTCCCAGTCTTTTTTTGCTAACTGTATTGAGCTTCTCCATCTTTGGCTGCAAAGAATATAATCAATCTGATTTCAGTGTTGACCATCTGGTGATGTTCATGTGTAGAGTCTTTTCTTGTGTTGTTGGAAGACACTGTTTGTTATGACAAGGGTGCTCTCTTGGCAAAACTGTTAGCCTTTGCCTTGCTTCAGTCTGTACTCCAAGGCCAAATTTGCCTGTTACTCCAGATGTTTCTTGACTTCCTACTTTTGCATTCCAGTCCCCTATAATGAAAAGGACATCTTTTTTCACTGTTAGTTCCAGAAGGTCTTGTAGGTCTCCACAGAACCATTCAGCTTCTTCAGTGTTACTGGTCGGGGCATAGACTTGGATTACCATGATATTGAATGGTTTGCCTTGGAGACGAACAGAAATCATTCTGTCAATTTTGAGATTGCATCCAAGTACTGCATTTCAGACTCTTGTTGACCACGATGGCTACTCCATTTCTTCTAAGGGATTCCTGCCCACAGTAGTGGATATAATGGTCATCTGAGTTAAATTCACCCATTCCAATCCATTTTAGTTTGCTGATTCCTAGAATGTCAACATTCACTCTTGCCATCTCCTGTTTGACCACTTCCAATTTGCCTTGATTCATGGACCTAACATTTCAGGTTCCTATGCAATATTGCTCTTTACAGCATCGGACCTTGCTTCTATTACCAGTCACATCCACAGCTGGGTGTTGTTTTTGCTTTGGCTCCATCCCTTCATTCTTTCTGGAGTTATTTCTCCACTGATTTCCAGTAGCATGTTGGGCACCTACTCACCTGGGGAGTTCCTCTTTCACTATCCTATTTTTTTGACTTTTCACACTGTTTGTGGGGTTCTCAAGGCAAGAATACTGAAGTGGTTTGCCATTCCCTTCTCCAGTGGACCACACTTTGTCAGAGCTCTCCACCATGACCTGTCCATCTTGGGTGGCCCCACACAGCATGGGTCATAAGTTCATTAAGTTAGACGAGGCTGTGGTCCATGTGATTAGATTGGTTAGTTTTCTGTGATTGTGGTATCCATTCTGTCTGCCCTCTGATGGAGAAGGATAAGAGGCTTATGGAAGCTTCCTGATGGGAGAGACTGACTGAGGGGGAAACTGGGTCTTGTTCTGATGGGTGGGGCCATGTTCAGTAAATCTTTAATCCAATTTTTCCCTCGTGGCTCAGATGGTAAAGCATCTGCCTGCAATGAGGGAGACCCGGCTTCGATCCCTGGGTCGGGAAGATCCCCTGGAGAAGGAAATGGCACCCCGCTCCAGTATTCTTGCCTGGAAAATCCCATGGACAGAGGAGCCTGGTAGGCTACAGTCCACAGGGTCACAAAGAGTCCGAAACAACTGAGCAACTTCACTTTCAACTTCACCTCACTTTCTGTTGATGGATGAAGCGGTGTTCCCTCCCTGCTATTTACTGGGGCCAACTATAGTGGAGGTAACGAAGACAATGGTGACCTCTTTCCAAAGATCCCATGCACGTGCTGCTATGCTCCGTGCCCCCAGCCCCGCAGCAGGCCACTGCCAACCCACACCTCCTCTGGAGATTCCTGGAGACTCACAGGCAAGTCTGGGTCAGTCTCTTGTGGGGTCACTGCTCCTTTCTCCTGGGTCCGATTGCTCAAGGTTCTGTTTGTGCCCTCCAAGAGTCTCTTTCCAAGTCCTGTGTAAGTTCTGGCAGCTCTATGGTGAGGTGAGTAGGAGATATTAAAGGCTATGGGCTTCCCAGATGGTGCAGTGGTGAAGAACCCACCTGTCAACGGAGGAGGTACAAGAGACAAGGGTCTGATCCCTGGGTCAGGAAGATCCCACGGAGTTGGTAATGGCAACCTATTTCAGTATTCTTGCCAGGGAAATCTTGTGGACAGAGATCCCGGTGGTCCACGGTCCATGGGATCGCAAAGAGATGGACATCACTGAGCAACTGGGCACACGGACATTGAAGGGTACCCCTTGGATGAGAGAGTTAACATTCTTGTTTCTCTTCTTCTTTGTCATGTGGGAAACACACCAGTGGAATGGCCTCGGGACAGAACCACACCACAGTGCCCAGACTCATCCTGCTGGGGCTCACAGACCAGGCAGACCAAAAGCAGCTCCTCTTTGCCACCTTCCTGCTGATCTACTTGGTGACTCTGGTGGCAACCTGGGCCTCATAGATGTCATCCGGGCCAGCACCACCCTCCACACCCCCATGTACTTCCTCCTGAGCCTGCTTTCCTTCCTTGACGTCTGCAGTTCCTCCTTGTTCACCCCCAGGCTGCTGATCAGCTTCCTCACTGCTGACCAGTCCATCTCCTTCGAGGGCTGCGTGGTCCAGATGGCCCTCATGACCCTCCACGGCTCTGGGGAGTGTGTGCTCTTGTCCATCATGGCCTATGACCGATTTCTGGCCATCTGCCCCCCTCTCCTCTACCACAGCATCATATCCAAGCATTTGTGTGTCCAGCTGGTGGGGCTCACCTATGCTGTGGGGGCTTTCATTTCAGCAGTGCAGACCGGGAATGCCTTCAGCTTGCCCTACTGTGCTCCAAACATCATTGACCATTACTCCTGTGACTTCCCCCCCGTGCTCCAGCTGGCCTGCTCAGACACCACTGTGGCCAACGTCATCTTGCTCATCTTTTCCACCTTGATCACTGCCCCCACAGTCTCAGTCATCTCGGTCTCTTACACCTACATCCTGGTCACCATCTGTAGGATGAGGTCCCTGGAGGCCCAGCGGAAGGCCTTTTCCACCTGTGCCTCCCACCTCACTGCCCTCTGCCTTTTCTATGGGTCCGTGTTCCTTGTGTATCTCCAACACAACCCAGAAAGTGTTTCAGCCTACAACAAGCTCCTCTCTGTGTTCTACACCATCGTGATCCCCACGCTGAACCCGCCGGTCTACAGCCTAAGGAATAAAGATGTCAAGGCTGCTGTGCTCCTAAGGGTTCTTAACCTAAGGAGAAAGAGAATTTGTTAGAGAGGCCTCCAAAGACCATAGCATAGAAGAGAAGCCTAGAGAACCCAGCCAGGACAAGAACCAAGAGCGGCAAGACACAGCCAAGCCCCTGCCACAGGGTCGTCTGTGCACGATGCCACCATAAGGAGCTTCACCTCTGTGCGTTCTCCAGGACTGTGGCTGCAATTACTGCCCTGAGCTTTCAGCACCACTCAGCGCTGGACAGAGCCACCTGTTCTAGCCACCACACCACCCTCTATAGCATCCAACCACATCTCCTGCTGATCCTAGACCTTTCATCACCTCCTCGAGGCTCAGGTCCTAAGCAGGAGCATTCACCTGTCTGGCAGCATAGCTATTCTATAGCTCTTTTTAGAAGGTCTGTAACATTTGTTTCTGAAAAGTTCACATGTGCATAATACGAAAGCAAAAAGCACAGAAGCAAAAAACAAAGTCATTCATAACCACAAGCAGTTCACCATCTGACATGTCCTTCCAGGTGTCATTTGTGCATTTTCACAACTAAGCATCCGTATTCATGTCATTAAGATCATGCAGTTACATAT
This sequence comes from Capra hircus, assembly GCF_001704415.2. Lineage (NCBI taxonomy): Eukaryota > Metazoa > Chordata > Mammalia > Artiodactyla > Bovidae > Capra > Capra hircus. The sequence continues at coordinate 2,162,049 of NC_030822.1, forward strand.
CATACTGTTATACACATCAGGAATATTAACCATTTCAAAGTCCCAAAGCTCTAAGTATTCTGGTAACCAAGAATACACTGCACCAACTCAATCTGGAAGGGGAAAAAAAATGCAATCCTGCCTTTCTTGGCCTATTCTATATCTCTTGATGTATTAACCACATTCAGCATAGATAGCACACAGATACTCATCTTCTCCATCCGTGCTTTTATCTTTCAGAGCCCCGGGAGGTAGAAGGGGGAGCTAGACTCTATCTGCTTCCTGTTTTGAGAGTTCTCAAATATAGAAAGCCTCATTGAATGCCAAACAGTGAAAACAACATGTTTCAACCAAAGCGACCTTCCCCATAAGGCTCTACAAGGTATGTTGCCCTTCTGAATAAACGCTACTGAAGAAATAATCTACGTGGTGTTCAACTACAGAAGGAAGAGAGTAGTCACTCGACTTTGCAGCAGAGAATGGAGGCCCCAGTACAGAAATCCCTAATTAGTCTTGGACTAAAATGTGCTCTAAAGCGGTAGCAAGCTATCGTTTCTATGCAAACAACCAATGAAGCAATATTACAGACCGAAGACCATATAACTGTTTTCAATCAGAAACTATCTGTATGTTTTTAGATAAAACCCTTCTTTTATTGAAACAGACATCAGTCTTACTGATTTAAGAGAAGGAAAAGGAGGTACAATTTACTGTGAAACCCAGATGTCAGCTGAGGCTCCATATCTTTGGAGGATTCAGATGAAATTAGCTTGAACCCCAGTCCAGGGTGGAGGTGTCCCCACACTCCTGCAAACACTCCTGGGGCCTTGGAAATGGCAGGAAAGGGCTGTGAATGTGTTTGTGCTTTGCCGGCTCACCTCAGTCCCAGTTCCTTGATCCACTGAATGGCTTCAGTTTATGACTCATTCGGGGACAGGAAGAAAAGCATGGGATCAGGAATGCGCACGATATAAATGAGGAAATGGGGAAAAACAAACTCTGACCATTTTAGGTTCTGATAGGGAGGGGAAAGGGCAGACTTAGGCAGGTTGCGTTGTGGGCCACAGAGCTGGGCTTCAGCCCTGTGAAGAAGCCGAAGAGACTGCACCTCTCCCAGACAAAATGTTCACCTGTAAACTCACAGATGCCAAAGTGAAATGTTTTCCTAAAAAACTCGTTAACCCACGGGTGCACCTACTGATCAATGCCGAGCAATCATGCTGGAATCACCTCCCAGCTTTATGTACAGGTTTCAGATCACTTTTCGTAACTTGCTGTCTAGGCTTCTCCAGAGAAGCAGAACCAACAGGACATATACAGAGAGATAAAAATGGAGATTTATTATAAGAGCTGGCTCATGCAGTTATGAAAGCTGAGATCCACAATCTGCCATCTGCAAGCTGCAGAAGCGGGAGAAGATGGTGCTGTAATTCGGTCTGAATCCAGAAGCCTAAAAGCCAGGGGCCACCGATGGAAGCCGGGGTGGGCGTCCGAAGGCTCGGGAACCAGGAAGAGCCATGTCTGAGAGCAGAACTCCCAGCTCCAACCAAAACAGCCGAGTCGCCCCTTCTTGACCCTTTTGGTCTAGTCAGGCCCTCAAATGACTGACTGATGCCCACTCACACTGGTGAGGGTCATCTTCTTTACTCAGTCCCCAATTATAATGCTGATCTCTTCTAGAAACCCTTCACAGATGCCCAGAAACGTTTTATGAGCTCTCGAAGCGTTCTTTTGCTTGGCCAAATCGACACATAAAATTAACCATCACACAAACTAAGAAGAGAGCAAGATCCGGCCAGTCTCCTACCATCTCAGACTCAGGAGGTTAGGGATGCAATCGTTCCATGAAATAAGCCATTCGCTTAACAAGAAAGTTTTCTTTGAACGATAATTTCCCTTTGAGCCAAGGAGGCACAGGGGACCAGGGAGGCAAGAGAAGGGTGCCAGCCCCTCCTCACTGCCCTGTAATCCCAGACTCTGCCTCCTAACTTCACCAGTTGCTGAGTGAAGTTTGCCTCAAAGCCCTAGGCAACCAGGTCACAGGCTAAGAAGTAAACAGCTTCCCCAGAAATTTGGCTGGTGAGAATCGGAGGGAAGGCAAGGCAGAGGGCTGAGTGCGGGAGCAGCTGACACCACGGCACATCTGCCAGGGAGACCAGGCATCCAGCTCCTACAGCCCCACACACCCTGCCCTCTGCAAACGCAGCCCAGCTCCCTCCTCCTCTGCCTTCACCCAAGACCATCTGGACACGACACAGCAAGAGTCTGCTGGAAGACTGGAAGCTTCAGTCAAAGTGTTACCTCTCTCAAGAGCATTTGAATTGAATTTTTCTTTACACATCTTCAGAGCACCCAGAGCCCACAAAGTACCTGAAGATCTAGAACGTTCCATCGGGTGGAAGTGAAGCTAACGTTAGGGGCAGATCAAGCCATAAGTGCTGAAACAAAGACCAGTTTGTGGTCCCGACCAGGCAGCCAAAGCGCTGGGCTACAGTGGATCAAGGTCTCTGCCAATGGTCAGTGCTGAATGAGTGGTGACTGCTTCCGTCACCTGAGAAAAGTTGGCCTTGCTGGACCTCAGGTCTATTCAATGTGGAACAGAGATGACCTCTAAAGTCTCCTGTTTACAGATGGAAAGGGGATAAATCACTTTGAATCTCCTAGACATTCATCATGTTCTCAAGCATCTCAAATTCATTTAAACTAACTTCATGGGAAATAGATGGGGAAACAGTGGAAACAGTGTCAGACTTTATTTTTGGGGGGCTCCAAAAATCACTGCAGATGGTGACTACAGCCAAGAAATTAAAGACGCTTACTCCTTGGAAGGAAAGTTATGACCAACCTAGATAGCATATTCAAAAGCAGAGACATTACTTTGCCAACAAAGGTCTGTCTAGTCAAGGCTATGGTTTTTCCAATGGTCATGTATTGATGTGAGAGTTGGACTGTGAAGAAAGCTGAGTGCCGAAGAATTGATGCTTTTGAACTGTGGTGTTGGAGAAGACACTTGAGAGTCCCTTGAACTCCAAGGAGATCCAACCAGTCCATCGTAAAGGAGATCAGTCCTGGGTGTTCATTGGAAGGACTGATGCTGAAGCTGAAACTCCAATACTTTGGCCACCTCATGCGAAGAGCTGACTCATTGAAAAAGACCCTGATCCTGGGAGGGATTGGGGGCTGGAGGAGAAGGGGATGACAGAGGATGAGATGGCTGGATTGCATCACCGACTCGATGGACATGAGTTTGGGTGGGCTCTGGGGGATGGTGATGGACAGGGAGGCCTGGCGTGCTGTGATTCATGGGGTCGCAAAGAGTCGGACACGACTGAGCGACTGAACTGAACTGAACTGAACTGAACCCTAAAGGACTTCCTGGGCTTCCAGGTGGCTCAGGGGCAAAGACTCCGAGTGCCAGTACAGGAGACACAGGCTCAGTCGCCGGGTCGGGAAGATCCCCTGGAGAAGGGAATGGCCACCCACTCCAGTGCTCTTGCTGGGAAATCCCATGCACAGAGGAGCCTGGCGGGCTACCGTCCCTGGGGTCACAACGAGGCGGACACGGCTTAGAGAGTAAACAGCAGGAGCAAAGGTCTTCAAGGGAGGGACACTGCAGTGAGGTGGGGACTCAGCCTGGCACCGGGGCCTTCAGTGGGAAACCCAGCCTCTCCAGTGGCTGACAGCTTCACTCACCAAGTGCGATGCTCTCAAGACACCACCCCAAGGGACAACCTGGGGCAAGATGGCAGGAACCAAAATGAGGTGAGAGGCCTTCCTTTGCAGAAAGAATTCGAGACAGGCTGAGGCCGTTTCCAGCTGGAGCTGCTCAGAGACAGCCAGCATCACAAGGAGAGCAGACGGTTATATCCCCTCCGGAAGATCCTCGGATCCCTCTAGGGCAGAGCCACCCTGCCTTCTCCACAGGACACTGAACGCTGGCCACACCCACACCTGTTTCATCCCTCCCCCACTCTGGAACCTCAGAGAAACCGGCCAGTCCCAAGGAGCTGAGTTAGATGGGAAGCAAGCCTGACTCATTGGAGCCAACTCATTGCAAAAGAACCCGATGATGGGAAATACCGAAGGCAAAGGAGAAGGGGGCGGCAGAGGATGAGATGGCTGGACAGCACCACGGACTCAATGGACCCGAATCTAAGCAAACTCAGGGACAGAGGAGCCTAGCAGGCTACAGCCCATGAGGCCCGGAAGAGTCGGCATGACTTGGCCGCTGAACAGCAGCAGCAGACGCCTGACTCGCAGTCAGGGTGTGGAGGCTGGATTTGCCCATGGAGGGGGCCCGGTCAACCTCAGACCCCTGTTCTTCTACTCTGAAATGCATGTTAAAATGATGTCTGATAATCTGAGACTGAGGTGTCAAGGCCAGCCCTCCAGAGTCAGTATCACCCAGACAGCCCTATGCCCCACAAGCGCTGCGCTCGAAGCAGGGCCTCGAAGCCTGAACAGTGGGCCCCCCTCGGGGGTTGCTACTGCCTCCAGCGGCCGGTGTGCTGTTCTACGCGCCTGCGCTTCAGAGCTCAAAACTGCCACTCCTCGTAAAAATGACCCAATCACGGAATTTACAAAGCCGTCCGTAAAACAAATGATGTTAGCAAGACCAGCAGGCTCTTAAATCGTGCTCAGGGAAGGCCAGAGACAGACCTGAGGGCCGGCAGGCGGGATAGGATCCTTCGAATTTCTCATCAGTCCCCTCCGACACCTCTGTCTTCATGCCTCTCTCCACCTCCGACTCCCAGCACAGGGGTTGGGCTCAGACGTTTGCCCCCAGGGTGCGAGGCCGCCCGGGCTGCTCCGTCCCTGGGTGCCCACGGCGGGACTCCTGGGGAAGCCAGAGCGGTCACTCGGTGTGACCACCGCAACCCACGGCTAAATCCAACTCAACGTGAGCCCAGGGTTCAGCATCTGCTGGAGACCAGTGGCTCCAGCTTATTGATCGCCAGTCTGCCGTGGGGCTGACAGCCGCTCACAGACGTGACAAGGGCCAGAGCATCCCCTCCAGAACGCAGTTGAGCTGGTCCGCCTTCTTTCTCAAGCTCCAGAGGCGCCTGCATTTCAAGGAGCCTGGAGACTCCTTCCTCTCATCCGAAGCTCAGGCTGGAGGGATCCTGCTAGTACTTTTCCTCAAAGGCCCAATTTCTCAGCCTTCGCTTCTGCAACCCAATATTTGCTTCACGGTAAACTCTGCCATTTTTCCTGCATGTTTCTCCTGGGGACCCATCCTCTGTGCAACATGAAGCTCAGAACACGCAGCTGGGAAAGTGACAAAGCCGTGCGAATATTCCCTGACGTGGCAGGGGGGGTGGTCTTCTAATGCACTTGCATCACACGTGTGTGTTACGTCTGGGGCAAACCTGAGGAAAGAACCAGGTCCACTGGCCAGTCCCCCAGTACAAGGACAGTATTAGAGACCACGCTGGAGGGACTTCCCTGGTGGTCCAGGGGTTAAAAATCTGCCTTCCCATCCAGGGGACACAGGTTCGATCCCTGGCAGGGGGACTAAGATCCCACACGCCACAGGCAGCTGAGCCAGCACCGTCCACCTGCTGCAGCGCCCACCCAGCGCAGCCAAAGAGGGAAACTAAATGAAAAGCAAAGCTGCGCTTAGCTCGGGTGCGAGCCTCCAAGAGACGGCCAAGGGCGGAGGCAGGGGCCCCTTTGCCCCCTCGTCTCTGACCCGGTAGGAGTGAAACCTTACCCAGAGCTTCACTTAAAATCCTGCCTTAATTACAGCTGACGTTTATCAAACACCTTCTGTCTACGAGGCACTGTGTCTCCATTTCCTCCCAAAATTCTACCGACAACCGTCATGAGGCACAAACGCCGGATAGCCCCATTCTTAAGATAAGAAAACTGAGTCACAGAAGGGTAAGATAACCTGCCCGGGGTCACACACTGAGAAGCAGCAGAATCAAGATTGGAACAGACCCGGGAACGTCCCACCGCTACGTTGTCTGCACTATGTAGGAAGTATTCTGTGGACACGCAAAGCGAAGAGTCTCCAAGGATGGAGACTATTAGCTCCCTCCTTCTCGGAAAGTCCAGGCGCTCCTCCCATCAAGCCTGGGGTCAGGGGAGGTCTGCGCCCCGTAGAGTCTGCTCTAGTCTTGTGACTAGGATCGCCAGATTTGGCAGATAAGAATACAGATGCCCACTTAAAATTGAATTTCAGATAAGCAATGAATAGTTTTTCAGATTACGTGTATCTCAATATTGCATGGGACACAAGCCAAAACTGATCGCTCATCTGACATTAAAGCTTAGCTGGGCACCAGGTGTGGATTGCTGTATCTTTTGGCGACACCGTGAAGCAGGCAGGATCTTAGCTTCCTGACCGAGGACCGAACCCGCGCCACCTGCCTTGGAAGCGCAGAGTCCTCCAGGGACGTCCCAGCAGCTATGTTTTACTGGACGGCTCCCCGCGTGCCTTACTTTGACCAATAACAAACCGTAGGCATGACCGTGGGCCAGTCCCAAGCCCCAAGAGGGCGGCTGGTTTCCAGCTCCTCGTCTCAGAAGCCCGCCCTGCCGCCACTGTGCTGTGGGCCAGCCCAGCCAGCCGCGGGGAAGCGCCCCATGGGAAGCTCTGAGCCCCCGACACTGGGTCAGGCCACAGCCTGGCAGGACAGCCCAGCTTCCAGCTTTGTGTGGCTGAGGCAGTGACCTCCGTCTGTACCAGGAGAAGGGGAAGAGCAATGTGCCCCAAGCCCCTAACCCCCAGAACTGTGAGAAAGAGCAGATCATCATATTTATAAGATACACATGTTAGGGAGCTTTCTTATATAGCAAAGAGATAACCAAGATAACCCTTAACAGATCATCCTTGAATTATTCTGCCCTGAGTCCCCAGACCTCGCGCGGTCCCGGGCGGTGGCTCCATCAGGCTTGGTCCCTACGAGCCTGTGCAGTCTGATCCAGTCTCATGCTGCCTGTTCCTTAGGGAGGCAGTGTCTTCTTGAGGTTCAGAGGATGGACTTTGAAGACAGCCAGACCCAGGACTGGATCCCAGCTCTGTCCCACAGAGCTCTATGACCTTGGTCTCTTGGCCTGAAAAATGAGTCTGTCAATATTAACTACCTCATGAGGCGGTCTGTGAGGATGAAAGGAGATTTAATGTCTATAAAGAGCTCAGAACAGCGCCAGGCCCTTAATTAGCATTCCGCACATATTAGCTGTTGTTATTAGTCATCCTCACACTGAATAATTTCTCTAACCTGTGTTATTCTATAATTTTACCTGCCTTATTATTTCTATCCAGGGGAGAAAGTTTAATGAAGTCCCAAAATGCGGCATCACAAGGGTGGCAGACCACCGCCACAGGGCCAGCTCTCCACGAGAGGAGACCCCGGCCCGGGAAACACTGACGCGTCCAGCCTGGCTAAGCCCCTCTCCACCACGCCAGCCGCTTCCCAGGCGCAGCTGTCCCTGAGAAAGCACAGGCCACATAGATCTACGGGGTAATGAATCGACCTCCTCAGCCACCCAGTCACTCTCCCAGATTTCTGTCTTTCTCTTTCCCCGTGAACCAGACATGCTGAGACAGAAGACTGTGGATCTGGGAGAGCATACGATGAAACAGAAGATACAGGGGTTGTGGAATCAACACAGGACCGGGGCCCGAGTCTGGTTTCGCCACATACAATCTAGCGTAATCTGTAAACAAGACAGTTGTGTAAAGATTAAATACATGGCAGAAAGCTTTGCAGATAGCGTGGTTTGTAGTAGATGACCCCTGGAGACCAGTTTCCCCACTTCTTCTAGGATTGTGCACTCTGGGCGTTGAAAGGACATGGGCTGCTGGTATCAAGATGTGGTCGTGCAAGATGACCTCTTCCTTTTGCCCTTCTGTGGGCCCAGAGTCGTCAATCAGCACGTCTGTGGCCTCTGGCTCTCTGCCCAACCTCCAGCTCGCCTGTGTCGACATTGCCAGGCTGAGACCATCCTCTTCCTTTGCTCTGCTTCATTATCACCGTCATCCTAGTCACATTCAGAAGGATACATTCCCTGAAAGCCCAAAGCAAAACTCAGGTCTCAAGACGGTGGGTTAAGCCCTCCAGCAGGACAGAGCCAGGACAAGTAACCAGAACCTGGAGAGCAGAGGAACCCTAAGCAAGGATGAGCCAAGGGCCAGATACCAGGAGAAGAAGGATAAGATTTTTCAAAACCCAGGTCAAGTGAAGAAAGGCAGCATCTTGAGTGAAATCGGGGTCAGGCATGAGCTTAGACCAATAAGCACTGTCCTTGGGGGCAAGACGTAGGTCAGGTTTCTTGTCCTTAAGGCCACTGGAAGTCACAGCTAGCTTGTGAGGAGCCAGACTCAGAGGAAGGGGGTATTTCAGATCCCTCCAGACTCCTGCTTATGTACAAAATGTGTTTGGAGTTAAGCTTCTTTGAGGGATTCCCAAATGATAAAGAACTCACTTGCCAAGTCAGGAGACAAAAGATGCATGTCTGACCCCTGGGTCAGGAAGATCCCCTGGGGGAGGGCATGGCAACCCAGTCCAGTGTTCTTGCCTGGAGAACCCCATGGATGGAGGAGCCTGGTGGGTGACAGTCCGTGGGGTCACAAAGAGTCGGACACGACTGAAGAGCTTAGCTCGCACGCGTACAAGCTTCTTTGAAAGACCTGGCCTGTCCTATTCTGGCGCCTGACCTTGACCTCTCCTCCACATCTCTCCTGCCCCCGATTAAAGGCAGTGGCCAAAGGCAACACTTCAGAGGCTGCAGTGACGTGTACTCTGATTCAACACCCGTTTCCTCCCCAGCCCCTGCTTGTTCTCCGCTCCCAGGACAGCAGACAGATGTGAGCACATTTGTCCCTGGGACAGAGCTGAATGATTTCCGCGGAGTTACAGTCCTACACACTCCGCTCGCCGTCATTATCTGGCTGTGTCTCTGGCTTCCCCAAATACACCGCAGGCTCTCGGAAGCAGGAACCAACGCTCGTATTTCATTCGTGCGCCAATGAACCTGGCACAGTGCAAGGTGCTTAATGGAGGAATATTAATTCAGGTTTATGGATTCATATACAGTTCACCTCTTCCTCTTTGGATCTGCAACTTGTAGACAGCAGAAGATGAAAAGAAGACCGGTTGTCACTGCTCTATAAGGCTCAGGACTTTCACGAAACACTCCTGCTGCCTGAAGAAGGCATTTGCCCAGTAATGAAATTAATAGCTAATATTTACTGAATATATATTATGGTGCCAAGCATTCTGGGAGGCACCTGGAACACACTATTTCATTTAAGCCTCAAAACAATTCCATGAGTCGGCTAGACCTATTTATATATGAGAAAACTGAGAGTCCAAGAAATCCAAGGTCAAATACAGCTCATAAAGGCAGACCCAAATTCAGCTGATTCCAAAATCTATGCTCTACCACAAGGCCTAAACCTCCTTGGGTTTTTACAGAAAATTATACAAATTTACATTTCTACTGCTTCCAAAAATATATTGAAAGAGCTTCTCACATATTTCCCCCAGGACCCGGCTTTTCTAATCATCCCATAGAGTCTTGACTCCTACCAGGAGCTTTCAGTTCCTACAGCTCACCTGAAGAGCCACTTGGAAGAGGAAAAAAACAGTGGGAAAGAAGGGGCAGAAGAAAGAGCCAAGGAAGGCCCCTGGTGCCACTGCTTTGATCTCACTCCTTTGCCACGAAAGAAAGCTCGTCTCCTAAGTCACTCATGGCCCCATCACCCCCTTTCTGTGCTTCACCTTAATGTCAGCATAGAGTTTCTGTGTGAGTCACAGCAAGCAATCTTTTCCTTCCAAGGCAAGTCCAGGCTGGTTTCAAGAGTGGACAAGTAGTGATTCATTGATAGGATCAAAACCAGGGGCTTGGAAGCTCATACAACTCAATACCAGAAAAACAAACAACCCAGTCAAAACGTGGGCAGACATTTCTCCAAAGAAGACATACAGTCAGCTAATAGACACATGAAAAGATGCTCAATATTACTAATTATTTCAGAAATGCAAATCGAAACTGCAACGAGATATCACCTCACACCGGTCAGGATGAAAGTGAAAGCGAAAGTCACTCAGTTGTGTCTGAGTCTTTGTGACCCCATGGGCTATGCAGGCCAGAATACTGGAGTGGGAAGCCTTTCCCTTCTCCAGGGGATCTTCCCAACCCAGGAATCAAAGCCAGGTCTCCCGCATTGCAGGTGGATTCTTTACCATCTGAGCCACAAGGGAAACCCAAGAATACTGGAGTGGGTAGCCTATCCCTTCTCCAGGGGATCTTCCCGACCCAGTAATTGAACTGGGGTCTTCTGCATTGCAGGCGGATTGTTTACCAATTGAACTATCAGGGCAGGCCACCAATCAGAATGGCCATTTTCAAAAAGTCTACAAACAATAAATGCTGGAGAGGGTGTGGAGGAAAGGGAATCCTCTGGCATTGTTGGTGGAAATGGAAACTGATAGAGCCACTAAGGAAGGCAGTATGAAGATTCCTTAAAAAGATAGGAAAGAACTACCGTACGGTCCAACCATCCCACTACTGGCATATACCCTGAGAAAACTATAACCGAAAAAGACCCATGTACCCCAGCATTCATTACAGCACTATTTACAATAGCTAGGACATGGACGCCACCTAGATGTCCGTCAATAGATGAATGGATAAAGAAGTTGTGGTACGTATATGCAATGGAATAGTACTCAGCCGTAAGGAATGCATTCGGGCCAGTTCTACAGAGGTGGATGAACCTAGAGCCTACTATACAGAGTGAAGTCAGTCAGAAAGAGAAAAACGCTGCTCATTCACACACATGCGTGGGATCTGGAAAGACGGTACTGATGGGCCTCTCCGCAGGCAGCAGTGGAGACGCAGGCCGGGAGAGCAGGCTTGTGGACGCAGGTGGGGAAGGAGAGGGAGGGGCACATGGAGAGAGGAGCATGGAGACACACACATCAGAAAACGCGTCACGCGGTGATGTGCGGCAAAACCAGTGCAGTGCTGCAAAGTGAAAACATATACCTGTGTGCCTAGCAGCTGGCCAGGGGGGTGTGCTGCATGGCGCAGGGGCAAACCCAGCGCTCGGTGACCACGTAGAGGTGGGATGCGTGGCGGGGGGAGGGTCAGGAGGGAGGGGACATATGTATACCTGCGGCTGGTTCATGTTGATGTCAGGCAGAGACCAACACAGTATTGTGAATCGATTACCCTTCCATTTAAAAAGGTAAACTTTTCAAGTGAATTTTTTTTAACTGGGGGCTTGGAGAAGGAGTACCATTGCTTAAAGAGGCCAGCTTGAGACTCTCTCCCCAAGCGAGAGCCGGGCCTGCTTCCCCAGAACCCCAAGAGCCGGGCCTGTTTCCCCAGAACCCCAAGAGCCGGGCCTGTTTCCCCAGAACCCCAAGAGCCGGGCCTGCTTCCCCAGAACCTCAAGAGCCGGGCCTGTTTCCCCAGAACCCCAAGAGCCGGGTCTGTTTCCCCAGAACCTCAAGAGCCGGGCCTGTTTCCCCAGAACCTCAATATCTCTCACGTAAAAGTGGAAGTGAGAGTTGCTCAGTTGCATTCGACACTTTGCAACCCCATGGACCGTGCACATCTGGGCAGCCTTTCCCAACCCGGGGACTGAGCCCAGGTCTCCCGCATTGCAGACGGGTTCTTTATCAGCTGAGCCACCACGGACGCCTTGTGCAAGAGGAGGAAGTAAAGAACATGTTCCATGTAAGGCTGCTTCCAGTTCTGACATTCACATGAAATCTGAGCCCTCTTGGCAGGAGCAATGAACCTATATACTCATAAAACTGCTGGTGCAAACTCCCTTACGTGTGATGTAACTCTGCTTGTCTTCCCAGTTATCAGGCGGCCAAAACAGGAACCGAAATGGCCCCAAGTAGCCCTTGGTAAAGAGCAGATTGTCAGTTGATAACCCTTTGAAAGACCACCAGAAAACCTGTTCCTCAGCCAAAGCTAAGTTTATTAAACCTACTGTGGTGAGAGAGAACACAGAAGCTTAGCAGTTCTCAATGCTGTTGTTCAGTCACTAAGTTGCGTCCAGCTCTTTGTGACCCACAGACGGCAGGACACAGGGCTCCCCTGTCCTCCACCATCCCCTGGGGTTTGCTCAGATACACATGCATTGAGTCAGCGATGCTATTTAATCATCTTACCCTCTGTTGTCCCCTTCTCCTCCTGCCCTCAATCTTCCCCAGCACTGTGGTCTTTTCCAATGAGTCAGCTCTTGGCATCAGGTGGCCAGAGTATTGGAGCTTCAGCATCAGTCCTTCCAATGAATATTCACTTTTTATTTCCTTTAGGTTTGATTGGTTTGGTCTCCTTGCTGCCCAAAGGACACTCAAGAGTCTTCTTCATTACCATAATTCGAAAGCATCAGTTCTTCGACATTCAGCCTTCTTTACGGTCCAGCTCTCACATCCATACATGACTAGTGGAAAAACCATGACTTTGACTGGATGGACCTTTGTCAGTAAAGTGATGTCTCTGTTTTCTAATACGCTGTCTAGGTTTGTCATAGCTTTCCTTCCAAGGAAGGTAATTTCATGGCTACACTCACTGTCTGCAGTGACCCTGAAGCCCAAGAACAGAAATTCTCTCACTCCTTCCACGTTTCTCCCTATTTGCCACGAAGTGATGGAACCGGATGCCATGATCTTCATTTTTTGAATGTTGAGTTTTAAGCCAGTTTTTTCGCTCTCTTCTTTCACCCTCATCAAGAGGTTCTTTAGTTCCTCTTCAGTTTCTTTCCTTCTTTTTTTTTTCACCATTGGTGGTTCTCAAAAGGAGGAAAGGGGGGTGACAGAGGATGAGATGGTTGGAGGGCATCACCAACTCAAGGGACACAAGTCTGAGCGAGCTCCAGGAGGTGGTGAAGGACAGGGGGGCCTGGCGTGCTGTAGTGCATGGGGTCACAAAGAGTCTGACACGACTTAGCAACTGAACAGCAAATTTAAAGAATGTGGACGACAGGCTTCAAGTGGTTTAAGGTGGATTTTCCAAATCAGGGAGCAGATCAGGACTGGAAAAAGTTTGTAACATAATAGTTTAGGATTGACAGATACAAGGGAGGAAGACCTGAAAACAAATCTTAATAAGTAAACTGCTGTTTGTTGAGAAAACTGTTTATCCAAGAGAGTGATCTATTGTCTTAACAAGAAAGATGTTTGCCTAGAGGTGCAAACTATTTGTTCAGAAAAATTGGCTGGCAGGAATTTCATAAAGCACACAGTGAAGTTATTTATTGGTTTATAATCATCTCTTCTGAGGTCTGAATTTCTAAGAACAATGCGCTCAGTTATGACGCAGACCTCAGTCCCCATAGAGAGACTATGTGAGTACAGTTGATCTCCAAGCTCAAGTTTCATTTATTTTTTTAAAGCTACCATGAGATGCTATTCTGTTCCCATGGAAACAGAACTTCCCCTCCCTTCTTCCCACCAGTGACATTAAGCCTGTGTTCTAATGCTCCCACCCCAGCCCCCAAAGTGAGCAGAGATAGATAATAAAGAACCAGCTTCAGCTGTGGAAGAGCTCATGTCACCTGTCAATCAGGCTTGAAAGAATGGGGTTGTACGGAACCTGCTACTAACAACTAGAACCTTCTCATATTTTAAAAAATGTATTGACACAATTAAGTCACGGGGATGTACTGTACAGCATGGTGTGTGTGTGTGTGTGTGAGTCGCTCAGTCATGTCCGACTCTTTGCGACCCCGTGCGACCCCATGGACTGTAGCCCACCAGGCTCCTTTGTCCATGGGATTCTCCAGGCAAGACTACTGAAGTGGGCTGCCATTTCCTTCTCCAGTACAGCATGGTGACTATAGTTAAGAATATTGCATATCTGAAAGTTGCTTAGAGTAGACCTTAAAATTTCTCATCACTAGAAGAAAAAATTATAACTCTGTATGGTGACAGGTGTTAACTAGACTTACTATGGTGATCATTTCTCAGCATATGTAAATATCAAATCATTATACTGTATATCTAAAACTAACAATGTTATAGGTCAGTTACATCACAATTTAAAAAGTGCTTTTAGAGGGCTTCCCTGGAGGCTCAGTGGTATATAATCCACCTGCCAACACAGGAGACATGGGTTCGATCTCTGATCGGGGAAGATCCCATGTGCCACAGAGCAGCTAAGCCCGTGCACCACAACTGCTGAGCTCAGAGCCGTGTGGCAACTACTGAAGCCCGCAGGCCCAGAGACGGTGCTCCACAACGGGGGAAGGCGCTGCAGTGAGACGTCCTCTAACCACAGCTAGGGAGCAGCCCACACGCAGCGAAGACCCGGCACAGCCAAACACTGAAACAAATAAAACTATTTAGAAGTTAAATGCAAATGTAGGAACAGAATTTGAAAACAGAAAACAAACAAAAAGTGTTTTTAAATAAAAGCGAAAACAGTTTTTAAAAACTTCCTTAGGTCAATCGACTAGATGCAGGCTCAGTAAGTGTGAATGAAAGCTTCTCGGAGGAGACAGAGAGGAGAAGCCTGAGCAGCATGGACCATCTGAGACAGGATAGAGCAGGCAGAAGCAGGGTCACGGCCAAGAGAGGGCTATGACCGTATGAACAGGAGGCTGCCGTAGTAACAGGAAGTGAATGTGAAAGTCGCTCAGTCGTGTCCAGCCCTTTGCATTCCCATGGACTATAGTCCATGAGATTCCCCAGGCCAGAATATTGGAGTGGGTAGCCTTTCCCTTCTCCAGGGGATCTTCCCAACCCAGGGATAGAACCCAGGTCTCCCGCATTGCTGGCGGATTCCTTACCATATGAACTGACAGATGCCCAAATCTCATTGGCTTACAACAGCAGAAAGTGTATTTCTCACTCTTGTTCACGTCTATCTTGAGTCAGTAGTGAGCCCACTACTTTTCATCCCAAGCCTTGGGCTGACGTAAGAGAAATTCCTATGTCTGGACATGGCTGCTGTCACAACAGAGGGAAAGAGGGGTCGTGGAGGACACGGGGCAGCTTCAGGCGCATCTGTGCTCAGACAGGGCACAGAACGCCTTCCTTCACCCTCCCAGGACCAAGCCCAGTGATGTGGCCAAGCTTAACTGAAGCGAGGGAAGAGAACGGATATGAATTCTCTCCTTTTCAGGGGACTATAGTCAATTAATAATGTTGTGATAGCTTTGAGTGGAGAGCAATGGGACTCAGCCATACATATACCTGTATGAGAGTGGATAAAAATTTTAACCAGGGTTCAATCCCGGTCTGGGAGGATCCCACACGCCTCAGGGCAGCCAGGCCCCTGCATCACAAATACTAAGCCTGCGCTCCAGAAGCCATGCTCTTGCAGCAAAGACCCAGAGCAGTCCCCTCCCCCCAGGCAAGAACCGTTATCCAGGACTTCCTGGTGGTCCAGTGGTTACGACTCTACCATGGTGACTGCAGCCACGAAATTAAAAGACGCTTACTCCTTAGAAGAAAAGTTATGACCAACCTAGATAGCATATCAAAAAGCAGAGACATTACTTTGCCAACAAAGGTCCGTCTAGTCAAGGCTATGGTTTTTCCAGTGGTCATGTATGGGTGTGAGAGTTTGGCTGTGAAGACAGCTGAGTGCCAAATAATTGATGCTTTTGAACTGTGGTGATGGAGAAGACCCTTGAGAGTCCCTTGGACTGCAAGGAGATCCAACCAGTCCACCCTAAAGGAGATCAGTCCTGGGTGTTCATTGGAAGGACTGATGCCACCTCATGTGAAGAGCTGACTCATTGGAAAAGAGCCTGATGCTGGGAAAGATTGAAGGCGGGAGAAGGGGACGACAGAGGATGAGACGGCTAGATGGCATCACCGACTCAATGGACATGGGTTTGGGTGGACTCTGGAAGTTGGTGATGGACAGGGAGGCCTGGTGTGCTACAGTTCATGGGGTCGCAAAGAGTCGGACACGGCTGAACGGCTGGACTGAACTGAACTGCAGTGCAGAGGGCTCGGGTTCAACCCCTGGTCAGAGAACTAAGGTCCCACATGCCGTGGGAAGAATTGTTTTCCAAGAGCTCCATGGAGGAGCCCTGATGCTTAGGCATCATGACAAAATCCAGCACAACGAGGGAGACGCAGCGCTCCTGGGGAGAGGACCGGCAGCTCGAAGCAGGTTCCTGGGGAAGACGCATCAGACACCTTGTGCAGGTGGGACCCAGCTCGAAGGGCAGAGGACTCGGCCCTGTTTCACTTCTGCTGGTGAGATTCAGCAGGTCTCTCCCACGTGAATCAGCCTCCTCTTACCTGCAGGAAACGTGGGCCGTTCAGCCACTCATCTGCTGAGACTCTCTCCCAGACCAGTAGTCTCAGGACTGAATCTCTCCTACCCAAACAAGTCATTTGCCTAACGAGGCCCTTGCTGTGTGCGGAGATGTCCCCTGGGATTGTGGAAACCCAAGTTGCCAAGGCCCCCGAGGAATGAGCCAATGTCTTCCTTCCTGGCCTGTGAGAATCAGGCTCTCTACACCTTGTTCTCCCGAGACTAGGCTCTTCAGGGTCCACACCTAGGGGCATCTGCCAAAGTTATTTACAACAGCAAAAACTCGCAAATACCTTATCGTCAACCCAGGGGGCCAGTTAAGTAAATGAGGACACACAGCAAAAAAAAAAAAAAAGTAATGATTAAATACAACTACGTAGACCATTACTTATTGGTTGATATGGGGAATGTCCACGGCATGAGTGAGAAAGTAAATGACCGAATAACTTGAACAGTATAATTCTGTTTGATTCTGCTTATGGGAAATTGTGGTCATGAGTGCATTAAGAAACGTATAACGGGAATGCTCGCCAATGCCCATTTTCTGTGGTGCCAGGGTTTTAGATGACGTTCCGCTTCCTACTTGGTTCTTTTCTGTGTTGCTTGCGTTTCTTTATGACTAGCATGTGTTATTTCTACAAAGACAGTAGAGCTATTTTGTAGGTGGGAAGAATTATGTTTTGTTTTTCTCTTTTTGGTGGAGAGATGTATTTGGAATATTGTTAAGCAAATTAAGCAATTATGGTATAATCCCATTATTGTACATTTATTTATTTGTTGTTGTTGTTCAGCTGCCCAGTCACGTCCTTCTCTTTGCTACCCAGGGACTGCAGCCCACCAGGCTCCATCATCCACGGGACTTCCCAGGCAAGAGCACTGCAGTGGGTCGCCATGTCTTTCTCCAGGGGATCTTCCCAACCCAGCAACTGAACCCGCATCTCCTGCTTAGCTGGTGGATTCTTTACCACTGAGCCACCTGGGAAGCCCAGCTGTATGCTTATGGCAAGTATAATATGCATGCTTTTTTCCCAGAGATGTTCTGAAGATCGGAGGAAATGACAGCTGGGGAAGCCACAGCTCCCGGTCAAAGAGCTCACACGTTGACGTCATTGTTACTTCCCGTCACTTCCCGTGAGACCTGGGGATTACGTTGACTGCCTCCCTGTGTACATCTTGGCTTTCTGAGTCTCAGTAACCTGGGAAGAGAGGCTCACCGTGGTTGGACGCTGTCAGTGAAGACCATCTGTCCACAGCGGTTCCCAGACAACCTTCCCCAGGACCTCTCCAGCATTCCCTCAGGGACCACCTGCAGTTTAGGTCTGCTCCTGGGAGAATGAGTCACAGACTCCCTCTGGCACATTTCTGAACTCCCGGGGTCAGGATGAAGAAAAGTCAGATGAAACTTAAGACAAGAGTCTTCCCAGCAATAAGGAATCCCAAAGCTTTGTTACAACTCGTTGAGAAGTTCTCTTGAGAAAGCTGGTCAGAGGCCATCAGTGAAAAGGGGAGACAAATACCCCCAAGAGGTCTGCAAAAACCGGGCTCATGGACGGATGTTCTCCATTCAACCACAGGTGAGTGGGCTGAGAGATGGAATCCTAATTCCAGTGAGGTCTTGGCTTCCTTCACGAACCTGCTCACACTATTCCAATCCAACCACCTGCCTGAACACTTGGGTGAACAGGGAGAAACTGGAGCTCAGAAGCAGTGAGCAGTAAGGTTGAAATTAATTTCCTTAGGGTGGTACCCTGGGGTCTCTTGGCTTTTATAGCTCACACCTTATCCTGTTTCAGCTTCAACCACCATCTTCACTTTGTAAACCAGAGACTTCAGAGCTCGCCCTGACATGCTTTCCTCCTCACACGGCACTTCAGCCCATCACCAAACCCTGCACAGCGACAGCTGAGCAGCTCTCAGATCCACTTCCCTCTAAGTATCTCCACTACCGCCACTCTAGTCTAAGCGACGAGTCCCTCCTAGATGACTTCAGTATCCCCCCAACAAATCCCCCCATCTACGAACCCTCCTCCAATCACATCCTCACAGCCGCATTTCAGTTCAGTTCAGTTCAGTTCAGTCGCTCAGTCGTATCCGACTCTTTGCGACCCCATGAATCGCAGCACGCCAGGCCTCCCTGTCCATCATCAGCTCTGGAGTTCACTCAAACTCACATCCATCGAGTCCGTGATGCCATCCAGCCATCTCATCCTCTGTCGTCCCCTTCTCCTCTTGCCCTCAATCCCTCCCAGCATCAGAGTCTTTTCCAATGAGTCAACTCTTCACATGAGGCGGCCAAAGTATTGGAGTTTCAGCTTTAGCATCAGTCCTTCCAATGAATACCCAGGACTGATCTCCCTTAGGATGGACTGGTTGGATCTCCTTGCAGTCCAAGGGACTCTCAAGAGTCTTCTCCAACACCACAGTTCAAAAGCATCAACTCTTTGGCGCTCAGCTGTCTTCACAGTCCAACTCTCACATCCATACATGACCACAGGAAAAACCATAGCCTTGAGTAGACAGACCTTAGTTGGCAAAGCAATGTCTCTGCTCTTTAATATGCATTTAGACTGATCTTATCAAAAAGCAAATACAGCCCTGTCATCTTCTCGGTTAAAATTCCTTTATGGTGTGTGTTAGTCACTCAGTCGTGTCCAACTCTTTGCGACCCCGTGGACTGTAGCCAGCCAGGCTCCTCTGTTCATGGAATTCTCCAGGCAAGAGTAGGTTGCCATTCCCTCCTCCATCTTTTATGGTATCCACATCCAAATATATATATATATATATATATATATATATATATATATATTCTTAACATAACCTAGGGTACCAGACAATAACAGTGTACGTTGTAAACCTGGTCATCTGGATTCAAACCCCGCTTTAGCCACTTACTAGCTGAGCCTTTGGGCAAGTCCCCTAACTTCTCTGTCCCACAGTTTCCGCATATGTAAGATAGAGATTTCAACAGCGCATCTGATAAGGGTGTTGGGAGGATTAAGTTACGTGAATGGTGTTTAGGATGGCGCTTGACACACAGAAAGCACTCACGGAGAGTTCCAAATCGCTGCCCGCCTGCCGGTCTCAGCTTGCTCACCCTCACTCTTTGCCCTCTGCCAGCACTGGCCCCTCCCAGCTCCTCATCCTTGAGAGGCTTGCTCAGACCTCAGGGCCTTTGCATGGACTGTGCCCACTCTCCTCCTACCAAAAACTCTTCCTGCGGAAAATGCTCCTTGGTCTTCTTGAGCCCAGGTTTTAGGCCTACAGCGCTAAGTGCCTCCACGTTGCAGTTACTGCGCCAGCTGCAATTTTCAGTAATTTGTGTGGCTATCTTATTAATGTCTGGCTCTCCCTCTAATTCCACGAGGATGAGCACCATGTCTGTCTCCCTTACCACTGGATCCTCACTTCCCACCCTGTGCCCAGCACACACACAGCAGACGCATTCTGAATGACCGAACATGTCCATCAACTCTGAAGCCTGCGTCCCCTGCAAAGACCTTCCTCCCAAGCTTCAGAATGGTAGACCGCCCTCCGCCGTCTCCCGGATCTGTGTACTGGGCTCTTTCTGTCAAAAACGGGCCTCACTGTTACTTCCCTTGTGGTCCAGTGGCTGACTCCACACTCCCAATGTGGGGGCCTGGGTTTGACCCCCGGTCAAGGAACTAGACTCCACAAGCCACAACTAAGACCAAATAAACAAATTAATATTTTTTTAAAAAATGGAACTCAACACACCCCTCCTCAAGTCTATTATTCGTTAGAGTGAATGACACCGTTGTTCACTCCATCACTCAAACCAGGACCCAGAATGTCACGCCTGACTCTCCTTCAGCCTACATATCCAATTAATGAGCAAGCAGGGATAAACCCATCTCCCAGCTCTTTCCCTGACCTTTTCTCTCTCTCCGGAAGCAAGGGTCTCCCCTACCTTGATCTCCACTGTATCTCCAGTCCTAATAAGGCCATTAGAGTATCTGTGAGCCAAGAAGACAGCATCATCTCAGCTAAGGCCACTGCGACCAGTTGCCAAATGCAGCTCCCCGCCTCCTGTCTAATTTCCCTTAAATTCACTTTAACAGCTTAGTCTGACAGGTCACTGTCTTGTTTAAATGCCTACAAATGCTCTCCACTTACGGGGCTCTCAACGCTGGTCCTCCAGAAGCTGAACAGCATTTCCTCATGGTTAAAAATGACCAGTACTGGTGAGTAAATGTCTGCTTTTGAAAGGCAAACCTGCGTACTGGTACATACTGCCTCGGCTTCCCTGGTGCCTCAGAGGGCAAAGCGACCACGGGTAACGCGGGAGACCCGGGCTCGATTTCTGGGTCGGGAAGATGCCCTGGAGGAGGGCAGGGCAATCCACTCCAGTATTCTTGGGGCTCCTCTGGTGGCTCAGATGGTAAAGCGTCTGCCAGCAGTGTGGGAGACCTGGGTTCGATCCCGGGGTCGGGAAGATCCCCTGGAGAAGGGAACGGGAACCCACTCCAGTACTCTTGCCTGGAAAATTCCATAGATGGAGGAGCCTAGTGGGCTACAGTCCACGGAGTCCCAAAGAGTGGGACATGACTGAGCAACTTCACTTTTCACTTATTGAGCATTTAAAGTTATAACCCAAAACAGCAATTCCTGTGCCCGAGGAAAGAGCAGGGGGAGTCAGAGGGAGAACCGGGACCCATCCATGACTCTGGAAGGCGTCCACGGGAAAGCTGGGACCCATCCATGACTCTGGAAGGCGTCCATGGGAACAGCAGACCTGCAGAAACTCGCACGGCCTCCCCATCCTTCGACGGCACCCACGGTCACGAGCCACCCCCCTGCTGACCTTGACGAGCCCCTCTTTCCTTCATGTTGGGACCCTTCAGTCTCCTTCAAGCACTCACATCACCACAGCAGCCCCTCATGAGCATCTCAGCAGAGGAGCTGGGGCCAGCTCTGTCATCCAGGAGTTTACCACTATGAACCCTGGTCCTCCGAGGTCCAACCACACCCACTGTTCCCACCACCTCACCCCTTAATCCTGTCGGTGTCCTGACCCAGCTCAGGGACTCCTTGAAGAGACAGGCCAGGCAAAGCACGCCTGCCAGCTCCCGTCTTGTTCTGTCTGAGGTCTTGAAGCGTCACAATAGCTAGCATCTCTCCTCTCTGCAAACTCTGAGCCAATTAAGAGAGAGAAGGTAGAAGCAAGGCAGACGGAGCGGGAAATACCAGCTGCCCAACCAAAAAGCCCTGGTGCTCCAGAGCATGACTCAGCCTTGTAAGTGGCCTTCTGAAAACTCAGACAATGACCTAGTTTTCAGATCCACATTACAGAGAAGCAGAGCAGAGCGAAACCTGTGTTTCTAGTAAAGCAAAGGAGAGAGCAAAGCAGAGCTAGACACATCCAGGGCCTTATCCCAAACTCGCTGGTCACAAAAATTCCTCCTCTAGGAGAAGAGGGCGTCAGGACTGTTGCGCAACGGGCCCTCGCTTTAGGGAAGGCCACATCATAAGTGCAGAAGAAACATCCCCTTCTTCTTATCAGCAAGAGACTGACTTGCCAGTAGATGCTGATGGCACATAGTCATGTTAGTAGCTTTGATTTAGACACCACCTGATTTAGACTTCCCTGCGGTTCAAACGGTAAAGAATCTGCCTGTCATGCAGGAGACCTGGGTTCGATCTCTAGGTCAGGAAGATCCTCCGGAGAAGGGAAGGGCACCCCACTCCAGTATTCTTGCCTGGAAAATCCCATGGACAGAGGAGCCTGGCAGGCTACAGTCCACGGGGTTGGAAAGAGTCAGACATGACTGAGCAACAAACACACACACAGACACCACCTATTTCTCATTATCCTGAATCACTCTAAAGAGACGCTGTCTTATTCCTCCTTTGCTCCCAGCCTCATCCAGCCCATTCAGAATTACGAAATGTAGCAACCCGGAAAGCCGCAGGCACAGATCCGGAGCCGACACTCCACTCCACGAGCAGATGTCCAGCCAAAGAGAGCAGACCCCGGCCGGGACCCCACCCCAGGGTTTCCCCTCAGAACAGCGAGCAGCCGTGGCGATCTGAAAATCTAGATGGCAGGGTCCTCCAGACGGAAGTGCTTGGGAGCGTGACTACAGCGGAGAGAGCCCCTCTGGGGAGGTCAGGGAGGAGGGCGTGAGAAGGCTGGCCTGGGCTTGCTGGGGACGCAATTCTGCCTTCAGAATTGCGCCCGGCCACGGACCCCAGAGCCGCAGACCTGCATGCCTGCTGCCTTCGGTTAATAGCTGGCGCACAGGAGGCTGCTCTTTGGTTACAGTCTTGTCGAACAGGAATTTTCGTATTTACTGTAGCTGCCCATTAGCCTGGATTGCCGGGGTCCGCCCCAGTGGATCCAGGGTAATTCGAAGGTGGGGACGGAATAGGCATCCTAGGAAAAAACTTATTTAATTACAGATAGAGAGAGATTAGAAAATTAGTGGAGAAAAAGAGGCTGAATAACTTGGTTTACGTGGGATGCCAATAAAATTCCTAAACAAGGAATTTGCACCATCTATGTTGGGCCGCCGGTGCCACTTGAATATCAGAAGGTGCCCCTCCTTGGGCTCCTTCTCACGTGGAACTTAAAAACGGGCAAGTAAGTATACATGGCGAGCACCCACGCTCCAGATGGGAATTCAGCCAGAAAAACGGGGAGCAAGAGAGAAATGACACAGGGGAATCAGTCTTTCCAGAAACTGATTCGATTTCTTTATTTTTTAGGTTTGCTTATATACCTTTTGTTACACGTAGGGATGAATACAGAGTCACTCGGGGGTCAGCAGTCCTGACCTTTGTCAAAATCAGGTGCTTCACATAAATGTATAAAAAGAGGTTTTAGGGGTTTTACATCCTCTTCTGGCCATGAGGCCTGCTGACATTTTATGATCCTTTCTTTCTGATAACCAAAAAATTTATTTTTTCCAAGGGTGTTTTTTCTTAAACCAGGCAGCACCCTCCAAATAAAGTTGCATTCCTATAGGGTGAGGGTGTAGTGAGTTACAATCAAGAAAGGAATTTATTTAACCCAAGGTTAACATGATTAATCTTAAAGGTTAATACTTATTTCTCCTATATGCTAGTTATATTCATTATAAGGGCAGGGAATATGGAGATTTAGCAGCAAACATCAGCCCAACAAATGAAAATCCTTTCACCAATGTTCCCCTTAAGATCTATTTAGTCTTAAGATAGTGATGAAGTTACATTTTTGCATAGCAAGGACACAGTGATTTATAACAAAGTACAGTGATCTATTACAAAAGAGAAAATTCATGAACTCAAAAAGTCTAGTATTGCTAACATCAAAAACTACTATATTTCCTTTCCTATATTCCAAATACATTGATTAATATATTCCCAGGTGCCTAAGGATATGGAGGCCTGGCGGCAATCATTGACTCAACAATGAGAAAAGCGCTATGCTAATTAAGACTTTCAAAATACTCCAAGCTCTCTGTGCTGTTTCTGGTTGAGAGATAGTAAACAATCATGTGCTTGGCAGGAGTATGGATAATCCTGTCGCACAAGCTAGTCTGCCAGCAGAGAGGTTTGACCTGAGACACCCTTGTCACACCCAGGGCAGGGAATTAGCAGCAATTATTGGCACAACAAATGAAAAACCCTTCACCAATATAATTCCTAACCAACCCACTATACCAATAATTTCTAACTTCCCAAAAAAATCTGCCTTTAGTAAGTCTAAAACATCTCGTGCCTTTCACGATTGGGAGGCTGTAAACAATCACATGTGGCCAGACGAACCTATACAGGCGGGCTAGATAATCTTCAGAGGAGTTCGTAAGTTGAAACACTCTTGTCACGCCCAGGAATTTTTATTGACTTGGAGCTGTAAGTTAACTCCTCGCGAGAGGTAGTGGGGGTCAGCCCCCCGTAAAGCCAGGGGTATAGGTGAGAGCGTAAAACAGTAAAGTAGGCAGACCCTGGTTTTGGGGGTAGATGCTCGGGAACAGGGGGTTTCCTGAGGCTCGATCCGCCTTTGCGTATGCCAAAGCCTCCTTCCTCAAGACCTTTGCCATGGGCGGAGTTCCTCACGCTGGCTCCCAGGGCCGGATAAATCTTCTTCTTAGCTAGTAGTAAATGATAGAACGGACTTGGCTCTGTGTCACTTCATTTTCTCCCCTTGGAGTCTCTGCTCTGTCGTAGACATGGATCAGAAACCCCAGGCTCCTGACAACGGCTCAGGAGCCTCCATCAAGAGCCAGGAGGGTCCCCAGATGGGAGTGGTGGTCTCCAACGGCTGTTGTAACAAAGTTCCACAAAGCGTGCAGAGTCACACAAGAGAAATACGCTCCCTTGTAGTTCCAGAAGCTACACGTCCAACGTGAAGCTCCTAGCAGAACCGAGCTCCCTCGGAAGCCTCGGGGGAAGGATGCTTCCTTGTCTCTCCCAACTTCTGGAAGCTCTAGACATTCCAGGTTTGTGACAGTCAGTTCAGTCTCAGCCATGTCCGACCCTTTGTGACGCCATGGACTGCAGCACACCAGGCCTCCCTGTCTATCACCAACTCCCAGAGCACACCCAAACCCATGTCCATCAAGTCAGTGATGCCACCCAACCCTCTCATCCTCTGTCGTCCCCTTCTCCTCCTGCCTTCAATCCCTCCCAGCATCAGGGGCTTTGGCACTGAGCCAGCTCTTCAAATCACGGAACCTCTTTTCCTGTGGCAACGTTACCCCAGTCTCTGCCTGTCTTCACACGGCCACCTTCCCTGAGTCTGACCCTTCACAGGCATTCTCCTCCCTGTGTCTCCCCGCTCTCGTCTAAACTTTGTCTGTGTGTTTGTTTGTTTACTTGGCTGTGCTGGGTGGTCTTGTTGCGGTGGGCTCTCTCCAGCAGCGGCACACGGGCTGAGTCCCTCAGCGGCACGTGGGGTCCTCCTGGATTAGGGGACGAGCTCGTGGCCCCTGCATTGACAGGGGGACTCTTCTTCACCACTGAGCCACCAGCGGAGCCCCCGCTTTCTCTTCTCATAAGGACCCCAGTCCTAGTGGATTGAAGGCCCACCCTAATCGAATAGGATCCAACTTGCTCACACCTGCAAAGACCTCCATCTCCAAATAAGGTCACATTCACAGGTACCGGGGTGGGGACTTCAGCAAATCTTCCTGACAGATACAAGTCAACCTGAACACGCCGACAAACCGCTGCTCTCCTGGGTCACCCTGGGCTCTGGTGACATTAGGCCCAGTCTCCTGCGTCCCTGGCCTGAGGGGCCAGCACTGTCGGCTCCTTTGCCGCAAAATAAGCTACAGATTAGTCCTGTCATGCATTTTTCCTCTGGGCCAACACACCAGGCCTCCAACACTCATCAGCGATGCCAGTTCCCCATGGAACAGGAAATTTGGGGACGAAAATGATTGTAACTATGCAAAAGGCTTGTGATAATTCATTTGACTGAGTTCTAATCCCACTTTCCTATGTCCTAGCTTTCTGACCTTGATCAAGTTGCTAATCTCACTAAATATAAGTGGGGATAATATTTCTACATAATATTTTTACGTTCTATTAATTTTTTAATTTATCTTATCAAAGTATAGATGATTTATAATGTGCTGATTTCAACTACACAGCAAAGTGATTCACTTACACATATCTAAAGGTTCTTTTTCATATTCTTCCCCATTATGGTTTATCACAGGATACCGAATGTAGTTCCATGCGCTGCATAGTAGGACCTTGCTGTTTATCCACCCTGTATGTAACAGTCTGTGTACATGCTACACTCTGTATACATGCTATGCAATAGTCTGTACCTGCTCATCCCAAACTCCCAAGCCACCCGCACGCGTGCCGTGCCCTTTGCAAGCACACGTCAGTGCTCCGTGCCTGTGGGTCTGCTTCCGGTTCGTGGGCCAGTTCACTCGCATCATCTTTTAGATCCCACTTGTGATGCCGAACGGTGCTTGTCTTCCTCTTCCTGACTTCCTCCACTTGGCATGATGGCCCTGGGCCTCCACGCCGCTGCAGTGGTGATATTTCGCTCTCCTTACGGCTGACTGACACCCCACGGCATACCTGCCTCACGTCTCCTTTATCTCTTCAGCTGCCAGTGGACATTAAGGTTGCTTCCACGTCTCGGCTATTGTGAATAGTTAAATGGGCATAGTATCGAAATGAGAAAGCATGTGTGTGCTTTCAACAGCCGTTTAGGAAATGAGTCAGCACATGACACACAGTAGGTGTTCAATCCACACCAGCATCCCGCTAGCACCACCCACTTGAGGGGCATTAAGCGAACGTCAGCCCGGACCCCGGGTCTGCCTCGAGGGTGTGAGCGGGTCTTAAGTGGGCATCTCTGCCCTGACAGGTGCCCCGCAGCTGAGAACTGCACCCACGTCAGCTGGTTCGTCCTGCTGGGCTCACAGCGCGAGCGGGGCTCGGGGGCGGCCTCTTTGCACTCTTGCTGCTCACCCTCCTGGGCAACCTGGGCATGATCAGCCTGATCCACGCAGAGCCGCAGCTCCACACGCTCGTACTTCTTCCTGAGCGTGCTTTCCATCATAGCCTCCTCCTTCTTCACGGTGAACACCCCTGGGCTGCTGTGGGGCTTGCTCGCCTCCAGCCAGCCCATCTCCTTCGCAGGCTGCGTGGTCCAGATGGCCCTCACGGCGCTCCACGGCACCGCCGAGTGTCTGATCCTGGCCGTCATGGCCTACCACCGACTCGCCGCCGTCTGCCACGCTCTCCTCTACCACAGCCTCACGGCCCCACGTCTCTGTGTCCAGCTGGTGGCGGCCACCTACACAGCTTCTGTTGCCAGTTCAGCTTTGCTGACCAGGACCGTCTTCAGGCTGCCCCACTGTGGCCCCAAATCATTAACCACTATTTCTGTGACATCCCCCCGGTGCTCCAGCTCGCCTGCAGAGACGCAGCCCAGGCTGAGGCCGTCATCTTCCCGTCCGCTGCCCTGGTTATCCTCCTTACCATCGCCGTTACCCTGGTCTCCTATGCCTACATCCCGGTTACCGTCTGCACGATGCGTTCCCTCAAAGCTCAGAGCAAAGCCCTCTCCACGTGCGCCTCCCACCTCGCCCTCCTCTGCCTCTTCTACGGCACCACCACCTCTATGTACACCCAGCCAAGCTCTTGCAGCTCCTCGGAACAGAACGAGGTGGTGTCTGACTTCCACATGGTGACCATCCCCTCGCTGAACCCTCTGATCTACAGCCTGAGGAATACAGACGTGAAGGCTGCTCTGAAGAAGAGATGCCTCAGCCTGCCGCCTTCCTAACGCAGGGTGGAACAGTCTACCCCCAAGCTATAACGTGGCAGGCGTAAGGTGAAGCATGGGTGATGTTAACCCATTCCCCTGAATGGAGGGAAGCCTGTACCAGCGCTGTTTAAATGACTAACACATACCAGCTCATTCAGTCTTCACACAACAAGTTGAAATGAGTACTATTATTTATCATCCCTTAGGAATCTGAGGCACAGAGAGGTTAAGTAAATGGCCTGAGGTCACACAGCAAACAAGGACCAGAGCCAGTGTGTGCATCCAGCCAGCCTGGCCCCGAGATCTGGTTCTCAACCAGTGCGTTATTCTGACTTTTTCTGGTGCGCGCATCTCACCAGCAGACACCGAACACAGCTCTTCCTTAACTCCAAGCGTCATGAGGAGGAGCCGGATCCCGGCATTACACGCAGTACGGGCGCACCTGAGCTCACGCTGCCGTTGAGCTTTTCTCTCTTTCGGCAGCTGTGAGATGTCGAGTCAAGGCACACAACGCTGACCCTCCGTTTTCCCGAGCAAAGTGAAGTGAGCTCAGTCGTGTCCAACTCTTTGCGACCCCGTGGACTGTAACCTACCAGGCTCCTCCGTCCATGGAATTCTCCAGGCAAGAATACTGGAGTGGGTTGCCATTTCCTTCTCCAGGGGATCTTCCTGACCCAGGGATTGAACCTGGGTCTCCCACCTTGCAGGCAGACCCTTTAACCTCTGAGCCAGGGGGCGTTAATCCCCATCTCAGCTGGTTATCAAGGTTCCCATGAGGATAAAATGGGCTTACACAGGGTCTGGCACAAACGAGTATTCACCGATCATTGAGCTTTTTTCTTCCCTGGGGAAACCTCTCCGTAAAACCAAATGTTCTTTGTATTTTTTCACCTTTTTATTTTGTACTGGGGTATAGCCAGTTTGGAGAAGGCAATGGCAACCAGTGCCCTTGCCTGGAAAATCCCGTGGACGGAGGAGCCTGGTGGGCTGCAGTCCATGGGGTCACTAAGAGTCGGACACGACTGAGCGACTTCCCTTTCACTTTTCACTTTCATGCGTTGGAGAAGGAAATGGCAACCCACTCCAGTGTTCTTGCCTGGAGAATCCCAGGGACGGGGGAGACTGGTGGGCTGCCGTCTATGGGGTCGCACAGAGTCGGACGTGACTGAAGCGACTCAGCAGCAGCAGCAGCAGAGCCAGTTTACAATGCTCTGATAGGTTCAGGTAGACAGCAAAGGGGCTCGGCCACACATACACGTGTCCATTCTCCCCCAAACTCCCCTCCCATCTAGGCTGCCACACAACGCCGCGCAGAGTTCCCCATGTGATACAGTCGGTCGTGTTAAAAACAAACACTCTTACACATCACTTTTGTCTGTTTGTGTTTATTTTGGCCACGCTGCTTGGCTTACAGGATCTTAGTTCCCTGACCAGGGACTGAACCCAGGCCTCAGCAGTAAAGTCCTAACTGCCGAACCACCAGGGAATTCCCTCCACCAGCGTTTTTGAAGAATGAGGCCTTATCCGATAAACAGCAAGGTCCTGCTGCAGAGCAGAGGGAACTGCATTCAGCAGCAAGAAGTAAACGGCAACGGGAAGAACGCAAGAGGAACATACGCATATACGTGCATGTATCGACACACGTGCACATGCACGGCTGAGTCACTTCACTGTGTGCCAGCAGCTGAGACGACACTGTCCATCTACTATACCTCAGTGTTTTTAAAAGAAGAGACCACACCATGCAGCTAGGCTAAATAGCATCCAGCTGAATCGGGGAAGCTCTTCCTTTTCTGCTTCCCTGGTGGCTCAGAGGTTAAAGCGTCGCCTTGCAATGCGGGAGATCCGGTTCGATCCCTGGGTCGGGAACATGCTATTTTAAATAGCATCTAGCTGAACCAGGGAGAAGCTCTTCCTTTTCTAGTTTTCCTTTCTTAACTCTTCTGATTACGTCAGAGTTAAAAAGTTTCTGCCTGGTACTAATTCGACTCAGTCGGGTCCGACTCTTTGTGACCCCATGAACTGTAGCCCACCAGGCTCCTCCCTCCATGGAATTCTCCAGGCAAGAATACGGAGTGGGTTGCCATTTCCTTCTCCAGGGGATCTTCCCGACCCAGGGATCGAACCCAGGTCTCCCGCATTCCAGACAGACGCTTTAACCGCTCAGCCACCAGGGAAGCCCTAGCTTGACTTTAAAGCTTCCTTAATCTAGTCTCTTTTTTTAAGAGCAAACCTTAGCACTTCACAGTAGCTAGCTAGCGATTAATAACATTATATTGCTTTCATTTTTGTTTTTTAATTGTGTCACTTTACCATGATCTGGATAAAATATTTTTAATACAAATTTTTTAGAATAGTCCAATTTTTAGAAAAATCACAGTACAAGGCAAAATATCATGAAGGAGCTGGACAGATGACTTTAGGAACACTGGTATTGATTCATGTTTTTTAAAATATTTTCACATTCAATCTTCACCAAGTGTTGTAAGATAAGTAAGCCAAACATTATTATCCCCAGGTTACAGATAATCCAAAAATAATAACAAATCCTAGAGGCTGAATTGATCAGCTCTGAGTCTCACTGGAAGGTCATAAAGTGGTTTAGAGCAGAGAACCCAGGCTCCTTGAATCAAGATGGAACCCCCTAAACGCACTTCTCAGCTTCAGTTCATAAACAGGAACGTTCTTGGTCGGTTTTGGCTGCAAGAGCTTTTGTCCCTCGGCGTTCCTGTTTGGTTTCTGCTGACAGCGTCTCCCTTACCCTTGAATGTCTCTCCTCCGCCTCAGACCTTCGGAGAACATACACCTGCCAGATCCCTCCTCTTCCAGGAAGCGCCGTGAATCTGCCAAGAACCGCTCCGAAGGTTTCTTACGATGCCTGCTGCCTACCGGAGTAAGAGAAGTTTCCCAGGAGAGGTTAAGTTAAAGGCAGAACTGAATTAATTACAAAGAGATTTTTCAGGCTGACGAAAGGATCAGGGAGAAGACGTCCCCGTGTGTCCTGAATTGTGATGGAATCTTATTTTTTAAAAAGCGAAGGCTTGGGGCTTCGCTGCTGTCCAGTGGTTGGGACTCCGTGCTTCCAATGCAGAGGGCGCAGGTTTGATCCCTGGTCAGGGAATTAAGATCCCACATGTGCCGCTGTGCAGCTAAAAGTAGATAACAAAATAAATGTAAAAAGCAAAGGCTAGAAATGGTTCCGACTGATATGGACACTCCCTGAAGGTGCTGAAATCCCAGGTGCCAGCGTCTCTCTGTCCCAGCATCTTTCATGCACCACCTCTGTTACAGGCAGAATTATCTCCCCACCACCAAACTGATATGCTGACATTTCATCCCCCAGGACCTCAGACCATAACTGCATTTGGACTGTGTGTTAAGTCGCTTCAGTCGTGTCCAACTCTTTGCAACCCTATGGACTGTGGCCTGCCAAGCTCCTCTGTCCGTGGGATTCTCCAGGCAAGAACACTGGAGTGGGCTGCCATTTCCTTTTCCACCTGTATCTGGAGGCAGGGCCTTTAATACAACCTGATGTCTTGTAAGAAGGAGAAATTTGGACACACCAGGGACGAGCACGTGCAGAGAGAAAATCCTGTGAAGACACAGCCAGGAGGTGCAGAGAGGCTGCTGAACAAACCAAACCTCCCAGCTCCTTAATCTTGGGCTTCCAGCCTCCAGAACACTGAAAAAATAAATATCTGCAGTTCACGTTACCCAGTCCATGCCATTTTGTCATGGTAGGGAGTGCTAATACGGCTTGCGTGTCAAGGCTTCACCTTGGTCCACTGTGGCTGCTGAAGCCCTAGCCATCACTTCACTGTTTGAAGAAGAAAGTTGGAGAAAAGAGGGAAACTTCCAGCTGTCGATCCCCATCTTGTAGCCTTTTCAAACACAGCCAAGCACAATCACTGGCCTCTCATTAGCCAGGACTTAGTCACATGGGAGTCAGATGACTTGACTAAGCAAGGGAGGCTGGGGAACACGGCCATCAGCTGCACACACAGCCACCTTGACTATTGTGGGACCCTATTTTTAACAAAGAAGGGGAGAGTGCGCACTGGATTGGTGGCACTCCTGACCACACCCCCCTTACTGCCTACTGCCCAGCACAGGGGTTGGCAGAGGACCGATGGCTCGCCCACGACCCTGATGCACCCTGCCAACAGCTGGTGTGTGGGCAGCAAATAGTACGTTTAAAGTTTTTAGCCAACATAAAAAATTCTGATGCAATCACATTTCAAACACCCGCATTCTCACCTTCCCTGGGAAGAAAAATTGAATTGGAGCACTCCACCAGTCTTAATCTCAGCATAGCTAGAGTCATCTGGTGCTGAGTCAGAGAAGCCCTTTAAAACAAGACAGACTCTCCAGTCCTCCCCATCCGATTCTTCCCCATCACTCTTCCCAGAGTCTCTGTTGTCTTTTTATCGGAGTGGTGCTGCCGAATGTCGCCAAGTCGTGTCCAGCTCTCCCCAACCCCATGGACTATAGCCCACTACGTTGCTCTGTCCATGGGATTTCCCAGGCTAGAACACTGGAATGGGTTGCCACGCCATCCTCCAGAGGATCTGCCTGACTCAGGGGTCGAACCCGCATCTCCTGCATTGCGAGCGGATTCTTTACCGCTGAGCCACCAAGGAAGCCCCTTTTATCATAGTAGAGAAAATTTACTATATCCACATCTCCAGCAAAAGTAAGAAAAGAAAATAAGGCCTTCGAGGTGTGCACATTTCAAAGCAAGCAGCCAGTGCCTAGGACAATGCCTGATGCACAGAAGAAACTCAATCAACACTCTCTGAATGAATGAAGATAATGTCTATTTTTGGATGTGAAGAACGTCCTGATAGATGTAATATTACCCCTCACACACAAAAAATAAAAATGTGTCCAGACATGAATGTCACTAACATTTGAAGCTTTCAAACTGTTTGAGAATGATTAATTTACCATGCTTTGAAAAAACAATCAGTAGAGGGTATTGTTTCTGCCATCCTCAGAATACATGGCTCTGAGGGATCAGATGAGGAAGTGAATCTCTTCTTGCTATTACATCTAATGAACCTACTCACAAAAGTTTTCCCTATCCTGGCAAATTTGGATTGTGCTGGGTTTTGTCATAGTTGCCAGGAAGAAAGGCAGCAGCCAGGATCCTATTGATCTCTGGAATTGGAAGTAAATGACAAGAACCATTTAGAGTTCATGCCACTAAACTAAAAGATGAAGAAAAGGTTTGCTGTGTTGCAAAATAATGATGGATTGACAAGATACTCTTGGGCAAAGTCTTCCAGCCTGTCTGGCCCATGCCTCCATTTACTACTCTCCAGGCAAGGACACTGCAGTGGGGTTGCCACGCCCTCCTCCAGGGGATCTTCCCAACCCAGGGTGCGAACCACAGGCCTTCCACACTGCAGGCAGATTCTTTACTGTCTGAGTTACCAGCGAAACCCCACTGAATACTTATTCCTCGCCAAAATATCACCATCCAATTTTGGCCTTCAAAACTCTGGACCTGTCTGCATCAAGGCAGTTCATTCTGTTGTTGGACAGCTTTGAAAGTTAGAAATGTCATCATTCTGACAAACAGAATTGGCGCTCTGTGAATTCTATTAATTATTGTCAGCCGTGCCTTCCAGGGCAACTCAAAATAAATATTCCCTTTTCGTTAGAAAAAAAAAAAAAATGTCTGTCCATGTGGAAAGAACACCTTTTCATTAACGTGAGGGGCCGGAGTGTTCCCTGGAGATATTGGAGTTTATGACCCTTGGTCCTTGGGGTGATTCTCAGCTTCTTAGTACGACCTTAAGAGCCTGTGCCGACCTAGCCTCCCAGGGAGGTTCCACCAACCGCCTACTCTGAGGCCACAGCCCCTGGCTGGCATTTGCACACACCTCTTCCGCTGCTCTCGTCCTCCCGAGTCCTGGAGAGTGTCTCCCCACCCCTTTGTCAGCCTGACAGGTCTTTTGGTAACTCTGCGTGCACATATGCTAAGTCTCCTCCGTCAAGGCCGACTCTGCAACCCCATGAACTGTAGCTCAGCAGGCCCCTCTGTCCATGGGATTCCCCAGGCAGGAATACTGGAGTGGGGTGTCTTGCGTTCTCTGGAGGATCTTTCCAACCCAGGGATCAAACCCACGCCTCGTACATCTCCTGAATTGGCACGCGGGTTCTTTACCACTAGGCGTCCCTGGTGGCTCAGCAGGCAAAGAATCCGCCTGCAGTGTCGGGGACCTGGGTTCAGTCCCCGGGTCGGGAAGAGCCCCTGCAGGAGGGAACGGCTCCCCACTCCAGTCTTCTGGCCTGGAGAATCCCATGGACCATACAGTCCACTGGGTCACAGAGTCGGGCAGGCTGAGCTGCTTCCACTTTCGCTTCACCTTCTTCACCAGCAGGCCACCTGGGAAGCGCCTTCGGAAGCTCTAGTCCCAGCCTAAACTCAGCCTCTTCTGGGGAGTCTCTCCGCCTCCTGCAGCCGCCGTCATCATTCTCTCCTCTCTGCTCTGTCTGCTTCATTAAAGAAAAGTTTGAAAACTACCAGAAGCTAAAGATTGAGCGCTGAATGGGAAAAACAAACAAGAAAGAAAAGATTCGAGCAGGGAGCCCCGTCCAGCACAGCCCAGGAAAGCTTCAGATCTGAGAGTGTGAGAGGAGAAAGGGCGCTCTGTGAAGCCAGAAGACCAGGAACGGTCCCCGCCCCAGGCTGGCAAAGCAGCGTTGCTGGGTGTCCCGCACACCTGCGGCCGCCTGGGGGCTGTTTTGGGGTTTTTCACTGTTTGGTTTATTGCGCTGGAGCCTTGTTGCTGCGCACGGGCTTTTCCTCGGTGCAGCCAGCCGCAGCTGGGCTTCCTTGCGGAGCGCAGGCTTTTCAGCGCCCTGGCTTCTCTGCTTGGGGAGCACAGGCTCTGGGTGTGAAACACATGGGCCTCCGCAGCTGCAGAAGGCCAGCTCAGGAGCTGTGCACACAGGCTGTGCATGCAGAATCTTCCCGGACCAGGAATCGAACCTGTGTCCCTTGCATCAGCAGATGGAT
Organism: Capra hircus; assembly: GCF_001704415.2. Taxonomy (NCBI): domain Eukaryota; kingdom Metazoa; phylum Chordata; class Mammalia; order Artiodactyla; family Bovidae; genus Capra; species Capra hircus. The sequence goes on from NC_030822.1 coordinate 2,196,545, forward strand.
TCCTATCCACTGTACCACCAGGGAAGCCCCCCCGGGTTTTTAATTAGGGAGGATCTGGCGTCATTAGAACTGGGCTTCTGGCTCACGTGTGGCGCCTGGCTCGGGTGGGGTTGCGGCATCCAGTTGTCTAAGTGTACGCGAGGTGCCTGAGTCAGGGGAGACCCCCAGTTAGCAGCCATCTCAGCAGCAGCCGGGGACCAGGTCAAGGCTGATTATCACCTGCACACCAGCGCTCACACATGGCGCTGAAGAAGTCAGTTTGGGGACTTCCCTTGTGGTCCTCAAGGCGAGAATACTGGAGTGGTTTGCCATTCCCTCTGATGCTGATGCTGAAGCTCCAATACTTTGGCCGCCTGATGGGAAGGACTCACTCATTGGAAAAGACCCTGATGCTGGGAAAGATTGGAGGTGGGAGGAGAAGGGGATGACAGAGGATGGGAGGCTTGGATGGCATCACCGACTCAATGCACATGAGTTTGAGCAAGCTCCGGGAGACAGTGAAGGACAGGGAAGCCTGCTGCTCTGCAGTCCATGGGGTCGCAAAGAGTCCCACATGGCTGAGCGACTGAACAAAGGCTAGTGGTCCAGTGGCTAAGACTCCGTGCTCCCAGGGCCAGGGGCACTGGGTCGATGCCTGCTCAGGCAACCAAGATCCTGCGTGACTCAGGGCACAGCCAAAAGAAATAAATGTGGTGTTTTTTTTTTAAGGAATAATTTTAGAAAAAGAAAATGTCAGTTTTGTTTTTCTCCCCCATTTGCATTTTGGGTTTTTTTTTTTTTAGCTGACTTCCCGGTCAGCCAGCCTCTGCCCCAGTGTTAAGTACCGAGAGGATGTCCAGCCACTGCTTATTGCTTGACAAATAGGATAAAACAGCCAAGCGCCTACACAGTACCTGCCACAGAACAGACGCGCAGTAAATCACAGCTCCTGCCAGAAGGCGGAAGAACGGAAGGAGCCCCTCTCCCAGGAGCCCCTCTCCCAGGAGCAGAGCGGGAGGATGCCCCCAGCTGAAGCCCACAGCCACTGCTGCAAGCTACAGGGCTGCGTGCTTCTGTGGGGAGCCGGGACTTCTCCCGTGCAGGTCAGCCAGCCGCATCTGTGGGCCGTTTTCCAGCAGAGACACCAACCTGGAAACCCCCAGCGGTCCTCCTAGGGAGGACTCTGCCCAGCTGTGCTCGGGCAACGGCAGCAGAGAGCAGAGTCTCGTTTATCCCTAGGTTTTAGTGAAACAGAGCGGGACCCCACGGTTCTTGCCCCACCCCCAGCCCCTCAGGTGCTCTGCCTGTCTTTTGTGGAAGCATTTAGTCAGTAAGCTTAATCAGAGAAGTGAGAAAGGCAGAAACAAAGAAAAACAGTCAAAGGAGGCTAAATAACAACAATGTAGTCATTAAGCAAAGTCAAGGACTTTCGATCATATTCTGAGCCTTGTCCCGGGAGCTGTCTTAGCGATACTGAAACACCAGGTGGAGAAGTTAACGACACAATGACCGGACTGTACCCAAGATAGTTCCGAGAACTGGCCTCCGAGAAATGGGAACAGATGGACCTTGGAACTGGCAGCTGTGCTCAGCCGCTTCAGTCGTGTCTGACTCTCTGCGACCCCATGGACTGTTGCCCACCAGGCTCCTCTGTCCATGGGATTCTTCAGGCATGAATACTGGAGTGACTTGCTATTTCCTCCTCCAGGGGATCTTCCTGACCCAGGGTTTGAACCAGGGTCTCCTGCACGACAGGCAGATTCTTTACCACTGAGCCACCTGGGAAGGCCGGAACTGAAGATTAACTGTAGGTCAAATAAACTGTAGGTCTGATGCTGGCCAGGCCCCCGATGACTGATCTGAAGATGACTGTCAGAGCTGACTGTGCTGTTTCCGCACGCAGCCCCTCCTTCTGCCTGTAAAAGCTCTGACCCACTGGTTGCCAGTGGGGGGAGAGTCAGCCTTCGGAAAGATGTCCACCACCCTCCCCTGCCACCAGCAGCCGGCATCTGAAATAAAGCAAACTTTTCTTCCCATGAAGCCGGCCTGTTGATTGGCTTTTGAGTGACGAGCAGCCGGACCTCACCACAGTCTTGGTAACACTAGTGCTACCTTTTGTACTAAAGGGTTCAGCCAAAGCTGGCTCCAGAGCCCAGGTGCTGTCAGCTCTGGCAACCCATCGTCATTCTGAACCCTGGCTCTCTGCTGCCTTAAAGCCTCTGTTACCACTGAGTCCCCTTTAAAGCCTTTTAGATCATTTTAAGCATACACATTTCATGTTCCCCAGCTAGACAGTAAATTCTCTGAGGGCAGGGAGTTTGCCTTTCAGAGCTGGGGTTTGGAATCAGGGCTCCATGAAATCTGGTGGGAAAGTTACAGAATCAATTCAGTTCAGTTGCTCAGTTGTGTCCGACTCTGCAACCCATGGACGGCAGCACACCAGGCCTCCCTGTCCATCACTAACTCCTGGAGTTTACTCAAACTCATGTTCATAAAGTTGGTGATGCCATCCAACCATCTCATCCTCACTCGTCCCCTTCTTCTCCTGCCCTCAATCTTTCCCAGCATCAGGGTCTTTTCCAATGAGTCAGTTCTTCACATCAGGTGGTCAAAGTATTGGAGTTTCAGCTTCAGCATCATTCCTTCCAGTGAATGTTCAGGACTGACCGATCTCCTTTAGGATAGACTGGTTGGCTCTCGTCCAAGTTACAGAATGGACCTGTCCAAGCCCTAGCAGCACTGCCCCCAGCTGCAGACCCTGGAGAGCTCTAAGAAATCCAGAGGCAAATTCACAGGTTTCTCCTCTGTGAGAAATCCTTGCCTGCTTCCGCCAGCTTCCTTCTCAGCCCAGCAACTCTGACAGCCAGCTACCTGTCCAAGGATTCTGGTAGAGTCAGGTCTCACCGGGAGCTGCTGGTGAGTTCAGGGCAGCTGCAGGGGAACTGAAAACAAGAGGGGAGAAAGAAAAAAAAACCCAGCAAGGTAAGGGAAAGAGAGTGACCACTGACCTCCGCCCCCTGGATCAATCCCCTTCTAGCTCTCTCCCCCAGAGGGCTTATCTCTTGCAGGGAGAGGTCTCTGCCTGAGGCTCTGGGCCTGTGAGTCATGCCCAAGGAGAGCTTCTTCTCTCTCCACCAGGATGAGTTCAGACAGGCTCGGAGTACAGGGGAAGCACCCTGAGTCACCGAGGAGGAAGAAAGAGCCGGGGAGAGTAGTGTTGAAACGTACACACTACCATCTGTAAAATAAATAGCTGGTGGGCATGTGCTGTACGAGGCAGGGAGCTCAACCTAGCACTCTGTGACTGCCTAGAGGTATGGGGTGCAGAGGGAGGTGGGAGCAGGTTCAAGAGGGAGGGGACATATTATTCCTATGGCTGATTCATGTCAATGTATGGCAGAGACCAACACAGCATTGTAAGGCAATGACCCTCTGATCAAAAATACATAAATTTTTCATAAAAAGAAAGAGCCAGGGAATGGGAGGGGGTGAGGCAGGCTCCCTGCTGCGTCAGGGTCCGCAGCCTCTTTTCTGTCCCAGGTCCCCATTTATCCAAGGCCTTTCCGAGGCAGGTGAGGGTCTCACAACCTTCCCACTATCAACACTTGGGGCTGGATGATTCTTTGGGGGGGGGCAGCGGCGGGGCGGGGGGGGCCTTTCCGGTGGTGCTGTAGAATATTTCACAGCATCCCTGACCTCTGCCTTAAGATGTCATACCCCATCTCACCGGGTGTGACAGCAAAGACGCCTCCTTGTTGTTGCTGTTCAGCTGCTGAACTGTGTCCGACTCTCTTGCAACCCCGTGGACTGTAGCCTCCCAGGCTCGTCTGTGCATGGAGTTCTCCGGGCAAGAATCCTGGAGTGGGTTGTCATTTTCTTCTCCAGGAGATCTTCCTGATGCAGGAATCGAACCTGCTTCTCCTGCGTCGGCACGCAGATTCTTTACCATCTGAGCCATCAGGGAAGCTAAAAGATGTCCCCAGATGTTTGAAAATGTCCCCCGGGGGTAGGAAGGAAGTAGCCTGCTTGAGACCCCTAGCCTTAGAGGACCTCCCTCCTCACCTCCCCTTCCTTCTACGGAAAGCAGGGCTGGCCTCAGTCTCCCTACCCCTTCCCTCGCAGCTGCTTCTTCCTAGCAATTCCTGAAGGTTATCTCCTTATCACATTTAAGGGCTTATGGCTGCTTCTTTCAGATTCACAGATGAGAAGGAGGAAGTGGTGATCATGGAGAATAATCAGATTTTCAGAGCATGGGGAGGGGAGGAAGAACCAAGAAGGGACTCAGGAGTTCAGATCCTACGGTAACCAAAAGTCCTGATGGACTGAGGCAGCGTCGTCCAAGAGAAGCGTCACGCAGTCTGCGTTCTCTTTTAATAGTGAATGTGCATCTCCTGTTTGTGCATCCACCTATGCATGCTCTTGTTTAGAAGTGAGGGATGCAATCTTCTTACCAACAATAAACATTGCTGGGTATATAAGAAAAAAAAGAAGCATCATGCAAGCCACAAGCACAGGCCACACAAGTTATTTACCTTTCCTAGCGGTTGGTCACATTTTTTAAAAAATTAAACAGGCAAAATTCATTCCAAAAATATGTTTTACTTAACCCGATATGTCAATAGTCACTTCAACATGCAGGCAATGTTTTGCCATTAGTAATGAGCTATGTTCTCTTCTTTTCCCACAGGAAGTCTTCTACATCTGAAGCGTGTCTTTCTCTCATATTTCAGGCTGGACCAGCCATCTTTCAAGGCTCAGCAGCCGCATTGGCTGGTGGCTTCCAAACTAGCCATGGTAGGACCAGGCTTTCTTTCAGAGGCTGAGGTTCACCCCCGCCCTTCTCCCAGAACCAGAGAGCTTCCAGAGGCCACGATCTTAGCAACACAGTGAGGCAATCCGATCTCCAAGTAGATATTCGTAATTTAGAGAACAAGATACCCATTCCAAGGGGCCCCCGCCCCATCCAACGCAGCATCCACTCCTGGGCACACAAACAAAGCAGCCTGCAGGTTGTCCATTGGGTCCTTTTCCAAGAGTTGGACCTCAATCGTTCCACGCCACACCCCTCGTCAGGAAGAAAGTTATAAATCCTCAGGGCGTACATTACCCTAACCCCACCCTACACGCGGACTTTCTCCCAGCCGTCAGCGAATTCCACCCAGCCTGTACACAACCTGCTTCTCCGCAGAAGCTTGCTGTGCTCATTGCTTGCCCAACGCGAGACTGAAGACCCAAGAGGCCCTCAGACCCTGCCCTGTGTGTCATAATCGGTTCACCAGCCCTTCAGTCACGTCTGCTTGCTGCTAGGTAGAGGTCGTGCTCCATTGAGCAGAGAGCCTCTGTTCAGTTGATGAAGTCCCAAGCCTGATGGACACATTCCTGGTTAAGGTACCGGACGTAGGATGGGGCCCTTGCTGGAGACTTATAACCGCTTCCCAGGTGGCGCTAGTGGTAAAGAGCCCACCTGCCAATGCAGGAAACTTAAGAGACGCGGGTTTGACCCCTGGGTCCAGAAGGTCCCCTGGAGGAGGGCACGCAACCCACTCCAGTATTCTTGGCTGGAGAATCCCATGGACAGAGGAGCCTGGCGGGCTACAGTCCATGGGGTTGCAAAGAGTCAGACACGACTGAAGCAAATGAGCACGCACAGTGAGTGGGACCCTCCCTCGCTTGTGCCTGTTCTGCCAGGATATACCTCCGGAAATCTACTCATCATGGTTCAAAGGTCCTGCAGGGCCTTGGATGGAAAAAGATGGGAAAACTGCTGAGGCTAAGACCAGCTAAGGGGGATCTCAGCTTCCAGTTCAAGATGACGGAGTGGAAGGACATGTGTTCATCTCCTCCTGCCAGAGCAGTCGCTGAACAATCATCAACAGGAGGCCACTGGAACCCACGGAAACAAAACAAAACAAAAAAGCGACCAGCTCAGGAAAAGAAATTCCAAAAGTTTCCAAACCTTTTTTCACTGGATATGTTCCTAGATAATCATTCAGCAGATTTAAAGGGTTCTTTTTTTTTCTTCTTTTTAATCTTTGAACCCCTAGTACATGATCTCTGACATACAGTAGGATCTCAGTTAATACATGGATGAAGGGACTTTCCTGGTGGTCCAGTGGTTAAGAATCTGCCTTCCAACGCAGGGAGCGAAGGTTCGATCGCTGGTGATCGTGGTCCAGGAACTGAGATCCCACGTCGTCAGGGAACTCAGCCCGCGTTGCACTGCAGCAAAGACCCAGTGCAGCCAAAAAAAAAAAGCGTGACTGTGTTGCACAAGGAGGCAGGTGCAGCCCACACGCTGGAGAGGAGGGAGGTCTCCATGTCAGAAGCTAAGGCAGGAATGACCCATTATCTGCAGATCTCTGGCGTCCTGACACTTCGCACAGAGGCTCGGGTGGACAGCTGGATTTATGACTCCTGAAGTCAGTCACTGCATCCTGCCTGTGCCAAGCCTGCGGCCCAGACAACCCCCCAATGTGTCTGATCATTCAAGCCCAGCCCCAACCCTACAGACCCTAATCCAGGCCCCTTCCGCTGGGGCCACGGTCCAAGTTCCCCTCCCTTCCCCACGTGTAGGAGTTCTCTTCAGTTCTGGCTCTCAGGGATTTCCTTTCCTGAGATTTGAGTTCAATCATGTCTTTCAAATTGTTTTATTAGGGCTTTTCCCCCCTGCATTGCTGTGTTTGAGATAGAAAGGGGTTCCAGTTTCCTCTGTTAAAGTAACCGCAATAGACCCAGAATGGACTCATGCTAAGCCCCCTATCAACAAAGCAAAACTTAACTAAATTTCTCTGCTCCCCCAGGAGAGAAAGCCCTGGGTCCACCCAACACTGCTTGCCTACTCAGCACAAGTCACCTGACCGGCACCCAAGACTTACCTTTTCTCCGTGTAAGGAAACAACCCTGCTTTACCCAATCGGCAAGCGCCCAGTTCCGTTCTGTTTTTTAACTTTTTTAACCATATAGCACAGAGATTTTCATTCAATATGTTGTGATTAACTATGCGTTCAGTCGCTCAGTCGTGGCCAACTCTTTGCAACCCCAGTTGGCAGACTGTAGCCTGCCAGTCTCTTCTTCCCAAGGGGTTTTCTAGGCAAGAATACTGGGGTGGGTTGCCATTTCCTTCTCCAGGAACAACTACAGTGAAATGCAATCTGCAAAAAATCAAACAAAAAGCAAATGCCCAGCTTAACTTCCTTGTTCCTACTCACATTGGCCTGTAAAACTCTCTTGCATTGCACAGCTCTTCAGAGCTCTTCCCAGTCTGCTAGACTAGACGCTGTCACTGAACAAAGGTCTATCGGGTCTCTAAATTATCTGTGGACAGTCTTCTTCTAACGTAGCTGAGCCTCCCATACTGACTCAAGTGCTGTAGTTTTTGTTGCTGTTCAGTGGCTAAGTCCTGTCTGACTCTTTGTGGCCCCGTGGACCGCAGCACGCCAGGCTCCTCTGTCCTCCACTATCTCCCAGAGCTTGCTCAAACTCATGCGCATTGAGTCAGTGATGCCATCCAACCATCTCATCCTCTGTCGTCCCCTTCTCCTCCGGCCTCCAGTCTTTCCCAGCATCAGGGTCTTTTCTATTGAGTCAGCTCTTCACATCAGGTGGCCAAAGTACTGGAGCTTCAGCTTCAGCATCAGCCCTTCCAGTGAATATTCAGGGCTGTGTTAGGCTTATGCAAATCCGATCGTCCAAATTCCCTGCTGAAAACCCTTCGCTGATGCCCCACTTCCTTTGGAGTAGAGTCCAAAGAAGACTCAGCATGACTCGAAAGGCCCTGCATGACCTGACCTAGGTTGCTGTCCTGGGTCACTTCTCAAGCAACCCCATCCTCATGACCTTCACGCCAAAATCCCTGCAATATCTGCTGTGCCCCCCAAATCAGCCACAGTCTCTTACACCTCGTCCCTTCACATACGCCACGTGTCCGCCTGGAACACTCTTCCCCCTCACGCAGACGTCCTTTCCCACAGTAAGCGATCCCTCACGTCGACTCTGCGAGCTTGAGTCAACCCTCCACTCCCACACTTCTGCACCCTTGGTCCTCCCGAGCCTCGTCTCACTGTGCGTTATAATTATCTCTCCTCACGGGGTTTGTTATTTTCTCAGGAAACATTTACCCCGTCCACCAGGTTAAGCTTCCAGCAATCACTGTGTTCTATTAATACAAGACTCTGCCCAGAGACAAATCTTCCAGAAGGGTGACACACCAAGGCTTCAGGGCTCCTTACCTGCCAGGACTCTCCCAAGGCCCTAGGAAAGCCGTGGCTCCGTGCTCATATCATCAGATGTCTTTTTGTAAAGTTTTAGAACGATGGTATTTTTAGCCACAGTTGGTTAAAACCACTGCCTCTTTCCACCTTGATTTCGCCCGCACCCCCTCACCCTTCTGCAGCTTCAGAGTGGCTGCTGGCAATGTGAGGCCCAGCTAAGGGCTGGTTGAGATGGGACTACACTCTGCTTGGGTTTATTGCATATATTCTTATGATTTCTAAAGAGCCTGGCATTGGGTTCAGTTATTGGTAGTCATTCCAGGACTTCCCAGGCGGCGCGAGTGGGGAAGAAGCCACCCGCCAGTGCAGGAGGCGTAAGAGACGCTGGCTTGGTCCCTGGGTGGGGAAGACCCCAGGAAGGAAGGCACGGCGACAGACTCCAGTATTCTCGCCTGGAGAATCCCACGCACAGAGAAGTCTGGCAGCTACAGCCCATAGCAGGCAAAGAGTTGGACATGACTGAAGCGACTTGGCACACACTGGCAGTCATCCCAGAGGAGAACAGCTTTCAGGATGTACCCATTGTGCCGGCTCTCCCGGCATTAGGCGTGACGGTGCGGAGTCGGAACTCAGACGACTGCGCTCCTGTGGCCACAGCGCTCAGCGCACACGGGCCTGAAATGGACAGAAAATACAGGCGCAGAGCCACGTCCAGTCATCGGGGTAACTGACACAAACGTCAGACCGTTTTGTTTCTTTTTTGTGACGCATTGGTGTTTGCCACTGATAGAACATTTTTTATTTGTTGTGATTTATTTTCTCATCCACCCCAAGAAATCATTTTTTGTGTGTAATCGTGTGTTCTTTTTCTTTTTTTTTTTTTTCTGGCCACACCCAGCAGCTTGCAGGATCTTAGTTCCCCAAACAAGGATTGAATCTGTGCTCTTGGCAATGAAAGCTCCAAGTCTTGACCACCAGGGAATTCCCTGGTGTTCTTTTTTCTTAGTGAACTCCCCCAAAGATAAACTCTCCATGTCCCAGGAAGCCTGGACTCATCCCTACAGTGATCTGTCCCTGCCCCAGCTGACCCGCACTCTTGCGGAAATTTGAAATTGGGATTTCTGCGTTACTGGAACTGTCACAGGTAAACTCAAAAGCCACGAGGGCTCATGTCTCTCCCTATGGATGAAGTCCTAGAGAAAGCCGGTAGGCAGAGGAGACATGCCTGTCGGTTCCTCCCTTATCCCTTCCAGTAGGGTCCACTTTAATTTTCTCCTGCTGCATGAGTTACCTCCAAAGTTAGCAGCTTAAAATAACAAGCATTCATTATCTCACGATTTCTGCAAGTTGAATATTCCAGGGGAGCTGAGCCGAGTGGTTCTACCCAGGGTTTCTCATACAGCTGCAGTCTAGGGGTCAGCCAGAGTCCTTGTCCACCCCTGGTGGGAAGGGAAATCAGTATAGCCATTACAGAAAGCAGCATGGCGCTTCCTAAAAAAATTAAAAATAGAAATCCATTCTGGTCCAGCAACCCTACTTCTGGGTATATATCGAAGGAAATAATGCCAGAAATATTTGCAGTCCCGCATTTATTGCAGCCTTGTTCACAGTCGCCAAGAAATGGAAACTATCTGTCAGCAAATGAATGGATAAAGAAAAGGTTATACACATGGACATATGTGCGTACGTATAGGTATACCCACATACACACACGCGTGGAATGTCATTCAGCCTTAGAAATAAGGAAATCCTGCCATTTGCAATATCCTGCATGAGCCTGAAGGATACTGTCCCAAATGAAAAAAGCAGGCACAGAAAGACAAATGCCTCACTTACATGCGGATCTAAAAAGCAGAGTCAGAGCAGCAGAGGGTAGAATGCTGGTTACCAAGGGCTGGACTAAGTAGAAAATGGGAGCTGTTGGTCCAGGCGCACAGTTTCAGTTATGAAAGATGAACCAGTTCCACAGATCTGATGTAAACACTGCAGTGCTGGCGCTCAGGCGCGCAGTCGTGTCTGACTCTGGGCAGCGCCACGGATGGCAGCCTGCCCGGCTCCTCTGTCCACGGATTCCCAGGCAAGAATACTGGAGTGAGCTGCCGTTTCCTTCTCCAGGGGGTCTTCCGACCCAGGGTCAAACCCCGCCTCTTGCATCTTCTACACCGGCAGGCAGGTTCTTTACCGCGAGCACCCCCGACATGTGTCTACATACACACACAGACAGTAATTGTGTGAGGTGATGATTAGGGTAATTGGATTGATTATGGGGGTTATTTCACAGTGTATAGGCATAGCAAATCGTTGGGACTTCTCCAGTGATCTAGAGGTTAAGACTGTGCACCTAGGTTCGGTCCCTAGTCAGGGAACTAAGATCCCAGAAGCTGCCTGAGAAACAAAACCAACCATCAAGTTATCATCTTAAATGCAACCAATTTTTACTTGTCAGTTATAGCCCCATGAAGCTGGAGGGAAAGAGGTCCTCAAGAGCGGCAGTCATCCCCAAGACTGGAGCAGCTGCTTTCAGTGTGGCTCAGCCACCTGGTCGTTAGCAGGAGGCCTTGGTCCCTGCCGAGCAGACCTTGAGTGTTCTCACAGCACGGCAGCTGGACTCAGAGTCAGTGATCCAGGAGGCGGAGCGAGAAGGAGGCCACCGGACCACTTATGATTGCTACGGCTTCAACTGAGTCTTTCCCGAAATTCACATATTGAAGCCCTCCCCTCAGTACCTCAGAATGTGACCTTATTTCAAGATAAGGCCTTTACAGAAGTGCTCACACTGAATGAGCTCATCACATGCACACACTGCTGTATTTAAGACAAATGGCTGGGACTTCCTGGTGGTCCAGCGGCTGAGACTGGGTGCTCCCAGGGCAGGGGGCCCGGGTTCGATCCCCGGTCAGGGAACTAGATCCCACAGGCTGCAACTGAAGCTCAAAGAGCCTGCATGCCCAGCACAGCCAAATAAATACGCACTTTTAAATAATAACAAAATGAAACAGATAACCAACAAGGGCCTACTGTACAGCACAGGATCTCTACTCAATATTCTGTAATAGCCTAAATGGAAAAGAATTTGGAAAAAAAATAGGTACATGTGTATGTATGCTTGATTCACTTTACCATAGAACAGAAACTAACACATTGTTAATTGACTATATTTCAATATAGAACTTCAAATTTTTTTAATAAAATAAAGTGAGGTAATTAAGATGGGTGCTAATTCAATGCGATTCATGTCCTTATATAAAAGGGGGCAACCTTTTAAAATCTATCTATTTTTAACTGGAGGATAAATGCTTTACAATACTGTGTTGGTTTCTGCCACACGTCAGCATGAATCAGCCATAGGTATGCATTCGTTCCGGCCCACTGGAACCTCCCTCCCCGCTCCCACCCCATCCCACCCCTCTGGGCTGTCACAGAGCACCAGATTTCCGCTCCCTCCGCCATTCCTTCTCACCAGCTGTCTAATTTCACAGGTGGTAACGTACACGTTTCCCCACGACTCTCAATTCGCCCCACACCCTCCTCCCCCCGCTGTGTCCACAAGTCTGTCCTTCATGTCTGCATCCCCTTTGCTGCTGCAAACAGGCTCATCGGGAAAGACTCGGAGGGAAAAAAAAAAAACCAAAGGATTGGCACCAAGAAGTTTGGCTCAGATGGAAAAGAATCCGCCTACAATGCGGTTTGATCCCTGGGTTGGAAAGATCCCCTGGAGAAGGAAATGGCAGCCCACTCCAGTATTCTTGCCTGGAGAATCCCAAGGACAGAGGAGCCGGGCGAGCTATTGTCCATGGGGTCACAAAGAGTCAGACACGACTGTGTGACTCTGCACAACCACGCCTCATCCTCACCTTTGCTCTAAAAGGGCTTGGCGGAAAGCTTTCGGTAATCTTGGGATTCGTAAGACATGAGCCACCCACCTCTTTATATGGCCCTGTAATAAACGTTTTCCTGTTTCCAAAAAAAAAAAAAAGTAGGGAACTTTGGACCCAGACATGCATAAAGGAAAACTGCTGTGTGACGGTGGAGACGGGGAGAACCCTGGGGAGAAGGGTGGCCAACCCACCAGCAGCGGCGAAGCCAGCGCTCCTCTCACAGCCCCCAGCAGGGAGCAGCGTGCCAACACCCAGGGCTCGGGCTTGTCTGACTCCTCCAAAACCACAAGACACACCCTTTTGCTGTTTAAGTCACCCAGTTTCTGGTACCCCTTACAGCAGCCCTGAAGCCAACGCAACGACCACGTCTCAGAAGTCACACGTCATCGCTGCTTCCACTTTCCGTTTATCGGGAGTGAGTCACCCTAGGTCCAGCCCAGGCCCCGGGGGCGGGGGGGGCGGGGGGGCGGGGAGGAGGGAAGGAAGGGGACTAAGCCCAACCTCTTGAAAGGAGGGCTCTCAGGGTTTGTGCACCTGCCTTAGAACCACTGCCAGTTCCGTGGAACACCTCTGGAATCTAATAACAAATTCCCCTCTTTAGTTTAAGATGGCTCAGACTGGATTCTCCAGGCCTGCCCTTAAATGTCTACTTTTATCAATTTTTATCGGAACACAGTTGATTTACAACGTTGTTTCTGCTGTGCAGCAAAGTGAATGAGCTCTATATGTGTGTGCATATATACACACACGCGTGCGCGTGCTAAGTCACCTCAGTTGTGTCCAACTGCTTTCAACCCCATGGACTGTAGCCCACCAGGCTCCTCTGGATTCTCCAGGAAAGAATACTGGAGTGGGCTGCCATGCCCTCCCCCAGGATATATATATATATATCTCCACTCTTTTTAAAATTCTTCTCCCATATAGGTCATCACAGAGTAGGGGGTGGAGTTCTCTGTGCTGTCAGCAGGCCCTTATTAGCTGTTATTTTATATATAGCAGTGTGTGCATGCACTTAAATCTCTTTATTAAGAAGTTCTTTCTCTGTCACTCGTCTCTAATAAGTTCTTAAGGTTAAATTTTGTAACTCTGCCTCCCAGAAATACAATCTAGGGCTGAGAATATTTCTTCCAAAAATTGATTAATTGTGTTGAAATAACAACATACCTCACTTGTATAGCACTTAAGACTTCACCTGGCACTTTCCCTGAAACCTGTGAGAGAGCAAGTGACAGGAAGACTGTGAAGTTTCTAAAAGCATGAAAAGCTCTGATTTTCACTACTGAATACATATTCAGCAGACAGCTAACTGATGCCTGGCTTTTCCCCTCACCTAAGCATACGAAACTTTTTTGTAACTTCGTCCATTCACGTATTCCCCACATGTATGTGGTCTACTCTGTATCTGAAGCTGGACCTAGTCTTGGAGGTAATGTGATTAGGAAGAAAGTCACCGTCCTCACGGAATATATAGTCTTGCATTAAAACCCTTGTCAAGCTATGTCCCAACCACCCCGACTGGTTCCGCCTGCAACCATCCACCTCTTCAGCTTGGGGCTCACTGAGCATCCCCGTTTTCTGGGTTCTGGAGGGAATATTGAGGCCCAGAGCCCCTGTCTTCGAGAAGTGGCTGTTCTAGAGGGGGCCAGATGGTCAGAGAAACACACTTGTCTGAAGTTTAATTTTAATGTTCTGTGAATACTTTTTCCCCTTGAACGCTGCAGGGGATCTGGGCCAAAGACTGTGAGTGGGTGAAAAGGAACAGAGAAATGAAAGACTAAAAATGCCAACCAGGGGAAGCAATGATACATTCTCACTTCAGAAATAACCAAGAAGACATTGCAGGGCGGGGTTGATGTAGGTGTATGCAAATGATATGTAAATATGACATCCAGCCAGCTCAAATTGTTACAGTCCTTTTAGTTTGCATAGTTGAGTGTTGGTCCCTGGAGATGTTCTCCTGGGACTTATGGTGCAAAATTATTGACTGTTAACCTCACCCTCAGTAGCTATTTAATCAGGTGATTGAGTTGAAACACTTCTTCCCTATCTGGCTCTTAGCATCTCTTTTTGCACGACCGAGTTAGATGTGTAACCTTCGAGGTTTCTTCTGTGTTTAGGTATGGTCTCCAAACAGAGAGTCATCATTTTCTTTGCCCTCAGTATTTCCAAAGAAACTACCCCAGGGTCTTAACGTTTCTTGAAAGGTTACATCATAGTGAATAAGCAGAAGGATAAAGAGAGGATAGGAAAAGAGAGCCATGGGCAGAACCAACCACAAAAGGAAGCATAAGAGAAGATACAAGCATAGAGATGACCCTGACAAAAAGGTTGTAGAAAATTTCCCCGCAGCTCCCTAGGATCCACAGAAATGCAGAGCCATGGGTCATCTGCTCCCCCACAGCAGGAGCGTCGGTCATGATGCCAGGTACACACTGGGCTTCCCAGGTGGTTTAGTACCAATGGAGGAGATGCGCGAGACACAGGTTCCATCCCTGGGTTGGGAAGGTCCCCTGGAGAAGAGGATGGCAGCCCACTCCAGTATTCTTGCCCGGTGAATCCCATGGACAGAGGAGCCTGTCGGGCTGCAGTCCATGAGGTCACAAGAGTCGGACACGACTGAGCAACTTCACTTGTACAGCATATCCTGCGTCAGTGTTTGGAACGAAATATATAAAACACAGAACACAGCTTGATCCCTGCCCTTCAATTTTCCATTTCCATACCTACTTTCCATTTGTAGGTATTATAAAATATTGGCTATATTCCCCATGGAGGGGGAGAATCTTAAATTGGACATTTAAATGTAGGAAAGATACATCTTAATTGGAGAAGAAAGAAGGCTATCCTAAGCTTAAGGAAACAAGAAGAAGACAGGAAGCAGAGCAGAACATCACACGCAACAGCTGAACGGATGGAGACCCGAGCATCCACGCTGAGAACCACGGGAGACGGAGCGGAAAGGGTCAGCCAGAACAGGCAGCTACAACCATGTTTCGGAACAGCGTCATCCTCAGCGTCTTCAGTCCTTGAGGCTGTAATCCAAGCCACATTAACACCAGCGGCTATTAGTGATTGGGGGAGAAATTCTCAAAGGCTCACTCCATCCACTTCCCACACACAGCACCATCCCTGAATGAAGCATATTAGCACCAGTGAGCTTTATTTGCAGGAAGGCTAGAAGAGAAGCAGTGAGGGGTGAGGGGTGGTGTGAGTGAGAAAGAGAGCTGGAGGTAGGAGGCTGGAGTGACAGACTGTGAGAAAGGGGGAGGAGAGGAGGGGCGCCTGAGAGGTGATCTTTAGGGAGCAGAGATAGGTTCAGACAAAACCCCTCGCCACGTGCTGTGTGCCGCTCGGGGTCATTTCAGCACCCTGGTGAGTGGACAGCGCTCCCTCCAGGCCACTCAGAAGCTGGATGCAGTATCTGGCTCCAGTCATAACGTACCAGTCACAGCCCTGCACCAATCTTCGGCCGGCTGCTCTCATGATTTCTGACACCTCCTTGGAGATAACAGCTCTTACTATCCCAAGGAAAATCTAGTCCACTACGATGGAATCAGATGGGTTACCCTTTTTGTCTTTGTTTCCATTCAAACCAAACTATCTTTGGAAATTAGTGAATCTAAATTGCCATCTCTAATCAATTAAGCTCTCGCTAACCAGAGGCATACTTTGTGCCAGGCACCAAACCAGTCTACACACTTTATGCGTTGTATTTCATTTGGTTCTTTGACATTTCTTGCAAGCAAGAATCTTCAACCCTACTTAACAAATGAGGAACCTGGAAGTCAAAGACACAGGGCAGTTTTTCCAAGGATACATAATTAATACAAATCAGAGCCAGGATTTAAGCCTGGTTTAAGTTATTTCCAAGGCCATATTAGTGTGAACCACAGAATTTTAGGTGAAACAAAGGTAACAGATTTATCTTAATAGTTATATTTTTAATTTGACATTAGGAGTGCAGTGTGGTGGTCCAGTGGTTAAGACTCTGTGCCTACGCTGAGGAAGCCATGGATCCCCTGGTCACGGAACTAAGATCCACAAGCTGCATGGCATGGCCAATTAAAAACAAATGTTTTGCCTATGTTAATGTGATGAGTTCCTAGAGTTCTTTGTGCAGTTCCTAACAGGTCCCCATTCCTGCTTCCTTCAGATATCAACGAGGACTTATCTAAGACAAAGGAACCACGCGCAGCTTTTTGTAAATGGTAGATATTTACCTGATAGATATCAAATGAATTAAAAAATAAATTCCTACACACATGAAGGAATCTATAAAACTGGATAAACCAGATTTATAAAAATGGATTTGAATATGGAAAGAGAGAAAATACTCAGTGGGATAAGAGAAAGCTTTCATTTTTCCTTCATAGGGAAAACAGTTCAAACACAGACACAAAATCCATCCAGGTCACGGATGAATCCACGGATGCAGAACCGCAGATACAGAAAGCTGACTGTAAAGTTACACTCGAATTTTCACTTGTGCAGACAGCAGGCACCCCAAACGCCTGTGTTGCTCGAAAGTAAACGGTTCACTCATTTAATAATTCCATTTAATTCAGTAGATTGTGTTTTAAGCCCCTCCTGAGAACTAAGCCCTCTTCCCTTCAATCTCCTCCTCTAAATTTGCCATCCTCTGACGTGAGCTTACTCTTCTTTGTCTATTTACTTCCTGGGAGATAGTTGGTCAACCCTCTCCTCTGCTTTACGCTCTGTAAATCTATAAAAGGGCTTCCCAGGCGGCGCTAGTGGGAAAGACCATGCCTGCCAATTCAGGAGACATACGAGACGTAGGTTTAATCCCCGGGAGGAGGACACGGCAACCCACTCCAGCAGTCTTGGTGAGAGGATTCCACCGACAGAGGAGGCTGGTGGGCTGCAGCCCATGCCTCTGAGCACAAGGTCTGTAAGAAAACATCTGCTTGACTGATTCTATTTCAAAACAGAGGAGGAAGACACTTAGAGTTAATCCACATTTGGCAAACACTGTCGCATGTGAATCTTCACCATCACCCTCTGCGGTAAGTACTTCATCCCTGTTTTGCAAAGGTAACTGACTCAAGGTTATACAGTTTGTAAAAGTGATGGATCGAGGTTGTCTTAACCTATTTAATAATTGCAAAAGTCATGCTCTTTCTATCTCATTCTCTCCTACCTACCCTCACTTGCATGTAAATTGGTTCCTTTGGGCTCAGACAGGCTGGACAATCCACACAACCCACACACGCACCTCCACTTCTCTACATGTACTTGTATAATTTACAGTCAACACTTGGTTATCAGCATCTGCGGGGAGAGAGCAATTATACCGACTTTCCAAACATAACTCATGTTTGTCTCAGGAACCCACAAGGTAATTTGTTTTTATAGCAGATTTTCCCCCTAATCACGTTTTCCTCAAGCTAACACTAAGATAAATTTGAACTTTCTAAGTGCCCAGCAATGGCAGGATAAAAGCGGCCGAGCTGAGGAAGGCAAACCCCCAGCGGGGCTTGAGAAGCAGTGCCGTGGGGAGAGCTGCCAACACGACCGTGCCCGCAGGCAGAGTGTCAGCCTACCAGGGCTGCCGTGGAAAACACCACAGATTCAGTCACTGAAACAACAGAAGTGTACGTCCTCACGGTTTTGGAAGCTGGATGTCTGAAACCCAGGTGCCATCCGTCGGTTTCTGGGGAAGCCTCTCTCTTCCTGGCTTGTAGACAGTCGCCTTCCTGCCACATCCGCACACGGCCTCTGCTGTGTCTGCAGACACACAGGGAGAGAAGGACAGAGACGTGCTGCCTCTTCCTCTTCCTGCAAAGACAGTGTTCCTGGGAATTCCGTGGGGGTCCCGTGCTTAGCTCTCTGCACTTCCACTGCAGGCGGGGAACAGGCTCGCTCTCTGGCCAGGGAACTAAGATCCAGCAGGTTGCACAGAGTGGCCAAAAAATAACAAATAAATAAGAAACATCATTCCAATCAGACTAGGGAGCTACCCTGATGAATTATTTTCACCTGAATCCTTGACTATCTCCCTAATGACGCTATCTCCTCATAGAAGATTAAGGCTTCAGTATATGATTTCGGTGGGAGGCGCGCAACAGGGACCCAGAACTTGGAAATTAACACAAGTCAACAGAAGGTGAAGAAGGTAAAGGAGGAAGTGAGGGCGAAGCAGAGGAAGAAACAGGCCATAGCTGTACTTCACTGAGTGTCTGCTGTGCCCGAGGCGGGGCTTTTGTAAGTAATGCTGTTTAATTCTCAGGACAAGCATGGAAGTCAGATTCCATTACCCCTCCATTTCTTTTTTTTCAATTATTATAGTAAATTACACATAACAGTGAAAGAGGAGAGTGAAAAAGTTGGTTTGAAATTCAACATTCAAAAAAAAAAAAGAAACTCAATATTCAGAAAACTAAGATCATGACATCTGGCCGCATCACTTCAGGGCAAGTAGATGGGGAAAGAGTGGAAACAGTGACAGATTTCATTTTGGGGGTTCCAAAATCACTGCAGTTGGTGACTGCAGCCATGAAATTGAAAGATATTTGCTCCTTGGAAGAAAAGTTATGACCAACCTAGACAGCATATTAAAAAGCAGAGACATTACTTTGCCAACAAAGGTCCATCTAGGAAAGGGGCTCAGCCCGGCCTGACCCGCCCTAGACTCACTCTCGTGGAGCTCAGCGTCACCGACTCGTCCTCCAGGGTTGGAGCCCAGGGCAGGTCCTCTGTGTCCAGCCAAGGTCCCCTGGGCCCTTTAGTAGAATGGCTGGGAAAACTGGCCTCCAGATTCCAGCAAGCCCCCACAGGGGAAGACAACGTCCCTTTACCCACAATTCAGAGTCGAGGGAGGACGCAGGACGGCTCCTTCCTCTCCTTCTGAGTCTCCCTGCGGCCAAGGTGGAACCTCAAGCGCCAGCTCCTCAAGGAGACCCTAACTTCCTCTGCCTCAGGACCAAAGCAAGTGACCAGACTCTGCAGGGGATCATCCCTTCTGCCCTGAGACTGACCCTCCCGGGATCCCAGGAGACGAGCTGGACCCGGTGTGTGTCAGGGCCTCCCGGAGCTCTGAGCCTCCACTGCACCTGAGGTCATGAGAGGGCAGAGCCAGCCTGATAGACTGGCAGGACCAGAGGCGGCCTCAGCTTCAGTCCTGAGGGCCGCTCTCTGTTCCCCTGAGCCGGGAGCCCTGCCATCAGCTCTGAGTCCAGAAACAGCTCTAGAGAGAACCCCAAAGACACGGGCTGGAGTGGAAGTGAGTCTTGGAATCCCCCGCGTGCCTGGTGGGGAGGATCCTGAGTTCCCACTGGTGGTGTGCCAGGTGGGAGCACCGCCCGCTGAGGTGGGTGATTGTCCCTCGGAACTCCTCCCCAAGTCCCCCACCGGAGCTGGTTCAGAGAGCTGAGGTCGCCTGTTCTCTCCTCCTTCCTCTCCCCCAAATCTGGACGCACCCCACCCCCTGCTCTGCCAGCCTGTGGGCACCTCCTGAGACCCCGCTGCATTCAGGGGTCCCCGGAAAGCTTGTCCAGCTCCCCATGTTCAGAATGTAACTTGGGGCGGGGTGAAAGGTAACACGCCCGAGTGTGTGCCCTGCCTCCAGACATGTGCTGAGTCACTGACACTCGCTGTCCCCGCCCTCGCAGAAATGGAGGAGACCGAGGCTCCACAGGGTTGAGTGGCTCTCAGACGCCAGGTCCCCCGACCCTCCTCGCGCGCTTTTTGCCCCGTGAACGCTTGCCGCTTGCCGAGGCGGTGAGCTCCCTCTCCAGGCTGTCACCTGTTCCCATCTCCTCCATCAAGCTCCACCTCCCTCAGTTTTCAGAGTCCAGCCCCGTCCCCCCCTTTCCGAAGCCCTCACGGCCTCTCCAATGCTTCCTCCTGCCGAGTGGGCACCCCCCAACTTCACTCCAGGGTCACGGGGTCAGTTTCTCTCTCAGCAATATTTCAAGTTCCTAAATGACCAAGGCCTGGCTTTATGCTATTTTGAACAGTTGTTTAAATACTTTTAAACAAAGGGAATGGTTCAAATAGCTTTTGGTATCAGTCATTGTTCAAATATTTGCTATTCACTTGATACAAAACTCAGAACAGCCTCTGCTTTCAGAAGTTACAGTGTGGGGGGGTAGAAAAACATGGAAACATTGACAAAGCCCTGTTAAACAATACTTAATGCATCTGTGTGAGTCAGATCACCTGCCAGATTACAGCAGCACCCAGGAAGGGAGTTCAGCTGGGTGAGGGGCGGGTGGCTAGCAGGGCTGCAGGCAGACTTTGCAGGCTTCATGGAGACATCTGGAGGCTCTTCACTAGCTGAGAGCCTCGGGGTGCAACTGTGAGGCTGGCAGTCAAGGTCATCGTCCTTGAGAATTATTGATAGAGGTGCCTCGGAAGGAATCAAGCATTCGTCTGGGACTTGGGACGGGAGTAGCCGGTCAGTAGGGAGCAAAGTCTGTCTGGACCGGGGAAGATGGTAAGACATGGGGAGCTGGGGAGGAGGACCAGAAACCTCCTTTGCTGGGAAGCAGGATGAAGTTCAGCCCAAGCACAGGGCTGGATGTGATGCTTTGTGGCGGGTGGGGTGGGGTGGGAATCAGCCTGTCCTCCTAGGAGAGAAAGAGGAAAATGCTACTTCCCTTTGTGGATCAGAGGCTCTTGGACATTTGGATCTGGACAAAAGTAAACCCCCAAAGTGAGAAAGTTAGAAAGGGAGGTGTGCATATGAAAAATACGTGGGGCATCAGGTGGAGAAACAGGAGTCCCAGGCAGGAAGCAGACTTCGCAGGTTAAACTTTAAGGCTGAATCATGTGATAGGATTCCGCCACACCGCCAGGACCCTGACATCAGCGATGCATACTGTGACCTTTGCAATAAACAGAAGGTTGCTCTGTGAAGGGCACAGGGTGTTCCAGTGAATTCCTCATGTCCCAGAATCAGGAGATAAGCTGGGGGAGGAAAGAGAGGCCTCAGGGCAAGAGACAAGATTCCTGAAACTGACAGGCCTTCCCATCTTCAGACCGGGGCGGTGTCCCTTTGGGGATAAGGGAAGACTTTCCGAAGAGCTCATGGGCCAAAAGGAACCAATTTCCAGAGCTGCAGTTCACGCTTTTATGAAAACAGCGTCCCTGAGCACGCATCTGTAGTCAAGTGCCGTGCTGCTTCCTCGTCTTCCTTTCCACAGTTGCCCTTCTCCCACTTTCAAGAGGAAATATCCCGCCTGCCAGTAGAAGGCATTTCACCAGCACACAGAACAGCCAGGTTATCACAGGCAGGAAAGTAATTTCATAAACAGCTGCTGAAAAAGCAAATGAGTTTCATGACTTTATTTAAGCAAACTGATTTTATAAAATGAATGAATATGTGCTAATGAATGAATATAAGTCTAGAAAAATATTTAACTCGGGTGGGAAGCTTTCCGCGGAATGGAGAGAGGGTCTTTCAAGAGTAACAGCTGACTGCTGCTCTGTGAGTCCCTGGAAGCTTGGATGGGGTGGGGGTGAGAGGGAGGTTCAGGACGGAGGCCGCATGTGTGTACCTGTGCCAGACTCATGTTGTATGGCAGAAACAACGCAACATGGTGGAGCAAGTATCCTCCGGCTAAAAATAAAATTTAAAAAAATAAAAAACAAAATTAAGAATAATGTTTGATGACACATCACTCTGTGATTCTCGGCACTGAGAAGGAGCTCAGAGGGTTAAATGACATCACCGTAACAAGACTCCTGATGCCCCACTGACTCATTTATGTTAACGAGGTGTCACAGAAATTGCCACTTCATGCATAACGTGTCTACCAGGGATTACTGCTGTGAGTGGACAAGGTACTTAAATAGATCCCTGTGAGCTGGTCAGACTCTCCTAAAGTTGTCTCCTCCAATCAGCCGTGGAGAATCCTTTCCCTGGACACGTCTGGGGGGTTCTCTGTGTGCTGTGTGGGGTTACACTGGCACCAAGATCTGTACGCAGGCAAGAAGTTCCGGGAAGAAGCCCAGAGTCGCCATCAGGTTGTCAGCACCAGGCCTGACTCCAGGTGTCTTTCATGCACAACCTTGATTTTGCTATCGAGGGATCAGAGGTCTAGAGGGCGGAGAATCGCCCAAGCTAAGAGAACCAGCAGGCCGCAGAGCCAGACCCAGGAGGCAGGTCTCCGTCGTCCTGTCCACGGCTCTCCCTTCCTCCCCTGTCCCGTCACAGCGGGCGGGACAAAGATGAGGCTGTGACATGTTCTTCGGTCAAGTTCAACGCTCTTCCCTCCATGTCCTTTACGCAGGCTGCTAGGCTTGGATGAAGAGGCTGGTGAGGTGTTCCTGGGCTTGGTTTGCAGAACCTTAGCCCAAACTCTCAACGAAGAAGGATTTGAGGAACAGAATAGAGAGCAAAGTGTGGGGAAGAAAGAGAGGACCCCGGGCCTATCCAGTCCTCCTAGGGAGAAATGTCCTGAAGGGCCGTCCAGGAAGCCCCAACACACCATGTACAGTCTGACTGGCCTCTGGGGTGACATTTAACTCAGCAGATTCTCAGAGGACAAAACGGTTATGGTATAGACAAGGGGGCGCCTGGAGGATGTTTAAGAACCAGATAGGATGAATAGTCATACGTGCCGTAACATGGGTGAGCCCTGCAAAGACGAAGTGAAAGCAGTCAGGGCCCAAAGACCATAGACTGTGTGAATCCTAGGACATGAAACCTCTAGAGGAGGCAAATTCGCAGAGCCAGAAAGTGGATTAATCGTTGCCAAGGGCTGGAGGAAGAGGGAAACAAGAGGTGACTGGTAATAGTTAACAGAGTTTTCTTTCTTTGGTGATGAAAGTGCTCTGCAGTGGGTATGAAATGTTATGAACAGACAAACAGCCACTGGTTTGTACACCATTAAATAGTGAACTTTACGATATGTGAATTACATCACGATTTAAAAAGGTCAGGATGAGGACATCCCTGGGGCTCCAGAGGTTAAGAATCTGCCTGCCAATGCTGGGGACACAGGTTCAATCCCCGGTTCAGGAAGATTCCATGTGCCACAGGGCACCTAAGCCCGTGCACCGCGACCACTGAAGCCCAGTGCCCGGAGCCCAGCTCTGCAAGAAGCAAAGCCAGTGCCCTAAGTAGCCCACACGCCGCAAGGAGAGAGGAGCCCCGACTCGCCACAGCCAGACAGAGCCCGAGCACCACAACGAGGACCCAGCCAAAATAAGCACCAATAACTCTTTAAAAAGCATAGAATGCAGTCATCGTCAAACAGTCATGAGCATTATTTATGGATATACGCACAATCGAGGGGGGAGTGACCTCATGTTTATTGATAACCTGCAGCATTCGAAGGTTTTAGATTTCTATTTTCATTTCCACCAAAGAGCCTCCTGAGAAGTAGACTTCCTTTCCCTACTTTAAAGATGAGAAAAATAAGCCTTATGAATACAGCTTATGCAAAGAGACAGGACCAGTTAGCGGCACAGTCAGAACTAAAACAGGTCTGTCTGGCCTCAGCGCCCATGTCCTATCCACTGTGGTGTGACACTTGCCATTATTTCTTTTTCCTAATATTTGTTTAGGAAATATTTGTTTAGACCTGGCTGTGCCAGGTCTTCGGTGAGGAGGATCTGATCTTTACTTGCAGCATGCAAACACTTAGGGGCAGCCTGTGGGATCTAGTTCCCAGATCAGGATCCGAAACCGGAAATGTGAAGCCTGAGCCTGGACCACCAGGGACCCCCCTCCCCCGCCGTTCCTTCTTCTAAATGAAGACACTCACTTGACGTTCTCCCTCAAAGCACCATGCACATGCACGGGCAGGCAGCTCAGTAACACTGTCTGAGTGATGGTCGGTTGCCACCTCTGCAGATGACGCCTGGAGAACTAGCCCTTGCCGCTGGAAACTACACCCCTGTCACCCAGTTCATCCTGCTGGGATTCTCCAATGATCCAGACCTCCAGAAGCTTCTCTTTGCAGGCTTCCTGCTCATCTATGTCATGACCAGGGTGGGCAACCTGGGGATGATGGTGCTCATCCTCACGGACTCCCGCCTCCACAGGCCCATGTATCTCTTTCTCAGCGTCCCCTTTTTCCTTAATATCTGCTACTCCTCTGTGGTCACACCCCGGCTGCTGGGCGACTCTCTGGCCTCTGGCAGGTCCGTCTCCTTCAAGGGCTGCGTGGTCCAGATGACCTTCTCTGTGATGCCCGCCGCGGCTGAGAGCTTCCTGCTGGCTTCCGTGGCCTGCGACCGCTGCACGGCCATCTGCTGACCTCTCCACTGGGCTCCGTCATGACCAGGGCCCCTGTCTCCAGCTGGTGGCTGCTTCCTCGCTTTCAGTGGCACTAATTCTGCTATTGGGACTGGGAATGCCTTTGCCCTGCCTTTCTGCAGGCCCAACCAGGTACCACACTACTTCTGTGACATCCAACCCCTTCTCCGTCAGGCCTGTGCCAACACAGCCACGGCAGGTATGACCCTCTATATCTCCTCTGCCCTGGCTACCTATCTGCCTGCTGCCCTCATCCTCACCTCCTACGGCCTGGTCTTGGTGGCCCATTGGGAGGGTGCGCTCAGCAGCTGGGAAGGAGAAGGCCCTCTCCATGTGTGCCTCCCCCTTCCTGGCCACTGCCATCTCCTACAGCACCGTGATTTCACCTACATCCAGCCTCGTGGATCCACCGATGACACCAGTGGCCAGGTGGTGTCTGTCTGCTGCACCATCATAACCCCCATGCTCAGCCCCGTCATCTAGAGCCTCCGCAACAAGGAGGTGAAGGAGGCCCTGCAGAGGAAGCTCCTGCTAAACCCTGCGAGGTTGTTGGTTGGCAAGAGGAAGGCATAGCGTCTTCCAACTCAGACTGTGAACTGTCCTAGCTAGGAGCAGCCTGGTTTGGAAGGAGGGGGAGGAAGTAAGAAAGAAACAGCAATATCATAGTTTGTGATGGTCTTATTTTCCAATGAAGGATATTCATTCTGTAAAAACAAACTCATACAATTGGTGAGAGAGTGAGTATTCAAAATCAGAGCTTCCACACAAAAATCAGAGCTATTTCAACTACCCCACAGCCACACGCCATTTATTAGCAGCTCATCATAAGTCTCAGGAAACATCACACCAGGGGCAACACAATTATTCCAGTTTTCCCACTGACTTAGTGACATGGGAGTAGGCTACAGGGGCTCAGTTCTTTCTTCCTGTTCCAAAGAGAAAGATGGCCTGGATAGAAGGGTCCTTATTTCTCACTGCTGCTATGTTTTGATGAGCTGTCCTGTTAAATAAAACCTCAGATCAAAACAGAACTTTCCCCATACATCTGTTTTTCTAGACAGACATTTGTACATCTTATAATTCTCCAGAGTGTATGTGTGTGTTTGTGTATGTGTGTGTGAGAGAGACAGAAAGACATTTAGGCAGCTACAGCATTGTCTAAGATACGGTGCTTTAGGAGGCTGATCCAAAAAAATTCTATTTTAGGAATTCCCTGGCTGTCCAGCTGTTAGCACTGGGTGCTTCCACCACAGAGGGCATACCTTCCAACCCTAGTGAATTAAGATCCTGCAAGCTGCTCAAGGCAACGCCCCTCCAAAAAACTGTCTATCTGGCCTGAATACTTTTAACTACACGTGTAATACAGTGAATATATATGTTTTAGAGAATCATACAAATGAAAAAGCTGAATTTGACCTAATTCAGGGTTGAATGCTGGACTAGAAGCCCTGCTCCTAAGCTAACATAAACTCTTCATCTGCACTGAGTCAGATTCACCCTGATAATCAGAATCATTTAAAAGCCTTTTTTCAGATCTATCTTAGGGCTGTTATTCTAAATTTGAAAGTCTTACTATACAAATAGGTTTATCATTTTTTTAAAACAAAAAAAAAATTAGCAGAAATGTAAATGTTTAAAGAAGGAATACTGTTTAAAGAATCACTCCCTGCATGGATTATGATAGAATCCCTAAATGTTATGAAGACAACATAATCCAGGGAAAACAGCAGGTCAGAACATCTGGAGTGTGATAAAAATG
This sequence comes from Capra hircus, assembly GCF_001704415.2. Taxonomy (NCBI): domain Eukaryota; kingdom Metazoa; phylum Chordata; class Mammalia; order Artiodactyla; family Bovidae; genus Capra; species Capra hircus. The sequence goes on from NC_030822.1 coordinate 2,222,597, forward strand.
AGTAACAAAAAGTCTGGGAAAGTATATATATAACTGAATCCCTTTACTGTGGACCAGAAATTAATCCAACATTGTAAATCAACTATATGTCCATCAACTAGACTTCAAATAATTTTTTTTTTAAGTTGTATAGAGTGCTTTAAATTACCTGGCCTGAGGTTGGATCATAGCACTTCAACCCACATGCCATTCACCTGAAACCCAATCACATGGCTTCAACATAACTGTAATGGAGACTGGGGAATATAGCCTTCTTTTTAATCCAGACATAGAAAAACTAAATGATATTTCATAGATATAGCTTTGCCTCTCACTGGCCAGTTGGGCAGCTGATTACACCATCATCTGTTTGAAGTCCTAAAACATCACCAGATTAAAGCTGAGATAAACTGCTGGCTAACTCATGCTTCTGCATAATTGAGGTGGACCGTTTCTTTGGGTGGGAACATCTAAGCGCCCTTTGCCTGTGCTGAGCTACTTCTGTTGAGTGTTTTTCTGAATCACAGACCAAGTTCATGGTGCCCTACAAGCAGTAAAATTGCTAGTTGACAGCTGCCTGAGGTTGGAGGTCGCAGATCCCTTGAATTCTAAAACTAAATAATGGGGCTTCCCTGGTAGTCCGTGGTTAAGACTCCGCCTTGCGACGCAAGGGACACGGTTCACTCCCTGGTCTGGGAAGACCCCACATGTGCGTGCACGCTCAGGCTCCTCACTCGCGTCCAGCTCTGTGACCCTAGGGACCACAGCCCAGCAGGCCACCCTGTCCATGGGATTTTCCAGGCAAGAATACTGGAGTGGATTACCACGCCCTCCTCCAGGGGATCTTCCCGATCCAGGGATCAAACCTGCGTCTCGTCAGTCTCTTGCCTTGGCGGGGGGTGGGGGGGGTGCGGTGTGGTTCTTTACCACAAGCACCACCTGGGAAGCCCTGCAGGCTGGGGAGCATCCCAGCCCATGGGCCGCACCACTGAGCCCGCATTCTGGGGCCAGTGAGCCTCAACGACCGAAGCCCACTCCCCTAGAGCCGGTGCTTCAGTAATAAGACAAGGCACCTCAATGAGCAGATCAGCATTGAAGGAAGAAAAGCCCCCGCTCAGAGCAACTAGAGAAAGCCCACGTGCAGCCACTAAGACCCACCACAGCCAATAATAACAATAAAATTAGTTAATTTAAAAAACTCTCTAAAAATTCTCTAAAAAAATCTTTTTAATAAAACTCATAAGGCACAATCTGGTAGTATTTACTAAGAGGGACCTTATCTAAGTTTAAACCCTGTAACATATCACCCAAGAGTGGGTACACGCAAACACCTATATTCCTCAACGGAGAACGAGAAATCACAAAAAAGAAAACGTTTTGAAAACACGAAAGTCAGAAAACAAAAAGTGCAAGATAAACGTGTATATGATACGTCTCTACTCAACTATACCAATGCGGAACATATATTCATACTTTTAATCTGAAGAGGGGCAAATCAGTGTCCTGCCATTTCCCATCCTATCCTCAACATCTAGGACAATGCCTGATTGATTATAGCCACTTGTTAAAATATGCTCCATCAATGGATGGGCCTCTACCAGCTTGCTCCTCGTGGACCTGAGGCACGGTCATCCCCTGAGAGCTTTTGAGAAACGGAGAATTGGGACCCCACCCAGACCTACCCAATCAGAATCTGCATTTTGACAGACCCCCAGGTGACTGGGGCACACGTTAAATTCTGAGAAGCGCCGATACACATGCCACAACCGAGCTCTAAACTCGAGAACAAGCAAGGTATGCAGCTCTCCTCCGAGGGCTCACAGTTTACCCGGGAGCACAGTCGCAGCAGAGGCAAAGGGGGACAAAACCAAGAAGCGACAGGACCATGTCCTCTTCCTCAACCCCTTCACCACCGTCTGTGACCTACATCAGTGCAGTTCAGTCCCTCAGCCGAGTCCGACTCTTTGCAAACCCATGGACTGCAGCACGCCAGGCTTCCCTGTCCTTCACCAACTCCCGGAGTTCACTCAAACCCATGTCCATCGAGTCGGTGATGTCATCCAACCATCTCACCCTCTGTCGTCCCCTTCTCCTCCTGCCCTCAATCTTTCCCAGAATCAAGGTCTTTTCCAATGAGTCAGCTCTTCGAAACAGGTGGCCAAAGTATTGGAGTTTCAGCTTCAGCATCAGTCCTTCCAATGAACACCCAGGACTGATCTCCTTTAGAATGGACTGGTTGGATCTCCTTGCAGTCCAAGGGACTCTCAAGAGTCTTCTCCAACACCAGAGTTCAAAAGCATCCATTCTTCAGTGCTCAGCTTTCTTTATAGTCCAACTCTCACATCCATATGTGACTATTGGAAAAACCATAGCTTTGACTAGACGGACCTTTGTTGGCAAAGTAAGGTCTCTGGTTTTGAATATGCTGTCTAGGTTGGTCACAACTTTCCTTCCAAGGAGTAAGCATCTTTTAATTTCATGGCTGCAGTCACCCTCTGCAGTGATTTTGGAGCCCCCCAAAATAAAGCCTGCCACTGTTTCCACTGTTTCCCCATCTATTTGCCATGAAGTGATGGGACCAGATGCCATGATCTTAGTTTTCCTAATGTTGAGCTTTAGGCCAACTTTTTCACTCTCCTCTTTCACTTTCATCAAGATGTAAGTGAAACCTACATCAGCGGTCCCCAATCTTTTTCTCCCCAGGAACCGACTTCATAGAGGACCATTTTTCCACGAGCTGGGGTGGCAGGATTATTGCAGGACGGTCCAAGTGCATTGTGTCTGTTGTGCTCTTCATTTCTACTGGGGCTTCCCTGATAGCTCAGTGGGTGAAGAACCCGCCTGCAATGCAGGACACCCCCGTTCGATTCCTCGGTTGGGAAGATCCGCTGGAGACGGGATAGGCTACCCACTCCAGTATTCTCAGGCTTCCCTGGTGGCTCAGCTGGTAGAGAATCCACCTGCAATGCGGGGCCGGGGGGTGGGGGGGCTACCATAGTTCCCTGGTGGCTCAGCTGGTAAAGAATCCACCTGCAATGCGGGAGACCTGGCTTCAATCCCTGGGTTTGGAAGATCCCCTGGAGAAGGGAAAGGCTACCCACTCCAGTATTCTGGCCTGGAGAATTCCATAGACTGTATAATCTGTGGGGTCACAAAGAGTCAGACACGACTGACGAGTTTCACTCATTTCTATTATCATTATATTAGCTTTACCTCAGACCATCAGGCATTAGATCCTGAGGTGGGGACCCCTGATCCACCTTAAAGTGAGCGTGAAGAGGAGATTCAGTGTGCACAAGGGCATCGTGTTCCCTGAGGGTGGGCGGATAGGACGGCAATGTCACTACCATCATCTTACCCTCGGGGGGAAGAGTTGCCATCCTGGGTTAACACTGTGTATGACTGTGGCTTCCCTTCCCTTCCACCTCCTCCTGGTAAGTGGACAGTCGCAACTCGGGGCTACCTTTCTGAGGCCCCCTTCATGCAGACACCGCCATGCGAGCAGGTCTCCCTGAAGGAATTCGACTGGAGGAGACATGCCATGCCAAGGATGGACTTTCCAGAAGTTGGGGGGTGTTAGGACTTCTTGATTCTCTTTCCTCTGCTGACAGGTGGAACGGGGAACTTCTAAAGGGCATCGCAGAGACACAGGGAAGGAACCTGGTTTCCTAAGTCGGTGGAGAAATGCTGCCTTGTAACTGGCAACAAAAAATGAACTCTTATTTTGTTAAGTCACTGAAATTTAGGGGTTGTTAATTAAAGCTGTTAGAGTTTCCTTAGCTAAAACAAGCAACTTCTGGGTATTTGGGACTTTTCACAAGCTGGGAGACTCCTCTCCTTACACCCAGGCAGGCTTTCTGGGTGCTTCCATCATCTCTGTATTGATTCCAGCTTCCTACACCCAGGAAGAATACCGGTCAAAGTGAAACCTCAAGTAAGCTAGGTCAATGTCATTTTGACGGCGGCAAATCTTTCCCTAGAAAGTACTATATGTTGTGAGCCGAATGTTGCTGTCGTCCTCTTGCTGCTGAAGGAAAGAGGATCTAAGTTAGGCAACTGTTCCAGCATCTCACAGCCTGTGAGAAGACATGCAGGATCTGGCTGGCCGATGAACATCCAAAAACCTTCCCTAGCAATGAGGGAGAGAAAAATTAAAGTCCCAAGAGACAGCTCTATACCTCCAAAGTAGTGACATTAAAGAGCAGACAATCCCAGTGTCGGGTGGCTCTGTGTGAGCTGGACTGGCCACTGCTGGGAATTGTTGCGGCTCTTTGGCCACTGAGTTGTGTGGCGTCTCTGTGACCCCAGGGACGGCGCACACCAGGCCCCGCTGTCGTCCACCGTCTCCACAGTCTGCTCTGACTCGCATCCACGGACTCGGTGATGCCATCCAAGCATCTCACCCTCTGCCGCTCCCTTCTCCCCCTGCCCTCAGTCTTTCCCAGCATCAGCATCTTTTCCAGTGAGCTGGTTTTTGCATGAGGAGGCCCAAGTATTGGAGCTTCAGCATCAGTCCTTCCAATGAATATTCAGGGTTGATTTCCCTTAGGATGGACTGGTCTGAGCTCCTTGCTGTCCAAGGAAAATCGACCAGTGTTTCCGTGTCCACGGAAGCAGGTCACCATCCATGCGCAAGTGAGAACTCTGGCAGCCGGGCGTTCCCTCATTACAGAGGTGGAGACAGGCACACGGGCAGCTGAGAAGGGGATCACCACATAGCTACCGTTGGTGGTGACACCTAAAACCACTGCTGGAACCGGGATTGAACCAGGGATCTTTGGATCTTCGGTCTAACATTCTCCCAGCTGAGCTATTTTGGCTACTCCTTCTTCTAAGAATAACTGGCAACAAATTAAGAAGTTGAACATATACATACTCTAGGGTCCAGCATGAGCAGAATTTCTATAAAACAGAAATTCTCGCACATTTGCATTACGAAACATGTACCTGAAATGCTTATAGCAGCGCTGCTTCCGTTGGCAAAAACGTCAAAGCAGCACAAACATCTGTCAACAGTAGGCACGGATAAACAAAATGGAGTTTATTCATAACAGAAGCTAAACAGCAGCAAAAATAAATGAACTACAGGCTCGCTTCTATTAAAACAACACGCCATTCATTCCATATCATTCCGTATGAGTATCTCTAAATGAGTGTCTCTAAACACAAGGTTAAGTGAGATAAGAAAGTAACAAAAGAATACATACAGTATTATTCCATTTACAGAGACTGAAAACAGGAAACGACCCAGCGATTACTCCTGGTTATATGTATCCAAAAGAAATAAAAACACCAATTTGAAAAGATACGCACACCCCAGTGTTCACAGCAGCATTATTTACAGTTCCCAAGACATGGAAGCAACCAGGTACCCATCAACAGATGAATGGATAAAGATGTGGTGTGTGTGTGTGTGTGTGTGTGTACAGATGAATGGATAAAGATGGTGTGGGTGTGTGTGTGTGTACAGTGGAATACTACTTGGTTGCTAAAAAATGAATGCCTTTTTGCCATTTGTAGCAGTGTGGATGGACTCGGAGGGGATTATGCTAAGTGAAATAAGTCAGACAAACACAAATACTGCATAATATTAAAAATACAGCAGGGCTTCCCCGGTGGCTCAGTGGTAAAGACTCTGCCGGCCAGTGTCGCAGACACGCGTTCCATCCCGGGGCCAGGAAGATCCCACCCGCCGCGGAGCAGCTAAAGCTGCACCACGACTACTGACCCTGTGCTCTGCAGCCCGGAAGCCGCAACTGCGGAACCCCGCGCCACAGGTTCCCGAGGCCCACGTGCCCAGAGCCCACGGCTGGCAACAGGAGAAGCCGCCGCAATAAGCCCTCCCACCAGAACCAGGGAGGAGCCCCACTCGCCGCAGCTAGAGAAAGCCCCCGTGCAGCAAGGAAGACCCAGTGAAGCCAAAATATAAAATAAATAAATAAAATTTAAAACACATTCTTAATAAAAATACAGCAAATAGTGACTATTCCAGAAAAGGAGCAGGCTCACAGCGCTGGCGCCGGCGGTCAAGAGCCTGCCTGCCAACGCAGGAGAACCACCTGACGCGGGCTCGATCCTGGGCTGGGAAGATCCCCGGGCGGAGGAAACGGCAACCACTCCAGTACTCTTGCCTGGAAAACCCGGTGGACAGAGAAGCCTGGCGGCTGCAGTCCACGGAGGTCACAGAGTCACACACGGCCAAAGTGACTTAGCACAGCACAGTGGTGGCTTGCGGGGGGGGGCGGGGCTAGGGTGAGGGCCAGGAGCACTGTGGGGGGTGGGGGGGTAGAGCGGGGCTGGGGGAGGGCCAGGAGCACTGTGGGGGGGGGGGGGGGGGGGGGGGAGAGCAGGGCTGGGGGAGGGCCAGGAGCACTGTGGGGGGGGGAGAGCGGGGCTGGGGGAGGGCCAGGAGCACTATGGGGGGGGAGAGCGCGGCTGGGGGAGGGCCAGGAGCACTATGGGGGGGAGAGCGCGAGCGACAAGCGGAGGGCGCCGGCGCGGAAGGCGGAAGGAAGGCGGAAGGAAGGCGGAAGGAAGGCGGAAGGAAGGCGGAAGGGAGCGCTCGAGGACGCATGGACAAGGCGACGGCTACAGCCACCCTTTGTACCAACACGAAGTGGCGCCTAACCCTTTAAAATTGCTTTAAAAACCATCAGGCTTAAGACAATTTTAAAAGAAAAGCAAAACTAAGCAACTGCCATATTCAGAAACGCACTCACAGCTGGTGAAGCGATTTAAAATAGAGCAAGAAGCGGTTACACAGAATTTGCGATTTCTCTTGTTGCGGAGAAGAGTGGGGTGGAATTAGGGAGAGGCTCACAGGAGCGTTCTCAGAGCAGGATGCCCAGTGTGTAATCTGTGGACCACCACCATCTCTGCCACGAGGGAGCTGGTTAGAAACACAGAACCCCGGGATCCTCCCAAACCTACTGAATCAGCCTCTGCATTTTAACATGATCTCCAGTTGACTCATGACCACATTAAAGATGCTGGTAACGTATTTTTAAGGTAGATAGTGTATGTGCGTGCCTGCTAAATCACTTCAGCCGTGCCTGACTCTTTGCGACCCCATGGACTGTAGCCCGCCAGGCCCCCGCCAGGCTCCTCCAGTCCATGGGCTTCTCCAGGCCAAGAACACCTGGAGTGGGCTGCCGTGGCCCTCCTCCAGGGGGTCTTCCCGACCCGGGGCTCGAACCCGTGCCTCCTGCAGCCCCTGCCTCTGCGGCATTAGCAGGCAGATTCTTTACCGCTGAGCCGCCTGGGAAGCCCCAAAGAGGGCATACATAGGTGTTTGACAATGTTCTTCAAATGGGGTTGATTTCATACACTTTTGCAAGTGTATTTTATAATTGAGAACATTTTTAAATGCATAGTTCAAAAATAAGCATAAAAACAAAGACCATATATATATAAGGGAAGACCACAAAGATGACAAAGAACTGAAACCAAACCCAGATAGTTACACTCAAAATCCAATGCTATCTCCACCCTTCTATGCCTTTGCCCCAAGGCATTAAATGAACACACTCCCAGGAATTGATCCTTTTCCAATTCTTCCTGCAACTGCATGGGCCAAACGCCACAGGAAAAATAGAAAACTAATGGATGCTTTGGTGATTTGATCATTCTTTCTTAGATATTCTGGGGTGAGCTAGGAAAGTTGTTTGCCTATTCAGGTAATCCCTGCCTCTCTTGGAAATATTTTCCTGAAAAACATTTCAGAAAGTGGAATCCAAGAAATTGAAACTTTGTAATTAAATGCTTTATGTTTAGAAGGAAAGGAAAGAGAGAAGCACTACAATTCAGAATCAAAAAAAATTGTGAAGTCTCAAATATGATACAAACACTTAATTTGATTTTGCACCTGAGTGAAACAGCGAATAATATGTACAATCTGACACCAGACAGTCTGGGATTGATCATAGCTCTGCCACTTTCTATCTGTATGATCTTAGGGGTTTGTGCCTCAGTTTTTTTCAACTATAAAATGAGAATAAAAATAGTACCTAATATTAGCATTGAGGAACTAAAATGCACTTAATACATGTAAAACCCTTAAGAGACTGCTTGGCACAGATAAATGTTCAACGAATAGTAGCTACTATCATCGAAAATTTGATGCTCTTGAACTGTGGTGTTGGAGAAGACTCTTGAGAGTCCCCTGGACTGCAAGGAGATCCAACCAGTCCACACTAAAGGAGATCAGCCCTGGGTGTTCATTGGAAGGACTGATGCTGAAGCTGAAACTCCAATACTCTGGCCACCTTATGTGGAGAGTTGACTCATTGGAAAAGACTCTGATGCTGGGAGGGATTGGGGGCAGGAGGAGAAGGGGGCGACAGACGATGAGATGGCTGGATGGCATCACTGACTCGATGGACATGAGTCTGAGTGAACTCCGGGAGTTGGTGATGGACAGGGAGGCCTGGCGTGCTGCGGTCCATGGGGTCACAAAGAGTCGGACACGACTGAGTGACTGAACTGAACTGAACTGATCATCAGTATTATTTATGAATTCACAACTGTATTAAAATGTAGAAATAAAGACTTGCTAAGAAAAACTGTCCAAAACTTGTAAATGGGGAAAAGTGCATGTCTTTTCAATGTCATTCTGAGACATTGCCTAACAAGACCTCCTGAAGATTAATTTAGGAAAATAAATCTACTTTCATTCACTGTTTACTATTTATTAAAAGTTCCAGATTCAGTGAAGTTACAATAGATACTAACTTATAGATTTTTGCCCCACAGAAATGCAAGTAATACCTGTGTTGCAGAAAAAAATAACCCCAAAGTGCCTACGTCCTTATCCTCCAGCTTCAACAATGAACAATTTATAGCTTCACTACTATTACAACTTCTCCCACCCAGATTTTTTTTCACTCAGTCAATATAGTTTAATATTTTAGATTTATAATGTATTTTAACATAATTTTTAAACTTGCAAGAATAATACAAGAACATTGTGTCCTTTAGAGTTACTGTTCCTAATTTGTTCCACTTGTTTATAAATATAAAACACTTTAAATATTCATATATAATTTATTCAAAACCATTTATCACTAAACACTTTAATTAGCAGTTCCCAAGAACAGACAGTAGAGTTATCAAAATCGGGACATGTTAGAGTGATACAGTATTGTTATCCAATTCACAGTTCATGTTCAGATCCTGTCAATTATCTTCAAAATGTTTATATTTTTCACGTGCACCCATCCAGATTATTTTAAAGAAAAATCTCCGTGTCCTGCTACTTGATTTTAATGACCACATATATTTTTTATTTCATGTCGATGCCTAGACTTTGCTCCTGGTCTTTCCACTGGTTAATCCAGGCCTGACTCAGAGCTCCGCTGCACCATCACATCTCAGCTGAGAGCAGCTGGGTCATGTTCTCTTCAGCTCAAACACTCAGGATTCCAGAACCTCCACCACCCCCACTCCAGGAGCCTCAGCTGAGCCATCAAGGGACAGGCTCGGGGGAGCAGTGTCAGCCGACAGATAGAGAGGAGGCCCTCCCCCACCCCCACAAGCAGAGTCAGAGAGAGGGAAAGAAGGGGAAGCCTCACCTGGGAGATGGCCGGAGTGCATTTTTGCACCTGGCTAACCATTCCCTTGGTTCCTCCTTATGCCCATTGGCATTTCCTCTGCTTAAATGTTAGCTTCACTTCTGAAAATACAGTTTTTTCAATTGCTAATGTAAATAAACCACCAATTCCGTTAACAAGGCTCCCAGTGCCTCCTTAGATGAGTCCCTGGTGACTGATGCCAGGAGAGCTTCCCAGAGAGGGTCAAGCCCCAGGATGCCTGCCCCACGGTGCCCACCCCCTCAGGGCTCCAGCACGGCTGGGACACAGGAACAGCAAGGCAAGGGGCTCAGCCCGGCCTGACCCACCCTAGACTCACTCTCGTGGAGCTCAGCGTCACCGACTCATCCTCCAGGGTTGGAGCCCAGGACAGGCCCTCCGTGTCCAGCCAAGGTGCCCTGGGCCCTTTAGTAGAATGGCTGGGAAAACTGGCCTCCAGATTCCAGCAAGCCCCCACGGGGGAAGACAACGTCCCTTCACCCACAATTCAGAGTCGAGGGAGGACGCAGGACGGCTCCCTCCCTCCTTCTGAGTCTCCCTGCGGCCAAGGTGGGACCACAAGCGCTAGCTCCTCAAGGAGACCCTAACTTCCTCTGCCTCAGGACCAAAGCACATGACCAGACTCTGCAGGGGATCATCCCTTCTGCCCTGAGACTGACCCTCCCAGGATCCCAGGAGACAAGCTGGACCTGGTGTGTGTCAGGGCCTCCTGGAGCTCTGAGCCTCCACTGCACCTGGGGTCATGAGAGGGCAGAGCCAGCCTGATAGACTGGCAGGACCAGAGGCGGCCTCAGCTTCAGTCCTGAGGGCCGCTCTCTGTTCCCCTGAGCCGGGAGCCCTGCCATCAGCTGAGTCCAGAAACAGCTCTAGAGAGAACCCCAAAGACACGGGCTGGAGTGGAAGTGAGTCCTGCAATCCCGCATGTGCCTGGTGGGGAGGATCCTGAGTTCCCACTGGCGGAGTGCCAGGTGGGAGCACCGCCCGCTGAGGTGGGTGATTGTCCATCGGAAGTCCTCCTGAGTTCCCCACCAGAGCTGGTTCAGAGAGCTGAGGTCCCCTGTTCTCTCCTCCTTCCTCTCCCCCAAATCTGGACGCACCCCACCCCCTCTCCTGCCAGCCTGTAGGCGTTTCCTGAGACCCCGCTGCATTCAGGGGTCCCAGCCATTACATGTTCATAATCTAACTTGGAGTGGCATGAACGTTAGTGAGTTACCTGTTTCCAGAACTGCGCTAAGTGTGACACATGCTATCTTACCTCATGGAAACTGAGGAAACCGAAGCTCAAACTGTCTTTGCCATGCGTTTTTTGCCCAGTAAACATTTACAGAGGAGATTAATTCCCACTTCCAGGCTGCTGCACACCCTCATCTCTTCCACAAAGCTCCACCTTCCTGATTTGTCAAGGTCCAGCCCCGTCCCTCCTCTTTCTGAAGCCCTTGCTGGTCACTACAAAGGTTCCTCCCTGGCTCCTTCACTCCTGAGTCACAGGAGTCAGTTTGTCTTTCAACATTATTTCAAGATCCTAAATGGTCAAAGTCATGCTTTATGCTATTCTGAACAGTAATTGTTTAAATACTGCTGAACAACCTCAATTGTTCAAATATTCTTGCATAACTGTAACTGTTCAAATATTTGCTATTCTCTTGATACAAAACTTAGAACAGGCTCTGCTTTCAGAAGTTACAGTGTGATAGGGAAACAAAACAACCCAGCAGGGGGGAAAGAAAGCCTTGGAAACACTGACCAAGCCCTGTCAAGCGATTCTAAATGCATCTGTGTGAGTCAGACTCAACCTCCAGCTTAGAGCAGCAGACACGGGGATTCCAGCTGGGGGAGGGGAGGCCCCTGGCAGGGCGGAGGCAGGACTTCGCAGGCGTCATGGAGGACATTGGGGGCTCTTCACTAGCTGGAGCCGCGGGTCCATCTGCAAGGCTGTCAGTCAAGGCCATCCTCAGTGAGGATTATCAAAGACGGGCCTCTGAGGGACTCACGTGTTCCTCTGGGAGTCGGCGGGAGGAGTAGGTGATGAGGGAACCTAGTCTGTCTGGACAGGGAAGATGGTAAGAGAGAGGGGGCGGGAGAGGAGGACCAGAGCCCTCACTTACTGGGAAGCAGGATGGAGGCGCTCCAAGCAGGACGTGAGGGTGTGTGTGTGAGGGTCTGCGAGTGTGTGAGTGTGTGGGTGTGTGTGTGAGTGTGCGTGTATGTGAGTCCGTGTATGAGTGTGTGTCTGTGTCAGTGTGTGTGTCAGCGTGTGTAAGAGTGTGTGTGTGTGGGAGTGTGTGTCTGTGTGTGTGAATGTATGGTGTAAGTGTGTGTGTGTGTCTGTGTCTGTGTGCAGTCAAGAGAATCTGGCTGTCGTCTTACGAGAGAAAAAGAAAACCATTAATATTCACTGTGGACCAGAGACTCTTCATTTGTGCAAAATTAAGTCCTTCAACCAAGAAAGTAAAAAGGGAGGAGCAAACGTGGAGAAGGCCGAGGGCGCCTGGGGAAGAAGCGGGAGCGCAGGGCCGGAAGCAGGGCTGGAAGCGGCGGGCTGGGCACGTGGCCGGACTCTCCGGGCCGCCAGGACCGCGTTTCCGCGCTGCGTCCTGCGACCTGCATGTGTAGCTGCAGGCCCAGGAGAGCGCGGACGGGACCTCGCCTTCCCCGATGACTTGCTGCACTCCAGACATTCAGAGCTTTTCCGTTCATTCAGTTCATCTAGGCCACAGAGCAGTCCTGAGTAGGTATGTGATCTCTATTTCACAGGTAAGAAAAACAAGACTCAAAGACACAGCTTATCCAAGGAGACACAGCCCGCGAGAGGCAAGCTGAGATGAGGGCTCAGGTCTGTCTGCCTTCACAGCCCGTGTCCTACCCACTAGAGCGTGACACCCCCACGCATCTTGCAGAAGAGGACTTAACACGCGCTTGGCGTTCCTCCGCATCGTACTTTGCACAGGCAGACACACTCAGCAAAAATACCTGTTAAAAAAAAAAAGAAAAACTACCAAATGTAAAGTGAGTGTATTACTTAAGTAGTCTAGGGACAGAAGACTTGTCTTTTCCCCTCAAAGGTAGTTATAATTCCCCTCATGAAACCAAACAGAAAATAAAGATTAATTATTTGTAGAGCTAGTAATTACATTGAGGGGAGGAAGGAGGAACAGCAATATTATTCTTATCAACACAAATTTAGTTCTGCTATATAATTTACATGCAGGATCCAACTGAATCCTTATTTAAAAACCTTGTGAAATAGGTTAGAATAAATCACCTGTTCTACAGTTAGGGAAACTGAGTCTCAGAATGGTTCAGTGAGCTGTTCAAACTTACGGAAGTAGTGAGTGTCTGAGTGATGATCGGTTGCCACCTCTGCAGGTGACGCCTGGAGAACTAGCCCTTGCCGCTGGAAACTAAACCCCCGTCACCCAGTTCATCCTGCTGGGATTCTCCAATGATCCAGACCTCCAGAAGCTTCTCTTTGGAGGCCTCCTGCTCATCTGTGTCATGACCGTGGTGGGAAACCTGGGGATGACGGTGCTCATCCTCACGGACTCCCACCTTCACAGGCCCATGTACCTCTTTCTCAGCGTCCTCTCTTTCCTTAAAATTTGCTACTCCTCTGTGGTCACACCCAGGCTGCTGGTTGACTTCCTGGCCTCTGGCAGGTCCGTCTCCTTCAAGGGCTGCGTGGTCCAGACGGCCTTCTCTGTGATGCCCGCCGCGGCTGAGAGCTTCCTGCTGGCTTCCGTGGCCTGCGACCGCTGCACGGCCATCTGCCGACCTCTCCACTGGGCTCCGTCATGACCAGGGCCCCTGTCTCCAGCTGGTGGCTGCTTCCTCGCTTCCAGTGGCGCTAATTCTGCTATTGGGACTGGGAATGTCTTTGCCCTGCCTTTCTGCAGGCCCAACCAGGTACCGCACTACTTCTGTGACATCCAACCCCTTCTCCGTCGGGCCTGTGCCAACACAGCCACGGCAGGTATGACCCTCTATATCTCCTCTGCCCTGGTTACCTATCTGCCTGCTGCCCTCATCCTCACCTCCCACAGCCTGGTCTTGGTGGCCACTGGGAGGATGCGCTCGGCAGGTGAGAAGGAGAAGGCCCTCTCCACGTGTGCCTCCCCCTTCCTGGCCACTGCCATCTCCTACAGCACCGTGATTTCACCTACGTCCAGCCTCATGGAGCTTCCCTGGTGGCTCAGACGGTAACGCGTCTGTCTACAATGCGGGAGACCTGGGTTTGATCCCTGGGTTGGGAAGATTCCCTGGAGAAGGAAGTGGCAACCCACTCCAGTACTCTTGCCTGGAAAATCCCATGGACGGAGGAGCTTGGTGCAGACCACTGTCCATGGGGTCGCAAAGAGTCGGGCACGACTGAGCAACTTCACTTCACTTCACTTCCAGCCTCGTGGATCCACCGATGACACCAGTGGCCAGGTGGTGTCTGTCTGCTACACCATCATAACCCCCGTGCTCAGCCCCGTCATCTAGAGCCTCCGAAACAAGGAGGTGAAGGAGGCCCTGCAGAGGAAGCTCCTGCTAAACCCTGCGAGGTTGTTGGTTGGCAAGAGGAAGGCATAGCGTCTTCCAAATCAGACTGTGAACCGTCCTAGCCAGGAGCAGCCTGGTTTGGAAGAAGGGGGAAGAAGTAAAGAAAGAAACAGCAAATACCATACTTTATACAGAGTGTTGCTAAAGCAACTTTGCACCCATTATCATATTCAGTCTTTGCCATTGCACAGTGGAGCAGCCATCCTAAGGATGATCTCATTTTACAACTGAAGGAGATTTCACTCCGTAAACATAAGTTAATAACCTAAAGCAATTCATGACAGAGTATTATATTTAGAATTATAAAGAATTATATTTAGCCTAGATGTCTTTGAATATGCACATAGGGGCTTCTCTGATAGTCCGGTGGCTAAAAGTCTGTGCTCTCAATGCAGGGGGCCCAGGGAACCAGATCCCACACGCCAACTAAGACCTTGTTCAGTCACTCAGTCATGTCCAACTCTGCAACCCCATGGACTGCAGCAGGCCAGGCTTCCCTGTCCTTCACCATCTGTCTGAGTTTGCGCAAACTCATGTCCATGGAATCAGTGGTGCCATCCAACCACCTCATCCTCTAAGACCTAGCACAGTCAAATAAATAAAAATAAATATTTAAAATAAACCAATAAATATACATGCTATATGGTGAGTATATGTGTTTTGGAGAATCACACAAATGAGGAACGTGAACTTGACATACTTCAAGGTTGGACGCTGGACTGGAAGGCACGCTCTTAAACTAAGGCAACATTTTTTTAATGCTTCCCTCTTGGCAACTTTTTGTTTGTCTGTCTTCCTGGGTCTTAGTCGCTGTGCGCAGGGCTCTCTCTGGTTGCAGAGCGCGGGGCTGCTCTTCCCTGCAGTGCAGAGGCTGCTCACCGTGGCGGCTTCCCTTGTTGCGGAGCAGGCGCTTCAGGAGCCGCAGCTCGCAGGCTCTAGAGCGGGTGCGGTAGTTTGGCACACCGGCCCAGCTGTTTCGTGGCTTGTGAAGTCCTCCCACACCAGGAATCGAAGCTGTGTCCTCTCCATTAGCAGGCCGACTCCTATCCACTGGACCACCAAGGATATCCAAGACAGAGTCTGAACCCGGACTGTGCTGGCCTCACTCTGAGATTTTGGGATCATCAAAAGACCTTCTTCAGATCTGTCTTAAGGATGTGATTCTAAATATAGACAATCTTACTATACAAAGAGGCTTATCACAGCATCATGTTTGAAAACAAAAACTTGGGAGAAATCTAAATATTCGAAGAAGGAAAAAACTAAACCCCTAAATGTTATCTTGATGGAGACGACACAATAACACGGAAAACAGGTCAGAATAGTGTGATTGCAACAATGTGATACAAAGGAGTAAGGAAAACCGGGGAGGAACACACTGATGTAAACGATGGTCTTACAAGAGCAGTGGCACTGTGAGAAGAGGCTTTTCTATTTTTCTCAAAAATTTCACAAAACTTTTTAATGAGCATATTCAATTTTGATATTTTATTCTAAAAATGGATAATTTAAAAATCCTTTCCAGTAAACTAAG
The DNA here is from genome assembly GCF_001704415.2 of Capra hircus. Lineage (NCBI taxonomy): Eukaryota > Metazoa > Chordata > Mammalia > Artiodactyla > Bovidae > Capra > Capra hircus. The sequence goes on from NC_030822.1 coordinate 2,238,239, forward strand.
AGTGAAAATATTTTACTTTTTTGTGTCTCCTTCCAGAAAGCAAATATTTACGAAACTCTTCCTATGCGTCACATTCTTTTAACTAATAAACCAAGTTTTTAGTACACATGTGCAATTAACGTCAGGACTAGAACATTATGGTAAAGAGACTTGATAAAAATTAATCTAGTTCACTCACCTGTAAAAATATGTATGAGGTCATCAGGTCACCACAGGGTGGTGGGACCTGCCTAGGTTAAGATCCAGAACATGCATTAGGTAGCTTTATGCTGCGGTGACAACCCCACAATGTCCGCCAGTTAACACCACAAAGGCTTTTACCCATGCTAAGCTGGAGACACACCAGGTGACTCGCCAGGGCAGACTTTATCCCTCCGTCAATATCTGGACCCCTTTCATCTGACAATGCCATCATCTCAAACTCGAAGAGCCCTCCAAAACTGCCAGGGAAATAATCAAGAAGGCCACGGAGCGAGCTCTTAACCGTCTGGCCTGAGGTTGGCTCACGTCACCTCACCCTCTTATGGCTTTAGCATAACTGCAGGAGAGCCTGGAAATACAGCCTTCTTAGTCCAGACACAGGAACAGTAAGTGAGACTTCATAAACACAAAGCTGTGCGCATGATACAACTCTATGGCACAAGTTAAAATTAGCAGACGATCGCGGCTATCCACCTTCACTAAACAAATGTTGAACAAGTATTTATACTTTCAGTCTGAGGAGTGGCAAAGTGGTGTCCTCTCTCTCCCATTCACTGTTGTGTCCTCAGCGTCTGCAGCAACGCCTGGCCCATCACAGACACTTGATGAGGGAAAGCACGCTGCTTTCCGTGGACCTGCAGCGGCGTCGACGCCTGAGAGCTTTTGAGAAACGGAGACGCGGGAGACCCGGCAGATGGAAACTGTGGCGGCGCTGTGTGAACTGGGCTGACTGCTGTTGAGAACAATTCGGCATCAAGTTAAAAAGCTGAACATGTACATACACTATGATTCAGCAATTCAGTGAGTAGGCATATAATCAAGAGAAATTCTTGCAGATTCGCATTTTGAAATATATACCAGGAATGCTTAAAGCAACCCTATTTCTCATAGCAAAAAAAAAAAAAAAAAAAGTGAAAGCAACTGTAGGAACAGATGAATGAAACAGCTCATATTCATACAACAAAAACTAAACGGCAGCAAAAATGAAAGAAGCAGAGGTTATGTAGCAAAATAAATGTCTCCAAAACATAAGACTGAATGAAATGAGAAAGTAACAGAAGAATACACACAGTGTTACTCCATCTGTAGGGTTTAAACATAGATAATGACCCAGCAATCATATGTAAATATATCTCTCCAAAAGAAACAGAAACACTGATTTGAAGATGGGCATACAGCCCAGTGCTCATAGCAGCATTATTTACAATTACCAAGGTATGGAAGCAAACTAAATGCCCATCAACAGATAAAAACAGATAAGAATTTACTATATAAAAATACATCTTATTTATATAAAAATTTATCGATGGATAAAAATGAGGTGGTACGTATACACACACACACACACACAATGGAATCACACTCGGCCATAACAAAAAAGAAAGTTTTGCCACTTGTAGCAAAACAGATGGCCTTGGAGGACATTATGCTAAGTGATATAAGTCAGACAGAGAAATACAAGTAATGTATGATATCATTTATATGTGGACTCTAAAAAAATACAGACTAGTGAATATAACAAAAAAGTAGCAGGGGGCGGAGCGAGGGTTGCTGTGGGGGTGGGGGGGTCGGGGGCTCAAACTCCTGGGTGTCAAATAGACTGGCTGTGCATCGTGCGTGAGGAACCTAGCCAATGTTCGGTAACAACTGTACGTGGAAAGCAAGTTTTTGAAATTTTTTTTAAATTTTAAATGGGCAAAATTAAACTATTATAATATTTAGAAATGTATTAATAGACGGTAAAGCTGTTTAAAGCAAGGAGTGATTGCACAAGATTTGGGATAATGCTTGCCTCTTATCGGGGAGAAAAAGAAGGTGAAATTGTTACCAAGTCCAAGTTCACTCTGCTCACCCCATGGACTGGCCAATAAATCCAAGAAACAGGTGTTGAGCCAAGGAATACAACTTTATTCAGTCCTATTTGGCTGACTGAGAGGATGACAAATTACTGTCTCAAAATAACCATCTTACGGGGGGCCTGGATGCCAGGGTCTTTTATAGAAGGGAGATGGAGAGGGTACGTGAGGAAATAAATAAGAAGGCCGCTAATCTTAGTCTTGTAACTATCTTCCAGAATGGCACGCCTCCAGCACGGATGTCTTCCTGTCCTCCTTTCTGCCCTCCACAGGCGCACAGGAGCCTGATCAAAGGCACTTCAGTGTCGCAGTCTGGGAAAGGGGCAGGGTTCCCCGAGGCAGGCCATGATGTATGATGGTAATAACAAAAGCAGAAGAGCAAGCCGAAGAAACAGTTCTGATGTGGAGTCAGAATCGGCTCGTCCCAGCCATAGAATGAGGGAGAGGCTCGCAGGCGCACCCTTAGGTCCTGCTACGGGAGATATAACTGTGGACCACCACCATCTCCGTCACCCGGGAGCTGGGGACAAACACAGAAGCTCCGGCTCTTCCCCAAACCCATTGATTCCGCATCTGCATTTTAACATGGTCCTCTAGGCGACTCTTAACCACATTAAGGACACCTGCAAAGTTCTATTTTTAAGGTAGATAGTGCATGCGCTTGCGAGCTCAGTCACGTTCGACTCTTTGTGACCCCATGGACTGCAGCCAACCAGGCTCTTCTGTCCTTGGAATTTTCTAGGCAAGAATACTGGAGTGGGTTGCTGTGCCCTCCTTCGAGGAATCTTCTCAACCCAGGGTACAAACCTGCGTTTCCTGTGTCTCCTGCATTGGCAGGCGGATTCTTTCCCACTGTGCCACCTGGGAAACCCAGACAGTGCATACACAGGTGTTTACTTAGCAACGTTCTTCAAACGCTGCAGCTTTCATACACTTTCACTTGTGTATTTTGCAATTAAGAACATTTTTTCAATATACAGTTTGAATAGTTTTTAAATATTTCTCAGAATAAATATAAAAACAAAGACATATATAAAAAGAAGGAAGATGACAAAAAAACTGAAAACAAACTCAGATATTTAGACTCAAAATCCAGTGCTATTTCCATTCTTCCCTGCCTTTGCCCCAAGGCAGTAAATGGATGGACCCCCAGGAATTGATCATTTCCACTTCTTCCTGCAACTGCATGGGCCAAAGGCCGCAAGGAAAGTTGAAGACTAGTGGAAGCTTTGGCGATTGATCATTCTTACCTAGATATTCAGGGGTGGGCTAGGAAAGTATTTTCCTACTCAGATAATCCCTGCCTCTGGAAACGTTCTTTTTTTCCTGAAAAATGTTCCCGAAATTGAAATGCCTGAAATTTGAGTGTTGTACGTATATGTTTTATCCGCTTGGAAAGAAAGGAGGGAGAGAAGTGATACAATTCAGAGAGCGAAAAAATATTATGAAGTCTCAAATATGATATAAACACTTAATTTATATCTGAAGGTTATACACTGTATACGGAGAAGGCAATGGCAATCCACTCCAGTACTCTTGCCTGGAAAATCCCATGGACAGAGGAGTCTGGTAGGTTACAGTCCAAGAGTTGAACACAATTGAGCGACTTCACTTTTCCTTTTCACTTTCATGCATTGGAGAAAGAAATGGCAACACACTCCAGTGCTCTTGCCTGGAGAATCCCAGGGACGGTGGAGCCTGGTGGGCTGCCATCTATGGGGTCGCACAGAGTCGGACACGACTGAAGCGACTTAGCAGCAGCAGCAGCATACACTGTATATCTAAGTATTTAACTTATTAACAAGAGATCCTACTTTAAATACTGATAACACATGTGCATACTCTCAGACGTGTCAGGGTCTTTGCAGCCCCATGGGTTGTAGCCTGCCAGGCTCCTCTGTCCATGGAATTTTCCAGGCAAGAATATTGATAAACAAATTTTCTTTCTTTCTTTTTTTTCTCATGCCTTGCAGGATCTTAGTCCCCTGACCAGGGATGGAACCCAGGCTTCCACAGTGAAATCACCAGGTTATAACCGCTGGACCACCAGGGAATTCTCTCAACTTTAATTTTCTCCTGGAACTTTGCAATTCATAAGTCCTGATTCATTTTGTTTATTTGAAATGGTATTTGAAAGGAGAAAATCTAATTTTAATGTTGGATATAAAGATCTGCTGACAGTAATTAGGCAAATGATAGAGAAGGAAACTGTGGAACTGTGAAAATGACTTTCCAATGCTCTTTTAAAATTTGTAAAGAGAAAATGTAACACTGATTGTCTTTCTCCCTTCAAAAAGGAGACTGCAACCAGCTAAATCAGTCTGCAGTTTAGTGGACTGTGAACTTCCCTCTATTGAGGGTTAGCTGATGCTGATACTCAGCTTCGTAGGAATAGGTGTTTATACAAACTGCTCCAAATTCACCTGTGTGAAGAGTTTGACTTTATTTTTTCTTGGCAAGGTCTTTTGAGTTCCTCTTCCTGGAGTGAAAGTGTTGGTGTCTCAGACCTGTCCGACACTTTGTGATCCCATGACGGACTGCAGCCGGCCAGGCTACTCTGTCCATGGGATTTTCCAGGCAACAGTACTGGCGTGAGTAGCCATACTCCTCTCCAGGGGATCTTTCCAACCTGGGGATCGAACCTGGGTCTGCAGGGCAGGCGGACTCTTTATCATCTGAGCCACCAGGGAAGCCCTTTCTGAAACAGGAGATGGCAACCCACTCTGAGATTCTTGGAGAGTCCCCATGGACAGAGGAGCCTGGAGGGCTACAGTCCACAGGTCTCTAGGAATCAGACACGACTGAGCGACAGACACACACACACACTCTGCCAGATAGCAAAAGCGTTCTCTTGGGCAATTCTGGGCAATCATAGTCCGTTTAGACGTACCCTCCGCCCCTTCCCTGACCCCCACCCATACACACACTCCTTCCTTCCCCAGAGCTGAGAGCACCAAGGAGTCGGGGTGGGATAGACAGAATCATGGCCTGGTCCTTTGGTCTCCGTGCTGGCCTTTCCCCTGACTTCCTCTTTCCACCTGCTTTCCAGTTGCCAGACCGTGACGTCATGGTCCTGACTCCATATCCGAATGCCACTCTGGTCACTCAGCCTCTCCTGGTACACTCTCAGAGGGGTTGGCCACACTCACCCTCTCCCACGCCACGTGGGGTCTCTGTCCAGCCCTGCCATACACCCACTTCTTTCCATTGCTCCTTGAAGTAATGGTTGCCTTACTTCCAGATGGCGGCTCCAGAGACTGGACCACAGGATTCCTTCTGGATTCAGCGGCCCAACCCCCAAGCTCACTACAGCTCTTTCCTAACTTGCAAGCTTAGGGAATTTTTATCTGGAGAGAAAGCAAAGCTCTGGAAAAACCTGGTTCTGACTGAGCACCTATTCTTGTATGCCTGTGGTTAAGGCACAAGTATATGCCCTGGGTCATTGAAGACTCTAGCTTTTGAAGTTCAAAAGCATTTTATCACAAAAGTTTTATCTCTGCCCTGAGTTTCCAAAACATATTTTAAACCTCAAAGGCCAGGGATTGACTTTTTTGGTATTTGCACTATGCGGCACTAACCTTACCCCAAGATGTGGCCGCCAAGAGGTCTCGTTTGAAGAGGGAAAGATCATTGAGTTTGTTTTTTTGTTTGTTTAATTATTTTTTTTTAAATCAGTGTATCAAAATAAGATTCTACTATAATATTCACACATTTTCTCCACCACTACACCTTATCTTTCAGCCACAAACTTTGGAAATACATGTACAGCATTTTGTACATGTGGTTTAAATTTTGTTGTTCTCCTTTATAATTGAACACAGTTGTCAAACTTACTTAAATTCAATAAGCATCAAATTTACTTTTTTTGGCATATCCAATGGTATCTTTCTTTGCCTTAGTTGTAAGATCATTAACATCAGCATTTTATTTTCCCATTTTCCACTATACTTCTATAAATAAGGGTAAATATGCAATAAAATGTTGGAGTAGTTACACAAACATTGCCATGTTTAGATGGGAGCGCTACTCGGAGGACACTATCGGCTGACAGACAGCAGGACTCTGGGGGAGCATAAAATGGTTGTTTGTCCACAGAAACAGAAAAGTCAAATTTGGTATAAGGGAGTTTAGAGGCTACCCATGAAAGGGCCAGCTGTATAAAAGCTAATGACTGCTGGATTGCGATTCTTTCATCTTTTGTCCACCCTTACCTGTCTTCACATGTCTGGGTGGAAACAACGAAAACAATTCTGCCTGTAACGGTTTTGAACGTGTGAAACTGTTAGTCATTCTGTCCTGTCTGCCTCTTTTGACCTCATGGACTGCAGCCCGCCAGCTGTCTCCGTCCATGGGATTCTCCAGGCCAGAATACTGGAGTGGGTTGCCATTCACTTCTCCAGGGAATCTTCCCAAGCCAGGGATCGAACCCGGGTCTCCTGCCTTGCAGGACATTCTTCACCATCTGAGCCACCCGGGAAGCCCTGTAATGGCTTTATCAAAGCATAATTCCCTTATCCTACAATTCATCTAAGCACAACAAATCCACACCTCTCCCCTTCCTTTGTCTCGCCTTTACGATTACACTCACAAAACTTCTGATACCAGATGTTTGGGGTTTCCCCCACACACCAAGCTATTCTCTTCGATGCCAGCTAGATGTCCCACAATTCACCAACCAAAGTTAGCCTAGACCCCCCAGGTAAGGGCTCAGTCCCACAAGACTGCTCCCCACTTCAGACCCCAAACCAAGCTGTAGTCCCCAGGTTATCCACAACTTCATCTGACTCGGTTGCAAACTGGAGGTTTCCATGACCACCCTCACCTCACCCTTGGATTCAGTTATTTGCTATAACAGCTCATAGAACTCAGGGAAACACTGACTTCCATTTATCAGTTTATCATAAAATAAAAGGTATGAAGGGGACTTCCCTGGTGGTCCAATGGTTGCGAATCCGCCTTGCAGTTCAGGAGACACGGGTTTGATTCCTGGTCAGGAAACTAAGATCCCACATGCCGAAGAGTAACTTAGCCCATGAGCTGCGACTAACTGAGCCTGCACACAGCAGCTAGAGTCCATTTGCCACCCGAAAGACCCCACACAAAGCGACAAGGATCCTGGGCCACAAGCTGGTGCAGCCAAATAAACAAGTATTTTTAAAAGGTGTGATAAAGCACGCAGATGAAGACCCAAAGGGAGAGACACAGAAGGCAAGGTCCAGCAGGCTCCTAAGCACAGGATCTTGTGTCCCTGGAGAGCTGGGGTGCACCATCCTCCCAACGTGTAGATGTGTTTACCGACCCAGAAGGTCTCCAGACCCTAACCCTATTACTGAAAGTTTTCTGGAGACTCCATCATGCAGGCGTGATGAGTTATTCATCCCATTTCCTCCCGCTCTCTGGAGTAGGGGCAGTGGAGAATGGACAGTCCTTTTCACGGCTGAATAGTGTTCCATTGGATCTACACCATTTAATGTGTCCATCCACCAGTTAATAGACATTTGGATGGTTTTCACCTTTTAACTATGATGAATACTGCTGCTAGGAACATTCATGTACAAGTTCACGTACAAGTATGAACACATATTTTTAATTCTCTAGGAACAGAATTGCTGGGTCATACAGAAGCCTTATGTTTAATCTGTTGAGGAGCTACCAGAACATTTTCCAAAGTGTCTACGTCATTTCACATTCCCACCAGCAGTGTCCAAGGACTCCAGTTTCCTCCCATTCTTACTAATACTTGTTCATATCCATCTTTTATCATTAAAAACACCCTCATGAATATGAAGTCTTGCTGTGGTTTTGATTTTCATTTTCTTGATGACCAAAAATGTCAAAAAATCTCTTTATGTGCTTATTGACTATTTGTCTATCTTTTCTGGAGTAACTATGTATTCAGATTGATGGGTTATTTTCATTATAGAGTTTATGTGTTCTTTATATATTCTAGATGCAAAGTCGTTTAGCAGATAATACAATTTGCAAATATTTCTTTCATTCAATAAAATGTCTTTTCATTCTTTTGAAAGTATCCTTTGATGCACAAGACTTTTTAACTTTGATGAAGTCTAATTTACCTATTGATATCGGCTGATTTTTTTTTTGTCACCCCCAGATCCTCCCAGAAAAATTCAGATGTTGAAGCCCTGATCCCTAACATGATAGTATTAGGTGATGGGGCCTTTAGGAGATAACTGTATCTAGATGAGGTCGTGAGGGAAGGGCCCGCATGGTGAGATTGATGTGCTCGAGTAAGAAGAAATGCCAGAGCGCTTATTCTTTCCCCCGTTTCCTCCCTCCTTTCTCGCCTTTTCTTTCTTTGGAGGACGTGGTGAGAAGGCAGCTATCTGCAAGCCAGTAAGAAAACTTTCCCCAGAACTTGCCTGTGCTAGCACTCTGATCCCAGACTTCAGCCTCTGGAGCGGTGAGGAACGAATTTCTCTTGTTGAAGCTCCCCAGTCCATGGCATTTTCTTGTGGCAACCTGAGCTAAGAATCTATTTATTTTCTGTTTGCTTGTTTCTCATGCTACGGGTCACATCTAAGAATCTGTTGCCAAATCCAAGGTCACGAAGCTTTTTTTTTTATTTTTGGAATAGAGTTGATTCACAACGTTGTGTTAGTTTCTGCTGTACAATAAAGTGAATCAGTTATGTATATATACATAGATATATATTCACTCTGTTTTAAGATTCCTTCCCCATACACGCCATTGCAGAGTATTGCCTGGCATTCTCTGTGCTATACAGCAGTTTCTCATTAATTATCTATTTCATATGTGAAGTGAAGTGAAGTCACTCAGCCGTGTCCGACTCTTTGCAACCCCGTGGACTGTAGCCCACCAGGCTCCTCTGTCCATGAGATTCTCCAGGCAAGAATACTGGAGTGGATTGCCATTTCCTTCTCCAGGGGATCTTTCCGACCCAGGGATCGAACCCAGGTCTCCTGCATTGGAGGCAGACGCTTTACCCTCTGAGCCACCAGGGAAGCCCAGTAGCGGTTTGTATATGTCAATCCCAGTTGCCCAGTTATAGCCCTACCTCATTTATCCCCTGGTAACTTTAGGTTTGCTTTCTACATCTATGACTCTACCTTTGTTTTGTAAATAAGTTCATTTGTACCCTTTTTTTTTTGTTTAAGATTCCACATGTAAGTGATATCATGGTATTTGTCTCTCTCTGTCTGACCTACTCTACTCAGTAAGACAGTCTCTAGGCCCATCCATGTCCCTGCAAACGGCATGATTCTGTTCTTCTCACGGCTGTGCAGTGTGTCACGGTATGTGTGTGTGTGTACCACATCTCCCTTATGCATCTTCTGCTGAAGGGCATCCGGGCTGCTTTCGTGTCCTGGTCATTATAAACAGGGCGGCAATGAAAAGTTGGGGGTACATAGTTCAAATTGTGGTTTTATCTGAACATATGCCCAGGAGTGGGATTGCTAGGTCATAGGTATAGTTTCAGATTTTGAGGAACCTCCATGTTGTTCTCTGTAGTGGCTGGACCAATATTCACTCCCACCAACAGCATAACAGGGTTCCCTTTTCTCCACACCCTCTCCAGTTAGTTCAGTCAATTCAGTTGCTCAGTCATGTCCGACTCTTTGCGACCCCATGAATCGCAGCATGCCAGGCCTCCCTGTCCATCACCAACTCCCAGAGTTCACTCAGACTCACGTCCATCGAATCGGTGATGCCATCCAGCCATCTCATCCTCTGTCGTCCCCTTCTCCTCCTGTCCCCAATCCCTCCTACCATCAGAGTCTTTTCCAATGAGTCAACTCTTCGCATGAGGTGGCTAAAGTCTGGAGTTTCAGCTTTAGCATCATTCCTTCCAAAGAAATCCCAGGGTTGATCTCCTTCAGAATGGACTGGTTGGATCTCCTTGCAGTCCAAGGGACTCTCAAGAGTCTTCTCCAACACCACAGTTCAAAGCATCAGTTCTTCAGTGCTCACCTTTCTTCAAAGTCCAACAGTAACATCCATACATGACCACTGGAAAAACCATAGTCTTGACAAGACAGACCTTAGTCAGCAAAGTAATGTCTTTGCTTTTGAATATGCCATCTAGTTTGGTCATAACTTTCCTTCCAAGGAGTAAGCATCTTTTAATTTCATGGCTGCAGTCACCATCTGCAGTGATTTTGGAGCCCAAAAAAGTTAAGTCTGACACTCCTTCCACTTCTCCAAGCCAGGCTTCAGCAGTACGGGAACTGTGAACTTCCAGATGTTCAAGCTGGTTTTAGAAAAGGCAGAGGAACCAGAGATCAAATTGCCAACATCCACTGGATCATGGAAAAAGCAAGAGAGTTCCAGAAAAACATCTACTTCTGCTTTATCGACTATGCCAAAGCCTTTGACTGTGTGGGTCACAATAAACTATGGAAAATTCTGAAAGAGATGGGAATACCAGACCACCTGACCTGCCTCTTGAGAAATCTGTATGCAGGTCAAGAAGCAACAGTTAGAACTGGACATGGAACAACAGACTGGTTCCAGATAGGGAGAGGAGTACATCAAGGCTGTATATTGTCACCCTGCTTATTTAACTTCTATGCAGAGTACATCATGAGAAACGCTGGGCTGGAAGAAGCACAAGCTGGAATCAAGATTGCCGGGAGAAATATCAATAACCTCAGATATGCAGATGACACCACCCTTATGGCAGAAAGTGAAGAGGAACTAAAGAGCCTCTTGATGAAAGTGAAAGAGGAGAATGAAAAAGTTGGCTTAAAGCTCAACATTCAGAAAACTAAGATCATGGCATCCAGTCCCATCACTTCATGGGAAATAGATGGGGAAACAGTGGAAACAGTGTCAGACTTTATGTTTTTGGGGCTCCAAAATCATTGCAGATGGTGACTGCAGCCATGAAATTAAAAGACGCTTACTCCTTGGAAGGAAAGTTATGACCAAACTAGATGGCATATTCAAAAGCAAAGACATTACTTTGCCAACAAAGGTCCGTCTAGTCAAGGCTATGGTTTTTCCAGTGGTCATGTATGGATGTGAGATCTGGACTGTGAAGAAAGCTGAGCGCCAAAGAATTGATGCTTTTGAACTGCGGTGTTGGAGAAGACTCTTGAGAGTCCCTTGGACTGCAAGGAGATCCAACCAGTCCATTCTGAAGGAGATCAACCCTGGGATTTCTTTGGAAGGAATGATGCTAAAGCTGAAACTCCAGTACTTTAGCCACCTCATGCGAAGAGTTGACTCATTGGAAAAGACTCTGATGCTGGGAGGGATTGGGGGCAGGAGGAGAAGGGGACGACAGAGGATGAGATGGCTGGATGGCATCACGGACTCAATGGACGTGAGTCTGAGTGAACTCCGGGAGTTGGTGATGGACAGGGAGGCCTGGCGTGCTGTGATTCATGGGGTCGCAAAGAGTCAGACACGACTGAGAGACTGAACTGAACTGAGATGAGTGCAATTGTGTGGTAGTTTGAGCATTCTTTGGCATTGCCTTTCTTTGGAACAGGAATGAAAACTGACCTTTTCCAGTCCTGTGGCCACTGCTGAGTTTTCCAAATTTGCTGCCATATTGAGTGCAGCACTTTCACAGCATCATCTTTCAGGATTTGAAACAGCTCAACTGGAATTCCATCACCTTCACTAGCTTTGTTCATAGTGATGCTTTCTAAGGCCCACTTGACTTCACATTCCAGGATGTCTGGCTCTAGATTAGTGATCATACCCTCATGATTATCCGGGTCGTGAAGATCTTTTTTGTAAAGTTCTGTGTATTCTTGCCACCTCTTCTTAATATCTTCTGCTTCTGTTACGTCCATACCATTTCTGTCCTTTATTGAGCCCATCTTTGCATGAAATGTTCCCTTGGTATCTCTAGCTTTCTTGAAGAGATCGTTAGTCTTTCCCATTCTGTTCTTTTCCTCTATTTCTTTGCATTGATCACTGAAGAAGGCTTTCTTCTCTCTCCATGCTATTCTTTGGAACTCTGCATTCAGATGGGTACTTTCCTTTCTCCTTTGCTTTTCACAGCTATTTGTAAGGCCTCCCCAGACACCCTCTCCAGACATTTTTAAATGATTTATTTAGTGTATTTTTGGCACATGCAGGCTTTTCCTAGTTGTGGCAAGCAGGGGCTACTCTTCATTGCAGTGGGTGGGCTTGTCTTGCTGCAGAGCATGGATTCTAGGCACCCTGGCTTCCGTGGCTGCAGCCCATGGGCTCAGTAGCTGTGGCGCTCGGGCTTAGCTGCCCCAGGGCATGTGGAACCTTCCCAGACCAGGGATCAAACCTATGTATCCTGCATTGGCAGGCAGATTCTCATCCACTGTATCACCAAGGAGGTCCTCTCCAGCATTTGTTGTTTGTAGATTTTTTGATGATGGCCATTCTGACTAGTATGAGATGATATCTCATTGCACTTCTAACTTGCATTTCTCTAATGATTAGTGATGTTGAGCATCTTTTCGTTGCTTTTTGGCCATCTGTATCTCTTCTTTGAAGAAATGTCTATCTGGGTCTTGTACCTATTTTCTGACTGGGTTGTTAGGGTTTGTGTTCTTTTAAATACTGAGCTGCATGAGATGTTGGTATATTTTGGAAATTAATCCCTTGTCAGTTGCTTCACTGGCAAATATTTTCTCCCGTTCTGAGGCTTGTCGGTCGTGAAGATTTACCTCCACGTTTTCTTCTAACAGTTTTTAAGTTTTAGCTCTTAGATTTGGACCTCCGATTCATTTTTGGTGTATTTTGTATATAGTGTGAGCTAGAGATTCGACTTCACTCTTTTGTATGTGGATATCCACTTGTCTCAGCACCATGTATTGAAGAGATTGTTCTCTATTAAATACTCTTGACACTCATCAAAAATCAATTGGCCATAACTACATAGCTTTATTTTTGAACTCTCCATTCTATTTCATTGATCTATATGCCTGTTCTTATGCCAGTTTCCACACTGTTTTGATTGCTGTAGCTTTGTACTAAGTTTTGAAATTAGTAAGTGTGAGTCTTTCAACTTTTTTTTTCTAGATTGTTTTGGCTATTCTTGGTCCCTTGAGTTTCCATATGAATTTTAGCTTCTCCATTTCTGCCAATAAGCCAGTCTGAATTATGATAAGGATTGAGTTAAATCTGTGGATTCTAATTGGAGAGTATTGTCGTTTTAAAAATAGTAAAACTTCTTACCCATGAATAGGGTACATCTTTCAGTTAATGTAGATCTTTTATTTTGTTCAACAGTATGTTGTCGTTTTCAGAGATTAAATTCTGCACTTCTTTGTTAATTTATTCCTACATATTTTATTCTTTTTGACACGAACTTAATTTGTTTTCTTAACTGCATTTTTGGGTTGGTCATTGCAGATTTCTCTTGAGGTGCTGTTCATTTTCTTCATTTTTTTGGTCCTATTCTTTGGATTTCACAATCTCTTTAGACCTATTTTCAAGTTCACTAATTCTTTCTTTATCCAGTTCAAATCCACTCTTGATCCTCTCCAGTGAGTTTTCTAGGTATTTTACTTAAAACCTCACTAATTCCATTAGATTCTTTCTATAACTTCTACTGAAATTCTGTAGACCTGTAGATAGTAAGACATTATTATCATATCCTCTTTCACTTCTTTAAGCCTGGTTTCCTATGGTTCTTTGAATATACTACTTAAACAATGACTACTTTGAAGTCTTTGTTAAGCCTGACATCTCTCCCTCTCATAGGCAGTTTCTGTTGCCTATTTTTTATCTTGTGTATGAGTCACACTTTCCCGTTTCTTTAAAAGTTACCTAATTGCTGAAATTAGACACTCCACTCCACATAATATATTGCAGCAACTCTGGATACCACCCTCTTCCCTCCGTCTCTAAGGCTCGTCATTGCTGCTTGTCTGGTTTTATTTTTTTATTATTATTAACGTTCATTGGCATATGTTGATTTACAATGTTCTGTTAGCCTCTGCTCTACAGCAAAGTGAATCAGCTATACACACACATACACCCACTCTTGTTTAGATTCTTTTCCTACACAGGTCGTTACAGAGCGCCGAGCAGTCCCCTGTGTTATACAGCATGTTCTTATTAGTTACTGTTTGAGAGGCAGCAGTACGTATACGTCAGTCCCAGTCTCCCAGCTCATCCCACACACCCCCACAGGTCTCCAGCCTTTGTTCTCAGCATGTTGTCTGTCAGCTACAACAGCCACAGACACGCAGCTCGATTCTTGTCAGTGGTTGGGTCAGCAGCACAGTGTGTCAAGTAAATAAAAATGAAACAAGTGTCTAAGACTTACTAATGCATATGGAATAATCCTGCTTTGAGACTCCAGGATATACACCTAAGCTAGCTTTGCATTCTCCAATGCAGGCTAATAATCCACGTCAATCACAGAGGATAAAAGCTGAACCATGACCCCATGAAACTCATCACAACTCCTTGCCATTTCCTTGACAAGATGTAAGCAGGAGGCTTAGAAGGACAGCTCTGAGTGGCTTCCATTCTAAGAGGCTAGCGGAGGTGATCAGGTAGTAATGCCTCCTTTTCCCCTGCCTTTGGAGTAGGCCCAGGTTTGCCAGAATAGAGCAGAATGAGGACGCAAGCTGGAGAGAATATGCCCAGGGCTGTCATGAGATTTTTTTCTGGTAAAAATTACGAATGTTAACCGTGTTCCCTTTACATCACTGCAAGTGATCCAAGCAGAATCAAAATGCAACACAATATAACGTAAAGAGATTTGCCTGATCAATCAATTCCAATTTTGGAAATCTATATTACTGAGCATGTAATACATGTATACAAAGATAGGCAAAAAGATATTCAGTGAAGTGTTATCTCAAAGGGAAATATTTGTCCATCAGTAGGAGAAAAATGTACATCAATACAAAAAAGATTAAAGAAATTTGAAGTGAAAGTGAAGTCGCTCAGTTGTGTCTGACTCTTTGTGACCCCATGGACTGTAGCCTACTAGGCTCCTCTGTCCATAGGATTTTCCAGGCAAAAATACTGGAATGGGTTACCATTTCCTTCTCCAGGAGATCTTCCCAACCCAGGGGATCGAACCTGGATCTTCCACATTGTAGGCAGACACTTTGCTGTCTGAGCCACAGGGCACCATATAATAAAATACTGTGCGTGGGGATTGATATGGGCAGATATATTGTAAATCATACTGTTAAGCTTCAGAACAAGACACACAGAAGAAAGAGGTGAAGGAAGGACAAAGGGAGAAAGGAAGAAGAAAAGAAAAGGGAGCAGAAAAGAGGAAGGGAAGGGGGAATAAGGAAGAAAGCTGTATTCAGAGGTGCCTTACTTTAGGCTGCTTAAACACATAGGAAAGTTTCTGGATGACATACTTAACAGTGGATTTTCTTATCCCGGGAAAAATTAAAATGGGTTTGAGGGTAGAGAGGAAAAAGGGAAGATTTTGGTATTCTATTAGCTTTGTGTTGTTTGAATTTTCTGCTCATTGAAAAGTAACTGAGTGCCCATCTTTGGTTCTGCGTTTATCCTCTGTGATTAGCCTCAATTATTAGCATGCATTGGAGGCACTAAGTGAATCTAAGTGCCACCTTCCCTTTACTGAGCCCATCTTTGGATGAAATGTTCCCTCGGTGTCTCCAGTTTACTTGAAGAGACCTCTAGTCTTTCTCATTCTGTCGTTTTCCTCGGTCTCTCTGCGCTGCTCACTTAAGGAGGCTCTCGTATCTCTCCCTGCTATTCTCTGGATCTCTGCATTCAGCTGAGTCCGCCGCTCCCTTTCTCCTTTGCCTTTCACTCCTCTTCCTTCCTCAGCTATTTGTAAGACAACCACTTCGCCTTCTTGCATTTCTTTTTCTTTTTGATGGTTTTAGTCCGTCACTGGACGGACTGATGCTAAAGCTGAAACTCCAGTACTTTAGCCACCTGATGCGAAGAGCTGACTCACTGGAAAAGACCCCGAAGCTGAGAAAGATTGAAGGCAGGAGAAGAAGGGGGCCACAGAGGAGGAGATGGTTGGATGGCATCACTGACTCGATAGACATGAGTCTGAGCAAACTCCAGGAGATAGTAAAAAACAGGGAAGCCTGGCATGCTGTAGTCCACGGGGTCACAAAAAGTCAGCCGCAATTTAACAACTGAACAACAAGTATTGTCGGACTTCCGTGGTGGTCCAGGAGCTAGCACTCAATGCTCCCAATGCAGAGGGCCAGAGTTCAATTCCTGGTCGGGGAGCTAGATCCTACATGCAACTACCGAAGATCCCACGTGCCAGCTAAGACCCAGTGCAGTCAAATAAATAAAATGCTTAAAACAAACAAACGAAAAAAGCACCTAAATAGGAAATAAAGAACACTGGTATCACACAGAACTGAGTTGGAAACTCACTGCACCGTTTACTCTGTGACCTGGGGTAAGCGTGTGATCTGGGGTAAGTGGCCTTTCCAATTCAGTTTTATCATCGTTACAGTAGAGACAACGCACGGGCCTTCTGGGATGCTGTGTCAATAAATGAGATAAGGTATGAAAAGGTTTCTATCATAGTTTGTGGGAAAAGTTGGCACTCAAAAAATATTTTCCCTTCGGGCTAGATCACTGTCTGTGTGCTGAACTTTCAACAGCAGCTTCTCATGTCACTGACACTAAAACACAAGTGCTACTACTAATGAGAACAAAACCTAGTATTTACTGAGCTCCCATCAGGTGTCACTCTCCCATGGGTTCTGTAGGTATCCTACCCTACGAGATAGACAGCATTATTATCCCAATATTAAGGATAAGGGCAGAGACACGACTTATCACCAAGTTCTTTTTTTCTTTTGGCCATGGGATCTTAGTGACCCAACCAGGGGTGGAACCCAGGCCCAGAACTGAGAGCCTGGAGTCCTAACCACTGGACCCGCAGGGAATTCTCAAAGACCAAGTTTCTAAGACTCCAAAGTTACCATTCTTAACAACTATGCTTTGCTCATTGACATTTTTAAAGACTTTGGTATATTAGTAAATTGCTTTACCAATTCAAGCTAGATTTAGAAAAGGCAGAGGAACCAGAGATCAAATTGCCAACATCTACTGGATCATGGAAAAGGCAAGAGAGTTCCAGAAAAACATCTACTTCTGCTTTATCGACTATGTCAAAGCCTTTGACTGTGTGGGTCACAACAAATTGTGGAAAATTCTTCAAGAGATGGAAATACCAGACCACCTGACCTGCCTCTTGAGAAATCTGTATGCAGGTCAAGAAGCAACAGTTAGAACTGGACATGGAACAACAGACTGGTTCCAGATAGGGAGAGGAGTACATCAAGGCTGTATACTGTCATCCTGCTTATTTAACTTCTATGCAAAGTACATCATGAGAAACGCTGGGCTGGAAGAAGCACAAGCTGGAATCAAGATCGCCGGGAGAAATATCAATAATTTCCGACATGCAGATGACACCACCCTTATGGCAGAAAGTGAAGAAGAACTAAAGGTCCTCTTAATGAAAGTGAAAGAGGAGAGTGAAAAAGTTGGCTTAAAGCTCAACATTCAGAAAACTAAGATGATGGCATTGGGTCCCATCACTTCATGGCAAATAGATGGGGAAACAATGGAAACAGTGAGAGACTTTATTTTGGGGCTCCAAAATCACTGCAGATGGTGACAGCAGCCATGAAATTAAAAGACGCTTACTCCTTGGAAGAAAAGTTATGACCAACCTAGATAGTATATTCAAAAGCAGGACCTTTGATCTTTGACCTTTCATCTAGTCAAAGCTATGGTTTTTCCATTAGTCATGTATGGATGTGAGAGTGGACTATAAAGAAAGCTGAGCACCAAAGACTTGATGCTTTTGAACTGTGATGTTGGAAAAAACTCTTGAGAGTTCCTTGGACTGCAAGGAGATCCAACCAGTCCATCCTAAATGAAATCAGTCCTGAGTGTTCATTGGAAGGACTGATGCTGAAGCTGAAACTCCAATACTTTGGCCACCTGATGTGAAGAACTGACTCACTAGAAAAGACCCTGATGCTGGGAAAGATTGAAGCTGGGAGGAGAAGGGGATGACAGAGAATGAGATGGCTGGATGGCATCACCGAATCAAAGGACATGAGTTTGAGTAAGCTCCAAAAGTTGGTGATGGACAGGGAGGCCTGGCATGCTGCAGTCCATGGGGTCGCAAAGAGTTGGACACAACTGAGGGACTGAACTGAACTCACCAATTTAGACATCTCTCAGCAATGTATGAGCATCTTTCAGCATACTCTTAGTTATCAGCATTGGAAACTTTTGGCTACTTTGATAAGCTCCTAGAGTGAGAGTACTTTATTATCATTCGCATTTGCTTTTTTTTTATTACTGGCAAGAGTAAACAGTTTTACATAAATTTATTAGTTGTATAACTTTTATCATCAATTTATGGTAATAAAGTCTTCTGAGGACACATTACATGAACTTTTCGTATAATAAATGCTTTAACCATTTGTCATCTTTGCTGTAATTTTGCCACTTCGTGTGTCTTGTTTTATCTTGGTTACTTGCATGAAGAAATTTTAAATGTTGGTGTAATCTAGCATGTCTTTTCTTTTTTTAATTTATTTTTATGACTTAAAAGTTTGTAAGTTAAAGAAAAAAAAGACTAAAGACAGGCCACAGACTTAAAGAAAATATTTGCAAGATAGTTACCTGAAGAAGGATTATTATCCAAAATATATGAAGAAATCTTAAACCTCAACAGTAAGAAAACAAACAATGCAATTTAAAAATGGACCAAAGACCTGATCAGACACCTCACAGAAGAAGATATACAAGTAACACATAAAGATATGAGATAAGCACTTAAGGAATTACAACTCAACACAATGAAACACCCCTACACAGCTCCCAGAATGAGTAAAATCCAAAACACCAACAACACCAATGTTGATGAGGACGTAAGGCAGCAGGAACTCTCTCACTCATTACTAATAGGAATGCAAATGGCACAGACACTTTGGAAGGCAGTTTGGCAGCTTTTTACAAAACTAACCATACTCTTACCATATGATTCAATAAACACACTCTTTGGTATTTCCCCAAATGACTTTGAAAATTTATGTCTACACAATACTTGCATGAATGAATGTCTACAGCTGCTTTATTCAAAACTTTTAAAATTTGGAAGTAACCAGAACAAATCTGTAATTTGCATGGAAACACAAAAGATCCCAAATAGCCAGGTCAGCCTTGATAAAGAACAAATCTGGAAGTATCCCGTTTACTGGTTTCAACTATACTACAAAGCTACGGCAATCAAAAGAGCTAGGTACTGACACAAAAGGAAAGACATAAATCAATGGATCAGAAGAGAGGCCAGAAATAAACCATACACAAAAATAAACTCAAAACGGACTACGGACTTAAATGTTTAAGTCCTGAAACTATAAACCTTCTAGAAGAAAATGTAGGCAGTACACTCTGACAACAGTCTTAGCAATTGGCAGGGGTGGGGAGTGGGGTAGGATCTGTCTTCTCAGGAAAGGAAACAAAAGTGAAAATAAATGGAGCTACATCAAACTGAAAAGCTTTTTCACAGCAAAGCAAACTATCAGAACAAAAAGGCAGGTTACTGAATGGGAGAAGATATTTGCAAACGATATATCCAATAAGAGGTTAATATCCAATTATACAAAGAAGTCATAAAACTCAACATCAGGAAACTTTACGCTGGTCCAGTGGTTAAGACCGTGCTTTCACTGCCAAGGGCCTTAGGTTAATCCCTGGTAAATGAACTAAGATCCCATAAGCTGGAAGGCATGGACACAAAAATAAATAAATAAAATAACCTAGGCAGCAAAAAGACAACTTGATTTAAAAATGGGCAGAGAACCTGAATGTTTTCAGAGAAGACATACAGATGGCTAAAGATGCATGAAGATACTCAACATCACTAATCATCAGGGAAACTAAAATCAAAACTACAGTGAGATCTCAGCTCACACCTATCAGAATGGCTATCATCAAAAGGACAGCTAGCATTGGTGAGGATGTAGAGAAAAGGAAACCCCCGTGCACTGTTAATGGGAATGTAAACTCGTACAGCCACTATGGAAAACAATTTGGAGCTTCCTCAAAAAATTAAAAATAGAGCTGCCATCTGATCAAGCAACTTCACTTATGAATACTTCCCCAAGAAAAGCAAAAAACTAATTTGAAAAGGTATTTATTTGTGTACCAATATTCACTGTAGCATTATTTACAACAGCCAAGATATGGATGCACCTTAAGTTGAAAAATAAAAATCTTGCCATTTGCAACAACATGGATGGATCTAGAGGGCATTATGCTAAGTGAAATAAGACAGGGAAAGAAAAATAGTGCATGATATCACTGATATGTGGAAACTAAAAAACAAACAAAAGAAAATAAAAACAAACTCACAGATAGTAGCAATACATGGGTACTAGCTGCCAGAGGGGGAGGGGGTAGGGAGGGATAAACAGGTGAAGGGGGCTAAGAGATATGAACTGCCAGTCATAAAGTAAATGAGCCCCAAGAACGACCTCCAGCATAAGCAGAGGGTCAATAATATTTCAGTAACTTGCTATGGGGATAGATGGCTACCAGACTTACCACACTGGCCATTTCACAGCGCATGCAAATGTCAGATCACTACGGAGGACACCTAAAACATGGTCTGTCAACCATATTTCATTTAAACGTTCATAATCTATTGACACTTTTTAATCATGTATAATTAGAGACTAATGTGAAGATACAGTTGACCCTCAGACAACATGGGTTTTAATGGTGCATGGGTCCCCTTCCATGAGGATTTTCTCCAATAAACATGTGCCACAGTATAATACAGTCCATGGTTGGTTGCATCTGCAGATGTGGAAACTCAGACGCAGAAAGACGACTGCAAAGTTATACGGTTACTCTTTTACTGCGTGTAGCATCGGAGCACCTAACCCCACCTTGTTCAAGGATTAGCTCTATATAGAAGCCTAAACTGCTTGGTTGAAATAAATATTATAGGAATTGAGGTCTAGGCAGACACTGACTAATTTGACATTTCAAAGAAGCTTCCCAAGAGGTTAGGATTGATTAGAAAAGCAAAAATGTCCTTTAACAGGTGAATGGATAAACAAACCATGGTATATTCATACAATGGAATATTTTTCAGTAATTTTTTGTTTTTTTTTTTTAGGGAAGACGTGGATTTATTCAGATTCAGAGAGAAGCACACTCCACAGAGTGTGGGCCGTCACAGAGGGTGAATGGGGCGGGGGCGGCGGCGGCGGGGGGGGGGGGGCGGTGGTGGTTATTCAGCAATTTAAAAAAAAAAGAGCTATCAAGTCGTTAAAAGACATGAAGGAAACAAAGCCATACTGCTGAATGAAATAAGACAGTCTGAAAACCGTGCACGAGTCTAACTGTAGACATTTTGAAAGAGGCAGAACTAGGGAGGCAGTGAAAAACAAACAACAAAAATCACAAAATCACAACAGAAAAGTCACTGCCAAGGAGCCAAGGATTAGGCAGGAAGGCCTTAGAGGAGCTCAGGAGGGTTAAAGTAGTGAAACCTTTCTGTGGGATAATGTGACAGTGGAAACACCATCCATTCGTCAAACCCACAGAAAGAGAAACTCACCCAGAGAGGGATCCCTTATGTAAACGACAGACTTTAGTTAATAACAGTGTATCAACCAATGTTGGCTCATGAATCCACGATATTAATAATAGAGGAAACTGACTTGGGGGTGGAGGGCTGGGGATAAGTAGGGAGACAATAAGTGACGGGGTATCTGGAAGCTCTCTGTACTTTCCAGATTTTTTGTAACTGCTCTGAAACACATATCATTACTTTTTTTCCAAAGAGTTTGCAAGCTCTTCTCCCCCAAATCCAATATTCATCTGGTTTTAAATATAACCTAAAAATTATAAATATATTTCGATATAACTTTAAAAGCTAAGAAAATGGGGACTTCCCTAGTGGTCCAGTGGTGAATAACCCACTTTCCAATGCAGGGGACGAAGGTTCAATCCCTGGTTGGGGAACCAAGATCCCACATGCCACAGGGCAACTAGGCTTACACACAGCAACAAAGACTCAGCACAGTCAAAACAATACATTAAAAAATCTAAGTAAATGAAGTATGTGGTGTGAGAGGGAAAAATCTTCAGATTTTTTTTTTTCCTAATTGTTAACTCCATCATCTCAACACCATCTACTGACTTTTCTTCCCTCTGCTTTGTGATGCTTTATAATAGTCTTATGTACAGAAAGACCTATTTCTGTGCTAACTCATTTAACGTTTCGAATTACAAATTCAAAATGACCTACTCATCCCCCAGTAAGTTTGTTTATTCTTAGCCTTCTGTGTCCCTAGCTGCTGCAGTGAACTTTAGAAACAACTCTATTTCCTTTCAGATCATAGACTATCAGAGCTGACAGGAACCTGAATGACAGGAACCTGAATGACAATATCCGAATGACTCACTTTCTCGATGAGGAAACTGAGGGCCCCGAGTACAGAGAGTACAGTAGGGGCATGCAACAGGTTAGAGAAAGCAGTAGTACCTAAGTGTTTACCCCCTGTGTCAAAGATAATCTAAATCTTCCCATTTTTCAAATGGTTTACCAGTAGAAAATTTCAGAAACGTGTTCTTAATTGGGCTGTAGCAGGCCAAAACAGGGGGGCCCAATGTGCAAGTGAACCTCAGAACACTGGAGACCCATTTGCGCCTATCCCTTAGCCTAGTCTCGGAGCTCTGGAATGGAGGGAACTGTAAGAAACGGGAAAAGCAGATGGGTAAAGCCACTCTTGAGCAGGGCTAGGTGGGAGGGTCGTCACTAGAGCCGAACATCCAGAGTTGGGCAACGAGGACTTCTACTTACCAAAGGAAGAAATTTTATTGCAATTTCAAGGCAGGAACAGCACAGGAAAAAGACAGCAGTGGTCTGAGCAGAGATGCCGAAGGGGAAACCGCTGCAGCCACGGCAGAAAAAACAGGCCCAGAGGAGGCGATTCTCCCGAGGGCTCAGCACACCGACGGCAGTCCGGGCGGGGGCGCACAGTCCCGAACGCGGAGGACACGTTCAGTCACGCCTGGAGGCTCTGAGAGGACGTGGTGCAGGATTTTGTTCTAATATTAACAAAACAGACCTCCTCCTCCTCCTCCTCCTCCTCCTCCTCGGGACAGAACGAGGGTTGCTTCCACTGATCCTGTTTACCCACACTTCACTGTAGTACCCTGCTTGTATGCAAACCCTCTGAAGGATTTTCCTTGGGTAGCGCAACTTCTATAGGTGGTAAGACATTCCCGTCGAAATAGCCTTTCTCGAAAATAGTTCGGTTCCAGTGTATCAAGAGCCTGGAAAATGCCCTTAGCTTTTGACCCAGAAATTCCTCTTCGGAGGAAATAGTCCAGATGACAAAGATTTTTGCACAAAGGTGTTTATTACAGCATATTTATAATACTATACATAAGTAGCATACCTAAGTATCCAACAACTGGGCAAAAGTTAAATAAATAATGGTATATCCATTTGATTAAATACCATGCAGCCATGAAAAACAAAAACAAAATATGGTCTTGAAGAATTAACTGGGAAATACTATGAAACAATGTAAGACAAGAGAAGCAGGCAACTGTGTTGTTGGTACTGTATATGCTCTACTACGACTCTTTTTAATAGGAAAATACTAGATGGAAGCATGCCTCCAGGTGACAGGACCCAAGATTATGACTGACTTATATAGCTTCTGCTTAAAAAAAATAAAAATTTTTTGTCCTTTCTAAATTGTTTTCAACTATGATATTTTTTCAAATGCTTAAAGCCAGTAAAAACAATCAATTAAAACCAAGTTACTCAGTGACCTTCTCTACTCTGCCACCAGTTTTAAACCTCAAGAATGTGCCTGGACTTGCCAGCATTTTAGAAGTAATCTCACAAACCTGTTTACTGTACCCTTCTACCCCATTTACAAGGCCGTCTAACTCAGAACCACTGGCTACGCACCGGAATCACGCGTCTGAGATGAGGCAAGCATGCATAGGCACAGGACATCTTGCTTTGGGCGGGGATCTGCATCTCCAGAAGCAGGGGTGTTTCCATTCGAGATTGGGGAAAGCGAATACACAGAGAATGGGTTTCAGACCAAAGAAAAGGGAGCAAAGTGGCTTCCTTGGACATGACTTGGCTGTCTAAGTTTAGGACTTTCCTGGAAATGAGACCTAACTCCGCTATCAGACTCCAGAGCCTCTCCAACAATGGTGGGGGTGGGGGACGGCTTCACTATAGCCCTAGAGGACCAGGATCCAGAGTTTGAACCGCTGTAGCCACAGGAATTCCAGCTGAGCTATTTCAAATCCTGAAAGATGATGCTGTGAAAGTGCTGCACTCAATATGCCAGCAAATTTGGAAAACTCAGCAGTGGCCACAGGACTGGAAAAGGTCAGCTTTCATTCCAATCCCAAAGAACGGCAATGCCAAAGCACAATTGCACTCATCTCACACGCTAGTAAAGTAATGCTCAGAATTCTCCAAGCCAGGCTTCAGCAACACGTGAACCGTGAACTTCCAGATGTTCAAGCTGGTTTTAGTAAAAGCAGAGGAACAAGAGATCAATTGCCAACATCCGCTGGATCATCGAAAAAGCGAGAGAGTTCCAGAAAAACATCTATTTCTGCTTTATTGACCATGCCAAAGCCTTCGACTATATGGATCACAATAAACTGTGGAAAATTCTGAAAGAGATGAGAATACCAGACCACCTGACCTGCCTCTTGAGAAACCTGTATGCAGGTCAGGAAGCAACAGTTAGAACTGGACATGGAACAACAGACTGGTTCCAAATAGGGAAAGGAGTACTTCAAGGCTGTATATTGTCACCCTGCTTATTTACCTTATATGCAGAGTACATCATGAGAAACACTGGGCTGGAAGAAGCACAAGCTGGAATCAAGATTGCCAGGAAAAATATCAAGCACCTCAGATATGCAGATGACACCACCCTTATGGCAGACAGTGAAGAGGAACTAAAAAGCCTCTTAATGAACATGAAAGAGGAGAGTGAAAAAGTTGGCTTAAAGCTCAACATTCAGAAAACTAAGATCATGGCATCCGGTCCCATCACTTCATGGGAAATAGATGGGCAAACAGTGGAAACAGTGTCAGACTTTATTTTTGGGGCCTCCAAAATCACTGCAGATGGTAACTGCAGCCATGAGATTAAAAGACACTTACTCCTTGGAAGGAAAGTTATGACCAACCTAGACAGCATATTCAAAAGCAGAGACATTACTTTGCCAACAAAGGTCCGTCTAGTCAAGGTTATGGTTTTTCCAGTGGTCATGTATGGATGTGAGAGTTGGACTATGAAGAAAGCTAAGCGCCAAAGAATTGATGCTTTTGAACTGTGGTATTGGAGAAGACTCTTGAGAGTCCCTTGGACTGCAAGGAGATCCAACCCATCCATCCTAAATGAAATCAGTCCTGGGTGTTCATTGGAAGGACTGATACTGAAGCTGAAACTCCAATACTTTGGCCACCTCATGTGAAGAGCTGACTTATTGGAAAAGACTCTGATGCTGGGAGGGATTGAGGGCAGGGGAAGGGGACGACAGAGGATGAGATGGCTGGATGGCATCACCGACTCGATAAGCATGAGTTTGAGTGAACCCCGGGAGTTGGTGATGGACAGGGAGGCCTGGCATGCTGTGATTCATGGGGTTGCAAACAGTCAGACACGACTGAGCGACTGAACTGAACTGAGCCACAGGTAAGTGACTGAGAGGGGAAGATGAGATAGACGGTCAAGATAAACTGAGTATCTAGAGCACATTTCCTCAAACTTTACCGCACTTAAGAATTAACCAGGGACCCTGCTTAAATTCTTGATTCCCAAGCTCTGCCACCAAAAACTCTGATTTAATAGGGTAGAGCCTGATTTGGGATGGAGCCAAAGAACGCTCCATTTTTATCAAGCAACCCCATCACCACCACCCCCAAAAGGGTGTGGTGAGCACACCCGATGTGATGAGCACAGCTTTAAAAATCTAGAAACTCTGAAATTATAGGCAGAACACTGTGTGTGTGTGTGTGTGTGTGTGTGTGTGTGTGCGCGCGTGCGCACGCGCGCATGTGCACTTTTCTGGAGAAGGTTCATCGCTATCATCAGATTCTCATGGAGTCATGCAATTCAAGATGGCTAAGACCTGTCTTGCGGAGCATAAGAAGAATGAGGGAAGCTTCACTCAGGCGTTAAGTCAGAGGAGCAAGGACAACACTGAAAAAAAAAAGAAAAGAACCAAACCAACAAACTCTTAGAAACCCAGCAAAACCAAGGACGAGCGAAGTCAAAGTCAGTGAGGTGGAGGAGACCGAGGATGAACCGAAGTCAGTTTCGCCTGTGAGTCTGGACAGTGAGCAGCCTGCATTTATTAGCCCCAGGACTGTGGTGGGTGGATGTGTGGCGTGGGGGGCGTCAGGGAGACATCAGCTACAGGGGACAGAAACCGGAGGGAAGGTCAGTGCGCTTGCCTCAGCAGAGACCGCAAGGTTGTGGGCCGGGGTGGGGGGCGGTGCGCGGAAGGTGGTTACCTGCTGCGTTTTACAGTCTGCAGTTTGGCTGCTCCGAGAAGCTAGAGTCCCGCAGCAGCAGGTGTCGGGGGCACACCCGAGGCAGCTCAGCCAGGAAGGAGCAGCGATGACGGAAGAGGCCGCCGTCCCCGACTCCCCGACACCATCAGTCACGGCGCACAGCAGGGCCAGACCAGAGGCTGTGAGGGTAGACGCCGGACCTCAGCAAGGAGGCCTCCTGGAGCCCTGCTGAGAGCGGGCTCGAAGAGGGGTCTGGGGTCCCAGCCCACACTCTAGAAGATGCTCAGAGACACCGGCTCGGTTAGAAGTGGAAGCATCGTTTCTACACCCTCTTGGTGGTCCTTGGCGGCCTGGGAAATGACTATCACAAATTATTATCATAAAAGGTTTACCTCCGGGGAATCTGGGGGAGAAGGGAAACACGTAGACGTGTGGCTGAGTCCTTTTGCTGTCCACTGAAACTATCGCAGTGTGGTTAATCGGTTATACTCCAATATAGAATAAAAAGTTTAAAAAACAGTTTACCTCCTAGATCAAGTTCTCATTAACCAAATTCCCCTGAAAACAAACTTCTCATTCTGTTTGTGATATCACAGCAGTTTCATAGCTTATTTCCCTACGTCCAGTCTTTTGCACTAGAGCTCAAGGGATAGTCTTTAATTGTTCCCCTAATAGAGATTTTTTAAGCTTTAGAATCCTGTTTTTAAATGAAATTTATTAAATTGGAAGCCCCATTTAATAAAAGTTAGAAGCAAAATGTTCGTATTAAAATGCATCGGTGAGCTGATGTCCCCTCTGCTGGGCACCACTGTGCCATCCCTATAGCTGCTCTGGAGGCGACACCACAGAGCCCTAGGTGTCCCGGGTGGTGTGAAACCCACCGGCCGGCTTCCAGCAGCAAAAGTCCTTATAACCCAAGCATTACAGCTGCGCCTCCACCCCCCTTCCTAGTACCATTTCCTGACACTCTCTCTGCACCCCTGTGCCGCAAATACCTAGAACAATTAGCTCCCAAATGGCTTTTCACTATTTGTCAAAACGTCTGATTACAAGGAGTTTCAAACATACATAAAAACCCAATGAAACATTGTAATAAACCTCCATCTACCCATAACCCAGTTTTAATGGTTATCAGCTCACAGCCCATCTTGTTTCGTTTCTACCTCCCTATCATAGCAATTAAACAACATCGACTTCCACACGACTTGGAAGAAAATTTCCTCCTAACGTTCCGTTCACTAGAACTTCATGACATCGCCCAGTTTGACAAGGAATTAATTATAGCCGACAATACCAGGGTCACATCTGAAAAATAATCCCTTAGTAAAAATCAAGTATCTAGAGTTCAGACAACACTAGATTTGAGCTAGTGTTCCAGTTTTCTCATAAAATGCTTTCATATCATGATCCAAGCAAGTTTCATGCATTGTGGTCGGCGTGTTTTAATCCAGAGATTGTTCTCTTTCAGTGTTCAGGTACGCATGCTTCCATCTTTTCCCTTCTTTCAATTAACTCATTTTAAAAATTAGGCTGTTTCATAATCCTTACCCCATTTTGCTAACTGCATTTCCATGGTGTAGTTCTAACATTCCCCACATCCTCTGTATTTCCCATAAAATAGTAATCAGATAAAGAGGTTTGATTTGACTTTGGTTTTGAAAAACCGCTTTGTAATGCTATCTGCTTCTCCTTGTGCGATGTTAGCAACGGCTGATCCTCAGTGCTCCAGACCTGTTTATTCAGGATTGCAAAATGGCAGCATCTCAATCTCTCCGTCTGTTCGGTGAACCGTTTTCATAACAGAAGCTTCCCCTCACCTGCGAGGATGCCCACACCGCAACGCTTTTGCGTTTTGTGCTGTCAGCCCAGCCTGGCGGTCTCCTCCAGCCGACGTACGCTAGCTATTCTTTCAGACCGACCTAGACATCACCTCAGTGACCCTTGCCCTCCCTGCCCGCTTTCACCCTTCTTCTAGTGTTAGGAACATATCATTATAATAACACTTATCTCACTGACTCACAAATTTAATGCCTCTATCCCTGGGACTCAAAACAGAAACAGGCTTTGACCCTAGCATCTGGGTATTTACTGAACAAATATGTGCAGGGTTTCACTTCAGTTCAGCTCAGTCGCTCAGTCGTGTCCGACTCTTTGCGACCCCATGAACCGCAGCACGCCAGGCCTTCCTGTCCATCACCAACTCCCGGAGTTCACTCAAACCCATGTCCATCGAGTTGCTGATGCCATCCAGCCATCTCATCCTCTGCCGTCCCCTTCTCCTCCCTCCCTCCTGCCCTCAATCTTTCCCAGCATCAGGGTCTTTCCCAATGAGTCAGCTCTTCACATCAGGTGGCCAAAGTATTGGCGTTTCAGCTTCAACATCAGTCCTTCCAATGAACACCCAGGACTAATCTCCTTTAGGATGGACTGGTTGGGTCTCCTTGCAATCCAAGGGACTCTCAACAGTCTTCTCCAACACCACAGTTCAAAAGCATCAATTCTTTGGCGCTCAGCTTTCTTCACAGTCCAACTCTCACATCCATATATGAAAAGTCATTATATAGGTGACATTGTAAACAAGTTACAAAGCAACACGCAATGAGATACCCATCACTAGAATAAGAGCAGAATTCAAGACACTTTACAAGAAAAGGTGGAGTAGAGCTGAGTCACCAAGTGTCCACCATCAAACTTTAACCCAACCGCGGGGAGACCCTGGGGGCTACCTTTTGAAAAATACAAAGAAGATAAGGCGAGAATCAGGTTGAACCAGGTTTCTAACTGGGAATTCCATCAGCAACAAGTCAGAAGCAAGCTAAATCTGAACCCTGGTGGTACATCAGTATTTAAAAAGGGAAAGTAGGTCCTGAAAGAGGACGAGAAGAACTAGAGAGTTCATTTCCTAGAATGCAGGTGATGAAACTAGAGAACTCTCTGGCTGGGGAGCAATTTTTTTTTTTCCTTTAAAAAGAAGCTGCATGGTTTCCTAAGGCAAAGAGAAATAACGAGCCTCAGAGAGTAGGATTTGCCTTGATGTTTCATTTTTGGATTTATTTTTTCCTTCTGATCTTCTATGCTATTTATTTCGGTCTTGCTCTGGGGTTTGGAAACATGGAGGGTATAGACACAATACTCGTTATTTTTTTATTCCATTTCATTTTAACTGTTCTTCCTCTGATGTAAAACTAAGGTTCCAAATCCTGAAGGACTCCAGGAGTCAGCAGTTCCGTCAGCAAGGTATAAAAATATTCTGTCCTGAACTTCTTGTCTTTCTATCAGGTTGACCCGTCCACACACAAGCCAGCAAATAATTTTTATTTAAATATTAACGTTGCTTTGATGGAGATTATCTTGGACCTGCTCTCTGCCACTTCTGACACTTCACTGGCTGTTCTTGTTCTGAACACACTCTGTCCCTGAACTGTCCCAGTGGAAGGCCCCTCAGCGCCCCTGAACTGTCCTAGAGGAAGGCCCCTCAGCGCCCCTGAACTGTCCTAGAGGAAGGCCCCTCAGCGCCCCTGAACTGTATTATAGGGGAAGGTCCCTCAGTGCCCCTGAACTGTCCTAGAGGAAGGCCCCTCAGCGCCCCTGAACCGTCCTAGAGGAAGGCCCCTCAGCGCCCCTGAACTGTGTTATAGGGGAAGGCCCCTCAGCGCCCCTGAACCGTCCTATAGAGGAAGGCCCCTCAGCGCCCCTGAACTGTCCTAGAGGAAGGCCCCTCAGCGCCCCTGAACTGTCATAGAGGAAGGCCCCTCAGCGCCCCTGAACTGTGTTATAGGGGAAGGCCCCTCAGCGCCCCTGAACCGTCCTATAGAGGAAGGCCCCTCAGCGCCCCTGAACTGTCCTAGAGGAAGGCCCCTCAGCGCCCCTGAACTGTCCTAGAGGAAGGCCCCTCAGCGCCCCTGAACTGTCCTAGAGGAAGGCCCCTCAGCGCCCCTGACCTGTATTATAGGGGAAGGCCCCTCAGCGCCCCTGAACTGTCCTAGAGGAAGGCCCCTCAGCGCCCCTGAACTGTCCTAGAGGAAGGCCCCTCAGCGCCCCTGAACTGTCCTAGAGGAAGGCCCCTCAGCGCCCCTGAACTGTGTTATAGGGGAAGGCCCCTCAGCGCCCCTGAACCGTCCTATAGAGGAAGGCCCCTCAGCGCCCCTGAACCGTCCTAGAGGAAGGCCCCTCAGCGCCCCTGACCTGTATTATAGGGGAAGGCCCCTCAGCGCCCCTGAACCGTCCTATAGAGGAAGGCCCCTCAGCGCCCCTGAACTGTCCTAGAGGAAGGCCCCTCAGCGCCCCTGAACTGTCCTGTAAAGGAAGGCTCTTCGCCCCTCCCTGTAACCCCTTCCCTGGAAGCTGAGATTGTCCCATCAGAGGAAGGGCCGGATCTGAGACCCCATCGGCTTCTTGCCTTCTTCCTTCTCTATTTGTTTCAAGGTGATAAGCTCTATTTTTTTAGTGGTTATTCTAGCTAATACATGTTTCACAAAAGTCATAGTTACTCAATACGCTCATTTTCCTCCTGAATATGAAAACATGGACATTAGTGTTCTGGTCACCCCAGGTTATGTGCTATTGTCCAGCACCTTAATTGTGGTCCATATTTCCTTTCCACAAACTATATATTTTTTTTACAGTTAATGGTAACTTACCAACGTTATTCACCACGTTGTTCCACGTTCCTTCTTGCCTCTGATTTTCCGTATAAGATCGTTTTCCTTCTGCCTCCTGAACCCTGTATTATTACCACCTGTGCAAACTCTGCTTTTGTCTGAAAACCTTTCTAATTAGCCCTCTTAAAAAAAAAGTTTTAATAAGTGTCAGCTTCCATGATAACCATTCTTTTGTTAATAGGATGCAGCGTAAGAACTCCAGTGTTTTCTGGCTTGGTAACAAGTCACCCAGCGGGGCTGGTTTCTAATGTCTATCTGCATTTTACATTTAGCTGCTCAAGCAAGAACTTCACCTCAGTCTCTAGATATGAGTTGTTTTATAGCTTGCTTGGAATCCGCTGGGATTCGTTCAGTGGGAATGTACCATCGGTCGCCTCCTCGGGTGTCGCCGCGTCTCCTCCTGGGCTCCAGGTCCCGCACTAGATCTTATTCATGTCTGCTTCTCAGCTTTGTTGCCGTTTTCTGTGCTTCCTTTCCGGCTCTTTGGACAGCATTCTGTACAGTTTCTTGAGATTTTCCAATTCAGTAGAACCCCCTCAATTGCTCCAATCAACTTAATCTTCATTTTTATTTCAAATTTGTGTTTGTCACTTCTCATGCAAAAAAGCTTTTTTTTCCCCCCCAAAAAAAATCTGCTGGGTTGTCTTTTGTCGTTTCTTACCGTCAGACTTCAGTCCATTAATCAAAAAGTTTTCTTTGGCCTCTTGTCCACTCATGGTGTCTTATTTCTTATGCATCTTATAATTTTTAAGCAGGGCTGTTCGTGTGTTTTGGGAGTTTATATACAGGATTTGAGGCCTTCAAGGGATTGCATCTGCTTCTGGAAATCAGCTGAAGGCACAAGCAACTGTAAGATAGAGTGGGGTGTCCAGAAAAGAACCAGATATAGCTTTTGGACATAAAAGAAGCCATTTCAGGCCTAAGCCATTTGGTGACCCACGCCTGGCCACTTGCTTACCCTTAAACAGGCCACAGTAATAATGATCAAAAGGGAACGGAACAAACTGTTATCCTGCAAGAGAAGTGACAATAACAAAAGCAATACATCAGCTGGAGAGTTCCTAGTTGTAGTAGTCTGAAGCTCTTTCTTGAGCTGTTTTTCAGAATTTAGCCCCCCTCCCCTTTCAGGGCACTCAACTACCAGAGCAACTGGGACCCAGGGGATGATGAAGTCGACTTTAACTGGCTTCCATCAACCAAAGCTTGGACTCTGTCAATCCTGGCCCCAATTCTAGGAGGAATCCTCATGCTCAAACCCCTTCGTGATGCTGTTGTGTACCCTTAGCTTAAAACTTCCCCAGTTCTGCTGTTCAGAGAGACACTGCTTTGGGAAAGGTCTCTGGCGTTCTCCCCCTGACTGGAAGGGTGTTTCCTTCTGGCCTTGACTTGGCTGTGCCTTTTGGCTGGCCAAGAGGCGAGTCCAGTTTCAGGGTAACACCATCAAGATTGAGACAAAAAAAGTTCCCTGCGGCCTTCTACACCTTGTTCTCCTTTGCGCTGAGGGTCTCCCAGTTTCACCTGGAGTCACCTTCTAGATTCGTCTTGTTTCCCATACCCCCAACTGTTATTGTCCCCAGGTGGTGCCGGTGGTAAAGAGCCTGTCTGCCGATGCAGGGGTCGCAGGAGGTGCAAGAGACACGGGTCTGACCCCTGGGTCGGGAAGGTCCCCTGAAGTAGGAAATGGCAACCCACTCCAGTATTCTCGCCTGGAAAATTCCATGGACTGAGTCGGGTGGTCTACAGTCCACAGGGTCACAGAGTCAGACGTGGCTGGCTGAGCACAGCACGTTTTCTCCACAGTAACTAAAATGGTTGCTAAAAGCCAGCTGCGCTCGGCAGAAGCTGGCTCTAGTCGCCTAAGGTCTATGAATTTCTTACTTTTGTGCTTATTCAGCAATGTTTATTATTTTTTTTAACAAATACATTTTACCCAGCATCTCGTTTTTGCTGAAAGTCCTTTCCAGAGTATCCAATCCACAATGCCAAAAAACAGAAGCCTGAATCAGTTCCAGCTATACACACTACATTCTCCTGGCCCTTGAATCTGACAAGAGTGGGCTGTAAAAAGGCCCAGAGTGCCAAGTCTGCAAAAGGACAGTGCTAACTTTGCCTTAAAGATGGAGCAAAGGACTGTAATGAAGACCAGAGCAGTGAGGTGCCCAGCACATCACCACAAATGCCTTGTATTTCTCTTTCTCGGGCACAAACGCCTACGGCATTCACACTACTGTCCATTAACACTAGAAACACCTGGGGAGGGACAGCAAGATAGGAATCCCTTCTGTATCCTAAATAAAACTGGAAGAAGCTGTCTTTTCAAATAATAAAGATAGAAACATATACGGTGAGAAGCATGGCATTTTGCCTCAGCCAAATAGCTAGTTGCCACATGCTTACATTAATGGCTCCTGCGATTACACGGACAGGTGTAAAGCTCTTGACTCAGCCCATTCGTGGGCAGTAGGCCCTGATCGTTTCTGTGGTTAGGAGTCCAGTCTTTCACTGCCATGGCCTGGGTTAGATTCTCTGTGGAACCAAGACTCCACGAGTCACATGGTGCAGCCAAACAAACTTGGCTCCTACGTATTTT
The DNA here is from genome assembly GCF_001704415.2 of Capra hircus. Lineage (NCBI taxonomy): Eukaryota > Metazoa > Chordata > Mammalia > Artiodactyla > Bovidae > Capra > Capra hircus. The sequence goes on from NC_030822.1 coordinate 2,272,055, forward strand.
CTGTTTCCTTCAGATAGGTCGTCCTCGGGAGTGATTTAAATTTCCAGACACATCTCCCTGGTTTTGGTCAATGGGGCCACTTGCTCCCCAGCTGGGATACTCTATTTGTAGCCAGAAGTGACACTTTCGTTAAAATTTGTTAGGGAATTCTCTACTGCTCTGGAGGGCCCCATATCAAGGGAGAAGTTCATCTCCCATCTGCAGAGATGGCATGATTTTGCAAAAGAAGTTTCTCCTACCCACATGAAACAGACCAGCCCGTCGCTAGCATCTCAAATTCTACAGTCAATTCACACCTTTGAGATAAATTGTTTCCTCAATGAACTTTTTTTGTGGCTGTCACCACACCCACCATGAAGCTAGGATCACTGACAGGGGAGCTGAGGCCAGTCATCCTGGGTTCGGTTCTGTCTGAGGCTGAAATCTTAAGCAAGGCTTCAGATCAGTGTCTCAAGTCGCAATTAACTCACCACAGGCATTTGAATAACCTAGGTTACTTAGGATTTCAGGATTCCTGAGTCCCACCTATGGAAGCAATTTTTGGGAGTGCAGCCTAGAAAACTGCATTTGTAACAAGCTTCCCAGGTAATTCCTGTGTACTTGCTCCAATCTGTAAGACTAGGTGTAGGTGGTCTACAACTACCTAAGAAAATACCAAGATGAATCTTTAACATCCAGTACTTCAGAAATAAACAGTGAAAAACAATGGTCTAGAATAACTGGTTCTTAGCTCTTCCTGGCAGCGAAGGCAATGGCACCCCACTCCAGTACTCTTGCCTGGAAAATCCCATGGACGGAGGAGCCTGGTGGGCTGCAGTCCAGGGAGTCACGAAAAGTCGGACACGACTGAGCGACTTCACTTTCACTTTTCATTATCATGCACTGGAGGAAATGGCAACCCACTCCAGTGTTCCTGTTGGAGAATCCCAGGGAGAGGGGAGCCTGGTGGGCTGCCGTCTGTGGGGTCGCATAGAGTTGGACATGACTGAAGCAACTTAGCAGCAGCAGCTCTTCCTGGGTGAGCTACTTCTAATTTGTAACAAAGCCTATTACAGCCAGTTCAGGAAGAAACCAGCGGCCAAGTGAGGCCACAGCTCTGAGCTCTGTCACAAAGTATGTCACAGTGAGACTCACTGCAGCTACTTCACAAACATGCTCACAAAGAGAGCATCACTGAGGCAGAAGAGTGGCTGGGCATAACCTATTACCACCTCCGCTGGGAGCGGGGAATAAAAACTCAGGCTGTAAAGATCAGGGAATAAGTTGGCAAATCTTGACAAAATACACAGGATTCCTAAAGCTGGTGTTGAGAGACAAGAGGCTTCAAAAGCGTTACTAAATCAGTAACAAACAAGATATAGGGACTCTATAGATCCTTCTTTTTAACACCTTGTTTTAGTTAAGGGTGGAGGAATGTTTTTTAAGAAAAAGCAGATTCTCATGGATTGCTATCGATATGAGAAAGGGTCCATCCGTTTCATTCTCTCATCTAAACTTGATGTACACAACAATGCCCGACACCTGGAAGATGCTGAGGAAATATTTATTGCATGAGATGAAACAAATGGACCAATCCAGGGAGAGGAGAGTAACATTTGTGTCTAGCTCAACGCCAGCGGATAATAGAACAGAAATGAAGGCTATTCACCAATAGCCATCATTTTCTACATTTAAAAAAGACACTCAAACAGGGCTACCAAATCTCTCTATAAAGCAAACTCTAAAAGCCTTCCAGCTCTGTGCTTCACCTTTCTAAAACTACAACTGCTGGACACAAATCAAGCTTTAAAAGGTATCAACTACAATGCTAAGATGTCCTGATCTTACCAGTCCAAGAAAGTTTTCATACCTGAGACCTAGTTCAACAAAACTGAGACGTGAGCACCACCAGAAATAGCTATACATCTTTAATCAAAGACTGGGCATACCAGAAGCATTTTACATCAGTTCTCGTCTTAACAAGGTAACAAGGCCCCTTTCCAGAGGTCTTAATCCCTGGCCTCCACAGTGTAGACAGCCCCTGGTAATCTGAGTATTTGCTACCCACCCATGCTACTTGATAGGACACGGAGGAAGCAATGGGCCTGCCCCTTACCCTCTTACTAAAGGATGGCAGACAGCCTGAGAAGCAACCTCATGGCCCAGGGAGCCTTTTAACTCTATATTTCCATACTTATTGGGATGACAGCTGGAGTTGGTAGCTTCTAATCTTCTACTCGTAAGTATGTTCAAGAGGGTCATGTGTTGCAGAGCTTTATTCAACGTTAATTCTGACAGATGTCGCAAAAGAACCCCAGTGACTAAGAAATTGATTCCTTATGCTTCAGTTTCCTATCTGTAAGTTAGCAACAAGCTTCCCATACTCTGCATTTCATTTTTAAGAATCTTCCGAGGAAAAGGGTTTCACATATAATTAATAGGATGCTCCTTGTTAAGAGCTGGGATTGGGCTCAAAATAAGTCCATCCTGGTACAATCCCCTTCTGGGTGCTCTGGAGAGAAAAGAGACACTGATATATAATGAAGTACTAAGATGAAAAGGAGAGATGAGATACAAGCTAACAGTGAAGAAATGACACAGACCCCCCACATACACACTTTAAAAACTTTATTTATATAAAAAACTCATTTGTTTTTAAAAGCATTAACAAGAGAGAAAGAAAAACAGAAAAGGTCTGGCGCAGAAGACACGCCCCTTAGTGTTCGGTGGGAAGGTGGGATTTTTGGTTCTCTGAAATTGAATGTTTAGTGTTTTTATAAATGAAAAGGAAAAAACAGTTAAAGGTCCCCAAAAGCCTATGGCTGTTCTATTACCCACACCCCACCGACAAGAAGAGCACCAGGAAAAGAGCAGAAGACGGCAAGAGAAACCAAGAGTGGAGCCAGGGCTGGACGGGGCGGTCTCCCCTGCGCAGGACGCTTAATCACAGAGAGGAAGAGGCTCCTTTTTGCCAGAAAAGGAGTGGGAAGTAACGTGAGGAGGCAAAGGGGTAAATAAGGAACTTTAATGCATAGGGGAAGGGGGGTGGTGGGTTGTGCACTCTTCTCCTACCCCAAAGCCTCAATGTATTAGGGGAGGGGGAGGGAGGAGAATAAAGATTTCCAGTTGCATTTGAACAGCGCTTCTAGATTGAGGGGAGGAGTAAAAAGTAAATAAGGGACAGGGTTAAAAAAAAAAAAGAATCAACCACATAGCGGCTGATTCCTCTAGCCCACCCTGCAAATATGCACTAACAGGAGGAGGGAAGGGGCGGGGTGGGGCAGCGCGGGAGGCGGGGATGGACACGCCTTCCCTGTCACCCCTTCAGAGATGACGGTGATCCTGGACAACCAACCTCATCTGGAGACTCATCAGAACAGGACTTTTGCAAAACCCCAACATATACAGTTGAGCAAAAACCTTCTATGGCTAAAGTTAGAGGCTGTTCCAATTCCCGGGGGAGAGACGGAGGCTCTCTAGGTCCCGTCTCTTCTTTCTGCTATTTGGGGCCAACAGTAGGTCAGAAAGCAACAAAGTATAATTTGCAAAATCAGGAGAAATGAGACTGCAGAGGCAAAGAAAGGCACATGGAAGGGAAGGAGGAGATGCACCCCAGGCCAAAGGCACAAAGACGAGGCAGAGCCAGGGGCGAACCCCACCTTTTCAGGGTAGAGGGGGCAGGAGTATGTACATCAAGTCCTTTAGCCAGCCAGCCAGTCCAGGGGGGAGGCGGGGGCAGGACAGGGCTGCAGGGGTGAGGACAGGAGAAAGCAGGGCAGGGGGAGCCAGCTGGGACGCTTCCTGCCAGTTTCGGACTGAACGGATCATGTACATTCCTACGAGCTCCTCCCAGAGGCGCTTCTCCTCCCCGAAGACATCTTTCTGCTCCTTTGCACCCAAAAAAAGTCTTCCTTGACACGTTCTCCTCTCTCTACAGCCTCTTGCAAACGGCCAGGCCAGTCAGCAGACATTACCACGAACTGGGGGAGGAGGGTTCGGGACAGCCTCATCGGGGGCAGCCACGGCAGCCGGGGTTGGCAGGAGGCTTGGGGAAGAGATGGGGGGTGCAGGTCCTTGGGTGGTCCTGCCCCGCAGAGGATCAGGGCAAGGCCTCTCACTCCCCACTCTAGGAAACCTTCACTTACTCAAGGGCCCTTGCCAAGTGGGATGTGCCAACGCTGCCGGCCTTCTTTGCTTAAAAAATAGTCATTAGGAATAAAAGAAGAGCTCACACTTTCCATTCTCAAAAAAAAACAAAAAGTCCCTTCCCCACCAGGAAAAGAAAAATCTTGATTAAGAATCATCAGTTTATCAGACTGCTGGACACGGCATGTATAGCATGTAACTTCCGGTTCTTTCCAAGGTTTCCAGTGAAGGCTCCCACTCTCTCCCTCCCTCCACCAAGGCCGAGAGTTCCAGGGAGAGCTGGCAAAAATCTAACCTGCAGCAGTTTCTCAAGATGCGTCTATAACTGAGTCAGGCTTCTTGGGAGTGACTGGAGGGGTCTGGAGGGGGGAAGAGGGACAATTAAGCTTCACTGGAAGCAGTTAGGGAGTTGATGGAAAGAAGGCAGCCACTTAGGGCCATCAAGGCAGGAGGCAGCCTGGCAGTTGGCACAACAGTCCAGCGAAGAAAGGGAAAATCATCAGTCCATCTCACCACCAAAAAATGAAAGTACACATATCACAAGCCCGGATGCAGCGGAGAGAGCGGCACTATATCTTCTGCTGTGGGGAAGAGAGAGAGACATGTCAGTACGGCCGGGCATAAGGAGGACCAAACAACAGCAGGCAAATCCGGAGGGAAGAAGTGGCATAAATGGAAAATCAGATCACCAGCGGCCTCTTAAGAGGCGACAATCACAGAAGCAGCGCCCCTAAACCCCACGTGGCCGAGAGCGGTCGGATCAGCATGATTGGCAAACTGCTGGCACACAGAGGCCGCGTTCCTCGAGGACCATCCTGGGGGCGGCTAGAGGACATACCATGGGGGGGTAAGACATGGGGTCCCCCTCATCATCCAAAAACAACACATCCAACTCTTCCTCCAGTGATTCCTGCCCCTCGTCCTGCTGTGAACACATGCGATGTGTTAGTAGGAGAGTAAGGAAACAGGAGCCTCATGAATGAGTGCCAGACCCAGGGAAAAACCCCACATCTGTAAGCTCAAACAGAACGAGGCAACAGTAGTGAGGGAACGGCAAGATATTCCAGAAAAGGCAGGAACAGAAAGCGAGTACTGTGAGGATAGATCAGCTGGCGTGAGTCATATATGCAATACATTCACAACCTTGCTTCTCCCATCTCGACCATCACAGAATTAACGGCCCAAGAAATCAACATGAACCAAAAGTCCTACTTTTTCCCAAAAAAAAAAAAAAAAAAAAAAAAAAAAAAACCTTCAAGAAAAGGATGCCATCTTTCACTATACCCTTTTTTCCTAATTCACAGAACATGCAGGCTTTAACACAGAACTGGCCTTAGAGGGACAACAGGACAGAGAGAGGATTTACCATCAGGGGCGCTCCCTTCAGTGGCTCCATTTCACCTAGGTCTCCGGATCGATCCAGTGTTCTGTTGTGGTCCCCTCTCTCACTCAGTGTGGAATAGTTGTTATCTAGTTCACAAAAAAGAAAGGGAACTGCACACAGAGGCACGGCATCCCCTCCAGCGTAAACTGCGTACGGAGCAGACAAATGTGAGTCAGGCGCCACTGCTGGACAGTGGGCCGTGCCAAGCGCTCCAGAAGGGCATTACCGTCTGGCAGGCCCGGACATGAAAAACTTACATCTCACTGGGAGGGCAATGCATGCCACATGTAACAATAAAGCTAAACTGAAGAGATCTGTCTATGCAGAGTACTGGAATTAGGAGAAGACAGAGGTGAGGTGAGCTGCAATAGCAAGGCAAGACCTAACGAAGTAGATGGGACTTCAGCCAAGCCTTTGGGGATGAAGACAATTTAGAGAGCAGTTGGCAAGGGCATTCCAACAGGAGATATCACAAGACCAGAATAAAAAGAGTATGGAGTGAAGAGACAGGCTAGCAAGCAGACCAGGTGGGCTGCCACATGGCGAGCGGGATAGCACAAACGCAGCCGCAGGCTGTGAGAGGCAGTGAGCGCAGTTCAGGGACACAAATGAGACTCTGTGGTAATGGCAGGGGCACAGGGTGGTTTCTTTTTGACCTTTGAACATGTGGAAATGTGGCGAAAGATAGACAGATCAGGTTTTACTGAATCTCTTTGAACCCCTCCAGTGAAATGTGCAGCCAGCACTCTTGAGGACGGCAAACAGCGAGGCTGCTGGAGAGAGGTGCACGCTGGACAGTCCTCCTCGTCCCAGTGACCTGCTCCTCCATATGCTTAGGCACGAATTAATCACCTACCTAACGATTTCGTATTTGATCCCATACTGCTCATCTGAATTTCTTCCCGATCAGGTTTCTTATCTACAGGGAGTCAGAAAGTTATCCAGGTCAAAAAACAATTCTTTAAACTTTACACTCATCATAAAAATCGCTCTCAGTCTGTCTTTCCTTCCCCCTCCCTCTCATCAAGTTTTTACTGAGTGCCACCCACAAGTGCCAAGTTCTAGATAAAAAGAGATCCCTCTCCTACAGACTCTAATATAAGAAACCATTCACTGTAAGCCAGCGGGCTTCAAATTATTTGGTCTCAAAGCCCCTTTATGTTCTTAGAAATTACGAGGATCCAAAGAGTGTTCGTTGGTGTAGGTTACTTGTATTAACAGTTATGGCACTAAGAAATTTTAAATATTCATTTCATTTAAAAATAACAATAAACCTATTCCATGTTAACATAAATCATACTTTTAATTTTAAAAAAAAGCATTGTTTTACATTTTTGCACATCTTTGGAGTTGGCTTAAGAGAAGGTAGCTAGATTCCCATATTTGCCTCTGTAATTCAATCTGTTGGGATGTTATTTTGGATGAACTGTATGAAGAAAATCCAGCCTCACACAGATAAGAAGTTGGAAAAGGGAGGAGAATTTTAACAGTCTTTTCAGATGACAGTGACTATTCTTTGATAGTATACTAATACTCAACAAGTAGTTTTCTTTAAGGTCAGTGCTCTCTTCATCTTCTGTTAAATTAAAACCCATTGGCCTGTTTTGCATTTTAAATGGGTCGAGTACCCCTGTATGATTTTAAAATCACACATTGGTCACCTGGAAAATATACTGGTTCGCAGCGTTATGCAGGTCTTCTAAAGTTAACACATTTCATGACATAATATATCAAAAAAAAAATCACACTCACTAAAATCATCAATGATTTCATCAAAAAGTACATTAAATATTGGGATTTTACCAGGCTCACAGTGGCAGATACAAGTCTTCCAAAATTAAATTTTTCACTTGAAAATTCAGGCAGCAAGTAGTTGTCAGTTACTTTTTCCCAAACTGACAAGCTTTCTGCATTCATTTTCAAGAAAATGTCTGTCATTTTTAAGTAAAAATGGTGTTTCCAAAAAAAAAAAAGGTGGCTTAGCTCACCTAGTAACTCAAACAAACAGCAGTAAGTGCTTCCCCTCAAGATAACCATTAGGCTTTGGTGTGCTGCGGAGCCACATGAGTGCTCCCTACATCATCAACCCAGAATATTAAGGAATCCCCACAAGTAGAGCCAATAAAATTAGTAACTGTTACAGCTCCATCAAATACATTCTTAATTGTAACAGCAAGTAAATGGCAAAAAGACTACAACAGCTGGTTTGGTCTTGGGTCACTGCCCTGGTTTGTGCTCAGCCCCCAGCAATAAAGCGAGCGCCATCCGTGCTTCTGTATCGTCAGCACAAATGTCAACAGATTTGATGATCCTCAGACCCCATTTCAGGCAAAACCCCAGTGTCATTAAGACAATAAGGATTATAAAAGACACACGTGACAATCACTTCACAAAACAAAACATATCATCTGTCTTCTGAAGAAAATGTGTTTGCTCACGTGGCAGTATTTAAAAGATAGAATCCAGAATAACAGAGTTGTCTCTGGACAACAGAAATAAGTAGTGTTTTTTGTTGTCCCTTTCCTGGTTTGGCTGTATTTTCTAATTTTTCAACAGTAAACATACACTACTTGGTGTTATATGAAAATTTTAAAGGGAAGGAAAATCCCTTTGCAATATTCAGATCTCCCTTAGACTGATGACAGGGTTACATCCTGAGAAACCTGTTGTTACGCTGAAAATGCATTTTACACACCTAACCCATCAAACAGAAAGTCACAGCGTAGCCCAGCCTACACGTGTTCACAACCCTTGCATCAGCCTACAGGTGGGCAGACCATCTGACACAGAGTCTACCGGACAATGAAGTGCGGGAATCTCATAATGTAACACAATGTAACACATTGAAAACTGCACTTAGAGCGAAAGGCGGGACAGCTGGCTGGACGCAGAGCCGTTCTCCGCGTGTCAGCTGCGCACTCTCGCACGGTGGACAGGGCTCTGGGATGGGCGTGGGCCACGCTGTCTCACCAGCCAGCAGAAGGTCAGAATTCAAGCTCAAATGTGGTTTCTACTCAACACACATCACTTCTGCACCACCACAGAGTCGAAAAATCACAGCTCAAACCATCGTTAAATCAGGGACTCTCTATATACACATGTCAAATCATTACGCTGCACGTCTTAAATTTATAACTTAAGCAGAGGAAGCAGAGCAGGCCTCACTATCCCGCCATTTGAGTCCACAGGCAGAGTCGGGCACCACACCCAGGCTACTTGCCTGTCTTATCTTCGGATGCGCCCTTATTCTCTAAAGCTCCGTGCTATCATCCTAAGGTGAAGTATACCTCTCCTCCACCACAGGACAAGCTTGTTCAGAACTAAACGCACATCTTCCTTAGCTAGACAGCAGGCCCACTAGAGAACAGCAGGGGTGGAGCAGAGACAGAGGTGCGCGGCTCTGTACCTGATCTCTGGTTCCGGTCAATGAGGGGCAGCGTGCTGTCGTCATAGGCGTGGCTGCTCTGGCTCCGAGAAGCGCTGTTCAGATTCACCTGGAGGCAAACGGAAACTGCAGTCATAGAGTAAGTACCGATTTCACCCATGCCCTGCTCCTTCAAGGGCTCAGGCTTTTAGGGTCTTATTCGCAAACACAATTCTTACCAAAAGGTGACTCACGAGGGTCAAACAAACACCTATATAGTGAAACAAACAGGATGTGATGGCTTTGATTTGCATTTCTGAACCAATTACAAAGGTACCAAACACTCACACTATCAAAAGGAGACACAGCCTCAGAAACCGGCAGACTCCTTCAGAGGGCTGGGACAGATTTGGAGAAGAGGCCAAAGGGCCACCGGCCAACACTGCCACCAGCACTCACACTGCGCCACGACACAGTGCAAGACCAGGACTATTTCAGGCACCATAAATGGTTTCTGTACACACAGAGATGTGAGCCAAAAGCAGACTCGGTGGGACAGTGAAACAGAAGCAGCAAAGAAAGAAGCATCACCTGAAACCAAGGGGAAGAGAGGTGAAAGCCTCAGTCCCAAGAGTCACTCTACCTGAAAGTCTGACTTCTTCCACCCTTCTTTTTCCAGGGGCTTCCGCAGTTCCTTATATCCCCAAATCGTCTGTAATACAAGCGCGGCTGCGCGAACTTCTTTTTCTGAGCGGTTCCTTTTAGGGAAATAAAACCAGATGGAATGTGGATGTAAGACCAGGAAAGAAGCTGAGAACCTGTCCTCTCTAATACAATGTAACATAAGAATATAAGTCCCCAAATAGGTAAGAGTAGGTATTCACCAAGTCCAGTATTTTAACTCAAACAGTAACAAAAAAATGTCTGATGGAAGAGTCTTATCCATTTATGGATCAACATTAAGACAGAAAAGAGAGCAATACCTCCTTCATTCTTTACATGTAAAAAAGGGAAAAGGACCTGCAAAATCAACAGGGTAGAGCCCCTCCCCAGCGCCCTCTCCCGCGCTCCCATGCTCCAGCTGTGACGGCTCAGTGTTACTCTCACCCTGATTTGTTGATCAAAACCAGCTTCTCAATACCCTGGGTCTCCCGGAGCTTTTTGGCAGCCTCCAAGTTCTCAGCGATAACTTCATTGATGGTGTTCAGAACAGAGACCACAGTGTCCTCAGAGAAATTCTGGGAAGAGCTCTGCTGCCCTCCTGGCAGATTCTTGACCAAGTGAGGAATGGCATGTTTACCTGCAGCGGAAAGACGGGGGCGTGTAGACAGGGAGAGCCTGAGGAGCCCGGCGCTCAGGGCACTGATCGTATCCAGTACAGGGACCACCCATGAGAGTCTGCTTCATGCTCCTGGACGACTACAACTTCAGAAGGGCAAAGGACCGGGAACAGCCACGGACACATCGTCCTTCCTATTTGTCTACTTGTTCTCCCTGTCAGCCGCGTTAAAACAACCTGGAAACTTTATGTCAAATATGCTACACAGTCCAGTCAGATCTCTCAGTGAAAATGGCATACTGAATACTACAGTGGTTTAATACAACAGTCACTGTAAATTTGGAAAAAAAAAAATTGGGCTCTGCTTTATTAACTCTGGAGAAATTACTTAACGAACCGACCCTCAGTTTTCTTGTTCTATTTAAAAAAAGAAAAAGTATGTTTGTAAAACGGTGACATTTAAATAAGAACATACAGATATACTTAACAATCCCTAGTAACAAAGTACATGCTCAACAAATAAGATTTGATTTTTCAACTTTTGAAGAGTCATCACCTCTTCTCTTTCCAAGAACCATTAGAATATAACTCTAATGCCCCAGAGTCACAAACTATGCAGGACTAGGAGTCTTCCTCAGCTGTTTCAACAAGTAAACTCAGTGCCTGCCGAGTACAGGGGCGGCAGCGGGCGCTGGGGCCGCGGCTGCCCGCGCGCTCCTTACCAATCAGCTCCTTGTTGCGCGCGTCCACAGCCAGGTTCCTCAGGGCCCCGGATGCCGCTTTCACAACCCGCTCGTGCTCATTGGTCAGGAGGTCAGCAATGGCGGAAAGAGCTTTCTCTTGACGCAGAGCTGAGCGGATGTATCGACCATACTACAAGCAGCACGGGGAAAGAAGCAGAACAGATTACAAACGATAGCAAACGAGTAAGCTAAGGCCTTCCATCCCCAAACGCATCCTGCACAAGGGTCTCACCGTCCAGCGCCCAGCACACAAGTTCTGGATGGCCCCGGCTGACGCTTCTAGGATGGCAGGATTCTTGCTCTCTTTGAGGAGTGAGATGTATATCCGAACCACCTCCGGCTGAAATAAAAGCTCATAGCCTGCACAAGAAAGGGCAAGAAAGCAGAGGGTGCTTAGCGGTGCCTACAAAGCAGGCTCTGGCTGACTACAGTCCAGCATTAGGATTGACTCTGGGTTGATGGGTTTATGCTCCTATACAAGCAGGCTCTCTAAACACCCCCACCGCCCGACCCAAGCGCAAACTCAGATTTTACTACGTGCCTTCTCAAGAATAATTCGTCCATGGCAAAAGCAGGACACGTATCAACTCCTATGCAATTCCCCTCTCTCCTTCCTAGTCTCTTTTGTAGCCACAGTTTACTCTGGTCTTGCCCAGCACTCAAGGGATGCATTTACTCATCGACAGCACTGAAGAGTTAGATTCCTCATCTCAAATGAATTATTTCTAACTTAAGTGAGTCATCCTGCTCACCTTAACTATGATTAAGTCAGAGGGTCTCTCACAGATTTAACATCTAAATTTTAATATCCATGGAGTGCTGTGAATTTTGGACTCACGGTATCGATGAACATAAAAAGTTCCTGGATTAGACTACCATCAAGTCCTTGCCCTCAAGTAATCTGAATAACTGCCATAACTTTGAAAGTCACTGTTATAATATTTAAAATTTCCAAATACTTTAATCATCGCTTCAGATTCCTTAAGTCAGGGGGACAGAACAGTGAACACACTGTATGACCTAGTGGTAGGCTGCCAAACACTCATCTGTGGACGATGTTTATGAGAACCATGGAGCCTGGGAAGAAGAAGATAGCTTACCTCGAGCGGGACTAGTTCTTTTAGGGAAATCCACTGTATCATTTGTTGGATCCTCTGTGGGTTTTTTCCCTTTGGAAATTTAAAAAAGAAAGTGGGGGGAGAAGGGATAAAAAGTTTAAGAAAGGAAGAGTCCACTCAGTATATTCTTGATTCTTCAGTCAGAACGTTTCCATCAGAGATGCATCGAGGGGGGCATAAGACAAAACAACAAAAAAGAAAACAAGACCGGATCCCCAGCTTGTTCTGGAAGCAAGAGCAGAACGCGTGCAGCAGCCGGGTGAGCTAAGGATGGCCGCTGCCGCTACGTCCTCAGTCCCAGGGACAGGGGCTGCTGCCCAGGAACAGCGCACCTGAGCCGCTCGCTCAGCGGAGCGTGACCGGGCTCAGCGGCCTTCCTCCAGTGCATTTTCCTACATGCATCCACAGGGAAGGGTTAGGCAAGGAGACGCCAGGGACGCTAAAACCCAAACATGCAGATTAGAGGTGGGTAAGCAGCTTAAAAGATTCCACTCACCTCTGGAGAACCACTCATCTTCCAGTGCGTCACCCGAGATGTAAAGGAGAGGAGAGAAATGAAGGAAGAAAAATGCAGGAGAGAGATGTCAACAGGATCATGGGAAAACAAGCAGGGAAGCACAGAGGAAAAGACAGACACAGGGAACAGAGGAGGAGGGGGAGAAGGCCCCAGGTCAGCTGGGCTCTCAGCCTTCACTGCCCAGCTGCTGACGCTGATACCAGCAGCAGCAGCAGCAGCAGCAGCAGCAGCAGCACCACCACCAGGACCACCAGCGTGGAGCGCACGGCACGGGGCATCCCCGACCAGGCAGACTCCAGCACTCCTCAGCAAGCGTTCCACACGTGCAGCCAGAAACACCTTCCTCTCCCCGTCCTGCACTAGCGAGCGGAGAAGCGGGAAGCAAGCCTCACCTTTGCCTTTTTTGGCCCCAAAGCAGCTGGCAGCGTGCGGCCCGGTATTGTTGGCGACACTGGGAGGCGCCTCCTGGTAGCGCTCTGCTTGCGGGATCTCCCGGTGAACTTGATAGGACAGGTTCCGAAGGAGGCAGACACAGTTCTCCACAAGCTTGGGGTCACAAAGTAAAAGGTCCAGTGAGAGGACAGGACGACAGGTGACCTTCTGGCACGTGCAGGTTCCCATGATTCAGGTATTAAACCAGTGATCCTCAAAAGCATCGCCCAGTTCATTATCTCTCATACTGCCTCTTAAATGCCCCCAAGCTTTTCAGAATTCTTTCAGCCTCAGGCTAATAAAAGTTTCTGCTGCCATTTGGTGTGCAGCATAAAACTCAACGTCACGCTGACTTTTTCCTAGTTAGAAAAAAATGGAAGTATGGCTAAACAGCTTTAAAATATGTAGGCAGAGGAAATCCAAAGGAACAGTTTTCCTCTAAGATGAACACCCACTTTAAGGAGGGGCTGGTACAGGTATCTAACGTTATTTGAAAGCCTGCGATGATAGGTCTGTCTTACGGGCACCTGACTCGTGAACCTACCTTGCTATCCGAGTCTTTCTGTCCAATCTCAGCCTGGACAATGAAAATGAGAGCATCCACCAACCCATCACACTCCCGAAGTTTCCGGCGCGCTTCACTCCTCTCCGAGCTGACATTCCTTGGGGGGGAAAGGGGAAACTTCGAGACACCTGAACTCCAGAAAGCCTCTCTTACTACCCCTAGTCTGTGCAAGCCTCCTTAATGCCTTTCCACCGTCACAAATGAAGAGTGCCTGTTCAGGGCGGCACTAGAGCTGACAGGAAGCTGAAGTTCCTGCTCTCAGGACACATAACCAGGCCAGGGATGGGGCGCCCAGACAGAGCAGACCAACAGCAACAATGCCAGCAGACACTGCTCACGGGGAAGCGCAAACGAAGACTGGGGACAGAGCACGCAGGCGCATCTTCCAGAGACAGAAAGAGCATGCTGCAGTTTACAGGACACAAGACCAAGAGCTCAGGAGAGCGTGCACGGAGTCAAAACACGGAGTCTGGCCTCAAAACAGAAACAAGCAGATCTGCCCTCCGGACAGGGAAGGGCTCCTCCCCACTCCGTCCCTCCAGTATGCTGTGCCCATTCGCTGCATTTATCGCAGTCTGACTTCAAATACAAGTAACTAGAGGCAGAGACACACACAAGCCGAGGACTAGACAACGGCCTTACACCATTGGTTTTGAACAAATTATATTAACAAAGTCTAAGAGGCACAGAAGTGAGGAAGATGTGTGGGAACCGCCAGTGAACCATACAGTATGCCAGGGGGTGGCGACAGGCAGAGACACAGGACGGGGCCATGGACGCAACTCGAACAGGAAGGGAGGCTGAACGGCAGACTACGGGATTTAAAGTGCTTTGAAAGCAATTTCAGCCTTCAGAAACTCAGGCTTCCTGCGCTCCCAGCCCTGTTACCTGAGGCAGCCAGCTGTGTTGGTGAGCACGGACTCCCACTCGATGTGGCGTGGCTTACAGTCTTCGCTAGGTTCCCGCTCCCAGCCCGAATGAGGAATGATCACTTCATCCGTCAAGGCGTGCAGCGCGTGGTCCACAATCTCCATTTTTATGGAGTCATGGGATGAGAGATTCCACAGGGTTCCTGGCAGAGACCACTCATCAGACAGTTCTCCAGCACCAAGACAGTATGTCTGAAGAACGCCAAAGAGAAGCCCCTTTCCCAGCATTTCTCAGTCTTCCCCACGACCAAATGCCTTGTAACGATGTTCAAGCTTTAGCTTGTCACTCACGACGACGTGTTCCACATTATGGCTCAGTACAAACATATACATCATGAAGTAGCGTTTCTAACACGATAATTACTATAAGCGATACTTTTGGGGCCGCTGTACCCATTTGTTCATCTGACCATCCCTGACATTCTGGGCCAGATAATTTTCGTTGTGGAGAGCTATCCCGCCCATCATTAAATGAGTAAATGTCAGGCCTTCAGTCATTAGACACCAAAAGCCCTCCCTCCCAACTCCCAACCTCCCCAAGTTATGACAACCGAATACCTGCACACTGCAAATGTCCCCTGGAGGCAAGATCACCCCCGACTGAGAGCTAAGGTCTCTGCCATCTCCTTTCCTTTCTGCTGACTATGACCCACACACGCTAGCGGAACACGCCCCGGTCCCCTCAGACCGACTACTGGGCAGTGAGACAGGCCCGCTGCCACCAGCTCCTGTGAGTTTAAAACGGGAGCCAAGGGTCTGGAATTTTAAGGGAAGTTGTCTGCGTTTAACACGTTAGCAAACAATGCTTTAAAATCAGACTTCCCTGGCGGCTCAGACAATGAAGAATCTGCCTGCAGTACAGAAGACCCAAGTTAAATCCCTGGAGTTCAAGTTCAAGCTCACCTGGAGAAACGAATGGCAACCCACTCTTGGCATTTAAAATCTGGAAAACCTTGCACGATCTCTGACCCTAACCCTAGAGGTCCCCCCGCCCCAGGCCTGGGACTCACCAGTAATCACTTCAGTGAGGTCCATGTCACGAGCCTTTCGGAGCAACCGCACGAGAGCAGGAACACCGTCACAGTTTTTTATAGCGATCTTGTTATCCTGGTCACGCCCAAAAGAGATATTCTTGAGAGCACCACAGGCTCCGAGGTGCACTTCCTTTTTGGGGTGGTCTAGCAGTCCCACCAGCACTGGGATGCCCTTGAGCTTCCGGACGTCGGTCTTCACCTTGTCGTTGCGGTAGCAGAGGTGTTGCAGGTACGCAGCCGCGTTGGACTTGACGGCATCCAGGCGGAAGCCCAGCATGGCGATCACCTCGGGCAGCTCTGGCTGTCTCCAGTTGGGGGGCGGGGGCCCGCCCTTGCGCAGGCTGTCCAAGCTCGCCAGACTCCCTCGTTCGTGCTGGGCCAGGGGCGCCCAGTAGTACTGGTCTGATGGCACCTCCTCACCAATCATGTCTTCATAGCTCCTGTGGTGTTGGAAGGACCAAGAGAGAAAAAAGAATACACCAAGCTGTCATGCATGGTTCTTTGGAGAGCTCCCATTACCCCTCATCTTCAAGGAAGGAAGAACCCCAGCTCTAGCATACTAGATCTCATCTCTCCTTTGCATAAAGAATATACTGATCGATTCTTCTTAATGAGATAAGACAGTAATTTTAAAGGCATCTGCGATGAGATTAAAGCTTTCGTTTTTTTCTGTGACGTCTACTAGCTTGGAGGAGCAGCAAACATCTGGATGGTTGATCACAAAAAAAGAACCGACTCCTGACTGCTCGGTGCTAGAATGGCACCTGATCCCTAGTAAGTTCTCCAGAGAGAGACTGAAGTAAATCTTCAGACAGCAGAGTTAATCAAACCAGTGAACTTGGCAGCAGAGAAACCAGGGAGCGACGTTTGACACCAGCTCTCGTGAGGCATTTACACACAGGAAGCAGCTGACGGGATAAGCCTCTCCTCACCCGATTTTGGAAATTATTTTTTAAAGAGAGAGAGAGAAAGTGAGATTCTTACGGAGTCTCTTTTTTTGAGAGTAACAGCAGTACACGTCAGTGCTCTTGCCTGGAGGATCCCAGGGATGGCGGAGCCTGGAAGGCTGCAGCCCACGGGGTCGCTGAGGGTTGGACACGACTGAGCGACTTCACTTTCACTTTTCACTTTCATGCATTGGAGAAGGAAATGGCAACCCACTCCAGTGTTCTTGCCTGGAGAATCCCAGGGATGGCGGAGCCTGGTGGGCCACCATCTGTGGGGTCGCACAGAGTCGGACATGACTGAAGCGACTTAGCAGCAGCAGAGGACACCGTGCTACCTCAGGTAGGACTTAGCTTTGGTACTGACGAGCTAGCTTATAAGCTTGAACATGAGTTTGCACAGTTCATCCCAAGGCCATCTCTGCTACCCAACAAATGGGTTTGAGACAGGATTTCTCGTCTCCAGTTTCTAAAGGCAACACTTCCAGTTCTGTCAAAATGCCCTCTACTGGCCACCGCCACACTTGGGGAGCCCAAGCACCGAGAAGAGAGACAGAGCCAGAGCCGCCGCAGGTGACAAAGAATCTAACCGAGACAGGCCTCCTGCTCGTGCTGCCGACCACCACTAGAGGGTGAGGCTGCCACTGTCATTTATTCCTAACAGCCAGGAAGGAAGAGACCCAGGACCTGCGAGCTCATCTCACTCAGTGGCTCCCGCAGGAGAGGGGAGCATCCATTGTGTGGAACACTCCAAAGAAGCCTCTCGTTTACTCCACAAAACCACTGCCACTGTCAGCAAACCCTCGAGGTTAGCCTGAGCAGAGGGCCTGCCTCAGGGCTGCCAACATTACGCTCAAACACAATTCAAATGGACAAAGCAGTCAGTCAAAAAAAAAAAAATTCACTATTGTTTAATATCACTGAAACAAAGTACACAGGTTATATAGCTAAGTGTTAAGAGTAGGCTGCTGCTGCTAAGTCGCTTCAGTCGCGTCTGACTCTGTGCGACCCCATAGACGGCAGCCCACCAGGCTCCCCTGTCCCTGGGATTCTCCAGGCAAGAACACTGGAGTGGGTTGCCATTTCCTTCTCCATAGCATGAAAGTGAAAAGTGAAGTAAAGTTGCTCAGTCGTGTCCAACCCTCAGCGACTCCGTGGACGGCAGCCTTCCAGGCTCCTCCATCCATGGGATTTTCCAGGCAAGAGCACTGGAGTGGGTGCCATTGCCTTCTCCAAGAGTAGGCTACTAACCAGCAGGTCAAGTAGGACTCCACTTCAGGAGGGAAAAATAAGGTCAGAGTGTGTTTACATGTGTAAGGAAAAGAACACAAAAGAAAAGCATAAGAATTTAAGGGAAGTTCTTTATCAGTGGCTGGTTTCGTGGTGAAGGTGTTTTTTCTTTTATTATTATTTTAATATAAAGCAATTGTAAAACAATCACCATAATGATTTTGGTCACTTTTACAAGTGGGTCACGACATTCTTTCCTTTGTCTTACAAATAACAAAGCTGTGCCCAGAGGATTAGATGACTTGCCTCCGGCTACACAGCTTCTGGCAGAGGCACAGCCAGAACCCAGGCCTCAGGGTCAGTGCTCCTCACTCATCTGCCTCCCGGTTTTCACTTGACCTTGGAGTGCTCTCCGAGGCCGAGAACAGGAAGCAGCAAATGTTCTTGGCTAGTCGAGCAGGTTTCTAAGTCCAGTACCACCCTGGGATAAACCCAAGAACCAAGCCCAAACCCTCCTTCTTTATGTCAACTGCTCCAACCAGGGACAAGAGAATGACCTGGCCGCCAGCACTCACTCAACCCACTGAGTCCACTAATGAGGAAGTCGGGAAAAGCACGCCTGTCCCCAGGAGAAGGCGCCACCACCCGAGGCCGCCTCCTCTGGTGATGGCTGTACCTGGTGTGCCCCCAACCCCACCCCGGGATAAAACATGAGTCACGTGGGGGCTGGATACCTGCAAGGTGAGTGACTCAGCCCTCCGGCCCGGGCCCAGCCCCGTCTGCTATTAACCAAAGCTGCCTAACATGAGTGAAATGAGCGCCCAGGCATCTGCTCTAGAAAGTCATGGCCTCACACGGGAGTTCAGCAACAGCTGGGGCTACATTCTTACCATCGAGACATCCGTAAATCTTCTCCTATAAGTCTTCTTAGTTTCTTTGCTCAGAAAACAGTCTCTGATTTAGTCTAAAACAAGGTTGGCAGCCCATGGGCCACATCAGCCCCAAAACTAAGAACAGTTTTCATATTTTTTGAGGGTTTTGCTCAGTCACTAAGTCATGATCGACTCTTGTTGACCCCATGGACTGTAGCATGCCAGCCTCCCCTGTCCTCCACTATTTCCCAGACTTTGCTCAAATTCATGCCCATTGAGTCGGCCATGCTATCTAACCATATAATTTCATATTTTTTAAAGGTTGTATAATGAACAATGACACACAACAAAAACAATATATTATTTGTAAAGCCTAAGTTAGTTCCACGGTCCTTTATAGGAAAGAGTTAGGGCTTCCCTGATAGCTCAAATGGTAAAGATTCTGCCTACAATGCAGAAGACCTGGGTTCAATCCCTAGGTCAGGAAGATCCCCTGGAGAAGCAAATGGCAACCCACTGCAGTATCCTTGCCTGGAGAATCCCCATGGACAGAGGAGCCTGGTGGGCTACAGTCCATGGGATCGCAAAGAGTCAGACACAACTGAGCAACTAACTTTCCCTTTTTCAGAAAAGGTCTGGCAGCTTCCATTCTAAAGCGTTTTCTCGGTGTAAACCATCTACCCGTCCACACATCAGTTACGGCCTTTTGCACGTCAGCAGTAGCCAGAACTAGTGAGCCTTTCAGGGTGTCAGTAAAGTACCACCCTCTAAGGAAGCCAGTCCATCTCACGGCACAAATCCAACGTAAGAGGAAAGAAGCCAAGCACAAGGATTAGGGTTTTTGTGAGATCAAGGTTTTTAACTTGAGATTCAAGCCACCGGCAGGGAGGGTTCTTACATATACCTTTAGGTGGTTCAGACCTTAAAGAATCTGCCTACAGGGCAGGAGACCTGTTTCGAGCCCCGAGTTGGGAAGATTCCGCTGGAGAAGGAAATGGCAACCCACTCCAGCATTCTCGCCTGGAGAATTCCATGGACAGAGGAGCCTGGCAGGCTACAGTCCAGGGAGTCGCCAGACAGGACTGAGCAACTAACACTTTCACTTTCAACTGTCTAGTCGGCTCCTGAAAGCCTAAAATCCTTAACCTTGTTCTAAACACCAAACAAGTGGAAGAAATTCACAAGAACAAGTATTCTATAGCTTCAGATATCAGGTTCCAAATGGGGCGTCAAATGTTAGGCAGAAAATAAAGAAACTCTTGACACAGAACCAAAGGCCTCTCCTCAGGACACAGACCAATTAACTGTCACAGGTTGTTTTCTATAATTAGAATACATGATATTTATAATGAAAAAAGGAGACCAAAAAAAACAGGTGAGGATTTAGCAAGACCAGAAGAGGGACGATGAGGCCGGTCTCCTACAGACGCGGGCGGGGGAGGGGCCCGCTGCCCCCGCCGGGAGGAGCTGCCCCCGCCGGGAGGAGCTGCCCCCGCCCGCCGCCCGCCAGGCGCTGCGCCGCCCTCCTCCCTGCCCACCTGAGGCGCCGCCGCGGGTCAGAGGGCGTCCCCGTCCGCCGGCCCGTGCCGTAATCGGACATCATGCCGTAATCCACGTCATCATAGCCCATGCTTCGCTGGTCGTCCTCCAGCCCGTAGGGCTCCGGATGAAAGCGGTGCAGATCCACGCTGCTCCCGCCCACCCGGACCTGGGGCTGCGGCCCGTAGACGTCCTGCCGGCTGGGCGCCCGGTAGCCTTCCATGCTGGGCCTGTACCGCTCCTCGATGCGGGTCACCCGCGACAGGCTGCCGTAGTTGTCGCCGCTCCCGGGATACCCGTCCTCATAGTGGCGGCTGTATCCGTCGGGCGGGTAGTGGAAGTTCCTGGGGAGGGTGGCCGTGCCTGCTTGCCCCACGTAGGGACCAGGGCCCCCGTTGCCGTTCTTGCGGAAGTCACGGCCCAGAGTCTGGATGTAGCTGTTCGACACCGATGAGGCGTCTACAGGCAGCCCGTCGGGCCCCATAGGGACTGGCTGCACCGTCCGAGTCGTCACAGTCTTCACCACTTTCTTGACCTTCGAGTAAGGAAAGAAAAAAGGAACGTTAATGACGCGAACAAATTAAGCTTAGACTCCAGACCCCGCTAAGAAATAACCCTCTGCTCCCAGCCTGCTTTCCCTGGAAATGCCGAGCAATCGCACCGTCTCCCCTTCGGTCTTCCGGGAAGTCTGCAGGGAACGAGCCCGCACTGGCAGTCGCCGTGCCTCGAGGAAAGCTGCCGGGACTCTTCCTCATTCCATCAGGTTTTCTCATATCTCTTCTAGCTTCCCCGTCCAGCCAGGGCACCCTTTCTCTACACCTTCACTACAGATCATGGGCCCTTCCGCCACCCTAGTGAACTGCCCAGCCCTTCCCCTCAATAAAGGCCACAGGAGGACGTCCACCGTCACCCCAGACCTTACGCAAGTCTCAGCTTACTGTGGTCTCTGTGCGCCGAGTGGTTCCATCGTCCGAGGTCTCCACAGAGACCACAGACATGGCGCCCTCGGGGTCCTCTTCCGTGTAGCTCTCCACAATCTGCCCCGGCTCCTGCATCCTGGGGATAGTGCTGTATAGAAGGTGGCTGTGATCCTACACGGAAGAGAGAAAAAGGAAAGAGCCACTCCTAAGCCATATACACTAACGATCCATCCCAACTAGCAGCACAGTCTCCCTGAGGACAATCCATCTTCTGAATTTTTAGGAGTGACTGTTCCCACTTTCCCAACTTGTACAAAAGGGCAGAAGACATAAGTTCCCAGTCCCATTCACTTAACAAACAGGGACTGAGTTAACTATAGCTACATCAACAACACCCCAGTGGCAGAGACAGCAGATATGCCGTCCCAGTTCTAGTCATCTAAGTGAACATGAACTGTGTAAAAAACAGCTATATCTGTATCTGAGTAATCCTTCAAATAAAACAAAGTTTACCCAGTAAGAACCTTTAAGATGAACCAGAAAACCTCAGTAAGAGCTATCTTCTGAATGGCTCAATGTTATTTTTCAGATATGCCTAAGGCTCAAGACCAGCTAGATTTTAGGGAGGGATTTCTACAAAGTATAACCATGCCCACTCTAGAAAAGGGATGCAGTAATTGAGGGATCAAATACTAAATCAATGGCCAGTATAATTAAGTCCAAAATAAAACCATATATATACTTTGAAGCTCCCCTTTTTTCCATTTTTTTCCACTAAATGAAACTAATCAATGATAGTTTACAACGTGCCAGGTAATTTAGAAGACACCAATATGCTCTCAAGCTGGGAAATTAAAAAAGATATGAACAAGCAACCCAGACCTTGAACCAAAAGAGGTACCTGGGGTCCGTTGAGGTTTAGATCTGAAAATTTCTGTCGCTCAAGGTCAGCATCGCCCACAAAGCGGCCGTTCTGAAACAGAGCCCACAGGAAGACAGTTCGATTCGCGGCCTTCTTCTGCTCTATCAAACACAAATGACCTTTTTCCAAACAGGAAAAGGGCTTTCAAGAAGGCATGTGTGGCCTGGAGTCAGTACAGATAAAAGAACCACATCACGCCTTAGACTCAGCACCTCAGACCCGCAACTAGGCCTGGAGCTCGGGCGGCCGTCCCTGAAGCGTGAGACTGCGAGGGCTCCGAGGGCAGAGGTGCTCACATGCTTTGGTCAGCTCTGTTCAGCGCCTCCCTAGCACCCTCAACAGTGCCTGCACATCCGAGGCACTCAAAACTCTTTTCTGAATAAGGTAAGTTCCCCATGAAATCTGTTTGGAAAGCCATAAGAACATAGGAAAGTTGGAAAAGCTAGGGTGTGGGGTTTCCAAAAGCCTTCAGTGTTTCATGCATCTTCACACTCTATAACCTTGGGAGACTCCCACACCAGGCAGCTTTATAAAGAAAGAAGCAAGAGATATGAGTTCCTCTTTCCAAGCAGGAAGAAAATAAGCATCTCAACCCCCTTTAAGCAAACAAATGTCTCAATATCTTCATCACCAATTATAAGATCCACAGAACACATTCAAAAATGTCAGTTAAGTTGCTCCATCCGAAGCAGCAGGGAATAATCTCATGACCTTATACTATGTAAAGCACATTCGACCACTCCCCTTCAGAAAGCATGCACTGAGATTCAGCCACCTTGAGAGACTCTTCCCTACCCTACTCCCATTACGTAGGACGTGTAATGCTGTAGGCAAAGGAAGTTAAACATTATTTTCAGGAAGAAGGAAGGGTGTGGTTTCACTGCTGAGCAGAAGTTAAAAATAAAAGACAGAGAGAGACTCCATGTACTAAACCCTGGAATTCCCCACCACCTCCAAGGCTGAGCGGTCCTGCTCTCCTTTGCAATATATACCCCTCCAACCCTAAGCCTCTATTCTTGTTCCTGTAAAAAGCCTAGAAGCACTGCAAACACACGGCTTCCAAATTCCTGATCGTCCCCAAGGGAGATTATATCCTCTCACTCAACAAGCTCCTTAGCCTGAGGGACCTGCTCCATTTCAAACATTAATAAGCAATCATGAGCATGAGCATTGCTCTCGATTCCCATCAGGATCTCTTAAGACGAAGTCTATCAGGCAGTGCCTACTACACACACACAT
The DNA here is from genome assembly GCF_001704415.2 of Capra hircus. Taxonomy (NCBI): domain Eukaryota; kingdom Metazoa; phylum Chordata; class Mammalia; order Artiodactyla; family Bovidae; genus Capra; species Capra hircus. Next base: position 2,295,211 of record NC_030822.1, read on the forward strand.
ACACACGAGCACACACACGCACACACGCACACACACAGACAAAACCTCAGACAGATTACATCACAGCAAAGTCAGACTACAGAAACCATAGGAAACACAAGATACTTCTCGTTTCGAACACCAACTCACTTCAGAGTCACAGCTGAGTCAGCCAACCCAGAGACCACTGGCTCCTGCGGTCATCTGGCTTAAAAAGCAGCATGATGCTCCCTCTCCAACTCTAACCAAAAGAATTAACAATGACCCCCTTCTCCAAAAAATGACTTGCGCAGCCAACAAAAAGAGTGTGGAGCCGGAATACACAATTTACCGACACTGCCACGCCTCTGAGCAAACTGTTCTCTGAGGAAGAATGAGGATGCAAGATGTCCAATTTCCCCAACCACGAAGCAGGCATTTAATATCCTGAATTTTCGATATGGAGGAAGGGGGAAACCAGGAAAAAAAAAAAAGTAACTTGAGTACAGCTTCAAATTATATGATCTGCCACTACCAGAACGGCATCCCGACCCAGAAACCCCACTGCAGCCGACAGGAAGTCAGATGGATGCTTCGAGAGAGACGTCCACGCAACTCGGCAGAGCGGCAATGTCCTCTGTCTTAACCAGTCCCGAGCGCCCTGCGAAGGCGATCACGAGGCAGGGGCACGGGACGCCCACCGTGTGGAGAGCAGCCTCCCCGAGGGGTCCGTGTCCGCGGGCAGGCCTGGCGGACGGACGGAGGGTTACCTGGTGCCGCCGCGTGAGCGTGCCGTTGGCCAGGAGCGGGCTGGCGTCCTGCGGGGAGACGCGGACGCGCTCCAGCTGCGCCGAGACGTGGCGCCGCTCCTCCTCCAGCGCCCGGGTCAGCTTCTCAAACTGCGCCTCCTGCTCCTTCACGGAGGCCAGGATGCTGGCGGGCGACTCCACCTCCGAGTCGTCCATGGAGGTGAGGGCAGGGCAAGAGAAGGTGGCCCACTGAGGGAGGGGGGGAGGGAGGAGGCCCCTCACTGCACACTACCGGGGAGGCGAGAGAGGGGAGAGAAGGGCACAGGTCAGAGAGGACAGGCGCACGGTTCACCCCAGAGCCAGAGATGCCCCTCGCGGTCTGCCTGCAGAGAGCCGCCACCAAGCCTGGGCCCGCCACCGGCGCCTGCAGCAGCAGGGTCCTCTGCCCACCACCCTCTGTAACAGCGCGCCCGGAACAGCCGTTGAAAGCAAAGGTGCAACCAGACCCATGCCCTGCACTGTCAGTGAGAGAGGATGGGGCCCAGGACCGCTCATACGCGAGATTCAAGTCCGCTCCTTTTCTCACTGAAGCTGCACCGCCGCACCACAGACAAGCATTCAGCGTCCTGCGCCGCTAGCCGCCTCCCGAGACAGAGGGGCAGGGCAGACCTTAGTTCCCTCCCCCAGGTCCGAACACTGAAACTGCGGCAGTGGTGACAAAACACACTGAACGAACAGCTCAGGTAGACTACCAACAAGAAATGGAAGAAGCAAAAACAAAAAAATGTTCCCACCATCAAAGGCAGGAAATAAAACTAAGGCCCTCAAACTGAATAATACATATATAAAGGGGCTTTCCTACTTTTCAAAACTGTACTGCAATATTGAAGGCAGAATGTGTGCCTTGGCTAACGGACAAGAAAGCAGCAGAATAAAAAAGTGCGCAGAAAGGAACCATTTTCAGTGACCTCCACATCTCGCTGTGCAGTAGGAAAAGGAGCCATCATATGGAACTATATGAAGTTATCCCTTCTAGCAGTTCATAGACTAACCTTTAGTTGATGGCTGGGACTTCCTACACCCCTGCCATCCTGAAGAAAGCTCTAAATAGGCTCCATTTTTGCCTCTGTACTTATTCCAACTAAAGGTAAACATCCAAGCACCTATGGGGATGTGTGTAACTACCACCATACGCTGTTCCGAACTGAAGGGCGCCCCACACCCTGTGCCGTGAACTACCGAGCTGGCTAGCGAGTGGAGGGGCACCGCAGTTGCACTGTTGGGTCCAGTCGCGCTTCTCTCTCTTACGAGTTGGCAGTGGGAGACTTTCTGGGGAGTCCCAGATGCACCATGTTGAAAGGTGGGTTTCAGAATAAACCCTCTCCTCTATTTCCCACCCGCTCATCAACCCCTCCAGAAAAAAAACACTTAACAATTTTTTATTGTTAATAAACATATTTATATACACACCTGTTAAGAGAAGGTCGAAACTGATTGGTTTAACAGAAAACAGCCCAGGCTAGATCCAAAGTATCATGGGAGAAGCATCCCAGCCACCACAGCAAGGAGGAAGCAGGAAGGAGAGAGCTGTAGGAATACGTGGAGGAAAAACAGGAGTGAGAGGAAAATAAAATATATCTAATGTATTAAAAAAAAAAAAAAAGGAGCAAGGGCAGATATGGGGGGGAAAACATCTAGGAACGGGGGTAATTTAAAACCTGACCTGGAATTGCTTAATATGACAGACCCCCTTTGGACTTTGATGTCTTCAAATACACGGACCCTGAATGTAGCTTTCAATAAAACCTGGATTCTGCGGTCATGTCAGAGTTTCTCTACCGCTACTTCTGCAGAGCACTAGGAGCAGGTTATAATATGGATAGAAAATTCATTTACCCCCTGTTCCCAGCAACCAAACTGGGAAAACTGCTTTAGGAACGCCCTTCCGCCTCCTCCCCACCCCTGAGGCAGAAACGTCAAGAGCCCAGTCCCAGCATGCCCACAAAGACGTTGGGAAACCAGTGCAACAGTCGTGCTGGGGAAGGCATGTGGGGACTAGTCAGGCTCAGCCTTTTGCTTCGGTTCCCTTTCCCACGCTCCCCAGGCCGCGGCCAAGCACGGACGCTCAGGCCTGTCTGCCCCAGCGCACACACAGCATTCAGCAAGCACAAGTGTCCAGAGGGACTGACAGACAGGCGCCCAACAGACCCCCTGGGCTTCCCGGTGGCTCAGCTGGTAAAGAGTCTGCCTGCAGTGCGGGAGACCTGGGTTCCATCCCTGGCTTGGGAAGATGCCCTGGAGAAGGGAACGGCTACCCACTCCAGTACTCTGGACTGGAGAAGTCCATGGACTGCATATCCATGGGGTCACGAAGGGTCAGACAGGCGGAGGAACTTTCACTTTTCAAACTCCTTAATTAATTCTCCATCCCCCAGACTCCTCCCAGTGGGTCCAGGCCCTAAGTCCAGGAACGAGGTCCTTCAGCCTGCGCTCTGGGCTCCCACAGACACTTACCAACCCCTGTTCTTCCTCTAAGTTCAAAGGCCGCTGTCGCTTTCTCAATCCCCTGCATAGCAACAGGCCACTCAAAAGTCTTATTTTTAAAAAATATTCCTCCCTTTCATTTTTATTACTGAATTTTAAGCACTTGTGCTTACCCACTATATTAGTGACCTACGAACCTTCCATACTAAGAGGACTCTGAGCTCAAGAGCTTCTCCCAGGTCAGTCTGAACTGTAGTTACTACTCGGGCAGTCTCCACCCTGTAATTTTCTTTGCTAATAAAAGACCAAACTACCACTACTATCGAGCATACAGTGACAACATTCCCTGTTGCAAAGAGAAACTGTCAGTCTGCCATAAAATCTCCACCTTTTGACCCCATGACTTTAGGAAGGGTAAGGAGGCTCTACCCAGGGCTCCAGCTTGGGAAGCAGGATCTGGAGACGTTAGCTTCTCCCATCTCCATGGTTTTTAAAGCGGACCACCCGGCCCTAATTTGGAGAAAGTGGAAACATGAAGAAAGAGAAGATCAGATTCCTAGGACTAAAAGCATGGGGGAGGCTTATCTGCCCGGAACAGGGCCGAAGCAGAGCTTTGCAGGACAGAACTGGACTCAGAAGACACACCCCATCCCAGCTCCACCACTAGCCAACGACGGCAGCAAGGCCTGCCACGTTCTTGTCTCTAAGGTGCCAACACCGCCAGCCCAGCCTAGCCCAGAGCCACAGCGAGGAGCAGCCAAGACAACGTACATTATATAAATGTGGGGTATTAAGTTGTTTCAAGATTTAGTTTTTATCTCCCAACTACATTACTTAATGATAATGCCTCAGCCTAAAACTATTTTGTGAACTAGTAGATGAAATTAACTGGGTCAAGGGCATAGCTGGGTTCTAGGGAGTGCATGAGCTGGTTTCCCTACTCCAGCACTATTTACTAGGAGGTCCTCCCTAGACCCGTGTTTCTGGGACGCAGGGGGCTTCTCTCCAGCGCCTGGCAGCCATCACAGAATCACACGTCTGCTGTGACCGACTCTCGATGCCCTACTGGAGGCTTTAGCAGTTTATTAGCGAGGAGAAAGGGAAGGTGAAAGAGCTAGCAGTCACTGAGTGTTTTGGATTTATTATCCTGGCAATCCTTCCAAGGACTCTAAGGAAGTTTTACTGCAAATGAGAAAACGAGCTACAGGTGAAGAAATTACCCAAGGTCTCAGTTAATAGCAAATTTTGAACTTAAGTTGAATATAAAATGATAGTCCAACACCTCTCTCCTACAACTCTTAAAAGGTTTATTCCCAAATATCAAAGGAAAAGGGGAAAAGAAAAAGTTTCTACTTATCTTTAGGTTAACGGGTTACCCATAATGTCTCCATATAAGAAATAAGTGGGATTAAAAAAAATAAATAAATGGAAAGAAAGCATATGTGGGGGAAGAGAATGAAGCAGTTAGGGTAAGCTATACAGGACATCACCTCACAACTCTGAGACTTGAGTCTCATGCCAAACATACACAGCATAAGAAACAAATTATCCTAGAGACCAGAATCTGCAAACCATTAACTAATTTTGGCGGTTAAGACCCAGGAAAGCCTCAAGACTACAGGCCGACACCTTTACCGGTCTGCTACTTTCATTTTCAATGGATTACACTTGTCCTCCCTAAAAACAGATCATTGGGAATTCCCTGGCGGCCCAGTGACGAGGCCTTGGGGCTTTCACTGTCACAGTCCCAGGTTCGATCCTTGGTCAGGGAACTAAGATCCTGCAAGCCATGCAGTAAAACCACCACCCGCCCCCCCCTCCCCCGCGAGGAAAAGCTCACTGAGGAATTGCCAAGGTGGGGGAGGGAAGCAAAGTGAACAGGTGCAACTTGCAATTCACCTATCACTAGATTTTCTGAGAACACCTTTCTTTATTCTTAACAAGCCAAGACCTATAGACCCTGAATTTATAGGGTTCCTATATTCAAGCACGGACAATGGTAAATAATATCCAATCTCTTCTATAAGAATTATAAACCAAAAAAACAAAGTGGAATTCAATTAGATACCCAGAAAGACCAAACAGTTCAACAATGTCAACCAGGTATCAGGGCAAAAAGTCACTTGCCTACAGCACAATCCCCACGATGATGTTCTACTGTAAACAGGCTGCAGAAACAGTTTGGAATGAGGATTCTTAGAGGTTAAGAATATCAACTTCGGAATCACACTGGCTGTGTTCAAATCTCAGCTATGTCACTTCTTAGCTATATGACTTTGGGCAAATCTCTCTAATCCTCAGGGTTCTTTTCTGTAAAATGGAGAAATAGGGAGAAACGAGACACACAGGACGGCTGTGAGGATGAAATGAGACGCTCCATGGCGAGCACTCAGCAAACGCCCCGCCGCACAGAAAGCTACTGCCACCACACTGCTGCAAGGAGGCCCCGCCAGTCCCCCCAGAGGAGACCAGTCCTGAGGATTCACTGCAAGGACTGACGCTCAAGCGGAAACTCCAGTACTTTGGCCACCTGACGCGAAGAGCTGACTCATCTGAAAAGACCCTGATGCTGGGAGGGATTGAGGGCAGGAGAAGGGGATAACGGAGGATGAGATGGCTGGATGGCATCACCGACTCGACGGACATGAGTTTGAGTGAACTCCGGGAGTTGGTGATGGACAGGGAGGCCTGGCGTGCTGCAGTCCATGGGGTCACAAAGAGTCGGACATGACTGAGCGACTAATACTACTACCACCAACAGCTGACATAAAGGACTAAGGTTTGGGAGGTGTTGGTTTGGAGATGTTGGTTCCGGAGGTGTTGCTGGGGCATTTGAAGAAACCACTCATCCCCGCAGGCGGCCCTTCGCCAATAACTGTAGTTCCGTAAACTACAGGCTATGGGAATTCTTCACACTCTTAAGGGTTGTGAAGTCGCTCAGTTGTGTCCGACTCTTCGTGACCCCATGGACTGTAGCCCACCAGGCTCCTCCATCCATGGAATTTTCTAGGCAAGAGTACTGGAGTGGGTTGCCATTTCCTTCTCCAGAGGTCAAAGGACCTGGAGTTCAAGACCTGGCTTTTCCAGAAACAGACCGTGAGACCTTGGAGAAGTTATAAATAACCCCATGTAAGTTTTACTTTTTGTTAACTTTTCAGAGTTTAGCTTTATAAGATATGTAAAACTGTAGACAGGGTGACTCTGAACCTCTCTCCCACCTCCACACAATTCAGCTAAGTATAACCAAAGTGATGACCAAAATTAGGCATATAAATCTCTGTGGGAAGAGGAAGATTATTTGTCTTCAGATGGAAAACTCTAAACCCCAAAAAGCAGTCTTTGGGCTCTGGAAGAAACCAAGAAAAAAGAAATTTTATCTTCTGTAGCCAGGCTCATAGGCAGTGCTCTTCCCTTCTATTTCTTCATTACAGAGTCAGAGACGAAGTTATGTCTTCCCTCTAAACGCAATGATAAGCAAAAACTGCATCATCCTAGGGACGCCAGACAGCTTGTTTAGAAGGTGCGGACAGAGCCACCTACCGAGGGACGCACGTCAGGGAAGCACAGCGCCCGTGACGCCGCAGAGCAGGGTCAAGCCAGACGCGCAGGTGTTCTCGCACGCAAGGGCATCTACTGGCCTCGACTGGCATTTGCCAAGTTCAAGCCAAAATGGGCCCGTTCAACCACAGAGAGAAAACCCACACTTAATTGTTAAATCAAAAGGAATATATTTTGTCGATAGTTTTCCAGGGCTTCTTAATCACAGAGTGCTGATACCAAAGTCCAAAGTCTAAGCACCCCATCCACCACTTGAAGTTCCACCATCTGAACTGAGAACAATTCAAAGCTCAGTCAGAACAATTCTAGTGTTTCTCCCTGCTGGAAAGACTCGCTCCCACACCAACTCAGACCCTGGACAGGATCTGCAATAAGACGGAGAGAGGACTGTGTTCACTTCACAACCTCCTGCCAGCTGCGCACTTCTCGGAATTACAGGACTGATATTCCAGAACCTGACTTGCCTCAAGTATTTAGCAGTTTCCTTGCTCCCTGTGACAGGCCCAGCTTCTCCACTTCAGAGCACCCAAAAGGCTGACCGCGGAGTCTCTAAAGGAAGGGCTAGGTCTCACCGCGCCCACCACCGCATGCACGCCAAGCCCCTTCAGGCACACCTGACTCTTTGCGACCCCGTGGACTGCGGCCCGCCAGGCTCCTCTGCCCACGCCGGGGCAGTCACGTGGGGATTCTCCAGGCAAGAACACTGGAGTGGGCTGCCATGCCCTCCTCCAGGGCGTCTTCCTGCCCAGGGATGAGCCTTGGCAGGCGGGGGTTTGTTACCGCCAACACCACCTAAATCTCATGAATTAAGGGAGTCTGGTAAATCACCCTCCTCTTAGGAAAGAGTGACCATGCTATCTCACTGGAGTTTCTGAGAAAAAAAAAGAAAAACAAATACATGAAACATTTTGGGGTTTTGTTTTGTTTTTAAAGAAATACTCCTTGTTAAAAGGCAGCTGAGCTAGCAATCTCTATAGGTCACTAGGACACCTTAAATATTCTAGTTACCTGTTCCAGGATTTAAATGTTTTTTACTGTGACTTTATAAGAAAAAAAAAAAAAAATCACCTCCACCATCTTGACCCTAAATTCAGAAACCAGATGGAGCATTCTTATTGCTCTGGAACCCCCCAAACCGTAACATACTAAAATGGCTAAATGCTAGGCTGGCTTTGAAGCAAAGTAAGGGTGTGGCTCTCGTCTACTGAGGGGGCCCAGGACTGAAAGAGTATGGAAAGAAACAAAACCTGCTTCTCTGGAGGGCGTGTGACACGCAGGCAGGACTGGTCTAACAAGTCCTCCTGAGCTCTCGGGCCAGGCTGCCTCCTCCTCCTCCCCCACTAACCACGTGCCTCTCCGAGGCCTTCCGCTGGGACAGATAGCACTGAATTTTCTCTCAATCCTGAGTCTGAGACACGTCGAGTTACTTACCTGTATCCCTGTTGCAACCCTGACAGAGGCACCTCAGCCAGCCTTATAAGGAGAAAGCAGAGCTTTAGGGAGAGGCCGATAAGAAAACAAAGATAAGAAGGAGGGGCCAAAAAAAAAAAAAAAAAACCCCAGAGGGAGGTGTCAGACTGGAGGAAGGGGAGAGGCCAAATGCCTTTCTCCATTCTACGAAAAGTGGGAGAAAGAGAGGGAGGTCAGCATACAAAAGGAAATTAGGAAAAGTCTCGTCAAAACGGAACTTCACTTCTGTCTCATAAAAGAGAAATGCTAAAATTAACTAGGATACCTTACACTCTTCACTACCACAGGCTAGGAAAAAAAAAATCCACGGGAAAAAAGCTTAACCTTAAGGTTTACTAGAGGTCACCCAACTGTTTGAGCTCACATTCCTTTTTTAAAGTGGCAGCTTCTCACCGAACCGCCTAACTTTCTATCTCTGGTATTCCCACCGACTCTTTTGCCCATTATTTGAACATGACCTGGAAAAGCTGAAAGCATGCAACTGAATCATATCTACAGCCCAGCTTCCTCAGAAAGCCCTGAGCCCTAAAAGCAACAAGACACCCGTTCCATCACGTTTAGGCTGCGCCTCTTTTGACACAAGCAAGAGAGACAAGTGTGAGTCTGTGAGGAAATCACGAGGTGCGAAGGCCCTATTTCAGCCGCAGGGCAGATGGCTGAAGGAAATGCTTCGCTCTAAAAGAAGGGGGGGAATATTTGTGAGTTATTAATTACTGACCTCTGCCTATAAATAAACATACACACTCTTCCCAACAACCTCTGAGGTAGCGTTGGCCCCTGTGGTAGACGAGTAAACCTGCACATCAGAAGGATTCCGTTTCCTGCCCAAGGTCAACACAACCAGTGAGTGGCAGAAACGCATCTTTTCTGCTCCAAGTCTATGTTCCTTCCCCTTGAAAGGCTGTAGTGAATATGAACTTTCTCTGTTTCTTGCGGTTAAAAGTCATTCTAATTCAAATACCGAAGGTGACCAAAGGTAAATTTTGGGTAAGGGGAGGGAGGGGCGGTGACCAAGGGTGAGGTGGAAGCATCTAGACCTTTGGGTATTGCCTTCATTTTAAAGAGCAAGACCTTACTCAATTCTGGAGAATAGCCAGAATTGAAATACCTTAGATTTCTCATTTTAAAAGGAACAAGAACGCAGGAGAAAAGCTAAGAGAAACAAAAGAAGTATTACTTTGTACAAATCACCTCCTTTCCCCCTGAAAGGCCTGCTATTGAAATCTGGCTACTTGCCACATTCTCTAAGCACAGCTCAAGAAAGAAAATCTAATCACAAATATCCCTACTACCATTTTTAATGTGACATCTCTCTAAACCAATAGCAGAGATCGGAGGTGGGATGGAAGGCAGAAGGAACTAGAAGCGGGGAAGACTGTGCTGGCCAGCATCAGAACAGAGGGGAGGGATTGTTCTAGCGGGATGTCAGCAATCTGCCTCCAGGGCAGCTGTCCTCCAGCGTCGTCAAAGGCCGCTTGTGTGCGTTTTCAGGGACGAGCCAGCTCCGCGAGAAGCTGAAGACTCAGCCACCCAATCCACAAATTGAGAAGAGATGCCTGTTTCACAGCTGGAATGGAGGGCAGGGAAAACACAAACCAAGGGGAGCTGGGGGTGGGGAGGGGCGGGGTGCTACAGGTGCTGCTTCAGTCCAGACGAGGGAGGGTGGAAATCCCTGAAAACGGCCAACCATGGCCCACTGGAGTGCAGAGAACTGCCAGCGCCTCTCAGTACTGAAAAGCGGGGGCGCGGGCGGGCACTCCCCTTGGTGGCCCAGTGCTGAAGGCGCCGTGCTCCCGATGCAAGCAGCTCAGGTCCGGGCCCTGGCCAGGGGCAATGGGTCCCCCCGTCACTGGCACAGTGAAGTGAGTAAATACAGAGACCATTCTTTTTAATAAGTAGGTTTCTCCAGCTCCGTACGGACTAAGGCATCAATTGGAATTGCCTGTTTCTACGACGCATGAGACAGGGTGCTGGGGCTGGTGCACAGGGATGACCGAGAGGGATGGGATGGGGAGGGAGGTGGGAGGGGGGTTCAGGATGGGGACACATGTACACCCATGGCTGACTCATGTCAATGTATGGCAAAACCACTACAATATTGTAATTAGCCTCCAATTAAGATAAATAAACATATTTTAAAAAAGGAATTGCCTGTTTCTATCCTTTTCAGACTCAACACCATATCTGCAATATATACCGTGAATAACATAAAATAAACATCTACCTCCTTCTAACAGTCCTTCCTTAATTAAATCCTAGAGATCTATAAATAGCAGCAGCACACATACGAAAAGTCAGGGAAACCCCAATAGTAAGAGACGGTCGCCATTTATTTAACTCGAGTGCTGAATGCGAAAGGCACAGTCACAGCTCACACTCCCTAGCCCTCGGAGAAGCTCACTGCCCTGAGACCCACTAGACACACAAAGGCTGCTCTCTTCTCGGTGGAGCCCGGCAGCAGAGCGGCTCTCCAGGGACAAAGAGATTTCACAGGAGAACCACAAAGACATCGCCCCTCTCGGCTCCCCCACTCCCAGCTTTCTCACTTCCTGTCACAGTAGCACCAGACCACAGTCTCCCAGAAACAAACAAATACAAAGTGCTGGATTCTGGGCTGCACGCCAGCCGCATTCCAGGGCATCCTGTCTACCAATCGCCAGCCCGGGCTCCCACTCTGCCCCGTGCAACTCCTTATCATGTTCAGGGAAAACAACCCTCCTCCCTGCCCCAAGCTACAGGGGACAAAGCTCGGGCCTTTACTAATCAGCAGAAAGATCCTGTGTGAGGACCAACGGGCTCAGAGGAGCTGGGGCGATTTTCAAGATTCCTTCTTGACTAGTTTTTTCACTTGGGGGACTGGGGATTTTAAAGCTGCTGCTGGTGTTATACTCAGCTCAGCTGTGTGTGATACATCTCACAGAAAGCTCCATCATGGCAACCTGATCACCAATCTGAATTCAGTCAAGAGAACACTCGCCCCTGGGAAAACCACTTCAGAACACACCCTCCGTCCGGCTCTCTATCACCATTTCTACTGTTGTCAAAGTCTTTCAAACTCTTCGCCACCAGCATAAAGCTGCTTTCTAAAAGGCCCCACAGAGAACAAACAAAAGACAGCAGACTCCACCCTGTGGAGAGGCGGAACAGGCACCCGCAGACGCCGGGAGCGAAGTTCTCTATTTCCCCAGGGAGTGAAGCGAGGCCTCCTAGGGGTTGCACAGTAGCTCTTGCAGCAAGAAAGGTCAGCACTACAAACTCAGCGTTTCCTGCTCACTGCTGCCCCCGGAGCGGGTCAGGGGCTGCAGGTTTGGCACCTCATCAGGAAGGAAAGCCTCCCTGCCTATAAGAGCCCTCAGCTCAAACCAAGAGTGGAATAAATGATACATTTTCCTATTGTCTCATACAAGCCCACTGGGTGTTAGCCTTAAACTCCGAAAGCAAAGATGCACAAAGAAGTCAAGCCCTATTGACCAGATTCTTGAAATCCAAAGTAACACCCTTTGCCCCCAGGGCTCAATTCCCCTTGCATAAAGGTTTACAGCACAGAGCTCACAAACCAGGGGGACATTCCAGGCAACTATCGAGTAAGTAATACACTATTATTTCTCATCTTTTCCCCTTCCTTCCTCCTTGGCTGCTAGAAGCTCCCTGTTCGGAAACCTGATTTGGATGGTACACGTTGATGCAAAAAGAGCTAAGTCTAAAACAGCACAATTAGAATGAATTAGTCCATATCTGGCTATGATATAACCAGATAAAAGGAGATGGGGCAAGCATAGACACAATAATCAAGTCATTATTTAGCCGTATTCACCCTATATTTCAGACCAGAGCCTTGCCACTGCAAGCTGTATCACTGAGGCACACACAGTTTATAATCTCTTACACAGCGCTGAATCAAACTCAGGAATAACTTTAAACATTCGTATTAATTTAAAAGTTAGTATTCTTACCCAATTCTCCTTCATTCATACTCCAAGCCAAATAAATTCGTGGGAGATGGTTATACCAAAAGCAGATAAAACCGCACAGTAGGAGAGTTTAAGATAGATATATATATATATATATATTTTTTTTTAAGATACTTAAAAAAACACACACGCCAGACAGAGAACCGGACACACCAGTATCAATGTTTTTGTTACTCTAAAGGGATACTCAGCAAGTTCTCTGCCTCAAATTGAGCAGGTGAGACAGAAAATGCATGCTGACTCAGAAATACAGTCACCCCACAATGTGAGGGAGGGAAGCAGACCTGTGAAGCCAATTGATCGCAGTTCAGCACGACTTCACCGAAGGCCCCGCTCCTACTCCTCTCCTCTCTCTGGCTATTTGCAGACAGTCAGAAAACCCACCAAAGAAATAACAAAGAAGTAAGGAGAAAGTCAGTGGAAGGGACCGAGACTTAAGCTGAATATTGAATGGCTGGGAAAGTATGACTGTTTTGCTATTTAACTTCACATATACCCCTTTCTCTCCCAGTCAGCCCAAAGCGGAAAGAATTGGAAGGAGGGGAGGCAGGGGAAAGAATGTGATTGGGAAAAGGTTTTGCTACATTCCAGCTAGCCAGCATCCCACATAGCATTAAAAGTGCCCAACAATCCAACCCCACTACTGAGAGTCACTAGGAGTCTGCTAACACACACCCAATTCCTCTACCACCCTCCCCCTAAGACCCTGAAAAGAAGCGTAATGGAGATAGCCTGATGAAGGCACCAGCTGTTTCCCCCGCCCTCCCTCCCCCCCGGGCCCCAGAGACCACAGTTCAAACTCACATCAAACACTTAATACAACTGACTGGCCAGTAGGAAGGAGAAGCCAGAACTAAAATAGCAGGAAGAGTGCCAACTGGCCCCACGCAGAAGGAATGCTTTCTTGGCTCAATTTAAAGATACAAAACTTGTCATCCACTCCCCTCTGCCCATTTATGCTCTCCTTTCCACAACCTACCCCTCAGCATCAAATGGACTTCAGTTTCTTCCCTCCTTGACCTATTTTCAAATGTCAGGGAATACAGGGGAGGTATAAGGTTTAATGTAAAATAATCGTCTTGGAGACTGGAAGGCTTCCTGGACTGCAACAGCAAACACAGCACAAAGCTGTTACATAAGGTCAAGTAGAAAGCAGTCCACACAGCATCCATCTCCGTGTGTTAAGAAGGGAACAAATGCTTCTGCTCTTCCACAGATATAACTTGACCTCCCAGGCACGATAGCCAGTTAAAGCACTACTGTGACCAGCCCCTCCCCCAGCCATATTCTGAGTGGGCCAGCATTAGCCAAGGAGGAAGGGAAGGAAGCCAGCACTTCCTTTTCAGACAGGAAGTAACATTGGCCCTTCCTGCTGAGTTTTAAACAAATGGTCCAGCTGAGTTTCAATGTTAACATCCTCTCCTGAAGTCGTTCCACAATTTCAAAATTGAGAAGGGGGATGGAGATGTGGTCTCAGCTTCCCTTCCCCCCAAGAGGCAAGTCCTCCATCCCCTACTAAGCGCTGGCAGAATCCCCAAATCCAACAGTGACATCAGCCATTTCAAAACAACACGGGATGCAGAGGCAGAGAGTTTCCAACTCTCCACCGACACCACAAACTAGCCTCCTCCACTTCTCATACTAAGTAACCGCCCATCTGAGAATTCATACGGCTCTGTAGCTTAACTCAAAAGTTCCGATTTTGTGGTCCTCAAACCTGAGTGATAAGAATCACCTGGGAAGCTGTTTTTAGAACCATCTCCCAAATCTACATCCCCAGTCCTCACACCTTACTATCTAGGTGCCTCAGAATTCATCTTTGTAAAAAGCTCTCAAAGCAGTCCTGATAGCTGCTGGAACCCCCATCCTGGCCTGTCCCTGACAACCCTCTGCCCACCACATTCCTCTCCCAAAAAGGACACTGCTTATGAAATACATTATTTGGACCTGCTGTACTGTTCATCAGACAGCTGATTATTCAGTTTGGATTAAAGTTTCTTTGAAAGTATGGAATTAAATATATAAATGGCCAGAATGATACAATACTAAATGCTATATTCCAGGCTCAGAACCTAAAAGAAAGAACTATCTCACATCTTTGGAATCCTGAGTTGCTACAGTGGAGGATATCCCTATTTATACTGCAGATTGGAAAACCCAATTATTGTTTCAAATGACTCAGTTCAACTTTCCTCCAAGGAACAAAGAGCTATGCCACATTTCCTAAGACTGGTTCCACATTCCATCCCAAAAGAAGTCTGAAGTCCTGAATCTAACATTCAAGACCCTACATAATTTTAGCCCAGTTGACAATATAATAAACTCTGGATTCACGTGTTACCTCTGACAGTTATCCAAGTAAGTCACTTTAACTTCTGCTTTGAATAGCAAATGAATAGTAAGATGTTTTTAGAAGGAGCATAAAGAGAAATATTTCCACAAGGAAGCATGTCACCAGAGACTTAGGAAAGAAGAATGGCATCAAAAGACTTGCTTTCAAGACAACTATAAACATCTGCAAAGCAGCGATTTAAAGCAACTCCAAAATGTGGGGAATCTGATTGCCGAGAGTATTTCCTGCAAGATGATACACAGTTATCTGACCAAAGGAGAAGGGGATAGGAGGGGGAAAAGTTTCCTGATTGAGGGCATCTCCCAAGGATGATATTAGGTAACAGAATGACAACTAGATAGGTATAAATAAAGGGAAGAATAGAGAGTAACCAGGTCAAGCCCTAGGGTTAAACCCCAAACAGAGAGAAACCCAGAGAGAGACAGGGACACTCTTTCACTGGAGGACAGACTAGCAACACAAGAAGTCTTGCAAGGGACAGAAAGAATGGGATTCGAGACTCCTCTGGGAACCACCACCCTTTTCCTTTCCGTCATGGGATACCACAGAACGCCGACCACACAGCTGGTGCCCCTTCAGTCCCACCGCAGCCGCCCAGGCCAAGGGGTGCAGCCTGTGTTTCACCACCATTACTGCTTGAACAGGTCAATACACGGAAAGGGAAAACAGACAGACAGTTAGTTATCAGGACTGATCACATCCTCTGATGTGCAAGACAGTAATATGGATACGGTGGCCTATAAAATGGACCCTGAAGCAATTTAATCTCAATGATTAGGGCTGTGAGGAAGCAGGAACTTTTGGTCCAATGAGCAAAACAAAAAGCAGCAGATAAGCGGGGTAGGCATAATATTCGGTCATAAGCCAAATCAGCAAATGTACTAAAAAAAAAACCAAAAACTCAATGTACTCAAACGTGCTCAAAAAGAAGGCTGTCACTTCTCCTGTTCATAGAAATTCGACTCTGTAGATCAGTTGGTGGAGAAACAGATTTCTCTAGGGAAGAAAATTTTGATTTCAGTTTCCACACACACACAAGCTTATTCTAAATAGCTGCATTTCTTTTATCATTCTCCAAGACAAGGGTCATCCACCTATGCAAATTCCGCTACTTTGCAATTTCTGTGCTGACTATTCTGCAACGGGACAAGGATGGAGGCTGGGCCAGGCGTCACCTCAGCTCCTTATGAAGCATACACAAAACACTGCTGTCAGCTGTCGTCTGGGGTCTGCAGCGAGAAGACTTCTTTGTGCCGTGCGCGCAGGAGTCCTCTACGGCCTCCCTACATGCAGCACCCACTCACGGGCCTCCCTCCAGGGGTTTGCGGCCCCATCTCTCTTGCCTGCTAGTAACAACCAGTCTGTCAGGGCCTTTGCACTTTGTACCCTTATCTGTGTGACTTCTTTCTGAGTTCTTTTAAGTCTCTTTCAGACATGGCTTGTAAGTGGGGCCTCCCCAACTGCTCCCTGTTAGAGCCACCCCACTCCTGCCCCTGCGCTTGTTACGCACCGCTCTACATATTAGGCTATATTTTCTCCCTCAATAGTGTTATCATACTCTGACTTCCTGCGTATTTACTTGCTCTTTTAATGCCTATCTCCTCCAACTGGAATGTGAGCTCTGTGAGTCCCAGTCGGTGCACAGCAGGCTCTCGGATCTCTTTCAAATGAAGACGTTTCACTTTTTTCAGCGAACGCAAAAAATTAAACTTTAGAAAAGTAAATCAACATTATTTCATTTTTCTTTCTACAAATTTTTTTCTAATTGTGACGTTAGGCCCATCAGTGGGAGTCTCAAGTAGTCTTACCTGCAGATTCGGCTGACCTTCAGCAGGGTAGACATTCAATGGACAATTCTCCCCTGGTTTACAGAGCAGTCAGCAGAGAGCTAAACGGAGAAGAGGCTACAGAGCTTCCCCCATCCCAGCAAAGAAACAGGGAAAAGAAATCAGATTGGCACTCTGTTTTAAAAGTGTACTGAATATACACCAGCTACTTTATTTCAATGAGATTTACTTCACTTGCAATGAAATGGAAACTGTAGGTGCTTTGATAAAAGTACTGAAAAGTTGACCTAGTTCCTATAACAATGCCTTATATCCTCAACCACCAGAATATATTTTGGTTTTTCAAATATAAGCTCCCTAAAACAAATATCTTTACTCCACAAAGAGACCTCTCAATACACGACCGTATTCAATATTGAACAACATGGGAAACACACACAGGACTGATAAATAGCCCATAAGTGACTTACTTTTACTCTTCTGCTCTACTGAATAAAAAATGAGTAATTAATTAGTAAATGTGGCTGATAGTTGAAAATGGAGAAAAAAAACAAACCCTAATCTGAATTAGAATTCAGTCTTCCTGAATCATAACAATTAATCCTAATCTAGACCTAACTGAAATAACCAAATTCAGTATCCTAATACTCGAACCTTCACCACATGAGTACAATTTATTCTATTTTAAGAATTAGACATTTCTTTCATATTAAGTGTTAGTGAGGCAAAGTGATGCCCATGAAGACCACCAACCTAAGGGGAAAAAGATAGGGGAGGCAAAAAGGTAAAGGAGACACCAAATAAAAGAGGAATGCGAACGAAAAGGAGAAACCGTAGGAGAATCAGTGGAGGGGAACGTGGGTCTGGTGCGCAGTGAGTAAGAATCTACCTGCCAACGCGGGGCACGCAGGTCTGTCTGAGCCCTAGTCTGGGAAGAGCCCACAGGCCGAGGGGCGACCAAGCCACAGCCACTGAGCCCAGGGCTCCATGGGCCCAGCAAGAGAAGCCGCAGCATTGAGGAGTCTACGCGCGGCACCTAGAGAATAGCCCCAACTTGCTTTGTTGCAACCAGAGAAAGCCCACACACTGCAACAAAGACCCAGTACAGTCAAAAATAAACAACTGTGGAGAGCTGGGTGGAGAAGTCATGATAGGAAGCTATAGAGAGCCAACAGAAATTAAGTGTAAAGACTTTCCAGAACACTAGTTTCATGGGTTATTTAGTATGACGGAAGGAAAAACTTCGGCTGGAAGAAACCAAAAGCTTCCAGACAAGGCTGCAGTTAACACATATGTGTTTCCCCCAGGCCACAGTTTAGCTTTTCCACATATAAGAGCAGACAGGCCGCTGCACAGCAGCACACCCCTCACGGGGGCCTGAGGAACCCAAAACCTCGCCGTGTCTCCGCTTTTCGAATGTCCCGCAAATAAGGGTTGGAAAGAGAAAATGACGCTTCCTGAACATTGAAAAGTGAGGCTTATTTCAAGAGAAGACAGTAAAAAAAACACCTTCATCGCTGCGCAATTGCTTCCTGTACATTCAAAACTAACGTTACCCGACAAAATCCTGGTTGGACAAGTGAGACATCAAGGGAAAGAATCTGGTCCGAAGCATAAAACCCAAACAAAGCTTGTTCAATCTGCTCTCTACCAAAATTAAAGGAAGTTCACCCTTGGATGCTAGAGTCCTGTCTCCTATAGATACAAAAAGATGGGAGAAACTTGTATTGCTGTTTTTCCCCCTAAAGTACCCAAGTCTCGTAAGAAATCTGCAGTGCACTGCCACAGCTTTGGCTGCCACCAGCTTCTCTTCCCTCACCCACGCCTCGATTTATTAAGAGATATCCATTCCCACAGCACCCGTATTTTGGACAACCTGCCTCCACAACTTAAACTTGCCTATCACTAAAGGCACTTTTTGTCTATTTTAAAAAGAGAAAGAAAGAAAAGCCTATTCATCCAGGATACCCATTTATTCTGTAATAAAAGCATCTATATCCACCACAGAGTCTCAGGTCGTATAAGACACCTTAAAGGAAACTTAGTCAGACAAATGATGTTTGAATTCATTCAAAGTTATCCATTCTGATAGCAAAAACGAGGTGTTCCCATGAGCCAGACAACAGCCTATGAATTTCGCATGTATTAAGGCACTTCATCATCACAATGATCCTATGCGATAGTTAATACCATTGTCTTCATTTCACATACAAGGGAATGGAGGCATAGAGCAATTAAACAGTCTTCCCAGGGCTATTTTGCTAGTTAGGTGGCAGAAGACTTGAACACAGGCAGTCCAGCTCCAGCATCCTCGCTCTTACCATGCAGACCTGCCCTGCTTTTGTATTTGTGGCACATTTAGATTGGAAATTCCCTGTTTGGTCAGCATATTGATCAAAAAATACAGAATAATAAAGCATTTGTGGCAAAATTTTAACGACTGGTGTTAAGGCGAATGAAGGATATACAGGAGTTATTGTATTTCTCTTCCAATTTTTCTGAAAGTCTGAAATGTTTTCAAAAGAAGTTTTATCATCCAAAATAGGACATGTTTTGTGACCAAATTACCTGTTGGCCAACAGAGAAGACTTTGAGAAAAGAAAACTCTGGATCTTTACAATGTCCCCACTACATGCCTAATCTAACTGCCCACATCATTCCAATCAGGTTTAAGGACTCACTGGAGAGGAAAATGGCCTTAAAATAGGAAATACTGTCCCTGAACCAGAATAATAAATATTAAGTATTGAGAACAGGGTCCACATTTAACAATCAATAACATGCAATTCCAAGTAGAATGGGGGGGTGGATTTTACTTCCAAAAATACATCAGACAGTAAAACTACATACAAATCAGCCCACACCCTCATATCCCGCTGGATAGTGCTAACTGAACAGTCGCTCTTCCCGCCTTGGCAATCTCCCTGCCAGGCGACATCAATGCCCTCGATTACAAGCCTTGGGGGCAGCTGCGTTTGGGCAGAGTAGTCCCTGCTTCAGAGTCTCACAGCATTTAACCCCTTTTGCAAGGAAAGAGAACATGAAATCAAATAGTAATAACCTACGGCTCATTCCTTTAGGCAAATTTCTCGTTACTGTTATTCCTAATTTCCCAGAAAATTAATTTGGGTTCTTACACTCATAAACTTATACACTTTGTGAACAAAATCTCCTAGTTTCATAGCGAAAGCAGTGACCAAAAAAAAAAAAATACAATGATGTCCAAACATACTTTCTTTGAAGCACTAACGTTCAAACTATCATTTCAAGCTTTTTATGTTTTTATTAACAAGTATAAAAACCATTTACTTCCAACACAGCTGAAAGCAATACTTCCCGGCTGCTGCCCTAATATGTTCTGGGTAACCAGTTCCTCCCCTCTAGAAAATGGTTACATATAAGGTTTCAGTGGCTGAAGTTAACAGCTGCCTATAATTTGAAATGAACTGACTAGGATCCTTACTATCTACACTATTATTTGTACTACTTGCCCAGAAAAGAAACAGGATTAAAGAAAAATTCAAATTTTAAACCTTCAATTCTTTCTAAAAACTGTATTTAAAAACGGAAGGTAGGCAATGTATAAAAAGTTAAAACTACAGACTAAATTTCAAAATTACATTGCAGTTTTATTAATCTTTGTTGAACTTCTTCCCATCTCAACTTCCTTTCGGCCTTCCCCACAAAAGTCTCTCACTGATTCCCATAGAGCCTTATTTAACCAAGATTCACTGCGCACCTCCACGTATTAACAGGGCTTCCCTGGCGGCTCAGAGGTTAAAGCGTCCGCCTCCAATGCGGGAGACGCAGGTTCGATCCCTGGGCTGGGAAGATCCCCTGGAGAAGGAAATGGCAACCCACTGCACAACCCACCCCAGTGCTCTTGCCTGGAGAATCCCATGGAGGGAGGAGCCTGATGGGCTACGGTCCAGGGAGTCGCAGAGTCGGACACGACTGAGCGACTTCACTCCACTTCCCTCAGTATACCCTGGACACCAAGCCAAGTGCTAAGGGGACACGGAGATAAGACAGCATCTACACTCAAGCAGGTCAGTATAGGGGAAAAGACAAAAAAAACAGACACACAATTGTAACACAGTGTGACAAACAGCACTTGAACTACCTGCTACAAACCTCTCCCTGCAAATTGGCAATTTATTCCAAACCCAAGTCAGAAAATTCTCTGGAAGAAATTTCACTGACAATCAAATAAAGTTTGAGGCATTTCCAATAGGTTTAAGAATTACAGGGCAGTAATGATGTGCACATGGAAAGATCCCTATAATAAAGGTTGAGAGAATATCCATTCTAACATATCTAGCTCCTTACAGCTTTCTGGAAAATTGATTTTTTACGTGCACTGCCACTCTCCCTCGGAGCATGCAGGAACTCTAAGCAAGCACTGACCTTCCTCGGATGAAGCACTCCTGCCTCTTGCAAGGGCTGTTTAGTTCTGGCTCTTGTTTCTGTCCTCTCTGGAGAACAGTGTTTTAGCGGTTAAATCCACTAACTTTATATAGTCAGAACAGGGTTTAATCCTTGGTCACTTACAAGCACTGAAATTTTCAGTAAACCTCAGCTTCTCTGAGGCTCAAATTCCTTAAAAAACAAAACATAAACCAGAAAACAGACAGAACGTGACTGTAGGAAATTAACAGTTCATGCAAAATGGTTAGCACTCACTGAGAAAACAAGGTCGAGGGTGGGCGAGGCAGGGCTGGCTCTCAGTGGCAGGGGTGCCAAGCACCGAAACAGGAGGCGAGGGGTTATGCCGAGCCAATCATGTTGTTACTCCAACTGAAGAATGATCTATGCTTAATTTATTTGCATCCATCCTCTCACTCATCTCTAGAGATCATCTACCTCATAAACCCAAGGCTGAAATTGCAATTACTCAGAGCTTCTTTTTGAGATTTCCAACAGTCCCCATTTTTATCCTAGCTGAAAGAACGCATTCTAACCCCTTTGGCTCTCCAAAAGTGAACCCTAAGAAAGGAATTAAGACTCTAAAAACCCAAAGGAGGCCCCCACCTGGAACACGGACCGTACCTTAGTCTTATAACAAAGAAACCAACAGCACAGAGGAGTCAAACAAGGACAGGAAAATCCGCAGAACTCATGCTTACTTGTCATTTTCTACCCCCAAACCAAAGTGAGGAGCGAAACAACACGTAAAAGATTTGCTTATTCACACTCTTCCTGTCTGTCCTGGAAGAACCAGCAGAGGTGAGGTAAAAGACGGGTCTTCCATCTTATCATTCAAAAGGCCAACAGCATACACCAGTCACAACAATGCCGCAGCTCCTGGAGACAGCCCTGGACGCTTTGCAGCGAGGATGCTCACTGCAGCCATACACAGCCCAGTGTGTGAAGCTGGACCCAAACCACCACCACTCAGTCACCCAGAACCCATTTTCAAACTGCCTTTGTACTCGCTCAGACTCCCTCATCCCTCCCCCTAAAGGCTGAGTGGGAAACTGACACTCTGGCAGCAACATGACCAATCCTCCAAAGATCCACCAAGAAAGCCCCCTAGGCTGCAGTCAAGGCTGAAGGGAGCATTCGAAAATTTGGAAACGGTGTAAGTACAGCCCACAAAATATACACATTGTCCTTTCTCTTTCTTTTTAACTGCACTTGCTATAATTAGATGATCCAGACATTAAAATCTTACTGTAGCCCTTGCATAAATTAGATTAAAAGAAGGGACAAAGTTCAGTTTCCTCTGAAGCTACAACCTCACAAGAATGAAATCATCTTTCAAGAAATAGTCTTGTCCTGGAAAAGAAATTCAAGGAAGTGTTCTAGTCTGAAAAGAATTAAGGGGCGGGGTGGGGTGGGGGGTTCAGAATCAGAGGATTATTATAGATACATGCCAGTTTAAATCTAATAGCAGCTTACATATTAAGGACCATCCTGCTACAATGAGAGCAGTGTCTATTGCAGCTATAATTTTACAGATGATTCGCATTTTCAAAGGGAGAAGGAAGGGAACATCCAGTTTTCAGCTACCGAGGAGCCGGCTATATGCTTATCTAGTATTTTTGCAAGAATGTATGTGCAAAACAAAAACAAATCTAAAGATTAAACATAAGATATGAAAGCACAGCCATGGGCCTTCAGATCTTAAAAGATTTCTGGTTTCACAGCAAGTTAACCAAATCAAAAATGCACCTCCAAAAAACAACTTTCAGATTGGTTTAAAAATAAGAATTCCCCCTGTTCTTTCGAAAACACACCCTAAACACTAGGGTCTGTATTAAGTGTTTTAGCCTGACCTTTTTAAAATCCCAGCCTCTTTCAGAGAGCACAAAGCTGGAAATGTCTCGTGTGCGACTTTACTCAGGTGAGCTAAAGCGCATGGCTAGAGGTTCCTTATCCCTTTAAGCACGCAAACCAGACATTATTGTATATGCAGACTGAACATACAACACCTCCACAAATCTTTGCTATCAAAGGTAGTTTTAGAAGGAAGGGGGTGGCAATCCAGTTACCAAGGGTCTATTTGTTTTCTTTTACAAGGCAAGGCAGGGAGGCTAAGTCTAGAAGGCGAAAGAGGCTCCCACCCACCACACCTGAAAAAGTAAAAGAGGGATCCACCCAGGAACAGCACGGCTGAAACCGACGTGGGCCGTTCAAACTCTCCAGGGGAAAAATATCGCTATTCAAGCTGCAAAGCTCCCTGCAACATTCCACTTTCACAAATTTAATGATAAAAGGGAGAAAAAAAAGTTTTGAGACATATGAAGAACCCTCTGTACGCTTCCGACCCGGACAAATTCCTTTCCCAACCCACACACAAAATGCCAAAAAAAACCAACTTTTGGTTTGGGCTCTGAAAACAGAAGTTTGTTAGCCTAGCCTAGAAAAAAAACACATACAATCAAAGACCACACCAAAATGTAAATTTATGCAACAGCTCTCACCCCTCTGAATCTATTCATCTCCCTATATTAGACCTAGAAGTTTGTTTCTGGGTCTTGAATATCTTCCTTTGCTTTAAATACGATAAAATACCAAAATTCCCCCAAATAAGTAGAAAGAAAAATTAATAATTGTTTAAAAGTTACCCATCAGCATAACAGACCCTCTCGTCTTCAAATTCCCTCGGTTACCATAAGACAAAAATTCAACTTGGCTTATCCTGCTTTACCCGTCTATACACATATTTTTTTAAAAGGCACACACCTCAAATGTGGACTTCTGAAAACCACTTCTTTAAGAGAGAAAACCAAGGTTCCGTCAACGTGCTGAGAAAGACAAATCCAGCAAGGTAGTTGCTTTTTCGCCACCTCTTCCTCCTTTCAGGATCTTTCCTGCTCTTCTTTCTCTCTCTCCCCCTTTTTTTTCCTCTCAGATCCAACACCTAAAATGGAAGTTGCACCCAGCCAAAGGCTAGGGAGCCTGGGTGGTGACAAACTGATCTGGCAGCCCTACCCCCTCGCTTTCCTAAGTGATGTCAGCCCCTGAGAACTTCCAATAGGAGCTAGGCATAAATCAGGGAGCTGATTTTATCCAATAGGAAACTTTATTATAGGAAACAGGGGAAAAAAGCAAGAGGAGGAGAAAAAGAGACAGGGGGAAGTTTTATATATATATTTATATTTAAAGTGGAGACTATATAATCTCTAAGGGATTACTGCAGAGCTGGGAGGGGTCGGGGAAGGGGGCTGAAGGAACAAGGGCTTTCTAGAACGGCATGCCTAAGAACCGCGGTTCTCTTTGATGGTGGAGTTCTTGCTCCCTCCTTCCTTTCCGGGTAGGGAAGAAAAAAAGCTGATTTTATTTGCCTGCTGTTATTTGGTTTGTTGCTTTCTACCCCAAACCATTTTCCCACAGGAAGATAAGAAGGGAAGGAGCAAGCAACACTAGAAACAGGGCTACAGTGTGTTGACTGGGATGGTAGGGGATATCTGAGGTAAATCCTCAATTTTATCTTCGTTTAAATGCATTTGAGTTAGTTAGAAAAACAAATACTTCGACTTAACATTTTTAGCATCTATACTTTCAACTGGGCTTCCCCTGTGGCTCAGCTGGTAAGGAATCCGGGAGACCTGGGTTTGATCCCTGGGTTGGGAAGATCCCCTGAAGAAGGGAACGGCTACCCACTCCAGTATTCTGGCCTGGAGAATTCCATGGACTGTATCCATGGGGTCTCAAAGAGCTGGACACAGCTGAGCTACTTTCACACACATACATAATTTCAACTAGAAGGAAGCTGAATCCACTAGGCTGTTGAAGAAAATCAGTCTTCTCATTTGCCCCAAATCAAAATAACGTGGGCTTGAGGGGCATCGTAAATGATACCCTATAAACAAGTGATATATTTGGAGACAACAGCACATGTAAGGAAAAGAAACTCTTACATCAAGAAAGTTCAATTCATTTGTGAAGTTCGGGCTTAAGAAGGTCTAGTTCATGCATTCTCTTTATGCTTGACCTAAATAAAGGATTATAACAGGTATTCTTTTTCTCTTAAGAGTTATCTTTAATATGTTCTTAGACTATTAGGCCATGAAGGGCAGAGATTGAAAATTTTTTTATGCTTACAAAGACTATTTCATTAACTATATGAAAATGATAACGATAAACTGAAAATTTCCTCTTTCTTTCTTACTGAAAAATCTAAAAATCTGAAGACTGCTACCAAATGAATCTTCATACAGGTTTCATAATTTAAAATAGTGGTTAAGAGCATAGGTTCTGCAGTAAGGCTGACTGGCTGCACCCGTTTCTGCTAAGTATACCTAAGCAAGTAAATGCGCATACTGCGCGGCCCTCCAGGGGGCGCAGTGGTGAAGAATCTGCCTGCCAAGGCAAGAGACTCAGGAGAATGGGTTCGATCCCTGGGCTGAGGAAAATCCCCTGGAGAAGGAAATGGCAGCCCACTCCAGTATTCTTGCCTGGAGAATCCCATGGACAGAGGAGCCTGGGGCGGGCTACAGTCCACGGGATCGCAAAGAATCGGACACGACTGAGCAAGCAGCACACACATGCTACACACTGCAACCCTGGAAAAGTTACAGAATTTCTCTGTGACTCAGTCTCTTAACTATAAGTGGAGATAATAACTGTATCTCTCTCATAGGACTGTTAAAAGAATTAAAATACACATAAAGTTCTTAAAAGAATACATGGCATACAGTGTAAACTCAGTAAGTTATGATTATCAATATCTACCCTGGCAAAAAATTTTCAATAGCTCACCATTGCCCCAAAATAGCAACCAATGATGACTCATTCATCATGTAAGGGACTTTGCACTCATTATCCCTAACTTCTAAAATACCACCATGGAGATAGTATTACCATCATTTTACAGATGAGAAAATCAAGGCTCAGCAAGGTTAAGAAACTTGCCTGAGCTCATCCAGCTAAGGAGTAAACCCTTATCAGTCTAACTCCAAACCCATGCTATTTCCATTACCTTACACTGTGGTCAGGATAAAGGCCAAGCTCCTCATTTGTTTTCAAGATCCATATTTATTCATCCAATACATTAAAGTAACATTTACTAACCATAATCTGACCCTCCTTATCTATCTAAACTGGAATCCCACTCCTCAGCATGAAAGTGCCCTTCTAATCAGGTTTATCTGATCATTATCCACCCCCTCATATTTGGTCTACAGTCTCATAGACCCTCTCATTTGGTCTAATGTGGCCAAAAAGAACTTCTCTCCGAAGTGCTGGAAGACCAAACAGACATCACAGCACCTATCTGATGGGCTTTAAACAAACTAGAGTGGGAAATGAATACATTTGACAAAGAAACAAACAGCCTTTAACTCTCATCGCCTAAGAATCTTTTCCAATTACTTTATCACATCTTTCACCTCTGCTGCTGCTGCTGCTGCTGCTAAGTCGCTTTGGTCCTGTCTGACTCTGTGCGACCCCATAGACCGCAGCCCACCCGGCTCCCCCGTCCCTGGGATTCTCCAGGCAAGAACACTAGAGTGGGTTGCCATTTCCTTCTCCAATGCATGAAAGGGAAAAGTGAAAGTGAAGCTGCTCAGTCGTGCCAACTCTTCTCGACCCCATGGACTGCAGCCCACCAGGCTCCTCCGTCCATGGGATTTTCCAGGCAACAGTGCTGGAGTGGGGTGCCATTGCCTTCTCCCTCTTTCACCTCTACTTTCCATCTGTTCCTAGTCCTGTACAGCAAGTTTAAAAGCCAAAGATGATTGTCAAAGGAAAACAACACCAGAAATCAACCAGTTTGTTGATTCACTGGTTCCTAGATGAGAGCTATTATCTAGAATAAGCTATGATTTTCTAGAGATGGATTAGTCTCATTTCCTTCAAACCATCACTAACAGATTGCAAATATTTTGACTTCCTTCCTTCCTTCATGCGTATGTGTCTGTGTGTTTTCCTGTCTCCCCCACCAGAAGATAAGCTCCATGAAGGCATAAAAATTATCTTTCTAGTGTATCCCCAGAGCTCAGCCTTGTATATCATATTTAGCAACACACGAATAATGAAGTCTGCTGTCTTACTAGTTAAATAATCCTGGACAAGTCATTTAACATTAATGAATTTGTAGATAACATTCAAAATAAAATTATATACCAATTTTTTATGTTTGACAGAAAATAGCAAAATTCTGCAAAGCAATTATCCTTCAATAAAAAATAAATTTAAAAAAATCATATACAAATTTAAACAGTTAACTCAGTGATGAAAAGTTGTTAAATTTATCTGAAACAGCCATCTTCAAATAAAGAATCATAAGGATTAACACTCACTGAGAGAAAAACTGTTTATACTCAGTGAATAGAAAAGAAAATAAAAAGACATGTTCCTTTTGGGTTATTCTGGACACCTACTGTTCATGCACTCTTCTAGAGGTCAAGGATAAGGAGACAGACAAGTACCCTGCTCTCAATAAGTCTGCATTCTACCTGGGTCAGGGGAAATTGCAGGTTAACAAATAAGATGCCAGCTGGAACACTATGCAGAGATGAGACAGACTGATGAGAAGGACCTGTGGCTTGCTCTAGATTGGATGTCAGGGACAAACTCTCTGGACAAGTGACATTTAAGGAGAAATCTGAATGGTAAGAAGCAGCCAACCTTGAGAAAATATGAACAATGGTAACTACTAATGCCAAAGCCCTAAAGTGTGGGCCTGAAATATACTGGATCCAGCAGAACATGTTGGAAATGAGGGAGGTGTAGGTGGGAATCAGAGTATAAAGGCATCTATAGGTTAGAGAAAGGAGTTTTGATTTTATTCTAGGTGAAAGAAAGCCTGTGGAAATTTTAAACTGCCGAATGACATAATCCAATCAACATTTTGAAAAGGTCTGGCTGCTTATGTGACAAATGGATTAAAGTAGAGGGAAGAGTGAAAGCAAGGAAATTAGTTTGAAAGTCAAGCTGCAGTGATATGGAGCTGACTACAGTCGTAGCAGTAAAAATGGAGAGAAATCAATGGATGTGTTCAGAGAAAAAGGATTGTTTTTCTTGGAGGCTTTTTTCCCCCTTCCTTTTTTCTGTTTTTCATTTGGTGTTACCGCATGGAAGACTACATTCAGTACTCATTTTTACAACTCTGAGTTTAACTTCTCCACCCACAACCATCATCACATACACACAAAGAAAAGATATCATAAACTGAACTATGAAATAAAACTGTACTTTAAAAAGAAATGTTAAAATTATTATATAGGGCAGAGCATTGTGCTGTGATGACTTTACTTCTAAAACAGCCTAAAACTATAAATGCCAAGAAGAAGAAATTTTTAAAAATCCAACTCCAAAAAAAAAACCACACTGGCTACCCATACAAAGGAAAACAAAACATTTTTTACTTCTTTCTCTGCTCTGATGGCAACACATTACCATCCTAAGTTTGCCATTTTTGAAGCCTTGGGTAGGATGGCCATTTTTCATTCCCTTTATAACACTGACTAACACAAGATTTAACTAAACTGTTGCTGCATTTAAAACAAACAAACAAAAGAAGTGAGTCCTCTCTACCTCTTGAAAATTAATCTAATCCTGATAACAATATATTTCTGAGAGGATGCAATATTTCTATTTTCTTGACAAATGCCATAGAATCACCTACGGTGGCACCGCACCTGCCGAGCCAAGGCTTCATTTCCACAGTAACAGATGCTGCAAACAAGTATTGTTCCATTCTTTTCCCTTGCTTGCTTTCGTGTGTGTGTGTATGCGTGCGTGTGTGACGCGCTGGCAGCATCTAAAAATCTGTCCTCCTTCTGCTAAGTTTTATGTCCTTTGACGAACTGCTACCTCTTCAAAGTCTGACAGCAACCCCAAATGTCGTTCTGTTCCTTGTTTCTTCCGTCATCTCAAGGGCAGGGAGCTCAAACTAGGGAAAATATTACCTGACTTGGCAATCCATGCCCCGCCCCGTATTTCAATCAACCACCTCAGATCCTTTTGAAAAGATGTAAAATAGCAATGAAGATACACTTGAGCGCCCGGTACTATTCACCCTTCTCCGCTTTGTCCCTGGACAGGTTCCCCGTCTCTCAGGTACCGTCCTTCCTGCCTCCGGCCGCGTGACCGCACCACACTTTGTCCCCAGTGGCATTGGATTTGGCAGGCTCCGTCCAGCGCAGGACGACGCCGGACAGCTACCTGAAGCCAGGACCCAGGTCCTAACACGCACCGGGCAGAGAACTGCTGTGCGGTTCCGACGCGGCTTGGCGTGCTCTCAGAATGCGTGATCTCAAGATCATTTAATTTTTGATCTCATCCCTGAAAACAGCGTGTTTCCGACCAGGAAGTGCGCTAAAGACCTCAACACTCGAGATCCCTCCGGATGGAGAGTTCTGCCCCCCGCCGCGGGTTATCAGGTCTCCCAGATGTGGGTCTGGGCTGGAGTCTATGACAAACCTGAAATCAGGAGTTAGCCCAGGAATCTTGTTCCAGAACATTCCTGGCCTCAGGAGCCACCTAGTGTGAGACATGTGGGACCTGGTGCGACCGGCGCCACCCGTAAGCCTTCGCCTCCATCACGCCTGGGGCGCTCTTAGCAGCACCGAGGCCATTAGCAGCCTCCTCCACCGGAAGCCAGAGATGTCCTCCCACCTCCTTGGAGCCTCTTTTCCATTTGTTTTCGTCGGGTGCCAAGGATGAGGCCTGCTCCTACAGAATCCCTCCCCGGCGGGCCCTCCCCCCGTCTCTCCTCGTGGGACCCCTCTTGCCCCCAGCCCCCAAGTCCCTCGAGACTTAGCTTCCCGCCCAAAGCGCCCCTCGCCCTGCGATTGGCTGTCTGAGGGGCCTTGGCCAATGCGGGATGACGTATTCGCCCGGCGTCAACCTGCGAGGCTGGGGGAGGAGGAAGCACGTCGGGTCCGCGACGTGCGTGCGTGTGGTGCGCGAGGACGGTGGCGCGAGGTGTGTGGTGCGGGCTGCGTGGCCTCAGGCTTTCGCTGTCACCCCCCATCCTGGTGCACGCGTGTGCCGGGGCCCGCGGCAGGACGAGGGCACTCGGGGGGCGGCTGCAAAGCCCTTGCGACCGGAGGCGACAGTGAAGGCGAGCCTTGGATTCGGGCCTCAGGGACCCCCACGCTCCATTCCCAGAAACCTTCGCGCCGAGAGGTCTCTCTTCAAAGGAGTTGGGCCCCGGGCGCCCGGAGCTTGTGGAGCGCCCCGCTTTGCAGGGCCTTCCCTGAAGCCCTGCGTTCCCCGCTCCGCCAACCCCGATTCCTTTGGTGTTAGACAGGGAAGGAGACCTCGGGACGTTGTGCAGCTTTGCTAAGCCTCCCCGCGCCAGGCTGGAGTGTGGGAGGAAGCAAGGCAGGCTGGATCGAGGACCCAAGCACCGAGAGCATCTCCTCCCGCAGAGCTATTCCAGGTTGGGTCTGGGGGCGAGGCCCAGTGCTGGTGGGTCGGGAAGTCTCCCCCAGGGCCTACGTTTGGGCCCTTGCAACCGCTCTCTGGCTGGGATGGAATGGAACCTACGGTTTCTTAATTTACCTTTTCCACTCTTTTCTTTACCGATAGTTTGACGTGAACCTGCATGCCAGGAAAGGAACGCCACCTGTGCAGCGTGTGGGGATCTCGGTGCAGAAAACTGGAAACGTGGTAAGCCGGAAGTCCGAATACCCAGCTTGTGTTGGGAAGGGGTAGAATCTATCATAATCATCTTTGCTTCACTGTTAGCCAGATAGTTAACCGGATTGACAAACCTAAAGACTAAATTCTGTGCCAATTTCCAGGCGGAAACAGGCTTCCTTTGGACAAGAACATCTGAACCAAGGGTGGCAGTCTTATTTCGGTTGGAGACCTTCTCACCAAGCCCAGCAGCTTCTCTTCTTTGCCGTGCACCCTCTGCTGGTTAGTGTGATAGAATGAGCTTGGAGAAAATAAGGCGTGTGTGACTTCTTAGAGATCATTTAATACTCAAGAAGTGTTTTGTTAAAATGTGTTAAATGTGGGAAGTACACCCATGAAACTCAGAAATGTGATGCTCAGGAAGAATATGAGTAGTCAGCACCATAGGAGTTGAGTCCCTGCTAATATGAACGACGAAGGTTTAAGGATAACAAAAGTTCCATTTTTGTAGTGCTAGTTCTATGCCAGGCACTCACAGTGCTAAGCAGCTTGGTAGAAATTGACTCATTAAATCTCTCAAACAGCCTTATGAGGTTAGTACAGGACTGTTATACTTCCCATTTCCTAGCTAGATCAGAAAAGTAAGAGTCAGATAAGTTAGATCATTTGCCTGAAATTATATAGTTCAGCTAATAAATAACAGAGATGAGATTCGAATCTAAGACTATCAATGAGCTCCCACCTGTAACCACTAGGATATTCTTAAAATACACTTGGGGGCGCAATCCCTGGATTTATGGTTCCTCAATTCATGCTTTTGTCTCTTGCTTTCAAAATTCCCCTGTCATTTTAAACATAAAAAGAAAAAAATTAGGTATGCCTAATTTTAAAATTTAAAAATTAGGTATGCCTTTCATGCCTCTGAAAGGTGTTATCTCACCCACAGGAATCTGATCCATGAAAACCCAGAAAGATTGTTAAGAGACCAACATGTGCTCTCCTGCCAGTCCCAAAATCCTGTACAGGAATCCCCGGTTCCTCCGGTTAGCTTTTCTGCAGCTTTATCACCAGCAACAGAGTGGTGTGTTCTGTGATGTCCTTCTGCAGGCAGAAGGTAAGAGACTAGTAGGGACTCAATTGAAAACTCACCATAGACTAAGAGAAAATGATTTTAGGGCCAGGCAGTGAAGGACAAAACCAGGAAAGTGTGTAATGATTGACTTTGAGTCCTGTTTGGTAAAGAGCTTTTTCTAGGACGGGTACATTTCTCAAAAGTGAAAGTGAGATTATACTCCTCTTTAAAAAAATGAACTAATTATAAAGCTCCGTAAGTATAGAAATTCTATAAAATGTGGATAATATGGTAGTGGGATGATTGTGAAGGTTGAGTTTAACATACGTAAGACACTTAGAAAGGTACTTTTAATGTTGTACTAAGCAGAATGTAAGTATTAGATGGTCCTATTACGTACTTTTCTGCTTCCTTTTTCATTTATTATTTTGGGCTGCGCTGGGTCTTTATTGCAGCGCCGGCTTTTCTCCAGCTGCGCTGAGTGGGGACTGTTCATCGCAGTGCGCAGGCTGCTCGTTGCACTGGCTTCTCTTGTTGCGGCGCATGGGCTCTAGAGTGCATGGGCTTCAGTGGATGGGTCCTGGGCTCTAGAGCACAGGCTTAATAGTATGGCTTACTTGCTTCTCGGCATGTGGGATCCTCCCAGACCAGGGACGGAACCTGTGTCTCCTGCATTGGTTGGCAAATTCTTTACCACTGAGCCACCAGGGAAGCCCCGTTTTCCTATCGTCTTGCCAAGCAAGTAACTTCGTCTCTTGGCAGTTCACTTTCTTCATTACCAACATTGTGTAACACTCTCCAGTTTACCAAGTACATATAGTATAATTTAGTTTCTCATCTTGATTTTGACTACAGCCTTGTGAGATAAAGAATATTGTTGTATGGTTCCAGTTCTACAGATGTGCGAATTGAGACAGTGATTTAAGTGACTTGTCTGTTGGTTCTCTTAGTAAGAGTGGCGTTTCATTCCTTTATTCAAAGTAAACCAAAAAAGTATACTGTGCTAGCATGGGCACATAGTATATATGAAGATAAAGCCCATCCTTGCAAGGAAACCATATAAGGGGGAGATATTCCAGTAACCAGTGCATTCAGATAACTGGGCTGTGTAATAAATAACATTGGGGTAGATACAGGCTGATACAGGAGTGCAAAAGAGGCACCTACTTCACAGACCTGAGGAGGTTGGGAGATGGGGGTTAGGGAGATTTTCTTGGAGGAAATAACCTCTTAGATGAGTTGTGAAGGACAAATAGACGTAGGAAGAAGTGGGGAAGGATTTTCCCAGGCAGAGAAAACAGCGTGTACTGAGATTTAGAGGTGTGGACCAGAGGTTTGCAAGTGGTTCATTATGGCTAGAGCACAGACTATAAGAAGTGTATTGACCAGAGCTGTTGCTAGAGAAGTTAGCAGGTCTGAAGTGTTATACCAAGGAAGTTGGTCTTGTCCTCAGAACACTGGAATTATACTTGTAGATTTTAAAGAAGAAGGTCATAACTGGTTTAGAAATAGCACTCAGGCTGCAATGAGGGGAATTATTAGATTGTTATTGAGTCCAGATAGGGGCTGTTTTGGGATCCAGGAGAAAGGGAACTGTGGCCTGAACTAAGGCATTGAGAATAGAAAGAAATATATGGTTTATGAGCTATTTAAAGAGAAGTATTAAAGAGGTATATGGATGTGAAAGTTGGACCATAAAGAAGGCAGAGTACCGACGAATTGATGCTTTCAAATTGTGGTGCTGGAGAAGACTCTTGAGAGTCCCTTGGACATCAGGGAGACCAAACCAGTGAGTGCTAAAGGAGATCAACCCTGAATTCATTGGAAGAACTGATGCTGAAGCTGAAACTCTGATACTTTGGCCACCTGATACGAAGAGCTGACTCATTGAAAAAGACCCTGATGCTGGGAAAGATTGAGGGCAGGAGGAGAAGGGGACCACAGAGGATGAGATGGCTGGATAGCATCATTGACTCAATGGACATGAGTTTGAGCAGGCTCCAGGAGGTAGTGAAGGACAGGGAAGCCTGGTGTGCTGTAGTCCGTGGGATCGAAGAGAGTCAGACACAAATTAGCGGCTGAACAACAGCAACAAAAAGAATTTACAAAACTTGCTGCAGTTAAGAACATAGACTAAGGTAGCCTTGGGTTCAAATCTTGTCCCTGCTCCTTCAGTCATTCAGTGATATCCGACTCTCTGACCCCATGAACCGCAGCATGCCAGGCCTCCCTGTCTATTACCAACTCCCGGAGTCCACCCAAACTCATGTCCATTGAGTCAGTGATGCCATCCAACCATCTCATCCTCTATCGTCCCCTTCTCCTCCTGCCCTCAATTTTTCCTAGCATCAGGGTCTCTTCAAATGAATCAGCTCTTCACATCAGGTGGCCAAAGTATTGGAGTCTCAGCTTCAGTGTCAGTCCTTCCAGTGAACACTCAGGACTGATCTCCTTTAAGATGGACTGGTTGGATCTCCTTGCAGTCCAAGGGACTCTCAAAGAGTCTTCTAAAACACCACCAAAACCATCAGTTCTTTGACTCAGCTTTTTTTGCAGTCCAACTCTCACATCTATACATGACTACTGGGAAAACCATAGCCTTGACTAGATGGACCTTTGTTGATAAAATAGTGTCTCTGCTTTTTAATATGCTGTCTAGTTTGGTCATAACTTTGCTTCCAAGGAGTAAGCGTCTAACTGTAATTTTGCACATTACTACACTATGCCACAGTTTACTCATCTGTAATAACAACTATCTCACAAGGTTGCAGTGAAGATTAAAACTAATTCTGGTAAGAGCCTTAGGTGCCTGGTGCATAATAAGGACTCAAGAGTTATTAGTGTTTTTTTAAAAGAAAACTTAATATTTGATTGGATGCAGTGAGTAAGAGAAAAGGAAGAATCAAATATGACTTCTAGTGTTCAGGCCTGGGCCATTGGGTGAATGTGTTATCTTATTTTGAAGTAAAAATCGGGAAGTTTTGAAGTGTGGGGAATGGTGAGTTTACTTTCTAGAAAGGTTGCATTGGAGGTACTTGTGGGACATCCATGTTGTTTTGCAGGCTGTGGCATGCTTAGTATTTCAGAAGAGCTATCTGGGCAGGGTTGGATCTGAGAATCATCAGCAAGCTTTTGCTAATGGAAGCCATGGGAGAGGGAAAAATTTCTCCGGAAGTGCCCATAAAATGAGAAGATGGCTCAGGACAGTGGATACCAGGCAGTGGAGAGATTTCAGGAGAATGAGCCCTGACTGAAAAGTGAAAAGTCGCTCAGTCGTGTCTGACTCTCTGCAACCCCATGGACTGTAGCCCAACAGGCTCCTCTGTTCATGGAATTCTCCAAGCAAGAATCGTGGAGTGGGTAGCCATGCCCTCCTCCAGGGGATGTTCCCTACCCAGGGATGGAACCTGGGTCTCCTTGCGTTGCAGGCAGATTTCTTACTGGTCTGAGCCACCAGGGAAGCAAGCTTCCCTGATTATCCTGATTATCCATATCCAAAGCTCATGATCTTTTGATTAGATCACAAGCAGCTTCTGTACAAATTTTTAAACTCTTGGGTGAGTCAAAAACATTTATTCAGCAAGTGTTTGATCCCCTACTTTGTGTCAAGTACTGGGTATTCTTCAGTGAGTCAGACAGACAGTCCCTGTCCTTGGAACTTAGAAGTTTAGTGAAGGAGATGGACAATTGCAATGCAGATAGCTGGATGCTGTGATAGCTACAGCGCAGCTAACCCAGACGGGATGGCAGAGGAGGGGTGCGGAAGGCTTTCTGAAAGTCTAAAATAAGCCTGTAAGGATAAAAACTGAGTTAGCTGGGTAATGGCAGAATGTTCCAGGTAGGCAGAAGAAACAGATTTCTCCTACTTGAACCTCCATGAGGGAAACAGAAGGGACGGTACATTCAGGTACAGTGTCTGTTTAACCCACGAGTGTGCCAATCGGCCTGAGATAAATACTTGGGTTTCCCTCCAGGTGAGGCAGTCCCAGCCCATTGCTGCATCCTGTCAGCCTGCAGCCCCTTCTTCACAGAGCGCCTGGAGCGGGAGAAGCCAGCCCAGGGTCGGAAGGTAGTGCTTGAGCTGGGGGGCCTGAAGATCAGGACCCTGCGGAAGCTGGTGGACTTCCTCTACACCTCCGAGATGGAATTATCTGGGGAAGAAGCCCAGGATGTGCTTTCCGCAGCCCGCCAGCTCCGTGTGTCTGAGCTCGAATCCCTCCAGCTAGAGGGTGGGAAGCTGGTGAAGGCCCCTCAGGGTCGAAGGCTGAACAGGGAGTGCCTGCAACCTCCCAGCCCTGCGCCAATCTCTGCCAGGGTGGTGGCTTCCAGCCGCCGACCTCGAGCCCCCCTGCCTGTCACCCAGGCGCCCTGTCCTCTCGGGGCAGCAAGACTGAAGTCCTCGGGGAAGGAGGAGGGGCCCCCGGAGAAGAACCACCGACAGAACCCGGAGAACTCATCTGGCACTCTCCTACTCAAGAGGAAGGCCAGAGCCTGCCCAGCTCCACAAGAAACAATCGCTTCACCATCGAGCCACGGTCAGGGACCTAAAGAGAACAGGAGTGACCGCACCCTCAGTCCTGTCGCACTCTCCCCACCCAGCTTGTACCCCTCCGTCGACGAGCGACTCCTACCCAGGAAGATCAAGCTGAGCCGCTCAAAGCCATCTCCCGATGTCTGTACATCCAAGCCTGCCAGCCTCCTCAGTGGAGCCAGCGCAGTGCCCACAGTCCCTGGCCGGCGTCTGTGGCGGCAGAAGAGTACAAATAAAGAAGCACCCGAGGACAAGCAGAAAACAGGGAGAGCCAGTCCCCTCGGGAGCAGCCCAAGCGCATCGGGTCTTGGGAAGATGGGTGGGAACAAGAAGAGGAGCCCCGAAGCCAGGGCCCCGCACCCGGACTCTGCAGAGGAGGGGCAGGTTGGGAGAGTGAAGCTTCGCAAGATTGTCAACGGGACCTGCTGGGAGGTCGTTCAGGAGCCTCCCCTCAGAATCTCTCAAGGTAGCCCTCAAATCCCAGAACTCAAAGACTCAGGAGAGCTTCTGGGGACACAGCCATCCCCAGGTAAGGAGCTGGATCTGTCGTCCGCGAGAACAAACCTGTGTGAGGACTCACCCGTGTGCTCCAGGCTACAAGACATTTTGCTCTCTGCAGGCCGCTCCCCAGACCACCCAGTGGAGAAGTCCGAGTTTGGGTCCAGCCCAGAGCTGGTAGGGAAGGAACCTGGACTGGACGTGGACTGCAGAGAGTCCTACACGTTCAACCCAGCCCTGCTCGGGCAGCCCTGCGAAGCTGAGGAGTACCGCATCACCAGTGCTGCCGCCACCAGTGAGCTGGAGGAGATCCTGGATTTCATGCTCTGCGGCTCCGACATTGAGCCGCCCATGGAGTCTCTGGAGAGTCCCCGGGCTGAGGGCTGCAGGACCCCGAGTTACCACCTGACAGAAACAGGCAAGACCTGGATTGAAGGGGAAGAATGGTGTTTGCCGGACGTGGAGCTCTGGCCCAGGGAGCTCACGGGACTGGAAAAGGAACCTCTTTGTGAGAACAAAGGGCCAGCTGAGCCCTTCAGCCCCCTAGACCTGCCCTCTGAGAACAAAGAGCCAGCTGAGCCCTTCAGCCCCCTTGTCATGCCCTCCGAGGTAAGTGAGGGGGAGGTGTTTTCAGTGGGAGGCTCTTGGACTCCAGACCTGGAAATTAGCAGCTCCCAGCCACTGGAAGGTCAGAGAGACAAACTTCTCCACATGGACTCCCTTGACCCTCCCCAAAGGTCCTATGGAGACCTCTCGCCTCCCTGTTCAAACTGGGTGGACGCTGGCCTGGAAGTGTCCCTATCAATGGATGAGGTATTATACCCAGCTCCAGAGGCAGGCAAGGAGGAATCTGGCAGCTCTGAGTGGGCGGGTCCACTTCCTGCCAGCCCTGAAGAGGAGATTGATGTAGGCTCACTGTCAGAGGGGATTCTACCCACGAATATTCTCTGCGTGTGGCCTGACCCTTCCTCAGAGTCAGAAACGGAGGTAGACATACTAACATAGTGGCAGAGCAGGGAGGGCAGGCCGCAGGGACGGGGAGGGTGGGACATGCTGGCTGAGAGGTCACTGCCAGGCCCGCACACGCCCCTGTCCCCTTAGCACCAGAGGCAGGCATACCCGTAGCTCTCCTTCCCTCTGCAGGCTTTTGGAGCCAGGCAGAAGTCACTCGATAGGTAGAAAATTATGAACTTGAATCCCCTTCTTTTATAATCTTGTCTTCCAGTTAGTGACAAGTGAAACAATAAACTGTGTGGTCACCAACTCTAGTGGGTCACAGGTGACAGCAAAGCCAGTCTCCGCGAGCAGCAGGCATCTGATCACTAGTACCTGGTGTGTATGGCTTAGTCACTGCCGGCATGGGACGTGTAGCCAAAAGCTCCACGGGGCTGGGAAGGTGTCCTGCACCATCACTTCTGAGAAGTGAGGTGAGAAAAATAGTTTCTTTTATTTCCTTTTCCCCCATAGTTTATACAAGTATTTCTCATGCTCTAATAAGGGACCATAGGAGACCCAAGTTAATTGGTGACCTCAGGCTATGAAGAACATGAGGACCAATCCCAGAAGGCTGGCTGAGGGCCCCCTTCCCATATTAATAAATTCACTTCATGACTCAGGCTTTATGTCAACTCAGATCCTTTAATTTTTATTAAACCAAATCCAAGAACTTTTCAATGTCTTACTAGAGGACTGCCTCACAACTGAACCATCGTTTCTGGAGGGGAGGAAACCACAGCTTCGGGGACATGACTGAAGTTTGGCCACGTCCCGTCATAAATGCTCCAGTATCACCAGGGACAGAGGCTGTGAAAAGGAGAAAGGAAAAGAGTTAGAGAAGGGATCCAGGTAATCCTAGCCAGCCCTCCACCACTGAACATAGAGAGCTCAAGGGGTGTACACGCACCCTGCCCCCATCTCACTCAACATCAAGTGCCTGACAACATGCAAAAGCCCTGTGTGCAGCACTCGGAAAAAGACAGGGTCGGATTCTGCGACCAGGAGTGCCAGCACCACCGTGCAGGGCTGGCAGCACATACTGGTAACACGGAGGGCAGCAGGCATACCTGAAACTACACAGAGATGTGGCCAGGGAGAAGCAACATACACACACATAAGTGAGGGCGTCGGTGGGATTTACAGGAAAGTGAGCGGTTGTTTTTAAAATGGAACAGCAGCCCATACTCCAAGGGACACAGTTCTCTGCACCCTCTAAGGACACAATTTGCATTCTCATAGTCATTTACATTACCAACGGCATTCCACGACTTAGCTCAGAGACACTGGAGTGAAACAGGAAGGTTGTAGCAAAGGGCACAGTGAATAGGAAATTTTAGGGGGGGGTGGGGCGACTTCAGTTTTTCCACCAGGAAAAAGAGGACGAGGTATTCCCACTAGAGGAAATCTCGAGAGCAGAAGCGAGTTATGAAGATGTCGGTCCTGGGTGAAATCAGGGCTTTAACAGGAAGGGCTGCTTCGCCAGCAGCCGCACCAAGATCAGCCCACGCCCCCCATTTGCCATCTCGAACCTCAGCGAGACGCCTTCTGCCCCACCTCCCTACGAAAGGTACTTCTTCAGCTCCTCCAGCACCACGTGAGGCTCCGGAAACTTGAGTTTGCGTGGGGGCCCCTTCTTAAGACCCGTCCAGAGCTCCGCGCCTGGGAAGAAAGGCCACGTGAAGCGCAACGGCTCTGGAACCCGGCAGCCGTTCCCCGAAGCCACCGGGAGGCGGCGGTCTGGAGGCCCGCGCTGTCCGGCCCCCGCGCCCGGCCCGCACTCACTGCTGCCGTCGGCGCGCAGCAGCGTCACCTCGAAGCTGCCCCTCCGCGGCCTGGCGGGGTTCACCTTCACCGCCAGCTCGGGGGCCTGCAGGCGCAGCGCCTGGCTCAGGGCCGCGGCGTTGCGCCCGTAGACTCGTCAGCTCGTGCTGCGGGAAGAGGAGCGAGGTCAGAGCCGGGCCCCGGCCTGCGGCGCCCGCGCCCCCGCGCCCCGGGCCGCTCACCAGTGCTCGATGACGACGCTCGGCCCCGCCACTTCCCCCTCCTGGCCGCCGGCCGGCTTCTCCCGCTTCTCGGCCGCAGCGGCCAGCGCCGCCTCGGCCTTCCGCTTCCTCCCGCGGGACGCCATGGCGCCTGGGGCCCGGCTGGGGACAGGGCACAGGCGCGGCCACCGGGCACAGACCAGCCGGGCTCCGAGCGCCGAACCGCAGCCCAGGAACTCAGCTCCCGACGCGAAACCTCTCTTAAGCTGCGGCAAGCGTGGCGCAGGGCGCACACGTGGTCTGGAGGCGGGGCCTCGGGCGAAGGCGCGCTGTGCGCAGAGGCGGGGAGGTGCGGGGCGCCGCGCCCAACCACCTGGCTGGGGGGCCGGGTCGCTGCGAAAACAAGTCTTCGCGCAGGCTTTCCTGTAACCGCGGCGCCAGCTTGAACGGTGTCCACCAGGACTGCTACCCGAAACTTCGCTCCTGGGACCCACGGAGCAGTCCCAGACCAAGTGTACAGCTTAACCTCTGGGATTAAGTAAACTTTGTTACGGGTGCAGGGTTTTGATTTGAAGCTTGGATTGTTTCCTAGTCTTTAAAGCCAAGCCAATATTATATCTCCAGTTCATTTTGAGCTTCTTCCAAGTTAACTGCTTTCTAACGTCGGTAATCATTCAGGATCCTTCGTTAACTAATATGAATAAATACTAAGTAAATTCACTATACTGTTTACATCATTGACTTTCAAGTGGGATAGTAGGGTGTTAGAAATATCAAGACCATTTGAGGAACATTTTTAAATGCATGCAAAGGTCCTGAGATTTTGACGAGCCTACCTAATGTCTATTTTGAAAAAGATGCCCAGGGATTTCTTAAGCCCTACTCATCCCCCATTTCCTCCCCCTTCTCTTTCATTAAGGTCTGTACTGTCATATCATGATAATCTAGATTCTTCAGTTCTGTTGGATACCTACTCTTCAAAAGGGCTTCCCAGGTGGCCAAGTGGTAAAGAATCCACTTGCCAATGCAGGAAACATGGGTGTGCTCCTGGGTCGGGAAGATCCCCTGGAGAAAGGAAATGGCAACCCACTCCAGTATTCTTGCCAAGGACATGCCGTGGACGGAGGAGCCTGGCAGACTAGTCCACAGGATGACGAGCAACTAAGCACCAACACAGGGAAGACCCAACCCTCTGCAGCTGTCCACAACCCCAGGGACCTGTGTGCAGCGTCTGATGAACTAAGCAGGTGGCCTTTGAAATGAAGACTATGGAGGAGTCCTCTGCAATTGCCTGGCTTTTCTAACGCAAGTGACCAACACTTCCACTTGTGATGCATGAATCACACACAAAGGCACAATCAAAAGTGATTCTCAGTCTGTTTATTGTGCAAAACCATCAACTGGGTGTGGGGAGGATGCAGGAGGGTTAAGTGAGCCACCATCCAGGGCCCACCACACAAAGGAAGTCTCAAAGTTCTATTCCCCTCCCTCCCAATCTTCATAAAATAGGTAGATTATTCAGAAATCTTCAAAGAGAAAAGTCTGTGGTTAAAGGTTTTTCCTTGGGACCGGTCACAGGCTTATACTTTTTTAAATACAGACCACAGACTAAGCCAGAAGGGCCTAAAGGAGTAAGATTCCATGAGGGGAAAATCTCAGCACTAACTCTGCACCTTGGCCTGTTTACGCTAGGGTTTAATCTAGTCTAAGTAGGCTGCATGGCGCCACCGTGAGGAATGATGAGACCAGAGCCTGATGGAGACGTCAGACAGCACACGGTGGTGTGTGCTGGCCCAGCGTGGAGGGCAAACCTTCTCCCTCCGCCAGACAAGATCTTTCCCTCCCTCCAGTGAAACAGCAGGCCGCAACAGTGGGGGCCTTCCTAGAGGGTACCTGTCATTGCCCTGGATGCCTCTTAAAAATCAGAAGCAATACCCTCCCCATCTAGGCATAGCCAAACAGGGGAAACATAAATAGAAGGCCCGGGCCTCAGGCAAGGCTTGTGGTTACAGAAAGGGCAGGGCCTCCGAGGTGCCTGAGACTGACCGGAGAGGAAGCACTGAAGCAGGGATCCTATTTGTTCTTCTTGCTCTCCTCATCTGGCACGGCAGTGGGCACCGTGGCCACAGGCTGCTCCTCGGGGATCTTATCTCCAGCCTTTGACAGCTTCTTGGCCCTCTGATAGAGCTCATTCAAGTTGAATTCTCGGATCACATTCTCCTGTGCAAAAGGGACGCACGCATCAGGTTCAAGGTGGAAGGGAGAGTGGTGTCTGGGAAGAAGTACAGTTGACCGTTGAACAGGGGTGTGGTTAGGGCACCAACCCTTTTGCAGTCAAAAATCCACCTATAACTTATTGTCAGCCTTTCGCAACCACAGTCCCCCCCCAATCTGTGGCTCCCTGTGTGCAGCTCCAGCCAACCACGTGGGGCGCACAGCACTGTAGTTTTTACTATTGAACACTATCCACACGAGCAGACCGACACAGTTCTGACTCGTTTGTGCAAGGGCCAATTGTATCTACACAGTCTAGGAAGGGAGGAAGCAAAGGACAGGAATCTAACCCAGATCTCTTCTTTTGGGGTACCTGAAAAAGTCAATTAATATTCACCTATTATGTGCCAGTCACTGTGCCAAGAATTACAGCTATATTATTTAATGTAATCTGCAAAACAAAACCTGTAAGAAAATGTTACCCTCTCCAATTTACTGCCAAGGAGACTATAAGGACAAGAGCCACCGAAACTGAATCTTAACTAATAATCGTTCCCTACTATTCAGATATCTGGCACATGGTAGAATAATTCGCTGAGTGAATCCATGAATGAGACCTTATAAATAGTCCACACTCTCAAAGCTTGTGGGCAAGTAGCACAACTAGGAATCAAACCCAGGGTGGGCTCCAAACTGACCTCCCGTTCTACACCCTCCTGCAAACTACCTGCCCACTCACACACCTCCGAGAATGTCCAAGAGACAGCCCGGCCCTTCTTGTCGATCTGCGGCCGCCGCATGACCTCCTTCCCACCTTGGAACAGGATCAGGGTAGGCAGCTGCTTGGTGAGGGGTGACGTGCTCACTTTGTACCTGCAGGATCCAGAGGTTCTCTGTAAGTGCATCTTCGTGTATCCCCACAAGGGACCCCCCTGCCAGGCCCTCACATACCGTGTACTAACGTCAGTGTAGCGTCCAACGTCCACCTTCCCAAAATTCAGCCCCGTACAGTTGTACCTGGGAGGAATGTATTGGTTCACAAGACGAGAGAGGAGTCAGTGAAGCAGAGGCACAGATGCCTGAGGGCGGGGCGGGAGTGCCTTGGGTTGCAGTGTGCAAAAACCAAGGACAAACCAACGAGAGGGAGGGAACAGCTTCTACCACCCCTGTCCCACTCACTTGAGCGAGAGGTCAGCGTAGATAGGGGCAAATGACTGGCAGTCACTAGACCAGTTGGCAAAGAACTCCACGATCCAAGTGACCCTCTTGTCCCGCTCCAGCTCCTCCTGCCACACACAGAGAGGAAACGGTGAACTGGACTGCACAGGCTCCTGGAAGATACAGACTTTAGTACCTAATTCCTCATCTCGGCTTTCCATACCTCTGTAGACCCCGCAATGGACCACGGTGCCCTTGATTCTCCTCTGGAGCCCACAATGAACCAATGCCCTTGACTTCAGTTCTGAAGTATGGCTGTTCCTCTGAGCAGTGAGCACGACAAAACCACCCCCAAGGCACCCAAGGAACAGGGAAGAAGAGCACTTACATCAATGGTTTTGTCACTGAAGTACTTGATGTACTCAGGGCCCATATACAGAGGGGGTTTACACGTCATCAGGAACACTGAACACAGAAAAAGGATGTCACAGGTGTTAACTGCCAAGGGGCACTTGCCATCTACCTCTGTAAGGATTAAGTCACGTGCGCCCGCAGCTGCCGACCTTCAACACCCCCTAAAGGAGCTCAGGGTGCAGAGCAGAAACGAGGCGCCCTGTGCTCAGGGAAAAACTGGCAGGACAGGTCTTCCGATAGTTATATGTTCTCAGGAGCCAATTTTATGAGCCCAATTCGTGTATCTCCTCACATCTAGAAAAGCACTAAGATCCTTCATGGTGACAACGGTTTCTCGTGACTGGCAGAAAGCTTCATGACTCTAGCACACACTTTCTGTAAAAAATACATGCTGACCGCATGTGCTCCCCCCTCGCCAGAATCACACATATGCTGTCCTTTCCCCCCGCCTCTTTGGAACAGTTTCTCAGAGCTAACTGAGGTGCTGTCTCCCAGCCTGCAGCCCTCATTTCACCCCAATTAAAACTTAACTTGCAGCTCTCATGTTGCGCATTTTAAGTCAACACAGGAAACCTGTAAGGGCTTGAGTAGGGGATTTACTTTCAAACCAACCCAAAGATTTCAAGTACCAAAGAGTACATTTTGTAGACATACATAAACACATTCCCTTCCTCTTAAAATACACTCTCTGTAGGTTCTCATCATCTGAGCCTCACACAATTAATTAGGTATAAGCTATGTAAGACAGGAATGGAGGAACTGGT
This sequence comes from Capra hircus, assembly GCF_001704415.2. Lineage (NCBI taxonomy): Eukaryota > Metazoa > Chordata > Mammalia > Artiodactyla > Bovidae > Capra > Capra hircus. Next base: position 2,339,207 of record NC_030822.1, read on the forward strand.
GTGGTGTTGGAATTTGGTTCCCACAACCAAGTCTTAGTCTCCTTACCTATGCAGAGTGTGATGTAAAGCAGGCCCATACGAATATCCAGGCGGAAGAAAAGAATCGCATTGGCCACCTTACTGAACATGAAGATGTTGCCTATATGCTGTTCCACGGTGACTGAAACACAAAGGTGTCAGAGGTCAGGCCGGGCCACGTGCTCCCGTGTCCTATTATTTGTCCCTCTCCTTGGAATACTTTGAAACGGGAGAGGGGGAGAGGATCAAAGTCTAAGGTCAAATTCAGCCTTGGCACAGAATGAGGGACAAGTTCACCAAGTTATGCCCCTCTCACAACATGAGAGGAAGACTCTGGAGGTTGTCGGTCCGAACTGCGGGAAACCACACTTACTGGACCTGCGATTCTTCATCATCACGATGGCACTGAGAAACATCAGGATCTCCACTTCTCTCTGGAACAGAATCAGAGCGTCAGAAAGGCCACGACCGGAAGCGATTTGGGTGACCAAGGGAGCCAGATATGTGATACAAACCAACAGAGAGAAAACCAACGAAGATCGAGACTGGGAACGGTGACGGTAGAGAAATAACTGGAGTCGGCTAAGGAGCAGCGCTGGCTTCCCAGGTGGCGCCAGTGGTGAAGGGCTCCTGCCAGTGCAGGAGCCACAAGAGAGGCGGGTTCAATCCCTGAGTCGGACGATCCCCTGGAGGAGCGCATGGCAGCCCACTCCGGTATTCTTGCCTGGAGAATCCCATGGACAGAGGAGCCTAGAGGGCTACAGTCCATGGGGTCGCAAAGAGTCAGACACAACTGAAGTGACTTAGCAAGCACAAGGGGTAGTGGGGAAAACACCAGTCAGAAGATCCAGGTTCCAATTCTACCCCTACCACAAACTGCCTGCTGCCTTTCAGCAAGGCACTTAACCAGGGAACACTGGCTTCCCTGACTGAGGATTAAAGAAGGTAAGAAGTAGGAAACAGTGACATAAAGTATATGGTGTAAAACTGTAAGACACACAATCAGCTCAGCGTGACCCTGGTAAAATAAACCTTTTCCAGCTAAACTTTCTCAATCATTCCCATCAATACAACAGATGGTTATTCTATTTGTTTGGTTGTAAGTTAAAACATTCCTCTCCACCTAATATTCATAGTGATAACCCATGCACTTTGAATATAATTTGAGAGCTGAAGGAGGCCTTTCAAACCTCTCAAAGGTACTTTTCAGTACCACGAGTTTACTGCTCTTTCTCACCTTCTAGAAGGTAAGTTCCATGTGAGTTAAGTGAGACAGACAATAAAAACGGCAAAGACACGAGCAAGGTAACTTCAAAGAGTAAAGACTGCAGTGAAGAGTGACAAAGACTTGGTGAGCGGTTGCACACGGGGAGGGCCTTCTGTAGACTGGAGGCTCTGAGGCATTCCACACCTTTCTGTTAGTCATACAGGATCCAAATCATTATTTCAGACAAAACCAATTAACTGCGATTTACGGCCAGCAATCAGGGACCTAGGTTTTCAGCCTCAATCTCCAACAAAAACCAACTGACTGGATTTAGAAATGGACATTGAAAGTGGGGGCGGGGGGTGAGGTAGGGAATATGACAGACCTTACTATATATTCCATCTGAGTAGAAATTACGAAGAGTTTTCAAGAATGAAACTGGCCTTCAAGTGGCTTTTATAATTATGGAAAGATGATTTAAAAGAGAATTATGCCCAATCAGGAGACCAAAGACAGGGCTAAAAGGAATATACTCTAAAGACAGATGTTCAAGCTGGTTTTAGAAAAGGCAGAGGAACCAGAGATCAAATTGCCAACATCTGCTGGATCATGGAAAAAGCAAGAGAGTTCCAGAAAAATATCTATTTCTGTTTTATTGACTATGCCAAAGTCTCTGACTGTATGGATCACAATAAACTGTGGAAAATTCTTCAAGAGATGGGAATACCAGACCACCTGACCTGCCTCTTGAGAAACCTGTATGCAAGTCAGGAAGCAACAGTTAGAACTGAACATGGAACAGACTGGTTCCAAATAGGAAAAGGAGTATGTCAAGGCTGTATATTGTCACCCTGCTTATTTACCTTATATGCAGAGTACATCATGAGAAATGCTGGGCTGGAAGAAGCACAAGCTGGAATTAAGATTGCTGGAAGAAATATCAACAACCTCAGATATGCAGATGACACCACCCTTATGGCAGAAAGTGAAGAGGAACTAAAAAGCCTCTTGATGAAAGTGAAAGAGGAGAGTGAAAAAGTTGGCTTAAAGCTCAACATTCAGAAAACGAAGATCATGGCATCCGGTCCCATCACTTCATGGCAAATAGATGGAGAAACAGTGGAAACAGTGTCAGACTTTATTTTTTTTGGCTCCAAAATCACTGCAGATGGTGATTGCAGCCATGAAATTAAAAGACGCTTACTCCTTGGAAGAAAAGTTATGACCAACCTAGACAGCATATTCAAAAGCAGAGACATTACTTTGCCAACAAAGGTCCGTCTGTCTAGTCAAGCCTATGGTTTTTCCAGTGGTCATGTATGGATGTGAGAGTTGTGAAGAAGGCTGAGCACCAAACAATTGATGCTTTTGAACTGTGGTGTTGGAGAAGACTCTTGAGAGTCCCTTGGACTGCAAGGAGATCCAACCAGTCCATTCTGAAGATCAGTCCTGGGATTTCTTTGGAGGGAATGATGCTGCAGCTGAAGCTCCAGTACTTTGGCCACCTCATGCAAAGAGTTGACTCATTGGAAAAGACTCTGATGCTGGGAGGGATTGGGGGCAGGAGGAAAAGGGGACGACAGAGGGTGAGATAGCTGGATGGCATCACCGACTTGATGGACATGAGTCTGAGTGAACTCCAGAGTTGGTGATGGACAGGGAGGCCTGGCGTGCTACGATTCATAGGGTTGTAAACAGTTGGACATGACTGAGCGACTGAACTGAACTGAACTGAAAGAGAGAATGGGTCTGTGGTAAAGACTAGCCATGTATACTCCAGACCTTACTTCCTTTTCCTCCTGGACATACCTCATCTAGGGAGAACTGTGTGACCAGCACTCCTAAACGCACTGTGAGCGGAAGTGACGCACCACTTCTGTGCCCAGTTAAGAAAGGGGATGCACGTCCTTGCGGGACAGCTTTCTTTCTCCACCTGCTGGCATGATGCTGGGATGATCTTAAGGACATCAGTAGAAGACAGGACGAGACTGGGTTCCAGAATAACTGCATAAACAAGAGCTCCCTTGGTTGTTTGCTTGTTTATTCACCATTTCAAACTTGTTTTAAAGCTAATTTTATCTTTACTTGGTTTTGGCTGTGCCGGGCCTTTGTTGCCAGGCAGGCTTTTCCCTCGTGGGGGTGAGCGGGCTTCTCACTGCGGCGGCCCCCTCGTTGCAGAGCACGGGTTCTAGGGCACGTGGGCTTCCAGTAAATGCCGCAGGCGGGCTCAGTGGGTGCAGCTCCCGGGCTCCAGAGCACAGGCTCAATAGCTGGGTGCACCGGCTGAGCTGCTCCACAGCAAGTGGACTCCTTCCTGACCGGGATCGAACCTGTGTCTCTTGCATTGACAGGTGGATTCTTTACCACTGAGTAACCAGCGTAGCCCTGTTTCAAACTTTTTATTAAGGAAATTCTCAAACACACACCAAATCAGAGAGGATACTGAAGGGTGGCAGAATATGCCACTCCCAAGTACACCATTTTGGCATAAGGATTATTTTGAGTCTAAAGGCAACTGATGAGAAGTAAAATAAAGAAAAGCTCCATGCCCTTCCCTTACATGTCTAAGAGCAGGACAAAAATTTACCTTCTCTACCAAGGACAAAACTAATCAGGGGAGATAACTTTAGACGCTATCAGCCTGGAGGTAACGCCAGAGGGATCTACCGTAACAAACTCACCTTCATCTACCATTAGTTTACCTTTCTTATTTTCAGCTCCTGCAAACCTAAAACTCTCCTTCTTCATCCTGTCATTGCTCCACAAATTTATTGTTCTTTGTTGAAGATGCCATGTAAGGTGGAATTCTAAACCTTTTTGTCACTTATTTTTCCCTGGGTATCTCCCTTGTACACAAGTTGCACATGTTAATAAATGTGTTTGTATTTTAATTGACTTCAATCTGTCTTTTATTACAGTAGTCTCAGGCAAGACCTCAGAAGGGCAAAGGGAAAATTATTTCCCGCCTCCTACAATACCTTAGTAAACCCCTAATACTCAGTTTCAATAGTAATATTTGGCAAAATATTTCATCTAGCTACCCATTTCTTTTGCTGGAGAAACTTACAAGCAAATTGCAACTGTATCATTTCGGCTGTAAAGATTTCAATACACATTGCTTACAGATAAGAACTTCTTTCTTAAACTAAAATACCATTATCATATCTAACAAAACTACTACTACTTCCTTGTTGTTATCTAATACTTGGCCCTTATTCAAATTCAAAGGTTGTGGGTGTATGTGCTTACTCACTCAGTCCTGTCTGACTCTTTGCAACCCCATATACTGAAGCCTGCCAGGCTCCTCTGTCCATGGATTTCCCAGACAAGGATACTGGAATGGATAGCCATTTTCTTCTGCAGGGGATCTTCCCAACCCAGGGATCGAACCCAAGTCTCTGTACTGGCAAGTAGATTCTTTACTGTTGAGCCACCAGCGAAGTCACACCCTTGCTAACACCATCTACCTTAATATTATAACTTCCAAATCACCAGGGTCAATAAGTAAAACACAGATTTCCCAGGAAGACAAACAGTTATGAGTACCATATAGTTAAAAAAAAAAAAAAGAGTAAAAAGAAAACATAACACCTTCCAGTATTTTGCATATAATTAGGGAAGAGTATTCAGGGAAATTAATTGCATAAAAAGTCCCTTTTATAAAAACCTTTATTTTCATCCACGTATATGTTTAAGTCTTATTTTGGTTAAAGTTGGATAGATGAAAATAGGATCTTTTGAAGAAAATGGCTACATCTGAGCTAATTAATAACACTGGGAAAGGATAGAGTTTGAAAAAGTGTGGAGTGAAGAATAAAAAGTAAGGAAGCAGGTTCTGTTAAAGATTAAGGCTCATTTCGGGCTTTGGAAAAAAAAGACAAAAACTCAGGTGACTGTCTTTCCTCAGAACATGTATGTGGCTATTCAGTAGAGGGCGAAAGCTTCAACTTATTTTACATTTTTTTTCCCCATTAAAGCATGCAGAATCTTAGTTCCCTGACCAGGGATGGAACCCAGGCCCCCTGCAAGGGAAGTGCAGTCTTAGCCCCTGGACCACCAGGGAAGCCCCTCAAGTTATTTTTCTGAGTGGTCCCTCCATTCCAGTTCAGGGAGAACTCCAAGAGGCTTGAGACAGATTTCTTTACAGCGTTTTTTTCTTTTTTTTTTTTTTACAATTCCATTTCCATAGGCCTAACTTTTATTTATTTTTACATCCCCAGTATGCGGCACGCAGCCCAGCACACAGTCCGCCCTGAGAGACTGTTAACTTAATTTTAAGAAATGGCTGTGTGCTGTTACCATGGCTAAAGAGTGGCTGCAAATCCTCGTCGCTCACTAGTTGTGTGACCTTGGACGAGTCTCCTAACTACGCCAAGATCCGTTTCTTCATCAATAAAACGAGAATACTACAAATACTACTCGCCTTGTACAACTCACTGCTTCTTTATTAACGAGCAACACTGGAAGAGAGTGCGAGGGCCCAGTCTGGGGAAGACTCTGGTTGAGCATGGATTGGCAGGTGGGAAGGAGCTTGGCCTCAAAAGGCAGAAGGCTGAGACTGCTGGGCGAGCTAACCGGCTGCTTTCTCACCCTAAACAAGAGGAGGCTTAGGCTCGGTAACAATCCACGCCCTACACTCTTAGCAGTCTGTCAAGTCCGCTAAGAGGCCCGGAACCTGAGGCGTTCTCAAAACGGTCAGCCTCGGGGCTCCCGGCTGCGACCACCAGGGCGGAGACAGTCAAGGTCGTGGGGTCCCAAGGAGGGTCGCTCACCCAGTCAAAGTCACACGGGTTGCCGTCTTCGCGTTGCGTGGGGAGACTTTCGCAGACAGGGGGCAGCTTCCTGACGAGTAGGAAGGCAGCAGAGAGCAGGGCTGACAAAAAGTAGTAAGGTCGGGCCAGCCATCGTGAAAGTCGCGGGACTGAATACACGAGAGCAATCAAAGGCGCTAGGACCGCCATCTTTTCGGCCCCCTGAGGCACCGGCCGCTCTCTTCGGCTTCCGTAGGTCTGGTCCCGCCTCTCTCACCATTGAAGGTTTCCATTGGGCCAAGTGTCAGATGCCCCGCCTCTAGACCCGGAGCTAGATCTCTGATTGGCCCTCTACGGCAGGTAAGGAAGGTGAGAAAGGGATTTGATATGCTATTGGCTAACCTAGCTGTCGCTTTTACTACCTAAGTCATTTCATTGGTTAAGCGATTGCTGCGAGCGGAGGCCTCGGAAAATTTAATAATGTTAAGGAGGATTTCCTGAACGTTCTCAGAAGGCGACGGAAGTCGTTGCCGGAAGAAGGTAGGCAGGGCCAGAGGCAGTCCAATGGTAAACGACTCCTGGAGGAAAAGGGCGGTACCCCGTGAAAAGATTAACCAATGAGAATCATTAACGCCAGACACCGGGACGGCGCCGGGGCAGAGGGGACGATGGAGAATTTCACGGCGCTGTTCGGGGCCCAGGCTGACCCGCCACCTCCCCCAGCGGCACTCGGCTTCGGACCCGGAAAGCCGCCCCCCCCGCCGCCGCCGCCTCCGGGCGGGGGGCCGGGCCCGGCCCCGCCCCCGACCGCCGCTTCGGCCCCTCCCGGGAGCGACAAGTCGGCGGCAGGCTGCGGCCCCTTCTACCTAATGAGGGAGCTGCCAGGTGAGTCCGAGGCCCGGCCGAAGCCGGCCAATCAGATCGCCGCGAGGTGGGGCTGGGCGTGGCTCCTAGACGCCGAGGGAGGTGAGGGGAAGCCCGGGCGGCGCGTGCGGGGATTTCGGAGCTCCGTGTCGGAAAGGACTGCGAATTCAAGGCCAAAGGCACGACAGGAATCCTCAGGATGGACTGGGAATGAGAAGAATGGGTCTCTGTGGCCGCCTTTCACGCTCCGCCCTGTCTCTGACGCTGATGGTGGTTTTATGATTCCCTAAAAGTTACTCCCTGGAGATTCAGACGGTAAAGAATCCGCCTGCAATGCGGCAGACCTGGGTTTGAGCCCTCAGGTGAGAAGAGCCCTGGAGAAGGGAAAGGCTACCCACTGCATTATCCCTGCTTGGAAAATTCCGTGGACGGAAGAGCCTGGAGGGCTACAGTCGATGGGGTCGCAGAGTCGGACACGACTGAGTGGCTAACTGAAAAAGCACCCAGGGTTCAAGTTTGGAATTTGAGAGTCCTTATTTAACATCCTTGCGGACCTAGTTCCAAATCTGCTTCCGACTTCCTGTTGGTTTGTTGCCTTTCTTTTTTCTCTGGGCCTGGGCCTTTCCTCATCTGTTGGAACAAGTGAATAGAATTGGACCAGACTCTTTCATTCAAAAACTTATTTCGTTGAGCACCTATTTTATGTACCAGGGGGTATTGTACACTGAAGATACAACTGTGATTAAGGCTGACAAGATCCTTGCCTGTTTGGGAATTTACGTGCCAATGGAGGAGGCAAAAGGTAACAGGGTGAAATCACATAGCAGTTACGGCTGTAGGAAAAAAAAAATGTGATAAGATTTAAGGGAGCTGAACTGCTTTAGCTAGAGTGATCAGAGAAGCTCTTTCTGAGTAGGTTACTTTAGAGTTAAAATGTAAGCGCAGAGAAAGAGCTAGCCATTTATGAGTGGGAGAAGGAATAACTGGATACAAAAAAGAAATGAAATCAACAGCCCCAATGTGAGAAAAATCTTGTAATGTTTGAGGAACAGAAGATCAGCTGGACTCCAGTGAAGTGAACAGAGGAGTGATAGATAAAGTGAGAGTGTAGGCAGAGGCCTGTGTTAGACATTTAGATTTTAACATATTATTGACCAGAAACATGTCAATACCTTTTTTAGAGAGTGAAACCATTAACATCACCGTGGGAAGTTGTTAAAGCTTAAAATTGATCAAGGATTCATCATACAGCTTATCATTGACATTATCATTCACATTTTGCTCTGTTAGGTTTTTATTCCAACCTTGTGTACCTTATGAACACAAGTTTATTTTCAAAAAATTTTAAAAAGTGACACATCATGCAATTTTGAGTGAAGAGAATTTTTTCAGTGAATTTTATGCAGATACTTTCTCTTATTGTCCGAGCAGCACCTAGTGCTGCAGTCCATGGGGTCACTAAGATCGGACACTACCGAGTGACTTCACTTTCACTTTCATGCATTGGAGAAGGAAATGGCAACCCACTCCAGTGTTCTTGCCTGGAGAATCCCAGAGACGGGGGAGCCTGGTGGGCTGCCGTCTATGGGGTCGCACAGAGTCGGACACGACTGAAGCGACTTAGCAGCAGCAGCAGAAGATGATAGTTGTTCCGAATGTAGTTCTGATTCAGATGATGTGACTGTTAGACCAACAAAGAGACAAAAAACCTTGGTGATTGTTTTCTGATACGGAAAGTGAAAATGAAACTCATGGTGCTGGAGAAGACTTTACAGGTGTGTCAGCTGTAACTATTGAATGTAATAATGCAAAGTTACATTCAATGTAACTTCAATAGTGAAATAGCTGAATTAATTATTGCGTAAGTTTCTACAAAAATCCCCCTTTCAATAATGTTACTGCTTAGTGGTCCAGGAAAGAGGTGGTTTAGACTAGGCGATAGCAATGGAGGAAAGAAGTAAATGGATGCAGGATAAATGTTAGAGGTAGAACTGACAGGAATGAAGGATTGAATATAGAAGTGGAGGAGAGAAGAATTGAGGGTGATTTCGAATTTTTGGCTTGAATAACAGGATTGATGGTAGTGCTGAGGTCAGGCAAGAACAAGTTTGAGGAGGTGGAAACCGAGAGTCATTTTAGACATACATGTTAGTCTCAGGGACATCTTTCAGTTCATCCCACGTCCATAGCTTTGACTGTACGGACCTTTATCGGCAAAATGATGTCTTTGCTTTTTTAAAATGCTGTCTAGGTTTATCATAGCTTTCCATTCAAGAAGTAAGCATCTTTTAATCCCATGGCTACAGTCACTGTCTGCAGTGATTTTGGAGCCCAAGGAAAGAGAGTCTGTCGCTGCCACCACTTTTTCGCCTTTTATTTGCCATGAAGTGATGGGCCCTGATGCCATGATCTTAGTTTTCTGAATGTTGAGTTTTAAGCCAACTTTTTCACTCTCTTTCACCCTCATCAAGAGGCTCCGAAGTTCCTCTTCACTTTCTGCTATTAGAGTGGTGTCATCTATCTGAGGTTGTTGCTCTTTATCGCAGCAATCTTGATTCCAGCTAGTGATGTTTCAGTAAGATGTTTATACCTTCAACCACAAATGCAAGTTGAAGGAATTTGAGCTTTTTCCTGAGGGAATGGGAAACTATTGAGATTTTTGAACTGAGTCCAGCTTCTAAAGATATCTAGAGAGCATGGGTGCCATGTAGTAAAATAAAGGAACCATGAGTGAGGTGGGGAAAATCTGGAGTTAAAAAAAAAAAAAATGTCAAGGGAATTCCCTGAGAGTCCAGTGGTTAGGGCGCCATACTTCTTCTGCAAGGGGTTTGATCCCTGGTCAGGGAACTACAATCCCATAAGCCTCCTGGTGCAGCCAAAAAAAAAAGAAAACTGAATCTGCAGTGAATTAATTAAGAGAATGTTGGAAATGGAAGATTAGTTTTCAGGAGTGGAATCAGGACTGAGGAGAGAGATTTATAAATCATCTTCGTAGAACTCATGGGCAAAACAGAACATCGGACGGACTCTTTTAGGTAAAGAATTTAGCAAAAGCACAGAGTGGGGAAAATGGAAGGAGGCAGTGCTGACGTGGGAAGCACTGAGTCCCTGAGCCGCCCGCCGTCACGCAGCCCACTCTCAGCGACAGCTGGCGCGGAAGACAGCGCAGCAGAATAGGGTGGCGCGCCAATAGGGAGGAAAAACACCTTACTCATTTAATGTTTACTGAGCACCCGTGAGATGTGGATGAACAAGGCATTTTTCTCAGCCCTCAGTGGCCTGATAGCTCAGAGCTGAGTTTTCTCAAGTGAATGATTATCAACAAGTCACTTTTGTCGTTTGTACCCCAAATGGTCATCATAACTAGACTATGAAATTGTAGGTTAGATGTTTCTACTCTCACCACTGGACCCTAGTTAAATTACTAAGAGGAGAGTGAAAAAGCTGAGTTGAAATGCAGCATTCAAAAAAACGAAGATCGTGGCGTCCAGTTCCATCACTTCATGGGAAATAGAAGGGGAAAAAGTGGAAGCTGTGACAAATTTTATTTTCCTGAGCTCCAAAATCACTGCAGATGGTGACTGCAGCCATGAAATTAAAAGGCGCTTGCTCCTTGGAAGGACAGCTATGGCAAACCTAGGCAATGTACCAAAAAGCAGAGACATCACTTTGCTGACAAAGGTCTGTCTAGACAAAGCTATGGTTTTTCCAGTAGTCATATATGGATGTGAGTTGGATGTAAAGAAGGCTGAGCACCAAAGAGTTGATGCTTTTGAACTGTGGTGTTGGAGAAGACTCTTGAGAGTCCCTTGGACTGCAAGGAGATCAAACCAGTCAGTCCTAAAGGAAATCAGTCCTGAATATTCATTGGAAGGAGTGACGCTAAAGCTGAAGCTCTAATATTTTGGCCACCTGATACAAAGAGCCAACCCATTGGAAAAGCCCCTGATGGTGGGAAAGATTGAAGGTACAAGAGAAGAGGGCGGCAGAGGGTGAGATGGTTGGACGTCATCACCGACTCAATGGACACGAGTCTGAGCAAACTCCAGGAGGCAGTGAAGCACAGGGGAGCCTGGCGTGCTGTGGTCCACGGGGTCTCAAAGAGTGGGACACGACTTTGTGACTGAACAGCAACAACCGCGATTCTTTGAAAAAAGTCAGCCGTGAAATGTTGAGACCGATGATGCCTCCCACCTACAGACTTTATACTTTCCAATATGTTTTCAATTGAACCTTGAAAAAACGTTAAGTGTAATTGTGATAGCTTTTACTGCATTCCATAGGTAAGCAGAAACAGGCATACAAAGGATTACAATTTTAGTTGCCCAACTTCTAATTAAACATTTCTTTTTTTCTAGGCAGAGCTATCATATTTGGTATTATAGGAAGAGTGAAGATGGTGGTACCAAAGTTACCAGCAGTAGCTAGAAAAATCTGTTTTTCTCTGTAAAGGTGACTGGAGTTTCTTGCTAGTTTTTTTTAAAAAAAAGGAAGCAAGACACTCACACCACTGGGTTATAGTCGGCCTTAAGCATGGTTGTAGCTGAGCTGTGAGGTTATATTATTCTAACAGCCAGAAGTATTAACTTCTCATTAGGATATTGATGAAACACAGAGCGATGTGTAGCACAGGCTGTAAGCACTGTGTCCCTTGTTACTCTGGTTACACTGACTGTCTCCTTTATTGGGTTAAAGTGGTTTCCACCACTGCCCTGTTTAGATTTTTGCCTATTCCCCTCCTTCCAACCTACCATCCTACAGTACAGTATTTTTAGTGTTTGTTGTGTGTTATTATTTATTCTTGCTATTTCTTACTCAAAAATAACTTTTCTGTATTGGTAATTCTAACTTAAAAGATCCCTTACTTAGGTTAGAATATAGTCTTTTACTTTCCCTTCTAGGTCAGTGAATTTAAAAAAAAAAATCTCTATTCTCGGAAAAGACCCTGATGCTGGGGAAGATTGAGGGCAGGAGAAGAGGGCGAGAGAGGGTGAGATGGTTGGACAGCATCACCACCTGAGTGGACATGAGTTTAAGCAAGCTCTAGGAGATGGTAAAGGACGGGGGTCACAGAGTCAGATGCAGCTGAGCTACACAACAGCTCTTGGAACTGATTCTTCTCCTTTCTCTTCTCCCTGTGTGCTCTAGGCAGCACCGAGCTGACAGGCAGCACTAACCTGATCACACACTACAACCTGGAGCATGCCTATAATAAATTCTGTGGGAAGAAAGTGAAGGAGAAGCTGAGTAACTTCCTGCCCGACCTGCCCGGGATGATTGATCTGCCTGGTTCCCATGACAACAGCAGCCTGCGCTCCCTCATCGAGAAGCCCCCTATCCTTGGGGGCTCTTTCAATCCCATCACAGGGACCATGCTGGCTGGCTTCCGCCTGCACACTGGCCCGGTGCGTGCCCTCCTGGGGAGGTGGGACAGTGGGGAGGCCCGTACTTGCCCTCCTGGGGAGGTGGGACAGTGGGGAGGCCCAGCGCGTGCCCTCCTCGGGAGGTGGGACAGTGGGGAGGCCCAGCGCGTGCCCTCCTGGGGAGGTGGGACAGTGGGGAGGCCCAGCGCGTGCCCTCCTGGGGAGGTGGGACAGTGGGGAGGCCCAGCGCGTGCCCTCCTGGGGAGGTGGGACAGTGGGGAGGCCCAGCGCGTGCCCTCCTGGGGAGGTGGGGCAGGGGGAGGCCCGGTGCGTGCCCCCCGGGTGAGGTGGGGCAGGGGGAGGCCCGGTGCGTGCCCCCCGGGTGAGATGGGGCGTGGGAGGCCCGAAGGCTTCGTGGTGGTGGTCCTCCCCGCGTCTTGACCCCCCTCGAGTACTGCGCAGAGCAGGTGCCGGCAGCAGTGCAGGTGGGAAGGGGTCCGCGCCCTCTGCTCACCAGCCCTGCCTTCGGCCCCTGCAGCTGCCGGAGCAGTGCCGCCTGATGCACATGCAGCCGCCCAAGAAGAAGAGTAAGCAGAAGCACAAGCAGAGCCGCAGCCAGGACCCCGTCCCCCCGGGTAAGAAGCGGTCGTCTTCCGAGCTGCAAAGCCGGACGCTCTGAATCTGGTTTGACCTTCCTCAGTGAAAAGCTCAGTTAAGTCCCTCACGAGCCCTGGGATCCCCGCTTCTCCTTGGAGAAGAAGCTGACGTAATGCAGCCGCCCAGGCAGGCGGGACCTCGGGCCGGGGCTTCGGCGGAGCCTCTGAGCGCATCCTGGTTGCGCAGAGAGCAGCGGTGCCCTGGCCGAGGGGTTTTCCTCGCGCCCCAGAGCTCTGGCGGCGCAGGATTCGGGGCCCGACCCGTGATGGGCACCTCGTATCCCCACCAGAGACGCCGTCTGATTCAGATCACAAGAAGAAGAAAAAGAAGAAAGAAGAGGACCCTGAGCGGAAGAGGAAGAAGAAAGAGAAGAAGAAGAAGAAGGTGCGGTAGGAGCCCGCCGCGGCGGCCCCGAGTCCCCGCCGCGCCCAGGCCCCCGAGTCCCCGCCGCGCCCAGGCCCCCGAGTCCCCGCCGCGCCCAGGCCCTCGGTAGAGCCCCCTCCTCTTCCTCTGCCCTCCTTTCCTTCCAGAACCGACACAGCCCGGAGCACCCCGGGATGGGCAGCTCTCAGGCCAGCAGCAGCAGCAGCCTCCGCTAAGCGGCTGGTGGACCCTGCCAGGAGGACTTCCCTGCTGGGCCGGAGGCGGCCCTGGTCAGCGCCGGGTGCAGGGGCGGAAGCCGCGCAGCCGGAGGAGCCGATGGGGAGATGGGCAGGGCTCCCGGCGGCCTCCGCCCGCCTCGCTTTCTCATGGACACCTCTTCCCCTCCCAGGAAGCTTTCTGTTCACCTCTTGTGTGCAGTTTGTCTGATGTAGGATTTGGTCTGATTTGTTAGGATTTTTATTCTCTTAAAATTGCATTTATCAAACTGGCTGAAGCGTGGCTGCCTGTCAGGAGGTAAGTGCCTTTCCGTGGGAGTCAAGGTGTGAGCCGGGGAGTGCGGAGGTCTGAGGGGGCTCGGACCTTGCGTGGCATGGTTTCCTCAGCAGGCAGGGCAGCCGCCCGAGACCAGGGAGCAGGGTCCAGGAGCGGAGTGCGCCGACGCCTTCCTGCCCCAGACTTGTTACCACCCTGCCCCCGAGACTGCCAGCTAGTGCCTGGATGACCTTCCTGCTTAAGGCCGGCTGTGTCCTAGGTCAGTTTCATGTGGAAACTCAGTAGCCGATGGAGAAAGCACCCACAGTCAGAAGTGAATTTCAGCAAGGTTGCCTCTTGGTCAACCCTGTGGTTTTTTTTTTTTTAATAAATTTCTGGCAAGCAAAGGTAAATGATTCTTTATAATAAGAACTACTTTTGATATTCGTCACTCCCTAAGACAGTGAAATTATTTGGCTGATGTGAATGCCTAAGCTTCTAAGACAGCAAAAAAAAGTCTCCCAAATCTTTAGCCACCTGATGCAAAGAGCCACCTCAGTGGAAAAGATGCTGATGCTAGGAAAGATTGAGGGCAAGAGAAGAAACCGGCAGAGGACGAGAGGGTTGGACGGCATCACTGACTCACAGACGTGACTTTGAGTGAACTCGGGGAGACAGTGGAGGATGGGAAGTGTGGCATGCTGCAGGTCAAGGGGTCGCAGAGTCAGATGCAACCGAGTGACTGAAAGAACTGGCACGAGGCAAAGCAAACCCCTGCAGTGTCTGCAGCAGGCCAGGTACGCAGAAGTCGCCACAGGAGCGCCCCAGCTGACGGCGCCTTGACCTAAGCCCAATGACATGGCTGGAGTCTGCTGGGATGAGCCAGGGTTGGTCCTAGAGCAGCAGACGGAAAACCACTCATTCTGCTCGTGTTAACCTAGGATTTCAGAGCGAGGGTTTACAGACTTCAGTTACAGACGGGGAAACAAAGGCCAGCTTTCTGAGATGAGTGTCTAAGGGTGCCTATTTAAACGAGGACACAGCCTTCTGCTTTTGACAGGGGACGGCTTGGGAGGTCACACTGCCCCGTACATCCGTGTGGTCTGCCTTTCACTCCGTCGTCGTCCACTGGCTTGCCTCTGGCTGCATCCAAAAGGAGCTTTACCATCCAGAGAGAATTCTGTTAAGGGATTGTAGGCAAAAGTCAAGAGCTCTCTCAACTCTGAAATGCCAAGTTTTGGTCGTTACAAGACTTTTCTGAAACATCCAATTAAATCACTGAAATAAAAACAGGATCTCTTTTGTCTTAAGTGGGTTCTCTTCACCATAGTCCTGCTTAAGGATGGGCCCGGACCAGAAACGCTTAGGAGGTCGTCCTTGTAACTTCCCGTCAGATCAGTCACCCTGCCTTAAGCGCACAAAACAACGCAAGTCGGGGGGGCTGGTTAGATCAGGATTTCTTTTTATTCCTTGTTGGTTTAAAATGGCTAATCAATAAAAAATAAAAGGGCCTCTGTCTAGAGGCTGGGGTCACCCCTATTTTTGAAGGTGAGAACCCAGGTATCCCCTCTACCCAGCACCATACTGAGGTGGGCAGGGGGCACCCCCAAGGGACAGCTGGAGGGGCCTAGGCCTGCCGCTCCCTCCATCCCGTTTTTGGCATGTGATGAGAAATATTGCTTTTTGGATTCTTCTTTCCCGGCCTTGGGTTTAGAAATAACGCTAACTGTGTGAACGGGGGAGGAGGGCTTTGAGGGGCCCGCTGAAGAAGCCCGCTCTGCCCCCTCTCCCCCAAGAAGGGGGCGCTACCCCAGTATTGTTGCTGGAGCTCCACCAAGCCCTTCTGACCACCCCACCACCACCAGTCACAGGGCTGAGGCGCCCTCCTCGTCTGACCCTGCCCCGCCCCTCCTCCCCCTGGGTGTCCTTCCTGACCACGCAGCAGCACCACCACCAGCGCTGGGTGCTGGGTCCTAGATGGGAGCTGGGACCAAGAGCGGGAGCCGTGGGGAAGAGGAAGACCTCAGTGACATCTCCCCTCTTCCTGCTAGTCTGAGGAACAGAAAGAGTAGGGGCCCCCGCACACGTCCCTCCCTCATCCTCCCGTCCCAGGATAGATATATAATTTCTTTGATATTTATAATATATATATATATATATATATATGTACACACACACCTGGTAACGCAGAAGAGGAAAAAAATAGAATCCGTAACAATAATAAAAAAAATTATTTCTGGTTTAAAAATGATCTGGTTCCCTCCAGGGTGAGCAATTGCACAAATGTCCACCGAGTCTGGTCCAGGGGTGAGGGAGGGAGGGTCTTCAAAGGTGAAAGGGGGTTGCTCCCCCAGTCTCGGGGGCCCCCACGCTCCGACCCCCAGCCCCCCTGCATCTTAGGAAACACCCCTCTTCCTCTTGGAGTCCCTGGTTTTCACGTGTCCGTGCAGGGGAGGGGCCGCTGTGGAGGGAGGTGGTGGCCCCAGGGGACCTTTGGTGCAGGCGCAGAGGCAGGGGGCCGGCTCACACTGAGATCTCGTAGGTGGTGCCCCCCACCCCCGACACCTTCTTGACGCCTCCCCTTGTGGGGCTGCTGAGAGGCGGCTGGCCAGGGCTGGGGGCGGCTGAGCCTATGCTCTTGGGCTGTCCGTTGGATTTACTGTAGGCGGCCTTGAACTGCACTTCATCTCTGGGAAGGAAAGGAGAGCAGGGTCAGCGTGGGACACGACACAGCAAAGGGACGCCCTTTGAAACAGGCTGAGAGGATGCTGTGCCCTCCACATGCACCCCACTGACCCAAACACCCCCTTCCATCTTATGGCCCTGTTGACAAGCAGCCTGCTTCCCTCTCTCCCGTTTATTCCTTCTCCAGGAGCAGCTACACGGCTCACTTCCTCTCCGGCAAACTGCTTTTTAGGGAGACGAGGCCAGGGGAAACATCCTCTCCTCAGCCTTTCGAGAGGCGAGGCCCAGGGAGGCAGCAAGAAGAACAGGAAGGCAGGCTCTCCCCGGGGCAGGCTGAGCCGGGTCCCCACGCTAGAAGGCACCCGGGAGCCCCGAGGCCGCCTGGAGGCAGTGTATGGAGGCCAGGCCACGGACACTTACTTGGGCGTCAGTAATGGCTGCAGGGCCACTTCCTCCGTCTCGGGGACACCAGGGGGGGCTTTCTGGCTGCTGTACGACACGGAGCGGCCCAGGTAGGGGGCAGGTGGGCCTGGTTCAGGGGACGCGAGTCCCCGGCCCCTCAGCCCATCCGGCTTGCTGAACCGGGGGGCCGCTGGGCGTGCCAGCGGCATCTTGCCCAGGGGTGAGCGCTTGGAGTCGTCAGAGGAGGAGCTGGTGCGCGGCGCGTGGCCCGAGCCGGGCGTGCACTGGACACCCGAGTCCCCTAGGCCTGGCTCCTCCTCGCGGCCGGGCGGCGGCGACTGGCGCAGCAGCTTCTCGCGTTCCTGCAGGGAGGCCACGATGTGGCGCGACAGGTTGTCGTAGCGGACGGGCGAGGGCTCGCGGGGCACCGGGCCGCTGGGCGCCAGGCGGGGGTGCCGCTCGGCCTCCCGCTGCTGGGCCAGCCGGGCCGACAGGAAGGGAGACGTGTAGCCCAGAGGTGGCTCTGGCTCCGGACCTGCCTGCACAGACTCGAAATCGGGGCTGTCGGAGGGCGTGAGCAGGCTGTCGTAGGACAGGCTCCCGTTTCGCGTCTGGTTGGCCAGGCTCTTGTAGGAGGTGGAAGTCGTGCCCTCGGAGCGGATGGACTGCAGCGGGCCCAGCTCGAAGCCCGTGCCCTGGGCAGACTTGAGGCTGGAGGAGCGCGAGCCGCTGGACAGCGGGTCGAAGGGGAAGCCTTTGCCCAAGGTGGGCGAACGGAAGCTCTCAGGCTCCAGACTTGGCTCCGAGCGGTAGCTGGGCTGGCGGCTGCTCTCTGCGATGGAGGGCGGTTCCTTCAGGCTGTCCCCGCGACTCAGCTGAGGGAGAAAGCAGAGCTGGCTGTAGCTGCCCCTCCTGCCAGACGCGAGGCCCTGGAGCCCAAGGAGTCATCCACATCGGTGGGTGCCACACACCAGCAACACGCTTAGTGTTCACCTGCGTTCCCACGTTTAACCCCCGAGGCTCATCTCTGATAAGGAACGGCAGGGAGTGAGGCGCAGACAGGTTCAGGAGCGTCTGCGGCGGCAGAGCTGGGCTTTGGGCGCAGCTGAGGCTGTCCCCAGGGCCTCACCGACGGGGCCACAGGGACCCCTCGGGGGTGAAGGACACGCAGCACCAGTGCCGACCAGGAGCAGGCCGCCTCTGCTTCTCCTCTCGCCCTGTTGGTGCTCCCTCCCCTACGCCCGCCCCCGTTTTCCCACGGCGGGCGGCCTACATTCCAGCCCCACTTCCTACTGAGCGCTCAGTACCTTGGCGCTGGACGAATGAGGCATGGCGGCTGACGCGCTGCTGCTGCTGTAGCCCGGCCGGTACTTGTACATGGTGGGTGTGGGGGGGCTGTCCTTGCCCAAGAGGCTGCTCTCTGCAGGAAAAGAGACCCATGGGCACCACCTTCTAAGCCACTCCCTTAAAGCACAGCGGAGACAAGCGAGTCACAGGCACACTGAGCGAAAGGAAAGGCCCAGGGACAGCCACGAGTCTGCTGACCAAGCCTATAGGGCCAGCCAGCCCAGACCTCAAGAGCGAGCGCGCGCACGGAGCGCGCCTGGCCTGGGCCCTGGTCTGCCCAGAGGCTGACGGCACACAAGCTCAGTGGGACCCCTCTCCCGCTGTCCGCACAAGTGGTTCAAGCACCGCTTGCTGGGTTTTCTCAGTCACAACGCAGCGGCCTACCCCCGCCCTTGCCCGCGCCATCTCTGCAGTGATCTCACTCCTGCGGCCACACTCACCCTCGTTAGTGGCCAAGCTGAGGTGTGTCCGTAGCCCCGTGTAACGGCTCAGGTCCGGCTTAGGAGGTGGGGGCGGTTCCGCATCTGCTGACTGGCTTTCTGTTACCTCCAGGCTGCCTTTAGACTGGAGAAATGAGGCAGAAGGGAGCGTCAGGGCGACTCGAAGTACGAAACTGGGGGAAGAGGGGCGGGGGGCATCATCACATGCTTCTCAACTAGGAAAGGAGAAACCAGGCACTCTGGGGATGGTGCTGGAGAGAGACGTTTTGCTCAACAAGGGCTTCATTCTGTCCTTATTTCCACCAACAACTGCTTGTTGAGCTCCCACCATCCATAAGCTCTAGGGTAAGTCCTAGGAAGGCTTGCAAAGGAATGGACTCAATTTCTACTGTTAATGAACTGAAAACGCAATGGGAAAAGTAGTTATGTGTTTCAGTAACTCCAAGACAAACCGGAAAGTGATAAATACGGTAAGAGATTTAAACAAAGCAAGCTTCCACCTCTGCCGTGGGGGCGGCTCCCCGAGGTGCCCGGCGTTGCCCCCTGCACCCCTACCTTCGTTCTCCTCAGCTCCCCCTGGATGCCGTTGTCCATGATCTTCACGGTTATCTGACCATCTGACACTTCGGGCCGAAGGAAGGGTGGTCTGATGACAATTGTCTTCTCTTTCTTTGGCCTCCCCAAATACCTGAGTGTCAAGAGCAAGAGGGCTTTCATTCAGTCATTTAAAAATATCTATTGGCTGCCTACCCGGTGGAAAGCACTTTTACAGATACATAAACAGTCCTGGCAGGCCAGGGGAAAAACCAGAACTGAACTGATTTCTCCGATTCTATGAAGTACAAGACCGACTGCAGGACCAGGCCTCTGGGCAGACACAACCAGCTCAAGGCGCTCTGGAGTGAATCTCATTCTCGCCTCTGCAAAGGGAGTACATCTGAAGAACGCACTGAACTCACAGGGCCTGAAGGTCGGCCCTTCAGCACTTCCCATTCTAGGAGAGCCTGCCCTAAGAGGCAGCCCCCCACACCGAAGCCAACCCAAAGACGACGGACGTGTGTGACCGAGGGTGAGCACCAGAGCACGGGGCAGCTGTACCTGGGTGCTGGGGAGCTGCAGAGAACACGGCTGACGTTGTTACAGCAGCCATTGGTGAAGGGGTTCACACCTCCCCGGAACTTACCCGTGACCTGGACGGAGGAAAAAGGACCAGGTCAGCCAGACAAGGGGACCGTGACCTCCAGAAGCCAACACACCACCAGTGACAGCCTACTGCGCGCCCACTACTGGGAGACATGAAGAGAGAAACGTGCAACCCTGCCGCAGAGAAGCGCGTCTTTGCGGTGGCTGCGAATGGGACTCTAGTCAGGGTCACCGGCTCAATTTCTAGGTCTACCTCACAGCAGCTACCTGACCCTGAACCCCAGCTTCTTCATGTAAAGTGGGGATCTCTACTGAGAGCAAGCAAGCAACATCAGCTATCACCACATGCAGCAAGATAAGCACAAGCTTCCTGAGGGCTGGCCCAGGTCGCCGCTGTCTCGACTGGCTCCTAGCCCAAATCGTCCAGTACCGAGGACACATTCTGTAAATGCTCATTAACAGACATGGCCTGTTCTCATGTTTACATGAGAAACATGGACACATCACAAAAAGCATATGCTAATCTCAAGGCCGAGATGCAAGCCCGCCTTCCCATCACGTCTCCTCCTACCTGTTCATTAGTGGTGCGTCCCCTGGCCACCAGCACCACGTGGAACCCCGTGAGGCCAGCGACCGGGATGAAGAACAAGCCAGCCACACACATCACGGCCATCCTGAGGCCAGCGGTCAAGGAGAGCAGAGCCCCATGGCCTGGCCTGCCCCGGCCCCTACTGAGGCCGCCGACCCTGTGACCACCCCCCCAGCCCCGCCCCACTGCCATGGGCCTCCGCCTTCTCCCTGCCACCGCCCCCCACCCCAGTAGTCCGGCGACCCACAGGCCTCGAAGGATACGTGACGGCTGTGCGGACCCCAGAGAGCTCCTCCATGTGGTAGAGGACGTAAAGGAGGCCGAAGCCAAACACGCCCGTGATGTGGGCCGTCAGGGAGAGGAGGAAGAGGAAGAAGTAGCGGTAGTTCCGGCGGCCGATGCAGTTGTTCACCCAGGGGCAGTGGTGGTCGAACTCCTGCGGGTGGACAGGGCAGGCTGGGGCCACGGCAGACAGAACCAGACGCTGCTTTAGCAACGTGTGATCACGTTCACCACTTAGTTGCAAGATGTAACAACAGGCTCCTGCGGCTTATCTGTCGCTCTGGAGGGCTCCCAGGTGAGGGAGAAGAGCACAGAGCCCGCCGGCCAAGGCAGACACGGGAAACGCGGGCTCCATCCCTGGGTGGGGAAGGCCCCTGCAGGAAGAAACAGCAGCCCGCTCCGGGGCTCTGGCCTGGAGCACCCCACGGACAGAGGAGCCTGGGAGGCTACAGTCCAAAGGGCTACACAGAACTGGAAGGACTGAAGTGACTTAACACATCAATCTGTAACAAAGACCTTCCAGAGGTTGATCAAAGGCCAAGGCCATCTCTCACAGTTTATCCTATGTGACCAAGGAGCTCTGACAGGCACAAACGTCAAGGCTTGAGGATACATTAAGATTTTTCTTTGGAAAAAACATCTAGTAGGCAACTGCTTATAGCCAAGTAAAAATGGACTGGGAAAAGGGCTAAAAATAAAAGACAAGGAATGCAGGACAGAAAGAGAAATTATACAATTTTTTGTGTGTTTTTAATTTGAAAATTGCACATTTATTTTTTAATTTTTATCTGAGTATAGGCGCTTTACCATACTGTGCCGGCTCCTGCTGTACAGCGAGCGCAGCAGCCGTCAGTAGCCATGGGCCGCCTTGTGTGGGCCCTGCCCGCCGAGGGCACACAGGGCCCTGAGCAGAGCTCCCTGTGCCAGATGGTGGGCCCGCAGCAGCTCCCTGCTGTAGAACCTGAGCGCAGCAGCATGACGTGGGAGACAGAGAGCACGGGGCCAGAGCCAGCAGCCAAGGAGGTGGGCCGGGGCCGGGGCCGGGCCGGGGCTGGGTGTGGGGGGCCTGCGCCTGCCCACCCGGGGTCCCGCCCGCAGCAGGACACGCACAGGCCGCCTCTCCACGTACACGGCTGCCAGCACTCTGGCGGAGCGAGAACAGCCCCAGGAGCCGGCCTCGGCCCAGAGCCCGCAGGACTCGCCCCGATGCCGCGGGCGGGCCGCCGATGGCCTGGGGGAGGCGTCGCGCGGCGCTCACCTCCACGCAGTTGTCGCAGACGCTGCAGTGGGAACAGCGGGGCGGCCGGTAGAAGCGGCAGGTGGCGCACCATTTCATGCGCACCTGGATGCCCTTGATCTCCACGGTTTTGTACAGCGGCGCCCGGAAGTCGTCTTCCTTGTCTTCATCCTCTTCAGCTGTAGAGAGGAAACGTTCCTGAAAACACGGCGGTGCCGCAACTGTACTAGGCCCTGGGGACAGGCGCAGTGACGCTGCCTTCAAGGAATGCGGTGCTCAGCTCTATACACACCACCATGGAAATGAGGAAGTAATTTATTCTACGCTGGGAAAAGCGGGGAAGAGGATGACTCAGAGGCGGCTCTGATATGGATAGGCTGGGATTCTTGGTTTACATATTATGAATATATTTCAAAAGAAATAGATGATTTACATATCAAAGTACATATATAATGAGTCTGCATAACAGTTCAATATTTACAAGTACACGACTGAACTACAGAAATCCAAATGGGGAGAAACGCACTAGCGTGAACCTTCTCTCCATGCACAAAGCCCCTTGTCAGAGGTCTTCCCCTGATTCCCTATACATGTCAGTACTGTTCTTGGTTCCAGACACTCTCTTTCCCTGAACGCCCTTTCAATTTTCAGCTATCAGAAACTCACACAGCAGAAAGCAATGCAACACTGTAAATCAACTATTAAAATAAAAAACTCACCACCCCACTTCAAAACTGAAACATTATTTGCCTTCATCTATAGTAAGCAATTTCCATTACTTTAAATTATTAATCTAAAAAAAAAAACCTGTTGGAAGGAAAAATTAAGTAAGTGATGGTGTAGTAATTATTAAAGTTTTCAAATTTGCTGACTAAGGGAAATGCCAACAATGTAACTAAGTGAAAAAGGACAAGGTAAAGAACTGTACAAACTAAAAGATCCCATTTGGAAAACAAAAATAGATAGGCATATATGTGCTACAGGTGTATGGTATGTATAAACATTACATGTGTAAGTCTTCAAAATATTGACTGA
Source organism: Capra hircus (assembly GCF_001704415.2). NCBI lineage: Eukaryota > Metazoa > Chordata > Mammalia > Artiodactyla > Bovidae > Capra > Capra hircus. Next base: position 2,362,082 of record NC_030822.1, read on the forward strand.
AAGAAAATATATGACAATATAACAGTAGTTATCCCTGGGCTGTGAAATTACAGGCGACATTTATCCACTTTATGTGTTTCCCTGGCGATTCAGCTGGTAAAGAATCTGCCTGCAATGCGGGAGACCCGGGTTCGATCCCTGGGTCAGGAAGCTCCCCTGGAGAAGGGAAAGGCTACCCACTCCAGTGTTCTGGCCTGGAGAATCCCATGGAGTCGGACACGACTGAGCGACTTTATCTATTTTATACTTTCTACATTATGAAGATTCTATTTTTTTTAAGGAAAAAATTCAAACACTACTTATTTTGAAATAACGGATTCTTGCACACCATCGTCTATCAGAAGTGAGCTCTTGCTCTTCTTACAGTTCTCCAGTTTTTGATTACTCTTAAAAGTCCCCGGTGTATACATCTATGTAAATGTCTTCCCTATCTTCCCTTCTAGACTGAGCTATTTGAAAGCAAGGACCTTAAAAAAAACAATCCCAAATGACCATAATCATCAGTAAATATTTGATAAATGGCCATTAAACCTTGGTACAGCAGCCTTCTTTGGCACTAGGATCTCAACGCGCCTCCTACTACGGTCGCCTTTGACACAGCAGCCGCAGAGCACGGCGACATGGGCTTTGAGAGCGGCGAGTCTCAGACACCTCCCCGCGCTACAGCTGCCCAGGCCCAGCCTCTTCCACGAGGCAACCGCACACGCGAGAGAAAATCAGACGCCGGCAGCAGCAGCCGTCGGCAGCCACTTCTCTTTCTGCCTTACTCCAGCGATGCTGGGCCTCACTCTCGCCTCCTGTGCCAGAAGCAGCCCAGCTCTGTGAGCAGCACCCTTCCCCCAGGAGAGGGGAGCCGCTCCTCCTCCCGGCCACTCTTCAGTTACCCGCTTCCCTCAACTTCAGCCTCTCTCTCCTCTGGCTCCACCTCCTCATGCTACCACCAGGTAACGCCTTCTGCATCACGAACAAACGAGACCTTCCTTCTCACCCAAGACACTCCACCTTCTGCCTTCTCTGCTCAACTTCTTGAAAGAAAAACCTTACTCCTCAAGGACGCTGCTCCCTCATGTCCCATTCCCTGCCTTCCGAACCACTGCACTCTCGGTAACTTCACTGTCTCTCTCCCACATACGTAAACACATGATTAAAACGGTTCTTGTTGGGAATTCCCTGGTGGTTCAGTGGTCAGGGCTCGGCGCTTTCGCTGCTGGGGCTTGGGTTCAATCCCTGGTCAGGGAACTAAGATCACACAAGCTGCACAGAAGGACCAAAAACTAAAGATTACTGGGTGTGCGCTGGGTTCTTCTTGGCCACGCCATGGAAGCTCTGCAATCTTGGTTTCCCAACCAGGGCCCGACCCCGTGCCCCTGCAGCGGACACGCAGAGTCTTAACTACTGAACAACAGGCACGTCTCGAACAACTCTTATTAAGATCATTAATTTCTTAGTTACTAAGACAACGGGCAACACGGAGTGTCCATACTGCTGAGCTTCATTTCTGGTAACGCCCACCGCCGGCTGTCTCGTGAGCTGCCCTGGCCCCCACTTTGCGCGGCTTCTCCTCCTGCTTCTCTTGCTCAGCCTCCTCAATGGCTGTGTCTCCTGCTCTGCTCGTTATCTATCAAGGCTGGTCAGGCTGACACGCGTTCTTTCCTAACCTCCTCCTACCTTCTCTAGACAACCTCACTCCCGCTGCTGACAAACCGCGTGGCTGAGGACTCCGCCACGAGCCTCACTACTCGGTGGCCACTGGGTACACTGCACCCGCACGCCCCACTGAAGTGAACTGGAGTGAACTGAAGGTCGCTCAGTCGTGTCTGCCTCTTTGCAATACCATGGACTATACAGTCCATGAATTCGCCAGGCCAGAATACTGTAGTGGGTAGCCTTTCCCTTCTCCAGGGGATCTTCCCGACCCAGCAATCGAACTGGGGTCTCCTGCACTGCAGGTGGATTCTTTACCAACTGAGCTATGAGGGAAGCCAGAACGATCCATTAAGTATCCCAAATTCAACGTGTCTAAGATGCTCTGTCTTCCCTCCAAAACTGCTCGACGTTCCTGGAACTTGGGTCTTAGTTCATAAAAATCAGCATCCAGCCTGTCTTTCAAGTTAGGGACAGTGGAACCGCCCTAGACAATTCCTTTACCGTCTCCCTCTCACCTGGTAAGTGATTAGTCGTGAAAAATTCTCCTGGGTCTTAATCTGTAAATCCAGCTTTGAATTCAAGTTCATCTGGTTTGCATTATTGCAGCAGACTCCCAAAAGGTATCTATTTGTTCTTACAAGAATTACTTTTGTGAAAGGAAATCTGATCCTGCGGTTCCTCTAGTTCGAGACCTCCTGCTGTCCACAGGAAGAGCTGTGATCTGCGGAGCATGCAGTCTCCCACCCAGCCTTGGCTCCAGTTTGCCTCTGGCCCCTGGCCCGACTCTGCGCTGTCTTCCGCCCACCGCTTCTGTTTCCCAGCCACAGTTCAGCATCCGCTACCTCCTCTGCCTGAGTGTCCTCCCCTCCCATCCTCCACTTGGTAAGGTCTTCCCTCCCCACCTCTAGCAGCATTTCCCCCATCTACCTGGGCAGGGTAAGTGCACCCTTTCCAAGGTCCCACAGAACCTTGTTCACGCTTCCGTTACAGGTTGTATCACAGTGTTACTCTGATGTACCTTAGATGTTATCAAAGCTAGCAATAATGCCCAACCCATACGCCTGAAATAAATTTCTGCTGAATGAGTAACTGAACACCAGAGTTGACCCAAAGTGGATCACAGGCCTAAAAGTTATAAAACCCTGACGTGCTTTTCACCATTAAACTACAGGAGCATCCCAAAATGCAAGACCCCGAAGGCCCCAGAACAACTGTGCACGCGGAAGCTCATTTTTCTCAAAGGTAGTTCTGAGAGAGAAGAGGGAGCTCTTACCTCGAGGGAAGACCCCTGGGTCCATGAAGGTGGCCATGCTGAAGTTGGCCAGCACAAAGAGAAACACCACGGCATTGTAGACGGGCACTGCAGGCGATACGGACAGGCTCAGCCCCGGGCAGCTGCACAGACAACGAGCAGAGTGAGGGGCTGCCTCGGCACTCGGGGCGGCGGCCGCATAAAGAACGCAGCTGTGCGCACCCCACGCCTCCACGCACATCTCGTGTGGCTCACCCTCGCTGTCCCAAATCGTCTTCGTCCTCCCCAGCAAGTGGGTCCAGTTCCCCAGGGAAATGCTCATTTTAGATCGAGGCACAAGGCTCGCACGCCCCTGCACTGAGGTCTGTGTTCTTCAAATTCATCCCTACCCTGTGGGCCGCCCACGTGTCACGGCCTCTGTCCTGACCTCCTCTTAACCAGGCCCAGGAGCAGGGACTAAGAATGTCCCCGCCAGCAGCTGCAGCCCTGCTCCTCGGCAGCCCGCGGCCCCTGGGCCCCAGCCATGCCCCACTGACCCGCACGCTGGCCCAGAGCAGGCAGCACCACCTGCCTCTCTGGCTCCAAATCACTGCCACTGCTTGGAGTTTCTTCAGATCCATTATAGACACAAATATGTATCAGAAACTTTCGAGAATTTTATTCAACTAGAGGCTAGTTCTCAGGGTAAACAAAAGGAAACCACTCACAGATAAGGAAGGATACCAAGACGCTGAGATCAATAGATGAAGCAGAGAGTGGAGGCGAAAAGAGAGAGAGAGAAGGTACCAGACCAAAGTGGCCCTAAATCCTGCAGGGAAAAGAAACGGGCCACACGTTGTCGAGTAGTCCAGGTTCAAACCATGAGAGGCTCTAGGGAACTTCTCCTTGACACTAAGAGCGAGCCGGGCCCTCAGCTTCCGTCAGGACAGAAGCCTCAGGAATGCAGCCCGCTCTCCCTTTCCCCGAGGGTGGATCCTGCAAGTGTCAGGAGAACAGCTGATGAGCTGCCTGCGGGGTCCCTGGTATCCAACACCCTCTCTTCCGGCTCAGCTCAGAAGAACTTCCCACTACAAGACAGTGGCTGAACACCCTGATCTGCTCTGTGGCTGAGAACTTAATCTCCAGAATTAGGCCAGCATCTGTCCCCGTCCCCCTTCACCCAGCGCAGCCGGAAGGAGAGGGAGAGCTCGCTGAAGGAAAGAAAGAGGCGCGAGCAGAGCAAGACAGCAAATGACTCCGGAGACTCGGTCCACGGCAGGCCTGGATCCTGCTGAGAGCGGATCTGCCTCCATCCGAACGGCACCACAGCCCTGAGCTCAAACGAGCAGAGCTCCTCAGTGAGGAGTAAGCCGACGACAGGGCTTCCCTGGTGGCTCAGCAATAGAGAGTCCACCTGCGAACGCAGGAGACGCGGGTTCGATCCCTGGCTGGCAACATCCGCTGGAGAAGGACATGGCAAACCATTCCAGGATGCTTGCCTGGGGAAATCCCATGGACAGAGGGGCCTGGCGGGCCGCAGCCCACAAGGCTGCAAAAGACTCGGATGGCAACTGAGCAACTCAACAACACGACAGCAAACCGATGATGAGAGGCCGAGCTGATGCCACAGAGCGCCTCACGAGCCTCTGCCACCACCGTCTACTGGTCCCAAGTCCATTCAGCCAGCTATTAAGAGCAACTCAACAACACGACAGCAAACCGATGGCAAGAGGGCAAGCCGATGCCACAGAGCGCCTCACGAGCCTCTGCCACCACCGTCTATCGATCCAAATCCCATTTAGCCAGCCGTCAGAAAAAGACTGAAGTGAACATTCACGATGGGCCAGGCTTGTTTAGATAGTAACCATCAGTTAACTCTGCCTCTCTTGCTGGGCCAGTACCTACTTGGGACACAAAACCATGAAGCTACAGCGAGGGCAGTGACGTCAAGGAAAACAGACCCCCAGCCACAGCTCTACTTTTATTCTGCCAAAGTCTCCTAGGAAGCCTCTTCCTCTGGGGGCTGATTCAAAAAAGCTGACCCCACACCTTGGCAGGGTTTGGGGTGGAACACAAGCAAGAAGGCAGAGTCTTCACACAGCCCCACCCAAAGCATGACCTCCAAGGCTCCTCGGAGTGGGATAGAGAAACTGAAAACCAGTCATCCAGGTCAGAGCCCCTCCCTGCTTCTGAGCTGTCACTTCAATTTCCGTCCAGGGAAGAGGAGAAAGGGTGACTCACTTGACTCCTACAGCCTGGGAAGATAATTAGAAGGGAAAAAGGAATTAACTCCTTAGAACACCGAGGTCTCTGTGATTTAGAAGTCTCATTCCTAGAACTGGCTTCTGTGGCCTCTGGAGCTTTGGGAACAGTAAGGGTCCCTCATCTGAGCGAAACGACTGGTGCACACAGACGCGAACGGGGCGAGTCGCTGCTTTCCGAGGACAGCCTGCCAACCACCAGCCCCTAGGTAAAGGACTTCACCCCTTACAACCATCTGCATATCAACCCCTCCCAGCTGAAGTGTATGACTCTAGAATCAAGTTGCCATGTCTGTTCCAAAATAAAAAATAAAAGTTCCAAAATAAAGCCGATCCCCACTGTGGCAAGTATCTAGAAAGGATGCAAATAACTCCACGGCATGGGGGAGCCTTGCTCCTAGATTCAAATCAAAGACTACTGTTTCCAACCTGAGCACTCCAAGTCAGGAACCTCCCACCAAGGAGATGCCTTGAGAGCAGGGCCTGCTCCTGCCATACCCCACATTCTGCCTGGCTCCAGGAGGGGCTTGCCGTTGCTACAGTACTTTGCTAGAGTCCTAGGTGACCCCCTCAAGTGGCCTGTCTCAATCTGCTGCCTTTGATGGGAGGAGGTGAGACCTGAGCTGAGGAGCTGTTGGGGCTCGTCCTCCGCCAACGGCGGTAATCACAGAGCTCCGAGCGCAGGGAGTGGCGTCGCTGAGAAGGCTGGCTGACTCACGGGTGAGTCTCCCAGACCTACACCACCCTGGGGAGAACAGGTTCTTCAGCCCGCCGCTGCAGCACTCCTGTTTCCAAGACCAAATAAAGCTAGAAGCTGCTGCTGCTGCTGCTGCTGCTAAGTCACTTTAATCGTATCCAACTCTGTGCGACCCCATAGACAGCAGCCCACCAGGCTCCTCCGTCCCTGGGATTCTCCAGCCAAGAATACTAGAGTGGGTTGCCATTTCCTTCTCCAAAATTGGGAGAATGGGTTTCAATACTCACAGCACTGAAGACGTGCTCCCCACCCCTGACTCTTCCTAATCTATATACATAACTAAATTCCTGGTGAGAACGCTAGAGTAGGAGGCAAGGGGCTTTGGATTTCAGTCCTGTCTTCACCCATGCTTTGCTACTGTAGCCTTAGGTGATTGACAGGAAACTCTGCAAGCTTGTTGCGTCAGCTACATCATACAGATATGAGAATGAAAGAGACAGTGTCTGAGAAGAGCTTACAATTCCCTAAACTAGCTGGCTTAATATGAGCATTCACAAGATAGAAGCAGCAAACAAAAAAAAACATTATTAACCGTCTCCATCATTATCAATTATCATTCCAGCCCCGCCTCCCTCCCTAACTGCACTTCCTCGGTCTGAGGCATCAAACTCAAGAACACAACAGAGGTATCTGCTCCTAAAGCACAGTCTACGCATCCTGCCTTGCCCAGCACCTACTCCCAGCGTAAGTGGAGTGTTCCTTGGTGATGAGGCAAGCCTAGAAAGAACAGCCCACTTCTTGCCCCGGGGGATCCTCAAGACCCCTTCCCTTCTAGGTGGGTAAAGTTCTCGTGAAACTGGGTTTGTCCTGTCTTATGCAGCCTGCCAAGCAGCCCAGTACAAGGTGCAGGACTTGGGCACGTATTCCTGGATGAGAAAACAACGTGGGAAGGAAAAGAACCGCCACTGCTCAATTAATGCCCTAGATCACGCGGCTGCTCCCACTCAAATCAGGTGCCAGCACCTCTGCAGTCATGAAAAAGAAACCCAGAGGGAGAGTCACCGAGGTTGCCCAGCTCAGTGGGTGAGACGCTGGAGGGGCGAGACGCAGAGACGGGATAGGCGGAAGCTCCTCCTGGTCTGGGGCCTTGGTAGGACCAGCATGGGTTTCTGGACAACCCTGACTTCCCTTCCTGCAGAGGATGACTTGCGGCCCAGACTTTACCCCCATGCCCGCCCCACCGGTTTTAGAAACAGACACCTTGGACACCAGCTGACATAACACCACAGCTCAAGGAGACTTTAGAGGATACGATTCAGGGACTTATTTCTAATGGTATTGCTAGGATCCCCAAGGAGGTCTCGGGGTCCCCAGGAAGGCAAAGAGGAGATACCCAGGGTCTGGGCCTCTATGCGCCAGCCTCTCTTGATCCAGAGCAGTCCTACCCTTACACTTTATATACTGGGTTCCACAGAAGAGCTCAGTGGGGGGAAAAAAAAACAAGGGCATATTGCTTAAATAAACTCTCTAGGTCAACTTCCTCATTATACAGAGAAGACAGAGGCCCGCAACAGCTAACCGACTTTACCAGAGCCAGCTTCCCCAAAGAGGGCTAATTCCTCTCCCCTGGAATTGCCCGCTGCCCATCACAAAAGGAGACTCAGCGAAGCCAGGTGGGGTCCAGGCCGGTGACCTTAAATGCAAGGTCTATTACCTAACCGGGCCCGGGAGGTTCCTTTAGCAGGCCCCTGACTTCCCAAACAGTGGAAAGACTGAAGAGCCACAGGGTCCCCGACAGCCCCTGCTTGGTTTCAGTGCTGGACAAAGGCTGTAAATGAGAGGTCACAGGGGAGACCTCGGCAGTTCCAGGCGAGCTCCTCTGGAGCAGAACATCACGTCTTGCTGACCACACCCAACTGCTAATTTCTGCTCAGCTTTCCCTGCTTGACAAAGAAACACGGAGGGTGAACCGCGCCTAGTTCTCCACGAACTACACCTGCCAATCGAGAGGGCCCGTCCTCCTCCTCCCAGGCCTGTAGGCCCCAGAGGAGCTCTCACCTGGGGCCTTCCCTGACGTGAGGACAGACAGCGGCAGCCTGGGGAGGGGAGCAGGGTGGCAGCAGGGGCCGACTCGAGGTGCAGCAGGGGCTGGTTCCAGAAGGGCCTTCCTCCAGCCTATCTAATAGTCTTTTTGAGGCTGCATGTGGTTTTAAAAGGAGCACTGAACCTCAGTAGGGACAGGGAGGTTCGGGAGAAGAGTGCTACCTCGAGCCAGGCACCTGCTTGCACAGGCGCTGCGATGGTCAGATGCAGAGGAGAAGAGCACTGCAGAGGCCGCAAGCGCCAGGGGCGTGAGACACACGGGGCGTCCATCACATCCACGAAGCGGGCGGGGCGAACCCGGAGCGCAAAGGCCAGCCAGACCCGCGTCCCGGAGCCTGCCGGGGGAACTCGAGTGAAGTCCTAACGCGCTTCTCACTTCGGGTTAGAGGCGACAACGCAAGTAAGAGTCAAGCCTGTCCTCCAAAACCCTTTCTCCTAGAGCTTAGAGTGCAGGTAGTAAGGAGGGGCCCTGACTTTTCTGGCACCAGGCAACAGGAAAGTAGGTTAAACAGCTTCAACTATCAGTTGAGAAAATGCCTATGTCAGGACAACTCTTTGTGGCAAAACTGGTAGAACCAGCCAAACACTTCAATGGCTCCAGAGGAGCAAATTAAGACCAAGGATTCTGCTCGCCCCAACTCAGGAATGGATAGGTTGAAAGAGAAACCACAGAGCCAGTCCCCAGTTTCTTCACTTCCCAAAGGCTTTGCCTCTTAAAGGAAAACACTCCCTCTCCCATGAGGCGGGTCGAAGGGTGTCAGATTAGTCTTGAACGTGTCCCTCCTGACAGCACCACAATTCCAACAAAGATACTAAGATCTCGTCCCTTGGTTAAAACGCGACTCCACGCAGTGGTCCTAACAGCAGAGACCAAAACAAGCCTGACACCGGAGACTCAGTCCTCCTTTTTGGAAGGCGGGGTCAAACCCCTGAGGGACTCCACAGGTGTGCTCAGGCCGAAGAGCCGGGCCCAGAGAATCTGGGACCTGTCTGCTCTTCCGAGGGTGAGGTGGGAGGTGGGATGATGCTCATACCTTAGGTAACAGGTTCATCCTTCCCTGGTTTAAAGACCAAATAGAAAAACACTGCATTTACCCTACTCCTGCATTATTACTCTTTTGGCCAAACAACCCACTTTGGAGAATTCCTTTTGGCATCAGAAGCTCTATTTGGAAGGAGGTGGTTCCTTCCCTCTTATCACAGACTTAATTTCTGTTCTACTTTCTCCCCATAACAGTAACTGCCTGCTTCAGTCACCCTTCAGTGAGTCCAAACTGCTTTTATTCCAGATCACTCCAATGCATCTTCTTCTTGCCAGCCACCTCACACTGGCTCTAACCAGCACCCCACAATTAGGTTTGAGCCTGAATCACAGCAGAGTCAACCCTTCAGAAAACCTAGCATGCTCTGATTGTTCCAAGAGCTACAACTAGAATACTAACTCAATGACTCAACAGTTTAAGGCTCAGAAGCCTGGTGCATGTTAAACCATAAACAGGTGACAGCAGAGATGCTTGCCAGGTAGTCGACAGCTGAAGTAACAGGGAAAGAACGAAGACACAACATTCAGATGCCCTCCAGGAACAAGCCGATGAACAGAGGCTGAATACCCAAGTGCGAAGTCTGTCAACGCCAACTGCTTTCCTAAAGGACCATGGAAGGGGAGACCCGCCTGCCATCCCCTTCAGCAGGAGCCCAAGTAAAGGAAGCCTCCTAGGCCTCTCTTCTTAAACGAGACCTGCTCTTTCCCAGCGGCCTTCACTTCTCCAGCTTCGGCCCTTAAGAACACAAGGAAAGCCAGGGCTCCCCCGGGGGCTGAGGGCCGAGGACTCAGTGCCTGTACCGTGGGGCCTGGGTTCGATCCCTGGCCGGGGAACCATCTTGCACATCACACAGCAGTTAAAACCACACCCACACCACCACCACCACCACGGAAACTACCTGAGCAACGCTAAAGGCCAAAACCATCTCAGTGGCAGACCTTCTAAATCAGGCCTGAGATTCTCCAGGACTCTGAGTCCCCACAATGGCAAACCTGAGCCTCAGTGAACCTGGGGAGAAGCCACAACTACTTGACGAACCTTCCGTCAAGTCCAGTTCCCTCACAGAACTGACTGCCGAGGCTGCTTCATCCTCTCCGGTCACTCCCTCCCACCTCCTTTCTAGTTCAGAATCGTCTAACGATGAATATGGGTAGGGAAAGAGGAAGACATCTATGATTCCAGAGGAAGGGAGGCGGGGAAGGCAGAGGACCGAGCAGGGAGGTGGGCCTGGCCTCACCGCTTCTTACCACCCCTCTGGGTTTCCTTTACCTGTATCAGACCTCGGACGCTCTCAGTCACTCGGTGTTGCCAGTAAGGAGCCCAACTCAAGAGGAAACATACCCCCTCCCCGCCCCTCCCCACACCACTGCTGGGAGGAAACTCACGTAAAGGCAAAGAAGAGGGTTGTGGCTCCCACTAAGAAGATGGCGGCTGCTGAGACGGGAACATACTTGCTGGGTTTGAATCTCTTTGCAGACTCTGCGGGCATGTTGGAGCTCTGCTGGGAGATCTGCCCTGCCGCATAGCACAGGCCCACACAGCGGCAGAACAGACCAGAAAACGGGACGAGGGTGGCCACGGAGAGCAGAGGACCGAAGGAAACCAGGGACACAGAAAACTTAGAATCACCACCCTTCCCCCTCCCAAATAAAACCAAAGGTCAAGAGATCTCCAAGGAAGGAAAGCACATGGGAGGGGGAAAGGTGACTCCAGATGATGAGTAACCACCTCCCCAGAACAAGGCAGAAGGAGCGATTAAGAAACACAAGCGGCACAGTTTAAAAACCGCAGACACACAGGAGGCCGCACGCATGCAAACGGCTGCAGGGAGAGAACCCGGGCAGCTGGACAGGCCGGGCGCAGCGCGCGGAGGGAGGCAGGTCCTCCGAAGGGAAGAGGGGAGGAGACGGGGAGCACAGAACACCTCTCTCGAGGAAAACGTCTTCGGAGGAGACACCACGACCACCTCACTCCCACCGGAGGGTGAGCGGCACCCGAGAGAGGGGTGCCCTGTGTTTCTCTTTCAATCCAAGAAGGGACCTAGGGCCCCTCCCGGCTTTAAAGAGAAACCGACGTCACTGCAGTCCTGTCCCTCTCAGGCAGTTTTCTCAACGCCACCACTCCCACACCTTGACTTCAGGGCTTGTCGTCCGGCAGTCGCGGTTTAATTTTATTTACTTTCTCTTGATGGCTAAAGCTGGGCAGCAGCTGTTACAAGGTTGAGTTGTAAATCCTTTTCTTTGAAGGGGGGAGGGAAAACAGAGCCGAGAGGGTGAACGAGCGCAAGCTTGTCCGTCTTCCGTCTCTCCTTGTTACTCCCAAACCCTTCAAGGGCTCCGCTTCCTGCAGGGCTCATGCAAAACTGAACGGAGACACAAAATTCCCGAAGCCATGTTCTCTCCAATAAGCAAAATAAACGGAAGAAAGTCGATTCCACTTGGCGACACTTTTGAAGGGCCGCTGCGGACGGCAGCAAAATCCTCGAGAGGCCCCGCCTCCAGGTTGGTCAGCGTCTCTGATCTTCTGTGCCCTTGGGCTTTCTGGATGCAGAGTTCAACGGGGTTATGGAGCCTCACCTGGAGAAAAAGAAATACCTTGATCAGAGAAATTTTTTCACGGCATTTCTTAGGAACACTGAGGCTAACACCCCATAAGGTATTCTATTAAAATGTGCCCTCTGAAAGATGATTTTCTACTTCACTATGTGTATGTGGGAAGGACTCTGAACTAGGAGGGCAGTGGGCTCAGAATTCTTCCCTCTTCCAAGTGCCCTTCATTTTGAAGAAAGAAAAACATGGCTTCACCTGGCCTAAGATCATCAGAGAACGAGCTCTCAACACAGATGGGGCCCATCCCACCTGACACCACTGCTGCTGCCAAGTCGCTTCAGTCGCGCCCGACTCTGTGCGACCCCACAGACGGCAGCCCACAGGGCCCCCGTCCCTGGGATTCTCCAGGCAAGAACACTAGAGTGGGTTGCCATTTCCTTCTCCAGTGCATGAAAGTGAAAAGTCAAAGTGAAGTCACTCGGTAGTGTCCAACTCTTAGAGACCCCATGGACTGCAGCCCACCAGGCTCCTCCGTCCATGGGATTTTCCAGGCAAGAGTACTGGAGTGGGTGCCATTGCCTTCTCCGCCTGATACCGATGGGCAGTAACAAATACCAAGAATATCAAAATCTGAAAACAAACAGAGGCACAGCAGAGAAGGGCAGTCCTAGAAAAGAGATTTCCCTTTGAACAAAGAGAACACTTATTGCTAGTATGAAAATAGTAGGGCAAAATCAGGACAGGTAAGTCCCATTTCCTTTCTGCGCACGTCTCTCTCGCTCTTATCATTCCACGCTTTCTAGTTCCAACCCTAAGAGAGGCAAAAGCTGAACTTCTGGTCTTCTGAAATAACTCATGAAAACACCTGGATAAGAAATGTCCCTGCACTGAAAGGTGAGATGCCCTCTAAGAGAAACTGAGTCAACCAGAGGGGCTGGTCTTTCTCTTCCCAAGTCAACAGTTTGCTGCTGCTGTACCGGCCTAATAGGAAGTTAAGGGACTCCACCTTCCCTGATCCGGTTAAGAACAGCAATTATTTCTGTTGATGGTAGTAGCAAAACTATCCTTTGCATTGTATGGGATGCTTTTCATCCAGTGATGTCAAAGCACTTAACTCACATTATCTGATGACACAGTTCCTTATCCCACTCCATAAAACTGAAGGTTAGAGAACACCTGCAGCCATCTAACTAGTCAGGTTCAGAACTCACAGTTCACAGGGCCCCTCTGCCAAAGCAAACCCTTCCTACCTTTCTCATCTACTACACTACCTGTCCGCTAAAGACAACTTGGAATCTGCAGACCAAACATTTTACTTAAGGTTTGTTTGTTTTTTTTCCCATCCAAGAGGTGTGGTATCTCCCTAATACCAAAGACAAGAAATGAAAACATCGGAAGTTTTGAATAGTGAAATATGAATGTACCCTGGAGTCAATCACTTCCTCCTTTCCATGGCATGGGAGACGAGTCTTCCTTCAAGATGCGCTCGTGCTCGCTCTCACACACACAAAATGCAGTTTCAGAGGCCACACAGCATTATCAGAATAGACTGATTACTGCAGGAGTCAGAGCCAAACTTTCTGAATTTAGGCCTCGGTAACTTTGTTCACAGTGAGGAGCGAATTCTTAGTTTGCAGACAGTACTATTAAACTTTTCCCTCAAAGCCTCCAAGATTAGGGAAGATGGAAAACTGCACTGCTTATATTTTATCTAGGGTAGGATATCATTTAGATACCATATGTTATTTCAGAGTATATTTTTCTGACAGGAAAAAAGTCACATGGGCTAATATTGCCAAAGTAATTCAGTCATAAAAGGCCAGGCCATTTGGGAAGGACAGTACTGGGAAACAAAAATGATCAGCCTGAGATATTTAGAGGATATATATTAGAAGCGACAAGACAAAACCTGAGGAGGCACTGGGGCTACTAAAGACGCACCAGGCCAGAGCAGAAGGACGTTCTGTGAGTAACCGAGATGAGGCTGCAGGGCGCGTGTGGTTCAGCAGAACCAGCAGTCTGGACCCACACAGTACAACCAAGGTGGACAAGCACGTGTGGGACGCCGCCAGGCGCAGAGTGCTCTACGGAAGGCGACCACGAACACTGTGCTGCTTCAAGGCTTCAGGGGAGATTTCACACAAGCACCTCCTTAAAGGGGAGGATGGACAGGACGCAAGACTGACAGCACCAAGTCCTGCTTGTGAAGATGAAGTGGCATAATAGTGTAACGCTGTAAATCCGAAGACAAACTTATCGGTACATGTGGAATAATCCACATGTCAAGACACCCGCTGAACAGTCAGAGGTTTAATACGGGGGTGATCGTTATAAACCGAGGTAGCAAGGTACGTGGCAATACAAATCTTGCAAGTATTAGGTGGGTTTTAACGACTAGGTTATAATGACTACTCTGAAGAGACTTAATATTGTACAAAGTGATCCTGGGATTAAAAAATAATAATAAGGGAGGCGAATATAAGGTCAACCTAGACAAGATGGCATTAACCAAGAAGCGAAAACGCCAAGGCAGAGACGCTGTCTAGACAATAACATATATCTGATCCCACACCTCCTTCCAGAACTTTTACTTCTCATTTCGACGTCTCCATTCGGCCAGGTAGGTGAAACACTTTCAACCTTCCTGCCCCACAGGATTCCTATAGGCAAAATAATGGCCAGCGCAGTGGAGCTCCCACTTGTGAAAAGTACAAAGTACTAGAAGCAGGGAGCTCCAGGCTGGTGGGGGTAGGGATGGAAGCGGGCGGATGCGAGGGGACAGGTAACAGGATGAGGCTTGGACCAGAACAGGGGTCGGCAGAGCCGGGCGACGGACTCGAGCCGCAGGGAGAGAGCGGCGCCCAGTCCCCATCCCGGGGCCGGGGCGCCGAGGGTCGCCGTCCGGGGCAGGGCCGGCCCACACCGAGAGGACCGGGTCGGCGGCCGCAGGGGCCCCCGGGGCTGAGGGGGCCCACGGGGGCAGGGGTCCCCTCACGACCCGGCCCTGAGGGGAGCCCCGGCCTCTGCCGGTCGCCCTTCTCCGGGGCCCGAAGGTCCAGCCGCGGCCGGAGGACCCGGCCCGGACACGGAGCGGAGATACCACCGCCGCCCCTCCTCGATACCCCTTCCCTAGAGGTCACGCTCCCATCCCACCCCCGGACCCCGCACTTCCGCTTCCGCAGGGGCCAGCGGCCCCGGCACTCACCCGCGGCCAGCCCCGCGTCGCCGCCGCCGCCGCCGCCTCCCGGCAGTGCCGTCCGGCCTCTGAGAGGCAGCGCGCGGCCCCCGCACGCTCGGCGCCCGCCCCGCGACGCGCGCGCCCGCCCCGCGACGCTGCGCCTTCCAGCCGGCGCGCGGCCGCTGCCCTCAGGGCCGGGTCGCCCGCCCTCCCTGCGCTCCCATTGGCTCCTGGCGCCGGGGGCGCGCGTTGCGTCTCGCGCGGGGCGCGTTTCTCTCATTCATGCGGCTCACGCCGCCGCGCCCGCCCCCGCGCGCGCTCCCATTCACCGTGCGGCCCCCACCCCCCACGCCGCCCTAGGGCGTGCGCGCTCACCCCGGCGACCGCGGCGACCTCGCGGCCTGATTGGCTGCGGGAGCAGAGCGCCGCGCCACGCGAGAACACACGAGAGCGCGCGTGCGCAGGGCCGTCGGGCTCTGCCGGCGACCGCCCGTGGAGGGTGGGCGTACTGCGCGGGAGTCAGAAATGGGGGAATGGCCGGGCGAGTAGTTCCCCCTTTCCTGCGTCCCACTTTCCGCCCTCCTGTATAGACGCAGAAAGCCTCAGAAGCAAAATATAGTTATATGCGTCTGCTGAAAGTTCTCAAGAACAAGCCGCTACCTTCCCGAAGTCGCCACCCCCCCCCCACCCATAACTGTGGTACCAGCCAGACAGGCTTCTGAGGTAACCAATCACCCTCGGGCCCCGGCGTCTTCCTGTTTCAGCCCCTCTGTGCATTGGCCAACCCGGCCACCCCGCCCCTTTTTGATGGAGAAAACTTTATTTAAAACAATCTTGATGTCGCCGTACCCAGTCCGCGAGTTCCCCGGTACCAGCAGAGGTGCAGGATGATGGCAAGGCCTGGGCTGTCGCTTCTGCCTGGAGGGTCTGCCGCGACTGAAAGAGTCAGTTTAGAGGACGAGTGAGTTAGTGTTAGTCACTCAGTCGTGTCTGACTCTTTGTGACCCCCATGGACCCTCCAGGCTCCCCTGTCCATGGGATTCTCCAGGCCAGAATACTGGAGTAGGCAGCCGTTCCCTTCCCCAGGGGATCTTCCCCTCCCAGGGATCGAACCCAGGACTCCCAGGGATTCTTTACCAGCTAAGCCACCAGAGAAACCCAAGAATACTGGAGTGGGTAGCCTATCCCTTCTCCAACGGCTCTTCGGACCCAGGGATCGAACCGGGGTCTCGTGCATCGCAGGCGGATTCTTCACCAGCTGAGCTATCAAGAAGGGCGAAGTTTCAGCCAAAGACCCGGGAAGAAGAGAGAGGAGAGCGGGCAACAGCCTTGGGGCACCAGGGCCACCCGTGGGAGGGGGCGCCGGAAGTGCGCGTGGAGGCAGCCTCGGCCCCTGGAGTAAGAGTTTCAGTTCAGTTCGTTCACTCAGTCGTGTCCAACTCTTTGCGACCCCATGGACTGTAGCCCACCAGGCTCCTCTGTCCATGGAATTCTCCAGGCAAGAATACTGGAGTGAGTAAGCCCTTCTCTTCTCCAGGGGATCTTCCTGACCCAGGAATCAAACCCAGGTCTCCCGCATTGCAGGCACATTCTTTACCATCTGAGCCACCAGAGATATGTGTATATGTATAACTCAATTACTTTGCTGTACACCTGAAACTCAGTTCAGTTCAGTCTCTCAGTCTTGTGGGACACTGTGACCCCCTGGACAGCAGCACTCCAGGCCTCCCTGTCCATCACCAACTCCCGGAGTCCACCCAAACCTGTGTGCATTGAGTTGGTGATGCCATCCAACCATCTCATCCTCTGTTGTCCCCTTCTCCTGCCCTCAATCTTTCCCAGCATCAGGGTCTTTTCCAATGAGTCAGTTCTTCACATCAGGTGGCCAAAGTATTGGAGATTCAGCTTCAGCATGTCCTTCCAAAGAAATCCCAGGGCTGATCTTTAGGATGGACTGGTTGGGCCTCGCTTAATTCCCTTAGTGTTTCGCTGTAGCACAGGGGTTGGACGACCCCATGCCTAACCTTGGGCAGTCCGGAAATACAGGCCAAAGGAAGGAAAAGGTTCTCCAGAAGGCGCTGTCCATGGCAAGCTGCTGGCCATTTCCGCCTAGATCTCATGGCCAGGGTTTGCCCTAATTAGTCCTACACAGCTGTGAACCCAAGAGCAAGGCCCTCTGTTCTCTCCCGATTTAGCTCAAGGCCATTTCTGCTCTGGCTGTTACATAATAGTCTTTCAAAACCAGGGTTCCACCAGCCGGTTCTCTGAAGCCAAGGTTTCTCACCTGTGAAGTGTGATTCTAAATCCTGCTGCCCGTCCTCGGCTTTGGTGTCACATGTTGCTGCTTTAGCTGCTCTGATGTTTAGAAGCTGAGCAGCAAGGGAGAGGAGAAGGGCTGCCTCTGTCTTCTGAGGTCTAGCCTAGTTCCTTTTCTGGCATGGCATGCAGTAACAGGCTGTCGTTCATTCGGGCTAAAGGCTTCATCTACCATTTCTTGCAGCACAGTGGAGTTCTCTTAGTGAGTGTGTACTTTTTAAAAACGAAAATTTTTTAAACTTTCTACCTTATGGTAGGTAAAGTTAAGGTATTATTGGAGATAAAATATTTGTAGAGGCTTTCCTATTTGTAAACCAGCTTAATTTGTTTCCTTAGGGAAAGATAAAAGTTCATTTATCTGTATTTTTCTTGGGTTTGTTGTTATTTTTTGGCTACCTGGCACACCCTGCAGAATTCTGGTTCCCCAGTCAGGGATCAGGCCTGTGCCCCCTGCACTGGAAGTATGGAGTCTTGACCACTGAACTGTCAGGGAAGCCCCTTTTCTTGGACTTTTAAGACTTCATTTCTCCAAGTTCACAAATTAGGCATTTTCCTTTTCCCACTTTCAACAGTCTAAGAACCTATAAATTGTTTTGTCTCTTGGCTAGACAGTGCTAAATGGAGATAAGCATTGGACACTCCACTGACCAACCACACACACTAAGCTCCCCAGGACACGGGATGACTGAAGGCCAAGCTCTTAGCTGGGTGAGCGCCGACAGTGGCGTAATCGCTGCCCCAGGCTTAGAGAGAGGCCCCATTTTCTTTTCCAATTTTCCTTAGAATTGTGCAAGATATTTCCTGGAAAGGATGTTTAAGAGAACACAAGATTTAAATTGATAGCCACTTCTGAAAAGTATTGCGAAGTAAAAAACTAGACGAAGACAATGAGATATCCAGACCACCAAACTTCAAATAAATTACTTTGCTATGTATGTCAAGTAATACCTCAGAGTTTTTCCTGGTGTAGTTTATCAGTACTTTTTCAAAGTATCTGTACTTTTTTATCCTCTCTCCCAAAGTTTCCTCAATCTCAGATCCAATCTAGATGCTCAAGTAAAAAATGTGGGTATCACCTTTGATTCCAAAGGTGCCTTTCCTTACCACTCCCATCAGCAAGTCCTATCAATTTTACCTCCAAAATCTCCCAAGGCAATCTACTCAACTCTCTCTGCTGCCCTCTTCTGAATCATTAATTCTCACACTGACCCTACCTCAAAAGTCCATCTTGTGTTCTTGCTTCTTTCCTTGCCTCTATAATCCATTTTCTGCCCAGCAGTAATCTTTTCAATGTTAATTAAAACATGCCATTCCTGTGTTCAACCACCTGCAATGGTATGAATTTTGGGGCCCCCACCCCCGAAGTTCTTATGCCGAAATCCCCAATATTAGATGAAACCTTTGAAAGATGCTTAGATCATGAATGTAGACCTTTATGAATGGGATTAGTGCTTTTATCAACAAGGCTCCAGAGAGTTCCCCGCCCCTCTCACTCTATGAGGACACAGTTGAAGCCGGCCATCTGCAACTTGGAAGAAGGAGAGCCCTTGGCAGAGCGTGACTATGCTGGGTGCCTTGAATTTGGCCTTTCCAGCCTTCAGAAACCTGACCATTTTCAGATGTTTCTAAGTTACCCAGTCCGTGTTTTTGTTGTTGTTCAGTCCCTAAATCGTGTCTGATTCTCACAATCCCATGGACTGCAGCACACCAGGCTCCTCTGTCCTTTACTATCTCCCAAGAGTATGCTCAATTTCATGTCCACTGAGTGAGTGGGTAGGTGATGGTATCTGACCATCTCATCCTCTGCCACCCTCTTCCTTTTCCTTCAGTCTTTCCCAGCATCAGGTCTTTCCAGTGAGTCAGCTCTTCGCGTCATATGGCCAGAATATTGGAGCTTCTCACGCCTCTCCATCATTTCCCACTCTTCTTGGATTACAAAAGCCCTACACTATCTGGTCTTTGCTGCCTCCCACCTCAGCCTGAGTTTTTCCCTCTCTCCTTGATTTGCTATATCACTCCCACCATGCTGGCCTTTCCCTTCATCCAACACACTCAGCTTGCTCCTTTCTTAGGGTTTTGCACTGCTTCCTCCACCAGGAAGATTCTGTCCCAGTTGCACACAGCCATTCAAAAGAGGCCTTTCCTGACCACCTGATTTAAAAAGCCTCCTGGCCATTCCGCCTCCTATGGCCCGATCTTAAGCCTCTCTGCACAGCACCTCACTTTTTATGTTTACTATAAGCTCTGTAAGACTGTCCAGCTCGTCCCCCCGTCTAGAAAGGTCCTTGTCACATAGTAGGTGCATGATAAAAATCTGTGGAAAGAATCAATGGATAAGGTCATCATGATACTTACTCAATAATACAAGTCCAAACTAGAGAAACCAATTATTTGCAAGAGATCAAAGAGAATGGGCTGTTCCAGCTTATCACCTGAAAGCTCAAATTTACTTTTTGACTTGGGATCTGATTCCAATTAAACAGACAACAGGAAAGAGAGCAGAGAGCTGTAGCTGAGAGAAAATGAGCTATCTCTGGATAATATCAAATCTGAAATCTCACCCCAAGTTTACCACCACCTGTTTAGTTCCTCATAGTAAACCCATCACTGACAACAGATTTAGGATCTATTTACCCAAGCGCAGAGGAAAAGGAAACCATCATAAACATTTACCTGCTTAGCTCACAGGTGGGCTCTTGGCTTTCTTCTTCTCTAGGCATTCAGTAATAAATCATTCCAATAATGTTTCTATAATGCTTAGGGGGAAAAAACCCAAGCTTTAAAAAATTATACCAACTCCTGTGCTATGGCAAAAATATTTATTAAAATAGTTTTTTCTTTTTTTCCAAGTATGAACTTAATTGGGAGGAGTCCTTTGAATTCACTCTTTCATCCCAGACAAACGAGATAAGCAGTGTATGCAGAACCTAAAACGGTGACAAATGAGCCCACAAGGTGGCACAGTGCGAGAAAGGGGGCTTCTCTGGTGGCGCCTTAGGGGACCCAAGAAACCTCTGGCTCACAACTGGAAGAGTTAGTGGCCACCACCTGTTTTTAAGAGGTAGAACATATGCTTTCCAGTAGTCCACCATTTACCGAGCAGCTTGGCCGCAGGAGGTGCTCATCCCTCAGCCCGTCTGCCCTTGGTGATGGCCAGAAGGCCTCCAGGCCCCAGGCAGCAAGGCTGCCTGCGGATCGCTACTTAAGATCCATGAACCGGATATCCAT
Source organism: Capra hircus (assembly GCF_001704415.2). Classification (NCBI taxonomy): domain Eukaryota; kingdom Metazoa; phylum Chordata; class Mammalia; order Artiodactyla; family Bovidae; genus Capra; species Capra hircus. The sequence goes on from NC_030822.1 coordinate 2,382,335, forward strand.
GATGAGCAGGAAGTTCTTGGGCAGCGGGCGGGGGGCGGGGGAGAGGACGGTGAACACCTGGTGCTCCAGGTCCACGCTGGTCACCACAATGAAGCCCGCCACGCTGGTCTCCGAGAGGCTCTCCTCCGCACCCTCGGCTGTGCTGACGCTCAGCAGGTGGTGTACCATATCTCGGCCGGGGGTGACGGGCACCAGCTTGAGCTGATTGTCCTCCTGAGACATGCCCAGAGGCAGGCAGGAGTCTGGGATGGTGGGTGCCCCGACTTTGTAGATTTTCACATCTGAAAATTTGACGTTGAAGGCATGGGGATAAAAACAGCCCCGGAACCCGTAGAAATACTCACGGATGCGCTCATCCCGGCATTCCCGCCGGAAGTCCTTGGAGCGCTCCACCACACCCCCCGACTTGGGGAGCAGCACCGTGCGGACGAAGTGAGGCAGGTCCCGCTTCAGCTCGTTGTACAGCCGTTCTTGATCCAGAACCACGACGACATCCACCTCAAAGGCTGAGGCTGCGTGGACCAGGGCCTGGTAACCAGAGCCCTTGACCCAGCCACAGGTGTTAATGACACAGCCGCTCACCGAGGCCCTGCGGTTCACTTCACACCTTTGGTTGAACACATCGGCTAAACGAGATGTAATCTGCAGAAGAAAGGGTCCAGGTGAGACAGAAAAGGCACAAAACCAACCCTCGGCCACACGATCCTTCCTGAGCCTAAGTGGTATCAGGTTCAGGGAAAAGGACATTCCTAATGGCAGTGGTGTTTCATGTCCCAAGTTGAAATGTAATAAATTACTTAAGAGTGAAGTGAAGTCGCTCAGTCGTGTCTGACATTTTGCGACCCCATGGGCTGTAGCCTGCCAGCTTCCTCCGTGCATGGGATTCTCCAGGCGAGAGTACTGGAGTGGGTTGCCATGCCCTCCACCAGGGGAATCTTCCCATCTTCCCAACCCAGGGACTGAACCCGGGTCTCCCGCATTGTAGGCAGATGCTTTACCGTCTGAGCCACCAGGGAAGAATAGGACCTACTTAAGAATAGGTCCCTAGAAACGTTTAACCATCTGAGATTGAACTATTTTTGAAACGGTCTTTTCCAAAACCCATCACCGTGGAAGTGATAGCCACTGAGAGGGGACAGAGAGTTTCAACCAGCAAACGCCGGCCCCCTCCCTCCACCGCGCCTTGCCCGGGGCTCTGACCTTATTATAAAGCTTGATGTTGGTGCCGGGCGTGGTGGAGCCGAAGTGGTACACCAGCGGGGCCTGGATGGAGAACCCCTCCTCAACGTCCGCCGGCCGCTCGATGTAGAGGGCCCCCATGGTGCCGGGGATGGACACAGAGCCCTGGCCCACATCCAGCTCCACGTACGTGGGACGGCGGCCCAGACGCACCGCGTAGTTGAGCAGCAGACGGCACACGGTGGACTTGCCCACGTCCGTGGGGCCCACGACCATCACCCGGGGGCCCCGCTCCTCCTCCTTCTCGGCCTGCCTCCGCATCTGCTCCAAGGCCGTATGTGTGTTGAGATAAAGCAACATTGGGGTGTCCTTGGAGACGTAAGCCACCTCGGTGCGCCCACTGAGCTGCAGCGAACAGCCGTGCCAAGTGAAGACAGCCACCTTGGCGCCAGCATCAAAGGTGAACTTCTTGTTTCGGGTCAGCTCTGTGCCGAAGATTTCTGCCATGCCAGCCAGCAGCTCCAACTGAACTGACTGCGACGCCTCCACCTCAAAGCGAAGCTCTGTCTCCCGCTCCAGTTCAAATTTAGTTGTTGGCTTCTTGTCATCACTGGCCTCCTCTCCCATCTTTCCCGTGTGGCTGCTTTTGTCTGGAACGCCAAAATCAGATCTAAACAGAAGTTAGGACTCGGTTCAAAATCCTCCAGAGGATGTTTCTCCTTACTTTGCTTTATTCTCCCCCCTTATCTCTCATCACCACCTGACCCACTATATATCTGATTATTGTCTATCCACCCTCACTAGAAGGTAAGGGTTGGGCATTTTGGTTTGCTGCCCGTAACCCCAGTACCTAAAATAGAGCCTGACACCAAAAGGCACCTCTGTAAAAACACCGAGTGAATAACTGACTCAGACGTCGGCGGAAAACAAGATACCTACATACCCGCAGACTTGGTTACAGCGCCTTTGTTGCTCCCTTCATCACTACCACGCTTTCGAGTACTCCAGACTTGAAAAAGCTACAGATGCCCAGTCCCTAACCCTTGGGTCAACAAAAAAGGGAGTCAGCAATCTGGAGGCAGAGCAGAGAATACCGAGTTGGGACTCAGAAGCAAACAGCATCAAGGAAACCGTTCAGCAACCACTCGCAGTGTCTTTGAACAAATCACTTAGCTCGTCTAAACCTTTTCCTCCACTGTCAACTGGAGGCGCTCACAGTTCCCCTAAAGTGCTGTTCTGGGGGTTAACCGGGATGGTCGGAGGGAAAGAAAAAAATTAGTAAACTAGAAGCGCCGAGGAACAGCAAAGAATTATCTCCGATGCAGATCGCAGCTCCAGGTCTAGCATTCGTCCCAGCCTCCCCAGACACCGAAATCTGCGCAGGCTCTAAGGAGGCGGCGGTTGCGATCCTGAATTTACTACCTCACCTGTACAGCCACGAGCTCAAACCTGTAAACCAAGAACACAGGACCTAAGCCCAGAAGCCAGACGCGCTCACCGAGACCACGCCGGAAACAAACGTTTCCGCACTTGCGCAGTGGGGAAGGCGCGGCCACGCGAGGCCCCCTGGGAGATGTAGTTGTACCCGAGCTGTCGCGAGCGGTCGCGCTCTGGCCGCCGCTTGGCCCTCTGGGACTTGTAGTCAAAGGGGGGGGTGTTGACCGTGACGTCAAAGGTGGGCGGGGCAGCTGCCGTCATTGTTCGTCAAGCAGCTGGGGAGGGAGGCAGGGGGCGTGGTGGTTACGCCTCCGTGCGCGGTGAGGACCAGCCGCGGAGGGGACACGGCCGCGGAGGCGCCGCAGCTGCGGGCTCTCTCCCCGTCGCTCCCGCTCACCTGCGGCCCGGGAAGGGCCCCACAGTCGCCTGGAAGCGGGGCGCGGAGCCCTGTGTGGATACGAGGGGACCTAGGGGTAGCGAGAGGGGAGCCAAGCAGCTCATCAGAGGCTAACTGGACTGCCATCCCCGTCCCGACACAGCGTTTGACCCCTGGAGAGCATTTCAGAGCATTTTACTTAAGGGAGAGAATGAAACATAAGATTTCTTCCAGTTACTCTGCAAGGTAGTCATTACTCAACAACCCATCTCCTGTTAGGCGGAGAGCTTTGCTGGGGACTCTTTCCCTCCCCAAGTCTCTGATGGTTATACAAGGGCAGTCATTCACCCTGCAAGCAACAGATTGGGCCGCATCTATACGTTCAGACGGTAAAGCATCTCTGCAAGGTGGGAGACCCGGGTTCGATCCCTGGGTCGGGAAGATCCCCTGGAGACGGGGAAGGCTACCCACTCCAGTATTCTGGCCTGGAGAATTCCATGGACGGAGGAGCCTGGAGAGCTACAGTCCATGGGGTCGCAAGAGTTGGACATGACTGAGCGACTTCACTTTCACTTTATACACTTCTGATGTGTTTGGACTTGGGAATATTCTTTGCCACTTGCTTGCTGTGTGACTTTGGGTAAATCACAGGCTTAGACCCAGTTGTTGTTTGTTTTTAACTGGATAACAGGGATAACAATTTATCTTCAAGTTGTTTTGAAGCATGAATAGGATAATGCATATAAAGCACTAAACCCAAAGCCTGTAACATAGAAAGCATCAGATGTGAGCTCCTAAGGCTTTATTGTAGATTGAGGATGGACGCTATAGTGAGGCCTTTACATTCTTCAAAGCCCTTTCAGGTGTCCTCTTTCACAGCCACCTGTAAAGTCAGCTTTATTAAATTTCAGGTGAGAGAGGAGACTAAGAAAGGTGGAGGGATTTGCCCAAACTAGTATTCAAACTCAAGATTTTGGAGTTTGAGTTCAGTTATTATGAATGCAGAGTACTAGATGCCACATCGTGTTCTGTGGGCTTTAAGGGTATAAATCCGTTTAATCCTCACAAGAATCTTGTGAAGGACACGCTGTAACTGTCATCCGTTCGTTAGAGATGAATACTTTCTTCGGTCCAGCTCACATGGTTAATCCGGGTGGAAAAGCCTAGGAAGATTTTCTGGGTTGCCTTTTACCAGCTGGCCCCACCTTAGCCTTCACTTTCTAAGAGTGCCATCCTCACTTCTCACGTTTCTTTCTTGGAGCCGCTTAAGTCCTGTCTGACTCTTTACAACTCTATGGACGGTAGCCCGCCAGGCCCCTCTGTCCATGGAATTCTCCAGGCAAGAATACTGCAGTAGGTTGCCATGCCCTCCTTCAGGGATCTTCCCAACCCAGGGATCGAACCCACATCGTGGTTGTTTAGCACAAGCACCACCTGGGAAGCCCGCCGGTCTCGGATGGTTTGCTTTAATTATTTAATTTACTCAGCCTGCGGGTATTAGTTCTCCAGTGAGCCACCAGGCATCCTCTAATTGCTCACCTTTCTGCAAAAACCCAGCTCTAGGGCTTCCCTTGTGGCCCAGCTAGTAAAGAATTCGTCTGCAATGCGGGAGACCTGGGTTCAATCTCTGGGTTGAGAAGATCCCCTGGAGAAGGGAACGGCTACCCACTCCAGTATTCTGGCCTAGAAAATTCCATGGACTGTATAGTTCATGGATTGCAATGAGTTGGACATGACTGAGCGACTTTCACACACACAAAAAAAGAATCCAGTTCTAGTCTTCCATTGGCAAAATTCTCTATGAGCTCATCCTCTCCTGTTTACACGCAGTTCACTTCCCAGATCTGTTTCTCTGCCTCCACATTCTCTCCCTTGAGGCAGTTCCTCCCAATTATCTAAAGTCATCATTGTTTTTTCTATTTCTTTCATTTTCCTTGGCCATGCCACACAGTTCCCCAACCAGGGATAGAACCCATTCTCCCTGCCTTGGGAGTGTGGCGTTTTAACAACTGGACCGCCAGCTAAGTCCCAGTCTCAAGCTGAATTTAGGGAGAAGAAACCCCTCCCCCTCCTTTAGAGCCTGCTTTCTGTTTTGCTTCTTAAACACAGAAAGGGTCAAGGTGCAACACTGAAAGCATCTGTGCTTGCGCACACCCTTTCCTCACTTTCATTTCAGTCTTTGTCACCAAGCACTCCTCTCCTCTCCACCCCACCCTCAGATAACACTGCCCTCACGTGCCTTTTTCATTCTCCTCTCCAGCTAAATCCGTAATCATTTTCTTCCTGAGTTCATTTAATTTTTTGCTTCTACACTTTCAAGTGAAGTGAAGTCGCTCAGTCGTGTCCGACTTTGTGACCCCATGAACTGCAGCCCACCAGGCTCCTCTGTCCATGGGATTCTCCAGGCAAGAATACTGGAGTGGGTTGCCATTTCCTTTTCCAGGGGATCTTCCCAACGGGGGGATCGAACCCAGGTCTACCATATTGTAGGCAGATGCTTTAACCTCTGAGCCACCAGCTCAAACACGTTCAAAGCTTGCCCTAAAAAACTACTCACCTTCCTTTTTCACACTTCCTTCTATTTTCCTCAACAAATTCCTCTTCCACTTACATTTCCTTCCTCATCTGCTGTCCAGATGAGAACATTTCCCTCGTCTTTCTCTACTCAGTGCTGCCTGTCAATTCCAAACTTCTGGTAACATCACTCAAGATACCGACTTTGTTTTCAGAATCTACCTTAAACTGAAGGATATTCTTGGATGGTTTGCTTTAATTATTTAATTCATTCACGGTGTGTGTACTAGTCCTCCAGTGAACTACCAGGTATCCTGATGAAATATTCAGAATTCCTTTCACTTTGTCATACCCAGTTAGCATTGCCTCCCATTAACCTCATTTCCCTACCTTAACTTTTCACTCCCCCCTTTACTTGTGAAAAACTACTTTTTCCGAACGTTCACCTCGGTTAGAAATCTAAGCTTTTACCTCAGAGGGTATGTTCTGTGTCCACATACTTTAGCAACTTGCAGAGGGCAAAACTTTTATGAGAAATATTTTGGCTCACATGAAGTATAACTGGAAATTGATAGAAAAATAGCATGAAAGATGTTAAGTTCTTCATAAGACACAAATTTGGCATGTGCCTCTTGAGCCTCAGAATTTAAGAGTAAATTCACTCTGGGTATTCAAGTTGAGAACACTGTTTTGAAATGCCAGTAACTTCTGTTTACTAGCTGCCTATCACGTGCCAGGTTTTTTTTTTTTTTTTTAAGATGTTTACATATTATCTCACTTTACTTCACATGTCCCTGTGGTTAACATTAGCTTCATTTAGCAGAAGGAGAAAACAGAGGCACACAGGCTATCAGTAACTGGCCCAGTGGTTCCTGATAAGCGTATTGGCAGAGCTGGGATTCCAACTCAGGTCTCTTCTGAGACCAAAGCCAGACATACTTGGACAACGTCTGAAGATGCAACTCAAACGCTGTTTTTTGAGCATCTTCTGCAGGCAAAGCTCTGTGCTTGGCGTTGCTGTCCTGGGATGCAGAGAGGAGTTTCCCAGAGGACCTGCCTCAAAGTTTAGAACCAAGCAGAGAATCTTATGTAACATGGGTGTCTCCGTGCGTGAAGCACAGTTCATTTGGAAGTAGTCAATAAGAGGTTCCTGCCTGTCAGAGGTCATTTTTGGTCTGTGCGGCCGGGGGTTTTGAACCGGAGGCTTTGAGGCTTGGAAGCGCCTGGTACAAGCTTGGGGGCGTTCCATGCCATCCGTGACCATTAAAATGGCTTGCTTTCCCGTGCGTCAGTATCAGAGCTGAAATGGGAAATGTGGCATCTTGACTGTGCGCTCGGTGGGTCCTGACTCTGCACCCGGCTCTCAGCCTCTCCGCCTTTGGTCCAGCCCCGCCACCCGTACCGCGGACTCCATCCTTGCCCAGCCCTGTCCTCCCCCCTCCTCAGCCTCTGGCGGTCTCCTTGGCCACGGGGCCCTCCTCGCCAGCACCCCGGCTCCCCTCCCTGCCTGCCCCCGCCCCGGGCATCGCTGCCCCAGCCCCAGCCCTCGACGCCTGCCCGCTGCCTGCCTCCCAGCCCGCCTCCTGTGTCTCCCAGCCCCGCTCTGACGTGGGAGGTGAGGGGGGTGGGGGCCCGGATGACTCACAGTGTTGTGATGCAGTCCCGCAACACACAGCTACATTCACCCACAGACCCGGGTACCGGCGGGAGGCCGCCTCTGGCCGCCCCCCCGCCCCCCGCAGCGGGGCCAGCTTGGCAGCCCGGGTCTGGAGCCCCTCACCACCACCCTCCCCGCCCCCCGCCCCTTCCCCACTGAAGGAGCGGAAGGAGCCGCGAAGAGAGCGCAGAGAGATTGAGAGAGAGAGGGGGAGATAGACGGAGATCTCTGGAGCCGGCCTCAAGGTGAGGGGCAGCCCTTCTGCAAGCGCACCTTTCCCCCTCTGTGCGTCTCCCCCTCGGGCTGCGCGTGGCTTTCCCCCCTCGCCAGAGCATTCTCCATCCACCCTTTGTCCTCCCTTCCCCCTCCCCGCCTCATCCCTCTGCGAGCTCTTCCCGGCAACTTTGGCCGCAGCCTCAGGCACCCCTGTTTGATCAAGCAGCCCTGTTTATATTGTTTGGCCGCTGGGGTGCGGACCCCCCCTGCCCCCTCCACCAAGCCCGCCCCGGGAGCCTGCTGCGCGGCTCATCATTGGGACCATACCGTACCCAGGATGCCAGCCCCTCGGGGGGGCTCGCGGCCTCCGAGCAGTTGCGAGCGTCCATTGTGAGCAGGTGTCCCCCTCCCTTTTCCCTTTTCCTTTTTTTCCCCCCTAAGAGGCACGGGATTCGCACCTGGCTCCGCCAGCCTCCGCCTCTCCCGTCAGCGCCGCTTGCTCAGCAACCCCTCCCTCCCCCCGCCTCCCACGGTCCAGCCGCGGCTCACTCGGGGGGCCGTCCGCACCCCGGCGCGCTTCTGCCCCCGTCACTGGCTCTCCTTGCTTCTCCCGGTCGTCTGAGATGGGGAGAGAAGTGACCCCGACGCCCCCTGCCCCCGCCCCCCGCCCCCGAGGGGCTCCCTGTGCAGCCTCCCCTGGGCGGGACAGGGAAGCAGGGGAGACAGGCGGGGTGGGGCTGGGGGGATCCTGGCACCCTCCCCGGGACACGGGAAAGGGGCGAGGGGGCCAGGTGGAGCTCGCCGCCGGGAACTCACTGGCGGGCAAAGCTGAAGGCAGACGTGTCCAGCGGAGGCTGGCCGGTGCTCTGCTGGTGAGGACCCCAATGTCACCCTGAACTCAGCCCAGGGTGCTCTTCCTGAGTCCCACCAAGGGCCGAGGGCCTTAAACGGCCGATGCCCTCTGCTGGGAGGCTTTGCAGAGAGCCCACCTGGCGGCCCCAGGCAATGCTGGAACAGCTGGGGTGCTGGTGGTCCCCGCGGAGGGCAGGACGGAGCCTGCGCACCCCGGCTCCGCTGCCTACTGTTGCCAGGGCACCCGGCTGGCATCCCCGAAACAGACCGGGGCTAAGCCACCCAGAGCCGGCCTGCAGGCCCCACCGAGGAGCAGGCTGAGGCTCCCTGGCTTATCAGGGCCGGCAGAGGACACCTCCCGCCTTATCCCTGCCTCCAGCACCCGCGGCCACTGTGGGGCTGAAGCCTGCGAATCCTCCTCAAGATTCTTAATCAGAACCAGGCAATTCTTTTTATCTCGCGTCACCCAGAGTCCCTGCCCCCGGGAGAAGGGGAAAGAAACATCCTGAACCTTGTGCCCCCAAACCACGGGGCTGTGACGCTGCCCATCATGAGACACCGCGCCCGCGCCGCAAACACGGCCCGGGACCGCCGGCCTCTCTGACACCGGCCCTACTTGCCATTGGCCCCCAGCGGTCAAACGCGCCCAAAGGGAAGATCGTTTCTCTCCTAGGCTGGGTGCTTCACTGAGAGACAAGGCAACAATACTAGAGGGCAGTAGAGAGAGACAGACGAGCTCAGAGGCTGAGAAGACGAGCCCAGTGATGCTCCGGAGCCAGAATGAGCGGACCCAAGTGTAGGACCGGGCAGCAGCCCCGTCTGAGGCCCTTGGTCCCAGGAGAGACGCCCAGCAGGCTCTGGGCCCCCGCCCCCCGAGAGGACTGGCGCCGAGTGTGCGTGTCTGCCTACCTGCCCGCGCTCCTTCCCTTTCTCATCAAGCTCCTCCCACCCACACAAATCGTGTGCTGGGGCCAATTACCTTGCAAACCGAGGTCACGGAAGGAAGGACCGGCACGCATCCCCAACTTTTTCAAGGCTTTGAGCCCCAGAGACACAGAGCCTACCAGCGCACGTGGGATGCATCCTCACAAAAGGACGGAAAAGCCAGGGAGGAAGGAGCATTTGCCAGCGACGCGGCTCCCATGGCAGCGGGCCGCTCCCGGTGGAAAATGGTGGAGGCTGGCTCTGGCCCCAGGAGGGCGAGACACCGCCTCCGGGGCTGAGGCCCACCCCCCCATCCGCTGCGGGGCCGGCCCGAGCAGACGGTCAGCCCAGGTGGCAGATGCAGTGAGCGGGCGCGCGCGCCGAGCAGGGCTGCCGCGGATGGGTGAAGCAGGAGTGAAAGTGATCGCAGGCGCCCCGGCTCTTCCGTGCCCCCGGCAGGGGCTCCCCCGGCTCTCCTGGTGACCCTCCCCTCCTTCCCAGGTGACCTCCATTTCTGCCTGGCTCACGTCTGGGGGGGCCCTGGCCCGGCAGCCCCCCCGCACCGCTCCCGTCCTGAAACACGGCTCTAGCCAACCTGCTCCGCTGCTTCACCTGCGACCGTCTGTGCGGGGGCTGCACGGCGCCCGCGCCCCCCGCCCGCCAGGGCATCGTCCTCCAGCCCGTCATGCCCAGCTGCGACCCTGGCCCGGCCCCCGCCTGCCTCCCAGCCAAGACCTTCCGCAGCTACCTGCCTCGCTGCCACCGAACCTACAGCTGCGTCCACTGCCGCGCACATCTGGCCAAACACGACGAGCTCATCTCCAAGGTAACAGCCTCCATCACTCCCACCCCCGCCCTCGCCCCCCGCCGCAGGCCCCTCCAGACATTACCCGGGGGTGACGCCACGGAGCCTGGCCTCCCGCCTCCATGCCCCCGCGGGGTATTCAGGGAGCGCGTGATCCCCGGGGTCAAGGGTTCCCCGCAGTCACCACCGGCCCCGTGTCTCCGCAGTCCTTCCAGGGGAGCCATGGCCGAGCCTACCTGTTTAACTCCGTGTGAGTCTGCCCCTCTCCCCCGTGCGTGTGTGGCGGTGTGGGTGAATAGCTCTCCTCTCTGCAGAGAGGGGCTGAGCCGCCCGAGGTGGGTGCCCTGCGCCCTCTGGGTTTGCCTCTCCTTTGGCGGAAGCCCGGGAGAACTGGGGTGCCAAGCGCTAGACAGCAAGCGGTGGGGCGCTGGAGGTAGGGCTCTCAGCTGGGTGGGTCGCGCTCTCTCCAGATGCTGGGCCCTCTGGGCTGTTTTGGGGGTGCGCTGACGGAGTGACACCCCGCTCCCCCCCGCCCCGCGTGCTGGGTCCTTCCCGTCTCCCAGGGTCAACGTGGGGTGCGGGCCAGCTGAACAGCGCCTCCTGCTCACGGGGCTGCACTCGGTAGCTGATATTTTCTGCGAGAGCTGCAAAACCACCCTGGGCTGGAAATATGTAAGTACCGGGGGGAGGGCCACCCTCTGAAGGCGGGGGTGGGGCGTCTCCGTGGCCCCCCAGGCCCCAGTGGCCACCCGTCAGGTGTCTGCCTGACCCAGAGGGAGGAGGGAGCTAGGAGTGGGGGGACCGGGTGGGGGGCGGGCTTACGCCGGCGGCGGTAGGCGGGCCTCCCGGCCCACATTGCCGGCCTCCCCCCGCCAGGAGCAGGCTTTTGAGACGAGCCAGAAGTACAAGGAGGGGAAGTACATCATTGAGATGTCGCACATGGTGAAGGACAACGGCTGGGACTGAGGGCTTCCGGCGGCCTCTGCCCTCCCGACGCATGCCCCACCCTCCCACACCTGCCCCCGCCCGGCCGCGCCTCCATACCAGCATGAGCACTGCCCCACCCCTGGGGGGGACCCTGCTCCCGCCGCCCCTCCCCCCGCCGCCACCCCATCGCGCCCAGGCCCCCCCTGGAATGGGAGTCTGGGGTACCCCAGGGGTGCTGAAGGCTCAGGCGTGGGCAGCAGTCAGGGAGAGACAGAAACGGGGGGGGGAGGGGTGGCCGTGGGGACTTGTCGCCCCCAAGGTTCCGAAAACCGAGGGGCTGGCGGGGCAGAGAGGCAGGCAGAGAGGACCCCCGGGAGGAAGCCCTGTTTGCTCCACCTCTGCGAGCGAACAGAGGAGCAACCTCGAGTCCCGGCGCTGGGAGATCCTAAGCCACAGAATAGCAGGTGAGAAGAGGCTCAGGGTGGAGTGAAATGCTGGCCTCAGACGCTGGGAGGCACCGGAGTCTCTTAAGGGTCACGTTTCCCACCCGCTATTTGCAGGAGCCAGGATTCGTGGGGTGGGGGTTGGAAGAAAAAAGAATCCCAAGTTCCAGGCCCTGGGAGATCATCAAAGCATCCCAGGGGCTTGCATTTCACTCCACTTGGCAGTTTACCTTGGCACTGAAGAGGCACTTTCGAGTATCTGACCTTTGCCATGGGGTGGGGTGGGGGGAGGTTCCCCCCGGAACAGCCCCCGTGCCCGGCTGGCAGTCTCCAGAGTGAGCAGGGTTGGTGGGTGTCCTCTGGGCCCAGCCACTGCTCCCTGGGATGCAGGCCCTCGGAGGGAAGGTGGGGGCTCAGTGCCACGAGGTTAGGTGTCCTCGCGGCTGCCACCAGCGAACGAAACTTTTGTATGATATATAAAGTGTTTGGGTCTATTTTTAATAAAAAGGGGAAAGCAACATGTGAGGCACTCGGTCCTCTGACTTTTCTTGGCAGGTACCATAGATCGTCCCACGCACACGGCTGCCCCAGGCCTGCCCCTCCTACCTCTGTTGTTTAGTAGCTAAGTCAACTCTTTTGCAATACCGTGGACTGCAGCCTGCCAGGCTCCTCTGTCCATGGGGTTCTCCAGGCAAGAATACTGGAGTGGGTTGCCATTTCCTTCTCCAGGGAATCTTCCAGACCCAGGGATCAAACCCAGATCTCCTGCATTGCAGGCAGATTCTTTACCATCTGAGCCACCTGGGAAGGCTGCTCTCTTACCCCTAGGGGGCAGCAATTGCTCTGTCTATGACAAGACACCAGGGGATGGAGATTCAGGTGAGATTTTGCTTCTGAGATGGTTTGTTGTTTTTTTTTGAGTGAGATTCCAGCGGGAGCATCCTTAACAGCTTCTGTCTTTAGGAGCCCTTGACAAGGAATCCACTTTTGCCTAGTTTGAAGAGATTCACTCCAGAACAAGAGCTTTCTTGGGTCCCACTGCCTTTCAGCCTAGTTCTGGAATCTTTCAGTCAGCTCATGGCCGCTCTTAAAGCTAAAAGGAAAATCGACCAGCCAAGGTGCTACCCTGGCAGCGGTTACAAACTGGAACAGAACAGCTCAACACCACAGCACCAGTGCAACGTGACCCGAGTGCGCCTGTCCGCAGTGCCGTGAACTTCTTATTGTGGGGTCACCAACAGGGAGAGACCGGATGCAGGGAGGATCGGATGCATCATAAAAATCTTTTTTTTTTTTTTTTTTTCTGGTAAGCTAGCTTATTTCCACATTCATTCATTGGTACTGTAAATATTTGTAAGAGGACTTCTTCCTTGCCAGGCCTTGTTTAGCACTGGCAAAACAGTGGAGAAGAAGGCAGTCATGGCCTGACTTCATGGAGCTTCCTGTCCAGTGGGAGGACAAGCGAGAAGCAGGCAATTCCAGTAGAAGGTGACGAGGGAGTGAGCACAGGGCTTGTAGGAGAGGCATCACCTAGAATTGAGGAAAGAAACCTTTGCAGGAGTGATGACTTTGAAAGCCCTTGAAAGCTGAGAGGTTGGGTGGGCAGAAAGGAAGAGTAAGGGACGGGGATAGTTCAGGCCGAGAGGACTGTCAGGTGGCTCAAGTTTAGTTAGTTTGAAGAGAAATAAAAGTTTATTTCCTAAACTGGAGTGCAGATACGAGTGAGTGAGAGGTGAGCCAGCCCAGGAAAGATAGGCTGGGGCCATGAAACACTCAAGGACTTCATCCCAAGGGCACTGAGTAAACACTGAACATTTCTTGTCCTTTACCAAGTGGACTCACATCACCAAATGGCTGTTTTGTGCCTGAAGAGAGGCTCAAGTAGAAATGGTAAGAATGAAAAAAATAGAGACTTGAAGCTAACTGTAGTCTCAGATACTGTTGTCAATATCAGAATGAAGAGGCTGTTTGGGCCAAAGAGCTCTGGAAGACACAGGTGCTAGAAGGCAAGTCAAGCCCTGAAGGAATGATGCCCAGCACCCCCATCTGGGGGGCTCGGGGTCCATCCCAGCACCCCATCTGGGGGGCCTCTGGGTCTGTCCCAGCACCCCATGGGGAGGGCTCAGGGTCCGTCCCAACACCCCATCTGGGGGGCCTCGGGGTCCACCCCAACACCCCACCTGGGGGGCTCGGGGTCTGCCCCAACACCCCATCTTGGGGTCCATCCCAGCACCCCCATCTGGGGGGCCTCGGGGTCCATCCCAGCACCCCCATCTGGGGGGCCTCGGGGTCCACCCCAACACCCCATCTGGGGGGCTCGGGGTCTGCCCCAACACCCCATCTTGGGGTCCATCCCAGCACCCCCATCTGGGGGGCTCGGGGTCCATCCCAGCACCCCATCTGGGGGGCCTCTGGGTCTGTCCCAGCACCCCATGGGGAGGGCTCAGGGTCCGTCCCAACACCCCATCTGGGGGGCTCAGGGTCCACCCCAACACCCCATCTGGGGGGCCTCGGGGTCCACCCCAACACCCCACCTGGGGGGCTCGGGGTCTGCCCCAACACCCCATCTTGGGGTCCATCCCAGCACCCCCATCTGGGGGGCCTCGGGGTCCATCCCAGCACCCCCATCTGGGGGGCCTCAGGGTCCACCCCAACACCCCATCTGGGGGGCTCAGGGTCCACCCCAGCAGCCCCATCTGGGGGGCCTCTGGGTCTGTCCCAGCACCCCCATCTGGGGGGCCTCGGGGTCCATCCCAGCCTGCCTGGTGATGCCGAAAGCCTTCTCTCAGGTTCCAGCAAGGGACCCAGAAACCCTGTCCTTCTCAACCCCACTTCTTGCACTAAAGTTCAGGAAGGCTTGTCCTTGAAAATTTCTGACCTTGAACATCAGGTGCAAACTAGCTGCCGCCTTCAGTTCAGTTCAGTTTAAAGCTCCCCAAATCTGCCTCTCTCTCAATTTACTGATTAAGCCAACTAGGAACTGTGGGGAACAGGAAAGTAAACGGCACCCCTGGGTCTCGGTTCTTTGTAATCTCTCCTGGAAGAATCATTCCGTGAGTTGGGTTCAGGGATCCTATGCAATCTTTGCGATCAGGCCATGGGGCGGGACTGTCCAAACTTTGGATGCTCAGACAGGTGTCAAGTACCCTGTGACTAAGAGGGGTAGGTGGAGAGGAGGTCTCTTTTTTCTGCCTGAGAGCCAGGGAAGGAGCTGCAGGCATGGAATGCCAGGAGCGCAACGGCCCTTCCCTGGGGTGCAGTCCTTTCGGGTTAGCCTTTTTTCCTTGCCTGTGCACCCCCTTTTTCTCATGGAGGTCTACTCTGGACCCAACAGGGATTCTCTCAATCTTCTCCACCCACCCTCCGATCCCAAACTGAGTCTGGGAACTTTTTAGCCAACCAGCCACTCCCTCCTTTCCTCCTTTAAGCCCTACAACCAGCAGGTGGCACCAAAAACCCTCTACCCCTCAGCTGCGACAACCTTCCTCAACCCTCTCCAAGACTGGTGAGCTGTGATTTAGGACAGGATTAGATCTAGGCTCTGAAACGTTCGTTAAGCACCATCAAACTCTGGCCAAGCTGCTTAAGCCTCTCCTGACTCAGTTTTTCCATCTGTAAAATGGGGATGTTACTTTTCGGTCCTGAGGACCCACCATGATGCACTTGGTGTCTGGCACACAGATGTGCTTCTGTAAGTGTGAGCTATCCGTCTGACTTATTCAGAGGGAGGCCTCCTGAATCCCTGCCAGGAAGGGCTGGGGGGGTGCCCTGGCTGAGGGGTGCCCAGGCAGGAGAGGAAGGCCGATGCCCAGGAGGCAGCCGGCGCTGGGTAGCGCTGCGCGGCCAATGCCCTTTTAACATTGCACTGCTAGTGACAGGCGCAGACAGTAGCACAATGTGAAAAGAGCTCCGGCCCGCAGCAGAGGGGCGCCGGCCCTCCTCCCAGGCCCCTGGGCTCCCCGCCCCCTCCTCGCCTTGCGCACAGCTCCCCTCCTTTCTCCGGCGTCCCTTGGTTCCCTCCACTCCTCCTTCCTAACATGGAGACCACCCTTCCCCAGAAGTTTCAGGGCAGGGGGAACAGAGTGCCAGGAAGCAGCCTGGCATTCCGTCTTCACGGGAAGACGACTGGGAGACACCCCCGCCCCCAGGTCCGCAGGTGATGTGCAGCTGGGTTTACCTGGATTTGTAGCTCCTGTCAGCTTCCCTTCAGAGAGGAGCTGGCTGGCCCAGACCACAGAGCTTCCTCCCCGCTCTAAAGCTCTCTCTCCTTTTTAGTGTAGATAAAGGGAAGGTCTAGGCCTTCACAGGACAGTCTCGGATGGGGGTGAACAGGCCGCACAGAGAGACCCCCAGGTCTGCAGGAGGAAGCTATGGGTGAAGTCCCACCTCGGCAGCTCCTCTCCGAGGCCTGCAAAATCCACCGAGTGGATTCAGCGTGGAACAAAATGGTGCGGTTCATTCCCTCACCATTAGAAACAGGCTTTCCTTGGCAGTGGGGTCAGAATCTGTTTCCTGTTTATCCAGGGACCCGGTTAGGGGGTTTTTCAAGCTCACCGGCATCTTCAGACGTCCCCATCCTACCAAGTCTAAGGGGCTTACACCCCAGACAAACAATCCTGAGACCGACCAAAGGTTCAGAGTCAGGTAGAGCTCTGGGGTGGCAGGCTCCTGGCTAGAGCTGCGGGCCTGGGGGGCCGGGCTGTGGGGTAATTCCGGGGTGCACCCATCAGAGGGGCCCCTGGGGGATGCCCTGCGCCCTCCCCGCCGGGAGCTCTTCCTGGGGAGGTGGTTCTCTCCCACTAGCCCGGAAAGCAGCAGAGCCTGTCCCCTGCCTTCCCATGCAGTCTGTTCCTGCAATCGGGGCCCGGGCCCCACCGTTCTAATGGACGGAGATCCAGGCTCCGCGAGGGTTGGTCACCAGCCTCTGCTCTTGGATTGAGCAAAGCCGTCCCCGTGGGGAATCGGACCGTGTCAACAAGGGGCCGAGGGGCCAAGAGCACGGGCCAGCCAGCTTTCTGGAGGCCAGGGGGAGATGCCCCCCAGGGGACCCAGATCGCATCCGGGGTGGGGGGCGGGGGCCGGACCCCGCGGCTCTCACGGCCCCCTCCGCTCAGAGCCGGGCCCCGCAGTCCGGCCGCAGGCGCGGCCCTCCCCCTCCCCGGGCCCCGGAGCCGCCCCCCGGCTCCTGGCAGAGGCGGGCGTGGAGGCCGAGGAGGAAACGGGGGAGGGGCGGCTCGAGTTCCCCGCGCCCCGCTCCTCAGCGGCCACCATCTTCCGGCCCCGGCCCCCCGGAGCAGCGGGGGATGGGGCCCGGCCCGCGGCAGGGAGGGAAAGGGCAGGTGGAGGGTCGGCGGGAGCGGCGGGGCAGGCCGGGCCCGCGGCCATGGCGACCAGAGGGGCAGCCCGGAGGGTCCCAGGAACGGGGCGCGGCGGGCGTGGGGGCGCACGCTCCTTCCACAGCCAGCTTGCGCCCCCCTCCCCCCGCCCCCGGGACACACACACCTGAGGCTGGACCACACACGGGCGCGCGCGCACACACTCCAGCCACACTTGCTGCACGGCTCAGCTTACTACACACTTACCCAGACGGCGTGCGTGGGGGGAGCCCGCAGCTCGCGCTCGGAGCGCACCCCTCCAGGCCCGGCAACTCTTAAGGCAGGGGCGGGCCTCACCCCCGCGCGCAGCCCCCCGGCTCGTCCCACAACTTCTCCCGACGCACAACTCCGCGCTGGGTTCAACCCTGCGGCCCCTGCGTTCCCCCCTCAACGCCCCCGCCAAGTCCCCTGTGCCCCACACCCCCTGCACACACACAGACACACACACACACACCCCCTGCGCGCGCGCACACACACACACCCCTGCGCGCGCACACACAGACACACACACACCCCTGCGCGCTCACACAGACACACACACACCCTGCGCGCGCGCACGCACACACCCTGCACACAGACACACATACACGCACGCCTGGGCACACACAGATGGCCCAGCGGAGCCCCCCGCCCCGGCCCCACCACACCCCCGCTGGAAAGGCGCAGGGAGCCACGCCAGCACGACACGCCTGCTGCTCCCCCGTCTCAGTTGCGGCGAAAGAAGAAACCAGAAGAGATGCCCGCGCGGAGGGGACGGCGGGGGGAGAGAAGACGGAGGAGGGGCCTGGCCCGCCCCCGGCCCTCGCCGAGAGGATGCGCCCCCCGGTCCGCGGCGCTGGCCCTCGGGGCGCCCCGATACCTACACGCCGCGCCTCCTTCCGCTCCTCGGCCCGCCGCCTCCCTCTTCCCGGGCCCTTTCTCTGCCCTCCCCGCCCCGGCGCCCCCCGCCCCCCGGCGCCCGCCGCCCGCCGCCCTCCCGGGCCGGGCTCGGGCCCCGCGGCGGCCGCGGCCGAGGCGGGGGCGGGGGGCGCCGGGCGCCGGGCCCCCCGCGCCCCCTTCTCCTTCCACACTCCCTGCCGTCCATCTTGAATACTTGGGATTCTTGAATGGAGTGAGCAGGATCCGCTGCCCCAGGCTCCCATTGGCTGCGGGTTCACCCTTTTGAAACGAGATCCTCCCGCCCATTGGCTGCCGGGCTCCCCTCTTCGCCCCCAACCCCCATCCCCCGCGCCCCCCCCACGGCCGGCGAGGTCCAGGCGCTCCCAGGCGCCCCCTCCGCGGGCCTCCCCCCCACCTCCACGGGCACCCCCCACCCCGGGAGGTCGGCCTCCCGGCTCGTTCCATCACGCCCCCCACCCGGCTGCAGGTGAGGGCGGACCCGGTTCCCGCCAAACGCGGCTCCCGAAGCCCGGCTCGCGGACGCCCCTGGTGCCGGACTCGGAGACCCTAGGAGACGCGAGAGGTGCGATTTCCTGCCCGCCTCCCGACGCCCCTTGAGCCGAAGTCCCTCTCCAACCGGGACCCTCCTGGCCTTTCAGCCTCAGCTCAGGCGATCAGAGCAGCGCTCCTGAACCAGCCAGCCCCCTGGGCTGGGCAGGAAGAGGGCCGCTCCGGAAAGATCTGGGCCCTTCTGAGCGGCTGCAGCCCCTGGTTGCCGCGGGGCAGGCCTGACCCTAGCAGGAATGTGCAGCATCTGGAGCCCTGCTCCGTCTCACAGATCCCCTGGGACCAGCCCGCCCAGCCCCGCCCGGCCCAGTACTGGGCCCACTCGGAGCTGGGAGCCCAGACCGGCACGGAGGAGCGAGGGAGCCGGGCAGTGAGTCAGGCCTGGACGTGGGGGTTCCTTTATTCTGGGCCCTGATTTGCGGTAACAGGCTTCTCGAGATCACGGTCTCCTCTCTGGGCCTGTTTCCTGATTTGCAAAAGTTTGGTCGAGAACTTCCTATAGAAGTTTCTATGTGAGGACGGAAATGTCTGCACTGTACCCTCCAATGTGGTAGCCACTAGCCACGTGCAGCTACTGACCCTTTGAAATTGGCTACTATGACTGCTGTTGTTCAGGTGCTCAGTCGTGTCCCACTCTTTGTGACCCCATGGATTGCAGCATGCCAGCCTTCCCTGTCCATCACCAGCTCCCGGAGCTTACTCAAACTCATGTCCATTAAGTGGATAATGGCCATCCAACCATCTCATCGTCTGTCACCCCCTCCTGCTCCTTCCCTCAATCTTCCCCAGCATCAGGGTCTTTTCCAAGACTATGACTGAGGAAATGGGGTTCTGAAAGCATCTAATTTTAATCACTTCTAATAGCCACATGTAACCAAGTGACACCAGTTTGGACACTGCAGGCCCAAGATGCTGGTGTTCCTGCTGGTGAAGAACACTCTAGGGATCTTGCTCAGGCAGAAAGTCTTTTCTCCTTGTCCCTAAGGTGCAAAGCCCTCCAGATCCCACGTGTGTCAGTGTCCAGAAAGTGAGGCTCAAATCCCTGCCACCTTCGTCCGAATGCTTTCCTTACCGCTGTCGGATTGTCAGTCTGCTCTGTGGGAGCTGAGATTACACATACCCACAGCACACGGAAGGTTAGGGGTAGTAGAGGATTTGCAAGTTTGCCCCAACCTTCATGTTTTTCCAAGGATAAACACCAAGATGTTGACCGGAGTTAGGGTGGGGGATGTCCTTGGCCCAAAACTTCCCTCATAGCTCAGTGGGTAAAGAATCCGCTTCTAATGCAGGAGACCAGGGTTGGATTCTTGGGTTGGGAAGGGCCCCTGGAGAAGGGGGAAATGGCAACCCACTCCAGTATTCTTGCCTGGGAAAATCCCATGGACGGAGGAGCCTGGCGGGCTACAGTCCGCGGGGTTGAAAGACTTGGACACGACTGAGCGGCTAAAGCACCAAGGGCGCCAAGATTGAAGGCACGCCAGGCTCCTCTGTCCCTCGCCGTCTCCCAGAGTCTGCTCAAACTCATGTCCATTGAGTCAGTGACCCCATCTAACCATCTCATCCTCTGTTGTCCCCTTCTCCTCCTGCCCTCAATCTTTCCCAGAGTCAGGGTCTTTTCCAGTGAGTCAGTTCTTTGCATCAGGTGGCCAAAGTACTGGAGTTTCAGCTTCAGCATCAGTCCTTCCAGTGAATATTCAGGACTGATCTCCTTTAGAGTGGACTGGTTGGATCTCCTTGCAGTCCAAGGGACTCTCAAGAGTCTTCTCCAACACCACAGTTCAAAAGCATCAATTCTTTAGCGCTCAGCTTTCTTCGCAGTCCAGCTCTCACATCCTAACTTGTTATAGGAGTGTAAAAAAAGGCACCAGGAGCTATTTGGCTCCAGCCTCTGCCCCTACATTCTTTCCGCTTTGTCTGGGAGTTCCAGAATGCTCCTGGGCTCTGCAGCAGCCTTTCTTCCTCATCGTCTGTGTCCAGGGTCACTCTGGAGCTGGCCCTCTGCCTTTCTCGCTGATCTCCAGAGTCCCTCCAGATCTCTACTTGGGTACGTGTGTGTGCGAGAGCTCAGGCGTGCCCATGAGATCAGTCGTGTCCAACTCCGCCACCCCTGGACTGTAGCCCACCAGGCTCCTCTGTCCATGGTATTCTCCTGGCAAGAATACTAGAGCGGGCTGTCACTTCCTCCTCCATGGGATCTTCCCCACCCAGGGATCAAAGCTGTGTCTCCTACACGTCTCATGCATTGCAGGCAGATTCTGTGCCGCTGAGCCACCAGGGAGCCTCATAGAACTGGGTAGCTGTGAGTCAGCAAGACCTTCTGCCCCAGTCCTCTGCCCCCAGAAGGACGGACTCCAAAACACTGGAGACACGCTCCCTCTCCGATTGAATGTCAGTGGAAGGGGCCGGGCTTCATGGCTCCACACTCACCGAGCCCACACAGGCCTTCCCATGAGGAGCTCTTTCCTTCCCCTCCTTCCACAGTGATGTTTTGTGTCTCCTGTCCACTGCTTCTGTGTCTGAGGGCTTCCTGTGTGGAAATCTCCGGAATCACTGCTGGGAGAAGTTCCTAGCCCCAGGGTGCTCCTAGTTGAGGGTTGAAAGGCAGACACACAAAGAGGGAGTCAGAGAGCCACAGGTGTCCAAAGAGGTGCGAGAACCTTCTCTCCGAGGCAAACCCATCTCCCTGAGGTCTTGATGCTGGTCTTGCTTCCTCAGTCGCCCCGTTTACTTGCGTCTCCAACCCCCTTCCAGGAGCCCAGAGCAAGGGTCAGCGAGTTAGAGCCCACAGATCGGATTCTGTCCGCTGCCTGCTGCAGATTCTTTTGTTTGTTTCTTTGGGACGTTTCGGGTTTTGTTTGCTTTGGGATTTGTTCTTTGCTTTTGCGATTAAGGTTCACCAGGACGCAGCCCTTGCTCCCTGGGTTACACACCGCCTGTGACCACCGTTGCACTATGGTGGCTGGGTTGAGTGGTACTCACCTCAGAGATCCCACAGCCAGCACAAGTGAGCCTGTTTCTCAGCCGCTCATTACAGCAAAGGCCTGTGGATGCTTACAGCCTGTACTAGCGCTCAAGGAGGGCCACTGAAATTACCCCGAGATGGGGATGGAAAGATGTAGCGGAGGTGTTTGCCATCAGCCTACACCGAGGCTCAAATCGGGCCAAGTAGACCACTTCTCACAGAGCCAGTTGGCTTTCCACACCTCTCCTTCACGTCCCACTCACTCGTAAACCCGTGCAGTCCAGCCTCCGCCCCTGCTTTCTGCTGAAACGGTTCCCACTAGGACCACCCTGACCCCCTGAAGCCTGGTTCATCATCCTTTGCTCAGTCCCCGCCACACACAAGCTCTCTTTAGCACCCACCTCTCTTGTCTACATCAGTCTTGAAATTCTGGTGGCTTCCAGGAGACTAGACCAGCCTTGAGTTGCCTCTTATTTCTCCGGCGATTCCTTCTCCGGTCCCTTCCCTTGGGTCTTTTTCCTTCCCCTCCTGCCTAAGCACACGTTCTGCGACGATCTGCCCAGGGCCTCTGTCTTCCCTCGAGGTTTCTTGCTGCACAAAATCATCCCTTTGCCTGCTTTTAATATTAATACTCACGTCGGTGTGGTGTCTTTCCAACATATAACTTCTGACCTGACAGCCCAGATTTCCATCTTCCCGAAAAAAAATCCCTGGCGGTCCAGCGGTCAAGATGTCACCACCCGATGCAGGGGATGTGGGTTCGATCCCCGGTCAGGGAGCCAAGATCCTGCAGCCTTGCGGCCAAAAAACCCCAAAGAGAAAACGGAAGCAAAACTGTAACGAATTCCAGAAAGGCTTTTAAAAATGGTCCACGATAAGAAAAAGGGGGGGGGGGTGGTGTGGAGAAAAGCCCAGGTTTCTAACAGGATGCTACAACTCCTCAGATGCTTGCCTCCCTGACCAGACAAGCCGAATTCGTTCAATGTCAGTATCAGAGGTGATGTGCTGACCCTGGCCCTGCCCTGCGCGCATCTGCCTCTCCTCCCATCTCCCCCTTCATGGCTGCTCGTCCCAAGAGACCCTGCCCTCGGTGCGTCCCTCCTCGGAGGCAGTCTCATCCATTCCTGCACTTTCAACAGCCACCTGTGCGTGAATCACTGCCCAATCCAGCTCTGGGTGTGTTTTCAGCTGCCTCCTAGCATTCCCAGCGTATGAGGTAGGTGTCAGGTGTTTCTGCCTGCCCAGACTCCATCCTGAACCTGGTAACTGCCCCCTAGCTT
This sequence comes from Capra hircus, assembly GCF_001704415.2. Classification (NCBI taxonomy): domain Eukaryota; kingdom Metazoa; phylum Chordata; class Mammalia; order Artiodactyla; family Bovidae; genus Capra; species Capra hircus. Next base: position 2,404,728 of record NC_030822.1, read on the forward strand.
TCCTTTGGGGAGACAACCGTCCCCTGCTTTCCCTCCGTGTGGGTCACCCAAGGTTGACCTCGTCTGCCCCTTTGGGGGGCATTCCCAGAAACCAGGCGTATCAGTCGTTTCTGGCTGTGTAACAAATTAGCCCTAAACTCAGGGGCTTAAGACAGCACACAATTATTTTCTCGTGGTTTCTGTAAGTCGGGAATCTGGGCAGGCTTCGGTTGGGTCCTCCGATCGTGGTCTCTCATGAGACATTAATCAAGGTGTCACCCAGCACTCGGGTCTCATCTGAAGGCTCAACTACGCTTTCAGAGTTGAGGGCAGGATTCAGCTCCTCAGGGGCTGTCGAACTGAAGGTCTTGGCTCTTTGGTGGCGATTGGCCACCCTCGGTTGCTGGCCACGTGGGTGTCCGCCCCGTGGCGGCTTGCATCAGCAAAGCCAGCGAGTCTGCTAGCGAGACGGAAGTCCAAATCTTCAATCACCTCATCCCAGAAGTGACAGCATCGCCATGTTGCCATATTTGATTGGTCAGAACTAAGTCAGTCACTCAGGGGGAGAAGACGACACAGAGGTGTCATCCAGGAAGCAGGCTCACTGGGGAGGGGCAGCTTCGAGCCTGTCAGCCGCAGAAGTTTTAGCCAGTGAAACCACGATAACTGAATCAAGGCTGGGCATCTAATCAAAGTCGATCAGAATTAGACCTGAGATGTTTGCCAGGACTTTGGAGAGAGTGGAGTTGCTGGCATTGTTCTGGAGGAGAGGGTAAGCTTGAAACTGCTGGAGGTCACAACCACTGTCTTGTGGAGGAGAATCTGCCTAAACTGGAAATGGATTAAGGAACAAGAAGGCGAGAGATGGGGAGAGAGATACGCCTGATACAGCCACACCTGCAGCAGAACCTCTAGAGGCTTTGGTTACATCAGCCCGGACGTTCCTCCTGCTTCTGTCGGTTTCAGACGAATTCTGCACCCCCACAGCCCGAGGGTCCCTGGTGGATAAAATGTCTCAGAAATACCTGGATTCAGTTTGCCCAAATCCAATTATCTTACCTTCGTCTCCCCCACAAAGCTGCTTCTTTTCCTAGGTTCTATTTTGCGGATGAAAGCATGACAAAGTTGTTTAGGGCGAAAACCTTGAAGTCATTTCTGCCCTTCCTCATCTGCTCTGGAGGTGAAATAGCCCGTGCAACACGGCTTCTATAGAACCGTAGAAGAGGCCGTCTTCCTTCGCAAAGATGGAGGAGGCTCCAAGGTGACCTAGAGAAACGCGAGCTAAACAAGTGAGCAAGGTTTCCTCCTAGTTGTTTGAATCCTACAGAATTTCTGGAGGTGAATCCCATGATTTGGAGGAGGAAAACAGTGTACCTGACTCTCATATCAAAACACACTACAGACAAAATGAAATTCGGACAAACTGTCTGGTGACCTTGTCGTTTGGAATGCAGTTTGGGCTGGTGTTGTGAAAATAAACTCCCTCTGACTCTAAGGCAAATCATAAGAAATTGTGTCATTGGAAAGTCTCTCATACCTTCTTTGTCATCTTTCTCCTTGTGGTCCCACTCGTAATTCTGATCCTTCCTGTTCTTTCCCTACGCCTCTTTCATCCAGAACTGCCCTGAATCCTGTGTGTTTAGATGCTATCCGCCTGTCAGCTTAATATCCACCCTGGGGTTTTGAATCATCCTCTGAAAAGCCCTCCTTCCAACCTCCCCTGCATCAGAGCATGAGCCCGCAGCACGGACCTCAGACCATTCATCTGCCCTGAACTGTGAGGGCTCTCTAGTGCCCAGACCACATTTTCTAACCTTTATTGGTTGTTGTTTCTTAGTCGCTCAGTCGCATCTGACTCTGCGACCCTGTGGACTGGAGCCCGCCAGGCTCCTCTGCCAATCGGGTTCTCCGGCAAGGATACTGGGGTGGTTTCCATTTCCTTCTCCAGGGAATCTTCCCGACCCAGGGATCAAATCTGGCAAGCAGATTCTTTATCTCTGAGCCACCAGGGAAGACTTTATTGGGTTAAGGAACCTTCTTTTAAAAGCTGATGAAATCTATGGGTAAGGTAGATCTTTCTAGAAAATCTATATTTTGTGTTTGATGTAACATTTCAAGAGTATGAACCCTCCAGAGTCCATTTACTACATATTGTGCCCGCCTTTCATCAATTCAGGTTAGACCTTCATACAGAGAATACGTTCCGAACTTCTTAGCGTGGCATTCCGTGTCTTCCAAACTGAGCCCTACCTGCCTTTCTAATTGCAGCTGCTGCCTCGTGCAGGCGTGGTTGGTTTATGTCTGATCCCCCGTCAAGCCCCGAGTCTCCCTGCGAGGAGAGAGTGTGCCTTTTAATTTTTCCTTGTTACATCTCCCCAGACAGGATGACAGTTTCCCAGGGGCAACAGTCAGAACACTTAGTACAAGATCAGTTGTTAGTTCACTGCTAGATTTTTTAAAAAATTATCTTGTTATGGTAAGTATGCTTAATATTCAACACATTTGCCCTGTTAACAGATTTTAAAGTGTACAATGCAGTGTTATTGACAATGGACACAATGTTGTCCCGCAGATCTCTAGGGTTTATTCATCTTTCTTAATTCAAGCTTTATGCTGGTGGATTAGTCATTTTCCATTTTCTTTGCCTCCAGCCCTTGGCAATCACTGTTCCATTCTTTGATTCTGAGAGTCTGACTATTTTGGAAACGTCATGTAAGTGGAATCACACAGTATTTGTCTTTCTGCGGTAGGTCTATTTTATTCAGCGTGATATCCTCAAGGCTCACCCGTGTTTTCACTCATTGCGGAAGTTCCTTCTGTTTTTAAGGCTGAATCCGACTCCACTGGGTGCCTTCACCACACTTCCTGTATCCATTTGTTGCAACGGACATTTACGTTGTCCCTACATCTTGACCATTATGAATGGTGCTGCAATGAGCAGCTAGATTTATTAATTTCTAGCAGCAAAAGGATTCTAGGGTGACATGCCAAGCCAGTATGATTCAACGTCATATGCCCCAAATCTGTATCCGCAGGGAGCTCTGATTTCAAAACTTTCCAGTTGCCGTGGACCCCACAGGGACAGGGAATGCTCAGACACTGTGCCATGATTTCGGTTTAGAAAATACAGGTCTCCACTGGGGAACTTTTTACTGCCTTGGCCAGTACTAATATCAGGAATCGTTTTTGGCAGCTGGAGCCCTTTGGGATGCTGGAGAAACTTAAAGAACCGGCTCCGCTGGTGGATTCTCAGGTGAGTTTATTGATTTCATATTGCAGCTCTCGACTCCACCCCCACCCGCAGAGCAAGCCAGAACAAGACATAGGAATCTCTCCTCTGTTGCTCCAAAATGGGCTTTCTCAGGAGATTTCCTGAGAGTCTCCGGAGAGGTGCAATTTCCTCTTGCCCTCTTTGGCCCCATTTAAAAATTCCCTCTCCCACCCCCACCTCCCACAGGCGAGGGACATTTTGTATCACACGGTAGGAAGTGGAAAGAAGACAACGTGAGTCCATAGCAGGCCAGGACCTCTGGGACCAGGGCTCTTGTCTTGTTCGACACTGTATTTCCAGGGCTACAGCAGTGCCTAGCACATAGCGAGCCCTCAAATGTTACTTGTTGAATGAATGAATGGGAAAACAGAAGTCAGTGGTCTTGGCTTCTTAATTTGTAAGTGTTTGTCTTCAGAACCTCTATGCTTTCTCTGTGGGCACTTGGTATCTTGTGATTTCATCCAACAATCAGCCCTAAAGGATCTGGGTCCTACTAGGCCTGTCAGGACCAATGAGATGACCTCAGATCTCTCTCAAATGCAACATACGCATTGTTGACAAGTCAGATGCCCTCCTTGCGTGCAGGGGCCTTACATGATGGTATCGATGTGCTATGGTTGGGGTTATCAGTTAATGTTAGTTTCTACCTCATGATCCGATCCATAATGGCCACTCAAGCTCCAGCCATTATGTTTTATTCCAGCCTGTAGAGGGGAGAAACAAGGACTGAAGAAGGATGTGCTCCTCTTTTAAAGAGACTCTCCAGAGGTTGTCTATGATACTTCTCCTTACATCCCATTGGCCGGAATGTAGTCACGTGGTCCCAGCAGATTTCGAGGGAGGAGTTCTTTCTATTTCAGGTGGCCGGGTAACCAACCAGCTAAATATCAAGGGTTCTGTTACAAAGGAAGAAGTGGGAACGTGCTGCGGGGGACTGTTGGCGTGGTTGAAGGGGTGGTTTGGCCTGGAAAGTCTGGCCTTGCAAAGCCAGAGGACTTTCTCTCTGCTCCCATTTTCTGCTCTCATTTGTGGAGTGACCGACTGCAGCCCAGCCCGCATGCAGGCGCCCACAGTGGCCAGAAAGCATGGGTGCTGGGAGGCAGACGGCCACAGGTTCAAATAGGTCTATAGGCCTCTCTTTCCCTCCCTTTATGAAGTGAGAAAAGCAATACCCATTGTGTCCAGTTATGGCGAGTACTTTGCTCCTTGGAAATCCCTGGGACAGACTTGTGGCCCATGAATGGTGCTTAAAAAAAAAAAAAAAAAAAAAAAAGAATTGTGGTTAAAAAATAAACAATTCACCTTTTGAGCCATTTTTAGTATATAGCACTACTACACTGTTACTGCACGTCGTCATGTAACAGATTTCTAGAACCTTCTCATCTTACAAAACTGAACCGCCCCAGCTACTGAAGATCAAGACCCCTGCTCCCTCTCCCTCCAGCCCCGGCGGCCACCATTCTATCCTCTAAGAATTCGGCTCCGTTAGACCCCCTCGTATCAGTAGACTTGGACGGTATTTGTCTTTTGTCCCTGGCTTATTTCAGCAGTGACCAGAGGCAAAGAATGTCCAAGTCTACTGGTATGAGGTGACGTCCTCAAGTTCCATCCATGATGTAGGACGTGGCAACATTTTTTCTCTTTTAAACTGAATCACATTGCATTGTGTGGATATACTTCATTTTCTTTAGCCACATATTCTTTGTCCAGATGGATGTTTAGACTGCTTCTGCCTCTCAGCTCTTGTGATTGATGCTGCGAGACTGGTGCTTCTTGGAATCTCCCTGGCGGTCCACTGGTTTGAGTTTCCACGCTTCCCCATGCAGGGGGCGTGGGTTCCATCCCTGGTCTGGGAATAAGCTCCCGCATGCCGCACAGTGCAGCCAAAATCTAGACAAACAAATAGACAGCTACAAAAGAGAACGGTGCTTCTTACCAGAGACTGGTTGGTATGAGAGCCTACTTCTCCCCTTTCTTTCAAAGCCGTTTGGTGGGAGCTTCATGGTTTGCTGGTCTTTTGTTTTCCGGGATGTAAATAATTGTTAGATGAAACATCTTAGGTGGAAATATACAAGGTGGGTGAATCTGGGAGGTCTATAGATGTTGCATATCGTTTAGAGGGACAGGGGACAGTTACAGAGGACAGCTTCTCTTTAGGTGGCCCGTTTGTATAGGTAAGACATCTGCAGTGGTGCCACACTGTTGAATCCCAGAGTCACGAACATTCCAGGCTCCAGACGTCTCCTAACAGGCAGGGTGCAGAACCATCACTCGGCTCCCACTGAAGCCAGCTCTCCACAAGCCCTAAATCCCAACCCCAGGGACACAGGCCTGAGCAGCAGGGAGGAGGAAGGACCGCACACTGCCAATGTGTGGTCCCCTCCTTGAGAAACAACCCGTTAGGCAAAACCCTAGCTGATAATGACCACAAGAAGCCATGCCTCGGGCTTCCTACCTCCAGTGGTTTCCTCCCTCCAGTGGTTTCCTCAGGAGACACAAAAGCTAAGAATAACGTCGATGTCATTGCTTTAGGGAAAAAAAGATCTTTACCCAAATACGGACGTTGCCCACTTTGAATCAAAAGCGTGTATAGGCCTAGATGGTCTCTGCGGTATTCCCAAGGAGCTTCCTAGCAGCTGGAGTGAAAAGGCAACCACTCATGAACACACTGCTGTTGACTGCGAAGCGCAGAGGGCACTCCCAGGGGGACGGGAGGACGTGGCTTGCACTGGACTCAGGAGAATGACAGCGTCTGAATAAATGGACGAGGAGTTCCCTGGTGGCGCAGTCGATATGAGTCCACCTGCCAGCGCTGGGGACACAGGTTCCATCCCCGGTCCCAGCGGATCCCACATGCGGGGGAACAAACAAGCCCGTCCATCACAACTACAGAGCCGGTGCCCAGGCCCGTGCTCTGCAGCGAGAGAAGCCAGTGCTGTGAGGAGCCCGCGAGAACAGCGCAACTGCAGAGCACCCCTGCTCGCCACAGCTAGAGACGCCCGCACACAGCAACGGAGACCCAGCGCGGCCAAAAGTATGAAAGAATGAAGCCGGACAGCATTCGAAAGGCGTTTCCCTTTCGTTTCGCTTCAGCCAATAGGTACTGACAGCCAGCTTGGTAGGTGCCAGCCTCCCTGCTTGAAGCTTAGGCTAATGACAAAAAGACACGGTCCCTGCCCTCCAGGGGTTTTTCAGAATTATCTAGGCAAGGGGAACAGCTTTTTCTTTCTTTTTTAATATTCATTTTTTTTCCTTTTTTTAAAAAAAATTAATGTATTTATTTTAATTGGAGGCTAATTACAATATTGTAGTAATTTTCGCCATACATTGACTTGAATCAGCTATGGGTGTACATGTGTCCCCCATCCTGAAGCCCCCTCTCGCGGCCCTCCCCATCCCATCCTTCAGGGTCATCCCGGTGCACCAGCCCTGAGCACCCTGTCTCATGCACCGGACCTGGAGCAGCTTTTTCTAATGAGGACCACACTGCCCGGGTCCTCACACTCTGAAGGGGCACAGAGTCCTCTCCAGAGGGCTCAGTCCCCACGAGGCAGGGCTGGATGAGCAAGGGTGGGGACAGGGGCTGACCGACCCGCTGTGGCCGCAGGACAGGAGCTGGCCTTGACAGTGATCCTGGACCCTGCAGGTCAGGCACCGTGTGTCTGGTGGCCCCAGACCCTCGCCTCTCATCTCACCCTGTAACCAGGCATCTTCTGCTCGGCCCCTGACCCTTGGCCCGCGGCTCTTGTTTGTGTCCACTGTGGATCGCCTTGAGACTCTGGCCCTGAAGCTGGTTTAGGAGAGAAGAGAAGGACGAAGTCCCCGTGGGGCTTCCAGGAGGAACCCCTCAGCCGTGAGCAAGCCCTTCACACTTGAGGCCTGAGCTGGGGAGTCCCCCGCCCAGAGGTGGGGCGGGCTGGGTGACACACCGGGATCCCAGGCAAACTGCAGAGTCTGGTTTGAACGCAATGGAGCCTTCCCAGCTGGGGTGACCTTGAGCAAATCATTTCCTCGAGGCTCCTTTTCTTCATCCGCTAAGCGGGCAAAACAATACCAGGGATGATTGCAAAGTTTCAGGGAAATGCTGAAAAGGAAGTCCGGTGTGGGGCAGGTGGGAAGATCCCCGCGTGAGGGGGCTTAAGCAAGGGAGAGGAGTGGGGGATTCACGGGAGCCCCCTGGAGAGGAGAGGAGAGGAGAGGAGGGCGTTCAGCTGCGCCGGACCCTGCCCCTGCCTCTGTGGAGCTAGCCTGCTCTGCCGCCCAAGGCGAAACGGGGCGACGGGGGGCGGGGCCGCGCGGCCAGGCCGTCACCGCAGGATGATGGATGGCCCTGTAATTAACAAAGAGCGGCTCTGAGATCCTTCCCCTGCGGGAGTGCTCCCGGGTGAACACTCCAGGGAGTGCCTGGGAGGCCCTCCTGGAGGGCTTGGAGCTGAGGCTGGGTGTAGAGTTTGCAGGGAAATTCTGACACAGCCTTCCAGAGGTTTGTACGTGTGTGTGAATGCGAGTGAATGTGTCTATTTGTGACCCAAATATTAGCGGTTTTTAAAAAATATTTACTTATTTGGCTGCTTTGGGTGTGAGCTGTGGCATGTGGGATCTAGTTCCCTGGGGACCCCGCTTTGGGAGTGTGGAGTCAGCCACTGGACGCCAGGAGCTTCCCTCGTAACAGTGAGTGCCTGTACGTGTGTGCGCATATGCACGCTTGTATGCACTTGCACAAACCTGGGCTTCCCTGGCAGCTCAGCTGGTAAAAAATCCACCTGCAATGCAGGAGAGCCCGGTTCAATTCCTGGATCGGGAAGATCCGCTGGAGAAGGGGTAGGCTACCCACTCTGGTATTCTGGACTGGAGAATTCCATGGACTGTATGGTCCTTGAGGTCGCAGAGTCGGACACGACTGAGCGACTTTCATATCTATGGGCTTCCCAGGTGGTGCTGGTGGTAAAGACCCCGCCTGCCCATGCAGGAGACGTAAGAGATGCAGGTTCTATCCCTGGGTGGGGAAGACCCCCTGGAGGAGGGCATGGCAACCCGCTCCAGCACTCTTGCCTGGAGAATCCCACGGACAAGGGAGTCTTGCAGCCTGCAGTCGCTGGGGTTGCAAAAAGTGGGACACGACTGAGCAACTTAGCACGCGCACAACAGGCGCACGTATCTGTATGAGTCTACACGTGTGCTAGGTTGCTAATCAAGACACAGTTAAATATACAATGAGAGGAATATGTAAAATGTAGATTTTTGTCTGGGTCACTTAAAGCGGACTTGCAGTTTGAACAATCACTTGGCAGGTAGGTAGCCTGGGTCCCCAGGGAGGAAATAATGACGTGTCCTTGCCCCATCCAGCGCAGGTCAGGACAGAAGAGGAGTCCCAATTTGCTTAAAAGCTTTTTTCTGGGAGAAGGGGAATTCATATTTCCCCAACATTTCTTCTCAAGATTCAAGATGGTGGAGATCTCCCTGGCGTCCATGGCTAAGCCTCTGTGCTCCTGGTGCAGGGGCCTGAGTTCGATTCCCGGTCAGGGAACTAGATCCCACACGCCACAGCTAAGACCCTGTGCAGCCAAATACATACATATTTTTTTAAAGTCGAGATTGTGGAGAGATTTTGGTCATGGCCGAGTATAATTTCAAACAAGTCTTAGGACAGAGAATATGTAAGGTTGTTACAAAAAAAAAAATTACCTTGAGAAAAATGGAGTCTAGGTTATTAAGCACTGGGGTCTACTTCCAACTCTGCTTTGCGCCAGTTTAGAGGCCTTGAGGGGCTGGATTAATTACTCTCTAAGGCTCCATTCTCCACTGGCAAAAAGGAGATAATAATGATCTGAGTTCTTGAGAGTCCCTCGGACTGCAAGCAGATCAAACCAGTCAATCCTAAAGGAAGTCATCTCTGAATGTTCATTGGAAAGACTGCTGTTGAAGCTGAAGCTCCAACACTTTGGCCACCTGATGTGAACAGCTGATCATTTGAAAAGACCCTGATGCTGGGAAAGATCGGGGGCAAATGGAGAGGGGATGGCAGAGGCTGAGATGGTTAGAGAGCATCACTGACTCCATGGACATGAGTTTGGGCAAATTCCAGGACATAGTGAAGGACAGGGAAGCCCGGCATGCTGCAGTCCATGGGGTCGCAAAGAGCCAGACACAACTTAGCAACTGAACAACAATGGTGTGGTGCCATCATATTTTACTCGAATTCGAAAAGCAGCAAATCTCCTTAAATTAAAAAAATCAAGGTTGCGTGATTTCAGGATTGGTATGCTGAGCGGTTTCTAGGGTGTTCACAACTATGGCCTGACAGTGTCCTTCGAGTTGGCAAAGTAACTAACCTTCGTTAAGTTTCCATCGTTAATCAAACTGCTGCTTATGTATATCATAGCTTCCGACTGTGACATTACTGACGAATGTGCTGTTATTCTAATATTCAACATCATCATAAAAATGTTTCCTGTATCCTAGAATGCTGTTATCTTAGAGTCATTAAGTAGCTGTGTTCATGCCAAAAAACACTCCCCAAAATCAATAACTTTGTAATGGAAGTTAGATATGATAAAAAAAAAAAAACTATGAAAAAGCCCAAGTAACTGCCAAGAAGTTAACTTAGGAGTGCCTGCGCAGTGAAGCATGAGATGTTTAGTGTTTAGTAAATGAAAAACAGCGAAAATGCAGACGCGGTTGAAGATCCCTCTCCCTGCAGTCGTTTCTGTTGCTCGGGCACTAAGTCACGTCCGATCGTTTGCGACCCCACGGACTGCAGCACACCAGGCTCCTCTGTCCTCCACTCTCTCCCCGAGTTTGCTCAAATTCATGCCCACTGAGTAGATGATGCCATCCAACCATCTCATCCTGTGTCGTCCCCTTCTCCTCCTGCCCTCAGTCTTTCCCAGCATTAGGGTCTTTTCCAATGAGTCAGCTCTTCGCATCAGGTGGCCAAAGTATTGAAGCTTCAGTTTCAGCATCAGTCCTTCCAATGAATATTCAGGGTTGATTTTCTTTAGTTTTTTTTTTTCCACTTTATTTATTTTTTTAATTGAAGGATAAATGCTTTACAGAATTTTGTGGCTTTCTGTCAGTCATCAACAAGAATCGGCCATGTTTACACCCGTGTCCCCTCCCTCCCGGACCTCCATCCCATCTCACTCACCATCCCAGCCTTCTAGATTGTCACAGAGCCCCTGTTTGAGTTCCCTGAGTCTTACAGCAAATTCCCATTGGCCATCTATTTTACATATGGTATTGCAAATTTCCATGATACTCTCTGTATACATCTCACCCTCCTTTCCTTTCAAATTGACTGGTTTGATCTTGCTGTGTGAGGGTCTCTCAGGAGTCTCCTGCAGGACCACAGTTCGAAAGCGTCAGTTCTTTGGCACTCAGCCTTCTTTATAGCCCAACTCTCACAACTGTACACAAATACTGGGAAAACCATGGCTTGAAATACAGACCTTTGTCAACAAGGTGATTTCTCTGCTTTTTATCATGCTGTCTTTCATGATTATTCTTCTGGAAACTACAGTGTCAAATTATGTAAGCCAAATTATCCAGTGTCTTTGGTAACATTTTTTTTCATAAGGTGTGATCTCCTCTTAAAAGAAATTATGCAACCCATGAAAATTTCTCAGTCTGGTAAATGCTCAATGCACGTTTAGGTGGTTTTTACTGTTACTGTGGTTCTCAGTCCTAGCCCTAAGGGTTTATGGGGACCAGGCAGATTCTGACACAGCGTGTGGCTCAGATCAGAAGTCTCCTGGAATCTAGGCAGAACCTAAAGAACCACTGTTTTGAAAGCAGCGGCTGAATAAGTATAAGCTGTTAATTTTGGAATCAAAGTTTAAATCCCCACATCGGCTGTTTAGGGCTTCCCTGGGGGCTCAGCTGGTAAATAATCCGCCTGTAACACGGGAGGCCCAGGTTCCAACCCTGGGTTGGGAAGATCCCCTGGAGAAGGGAACAGCTGCCCACCCCAGTATTCTGGCCTGGAGAATCCCATGGGCTGTATAGTCCACGGGGTAGAAAAGAGTTGGACAGGACTGAGCGACTTTCACTTTAGGCTGCTTCAGAATCTTGGAACAGGTACTTCCCTGGAGGAGTGGCTAAGCCTCCTTACTCCCAGTGCAGGAAGTTTGAGTTCAGTCTCCGGTCAGGGAACTAGATCCCACATGCTGCAGCTAAGACCTGGTGCAGCCAAATAAATACATATATAACAATATTTTTAAAATAAATCTGGAAGAGAGGATGTGTCCAAGAGGCTACATAGGACCAGGTTTCAACAGCGACACCACGTGGCAGTAAGGACTCACTGCAGCGCAGCTCAAACCACTTCAGGATTCTCAGAATTGGCTCAGTTCAGTTCAGTCGCTCAGTCGTGTCCGACTCTTTGCGACCCCATGGACTGCAGCACGCCAGGCCTCCCTGTCCATCACCAACTCCCAGAGCTTGCTCAAACTCATGTCCATCACGTCAGTACCATTCACCACACCCACCAGGGGAGGACTGGGTCCCTGGGGATGGGTAGCAGACCCCTGGAAACCTGCCTCTGCCAGGGTGGGACAGCGGGGCGGGTCAAGAGGGCGGGGGTCTCAGATATGTGTGTCTATGCATGTGTGGCCTTCTGTCTTTCTGAAAAGTGACGCTAGCCGAATGGAGGAGCTGGGGGTTAAGGATGCCAGTCGTAGAGATGGCAGAAAAGGAAGAGTGAATTATACGCAGCAGCATGACACCTCATGTAACCCTAATAAGCTGTTTCTAATATTATAGGGATACAGACATAATTCTTGATTCCTTCCGGAAAATGTCAGAGTAGCAAGTTGCTGGGGCAATTCGCTGATACTTTCTGTACATACACGCTAAGTCCACTGCAGTCTATTAGAACGGTGGTTACCATCATTCTTGCTTCCTTAAAGGCATGCCTTTGGCAAAAAGACTCTGCAGGTCTTTTCTTTCGAAGTGGACACGTTTGCGGAATTCCCTGGCGGTCTAGTGGTTGGGACTCTGAGTTTTCACTGCTCAGGGCCTGGATTCAATCCCTGGTTAGGGAGCTAAGATCACCCAAGTTGTGAGGAGTGGCTGAAATAAAAAATGTAGAGAGCTTTTCCTGACTCTTTGAACCTAAGCTGGCCTGGTAACTTGCTTTGGCCAATAGAATGAGGCATCAGTGATGTGATGTTACTTCCTGGCTTCAGATTCGAGAGACTTTGCTTGTCTCCATCACTTTCTTAAACCCCTGCAACCTCCATTTGAACAGTACCAGACTAGCCTCCTGGAAGAGGAGAGACCCATTGGAGCAGAGTCCGTGAGCCAATTCGTTGCAGCCAAGGTCCCAGCCGTATGGACGAGACTGTACAAGCCCAAAGCCAAACCTCATCAGACCTGCCAGCTAACCCCCCAGCTGATTGCAGCAGGCAGATAACCAAGGCCACCCTAAGCTGCAGGGCCCTCGTGGACTCACGTACTCACCAGCTAAGTAGATGTTAATCACATTAAACCAAACCCCTCAAACTGACACATGCCCTCTTACAAGAAAATCCTCAGAACTGAGAATATTTAAACTCCCTTCACTCTCAGACTTTCTACTCTTTCTAGATGTACGACACTCTCTTCCTTCCCCCACCTGGATGTGGTGATTCATTCATTCAATCATTCATTCACTCCATAGTTTTGTTTCTTTTTTGTCTTTTTTTTTTTGGGTAAAGCACTTTGATAGGCATGGTGGGGTACATGGTGTAGGACATGAACAAAGAGATCTGATTTATGGTCTAGTTTGGGCAAAAAGGAAATAAGCCTGGCCAAGGAAGCCACCTGTTCAGACAACCTGGAATCAATTTACAGACGTGTGGTCTTAGGGCTCCCCAAACGGCCCAGTGGTAAAAGAAAGCACCTGCCAGCACAGGAGATGTGGGTGCCGTCCCTGGGTCGGGAAGGTCCACTGGAGGAGGGCACGGCAGCCCACTCCAGTCTTCCTGCCTGGAGAATGCATGGGCAGAGAAGCCTGGCAGGCTGCAGTCCATGGGGTCGCAGAGAGCGGGACACGACTGAGCCACTGGGCACACGCACAGTCTTTGGATAGTTGCTTAATCTTTCTGAGTTTCTGCTTCCTCATCTCACAGACAAGAAATACCAGACTCTCAGCGCAGTGGGGAGGATCAAAAGCTCTGTCAGCCCTGTGCCCGTGGGTCAGGACCCCCCTCCCCTTCAGATCTGGGGTTGGCACTCAACACTGTATTCATCACATCAGGGTCTCCCCAAAGAGGGGTGAATCTTCCGACATTTGGGAGGTAACTGCTTTCAACAGTTCCTCATGGAAGATTCAGCACAAAGCCAGCCCCCTTGATGGAAATTTGGCGTCTTCCCAGAAGGCTGAGGAAACGGGAAGAGAAGGGCCTGCAGAGATCGCTCTGTACACGGAGCGGGACCAGTGTCTCCCGGTGCCCGCCACGCTGCCGGTCACGTCTGGATGACTCTTGGCTGTTAGCCTTGGTTGGAAGACTGAGCTGCAAGGAAAGCTCTGTCTGGGGACCTGGCCTCTGAGGTTTTGCCCAAACAGTCCACAAGGGGAGCTGGTCCTGAAGCACAGTCTGAGATGGGGAAGCAAGCAAAAGTGGATGAATGACAGGGCAGGGGATAAGCCATAAGCAGCCGCCACATCTTCTATTTCTCCCTCTCAGAAACCCCCCGAGAGAAACCAGAACACCTCTCAGAAACCAGGACATGCGTGGCCTAGAACCAGCACACAGGAAGCTTGGCTTCCCCGACGGGCCAGGGGTTAAGGGTCCATGCTTCCCCTGAAGGGCGGGGGGCGGGGGCGGGGATCCGATCCCCACCTCCGATCTTGCCTTTCAGCCCTGAACGTGGCACCCCAGCCCAGGACTCGGAGACGGAGACCAGCCTAACTCGGTGGGGGAGGCACGGTAAGTGGGAGGGGGCAAGGACCACCAGGCCTGCAGCTGAAGGGCTAAAGGCAGAAATTGATCGGCATGTTTAAACTGACAACACGGTAACAAGGAGAGAAGAGGCCGCAGGAGAGACGTGGTGGGCCGGGGGTGCGGATGGGAGGGATGGAGGAACAGAAACAGAGACAGGAGATGGAGACAGAACGATGGGATGAGAGGCAAGCAGAATGGGAAAGAGGGGAAGAGAAGGGCTGAGTTGGAGCATCTGTGAGTCTCGGGGTACAAGCCCGAAATGGGGACAACATGTTAAGAGATGTCTTTGGAGACTAAAAAAAAAATACTCTGTGTTAGGAGTCTATCTTCCTTATCTGTCTCCCCCACCGAGATATCGATCTTAAAGGTGGGCCTTAGGTTCACGTCATCTTTATCTGCTCTGCACTTAGCACAGTGGCCAACACACGCTGGGTGCTCAATAAATCGGTTGAGCAAATGAACTATGAAGAAAAGGCAGGATTTGGAGACAGAAGGCGAGGGACATAGGAGAGTGGACAAGAGCTCAGACTTCAGTCATAAGGATGTACTCTGCAATCCCAGTTCTGGCACCTAAACTGCAGGATTCTGGGCAAGACTTAGCCTCTTCAAGTTAAGAGTTTACCGTATAAAGCTGTGAGGATTGATGTCTGCAATCTGCCTGCCAATGCAGGAGACACAAGAGACGAGGGTTTGATCCCTGGGTTGGAAAGATCCCCTGGAGAAGGAAGAGGCAACCTACTCCAGTACTCTTGCCTGGGAAATGCCATGGACAGAGGAGCCTGGCGGGCTGCAGTCCACGGGGTCACAAAGAGCCGGACACGACTGAGCATGCACGCACGCAGAGCTCTTAGCGGATGGCCTGTGTAAGTTCTCAACAACATTAGCTACTGTTATTACTGTTGCTGTTGCAAACAAATGAACAAGAAACAGGCTGTGATAAATAGATTGCATTGGAAGTGCTCAGTGAGGGGCTCTGCCCTTCCACTCTGTAGGGCTTTCCCACTCTGCTTCTAGGTCTGGCCATGTGCCTTGCTTTGGCCAACAGGACGATGTAGATTTGATGCAAGGCGAGCTGCAGGGTGTGGAAAGGACTGCCCGTCTCTGACTCTTCACTTGGAAACTGTGCCACCGCAGGCGAGAGTTGCTGGAAGGATCCAGGAGACGGATGTGCAAAGGAGGGCCAAGGTGGTCCAGCGGAGGCCACTGTAGGTCAGTCACTCCCGACCACCCCACCGACTCATACAGACGTGTGAGCGAGCACAGGGAAGGTCTGCCTGGCCCAGCCCAGATCAGTGAGATCAGCCCTACCTCCCAGACTTCGGTGAAATAATAAACGGTTGCTGTTTTAAGCCATTAAGTTTGGAGTGACTTGTTACACAGCAGTAGCTAGCTGATACAGGAGCCAGGGAAGCCCTCGCCGTCTACAGTTGAAAGGCAAACGAGAGAAAGTCATGTCTGCCAGGCTTTATTTGTGACGTCTGCTGTATCTGTGCCAGAGAAAGCAGCAAAAAGTGCTTTGGAGGGGTCGCCGTAAGGGAGGAGGGGAGCTGGGCCCCTCACGGGACCCCAAGACAGCCCTTCGGGTGGAGGGCAGGCCTGAGGTGGGAGGCGGGGAGGGGCAAGTGCAGAGTGGGCTGCAGCCAGGCGAGCTGAGGCCCCGGGGGCGGGCTCGGCCCTTGGGGTCATACACCCAGCCCATGCAGCGGGGCTGGGGGGGGGGCTCAGCCCTTGGGGTCATACACCCAGCCCATGCAGCCGGGCGAGCTGAGGCCCCGGGGGCGTGCTCAGCCCTTGGGGTCATACACCCGACCCATGAAGACGGGGAACTTGTGCTGCTGGTCCCAGAGCAGGAAGAGGAAGGGCTGCTGCACTTCGAAGAGCAGCAAGTTGCGGGCCACGGAGACGACGGAGGCCGCGGTCGCCTCCACCCCGCTCTCCGCCAGCTCCATGGTGGCCTGGTGCTGAATCCCAGACACCTGCACGTCCGGGTCCTCCGTCAGCCCGCACAGGTTGACGTCGTAGATGAAGTCAAAGTAATCTAGGGCGCAGATGGGGGAAAACAACGCGTCAGAGGCCTGCACGACTGTCAACAGGGGCACGCAGCCAACATTCGGCAGACACTGTAAATGGAAAGCAACCCCTAAAAACTGTATAAAAAGTGAAATTTTAAAAATAGTCATTTAAAGTACTTTTTAACTTAAAATATTACATTAAGAAACAAAATGAAAAAAGATCAGCACGGAAACCTCAGCAGCTGGAGACACGGGCCCTGAATTTCCTGGGATGATCCCAAGTTCCAACCTTCTCTTTCTCCTCCTCTTCCTTATCGAATTATAATCATGCTACAATGTGCCTTCCAGTCCCGTTCGTGGGCTCCCTAATCCGTGGGCCCATCTTCACTCCAGTCACCACTTCCTCTCAAGTGGTCAGAGGCCTGGCCCCAAGCCCCCCAAAACCCTGACAAGTGATGCCGTGGCTTTCTCATCAACAAGGACCTTGGAAACGAGGTGACGAATCAGAAGGAGGACGTAAGTTCTCAAATGACATCACGTACCAGGGCGTGAAGCGAGATCATCTATTAGGAGACCACGTTTGGTAACAGAAAACGTAGGGACACGCACGGCAC
The DNA here is from genome assembly GCF_001704415.2 of Capra hircus. Taxonomy (NCBI): domain Eukaryota; kingdom Metazoa; phylum Chordata; class Mammalia; order Artiodactyla; family Bovidae; genus Capra; species Capra hircus. Next base: position 2,421,529 of record NC_030822.1, read on the forward strand.
GTGTGTGTGTATTTAGTTGCTCAGTCGTGTCCGACTCTGTGCGACCCCATGGACTGTCGCCCGCCAGGCTCCTCTGCCCACGGGATTCTCCAGGCAAGACTCCTGGAGTGGGCTGCCATTTCTTCCTCCAGGGGATGTTCCCGACCCAGGGATCGAACCCGGGTCTCCTGCACCTCCTGCCCTGGCAGGCAGATTCTTTAGCACTGAGCCACTTGGGAAGCCCAACCGGAGATGACAGATGTGAAAAATACTCAAGAGAGCGTTGCCCACATTTTAAGGCCCATCCGCGCCACACACGGCCTCCTCCCCTCTGGGGGCCTAGACTCAATCTGGGGCTGCCAGGACTCACCCAGCATGTCCTGGCTGCTCTGCACTTTGATGCGAGGCATCGTCAGGTGAGTGGGATGGAACTTGGTCAGCTCCAGCTTCTTCATGACAGCTTCGAAGACGGAGGTGCTGAGAGCCTGCTCCAGGTCTTGGAGGTGGTGTTTCACTGTCAGGGGCACCAGGATCACAAAGCTGAGGTTGTGGGACAGCTGCAGGCAGCCCACCTGGAGAGGAAGAGATGCACCGTATCAGTCTTCCTGCCCCGCTCTCTCCTGGCCCCTACCTTCTGGGACCCGAGGCTGGTCTCCAGTCTGTCCTGTTTCAGCAAGGAGGCAGAACTAGGCTCGCAGGCTTTGCCACGAGATGGGGCGGCCAGGCAGGCAAACAGTGCTGGTCTGACCCTGTACTGGTGAGATGCAGAGAAATGAGCCAGAGTTTCTGATTTCACAGGCTGAAGATCGCACCCGTACTCTGCCACTGATGATGTGCGATGCAGGCAAGCAATGGGACCTCTGCGCCCAGTTCCTTGCATGTATGTTGTGCATAAAGCGTAGAAAGCACGTGGTGTACCATCAGTTATCAGGTTTGTCCTCTCAAAGACTTTCGATGGCTTTTCCCTGCCTATGAGGGTAGACATAAACCTCCTAGTCTGGCATTCAGCATGGTATACAAGCTGATCCTAGCCTACCCTTGCAGTCTGACAGTAGAAAGACTTACAACTGGCGGCCAGACAAAAGTAGGAGAGAAATACAGGAACCACAAGTCCAGTACGCGAGTGTTCTCAACTCGGGATGATCTGCCCCCGGTGGACATTTGGTAATGCTTGGAGCTGGCAGAAATAGCTGCTCAGAGTGCTTTTCGCGTCTAGTGGGTAGAAGTCAGGCTTGCTGCTGAATTCTGCAGTGCCGGGGACAGCACCTTATACGAAGAATCATTGAACCCAAAGTGCCAATAGCGCCAAGACTGGGAAACCCCAGGCTGATAGGGTAGAAGAGACTCTCAAGGAAATGGCATCAAGGTTCAGGCTGAGAGATGGACACGAATAATCTAGAATGCAGAATTCAACTGGGCAATGAAGACGTTAACTGAAACCAATCAGTTGCTGGACTTTGAAAACTTGGTCCAGAAGAAGCAGGCTGCACACTGCTGCACCACTTGAGGGGCAAGGCCACTCGGGCGCTGCTGACAGAGGACCTGAGCAGGGGTGCTGGCCAGACGCCGCACGCCACCTCCTGCGTGTGAACCTCGCCTCTCTGACCAAAAGTGCCCACACTGTGGCCTTGAAATTTCCAGCTGGTAACCCTAGCATTCAGAAAATGAAGATCATGGCATCTGGTCCCATCACTTCATGGGAAATAGATGGGGAAACAGTGGAAACAGTGGCAGACTTTATTTTTTGGGCTCCAAAATCACTGCAGGTGGTGACTGCAGCCATGAAATTAAAAGACGCTTACTCCTTGGAAGGAAAGTTATAACCAACCTAGATAGTATATTGAAAAGCAGAGACATTACTTTGCCCACAAGGTCCGTCTAGTCAAGGCTATGGTTTTTCCTGTGGTCATGTATGGATGTGAGAGTTGGAATGTGAAGAAGGCTGAGCGCCGAAGAATTGATGCTTTTGAACTGTGGTGTTGGAGAAGACTCTTGAGGGTCCCTTGGACTGCAAGGAGATCCAACCAGTCCATTCTGAAGGAGATCAGCCCTGGGTGTTCTCTGGAAGGAATGATGCTAAAGCTGAAACTCCAGTACTTTGGCCACCTCATGCGAAGAGGTGACTCATTGGAAAAGACTCTGATGCTGGGAGGGATTGGGGGCAGGAGGAGAAGGGGACAACAGAGGATGAGCTGGCTGGATGGCATCACTGACTCGATGGACATGAGTCTGAGTGAAATCCGGGAGTTGGTGACAGACAGGGAGGCCTGGTGTGCTGCAATTCATGGGGTCACAAAGAGTCGGACACAACTGAGCGACTGAACTGAACTGAACTGAACCCTAGCATACCTGAGTTGGTAAACCTAACCCCCTTCGTTGGGGAAATACTCCTTAAATCCCAGGAAAATTTAGAATGAAGTACGTGAACAACAAAATAAAGCAATTCTGTAGTATGAACACTGGGTGATAAGTTCAGAGTAATCTGTGTTTGTTATTTAAAAAAGCATGTATAATTTTTAAGAGTCAGACATGTTAGCTTTATGCTTTTGGACAAAGAGGGGTTAGGACAGTTGCATTTGATTTGAGAATAGAGTTGAGGTGTTGACTGAATGTTGATTTACTCTTCAAACTTAATTTTCACAAGTGGGCTTGAGATGCCAGCAAGATATGCACAAACAGGGGTGTAATTCTGTCCTGCCAAGTATTTACCATGCTAAAAAAGAAAATCAAGTATCCCAAATGTATGAAGTATATCTATAAAGTATATACATAAGCTCATAATGCTTAGGGAAAGATTAATTAACCATATTTGTAAATGAAACAAATGGTTTAAGGGAGTTTAATCTGGTCAATATGGTTTAATCAAAGAACAAATAAAAGTGTTTTATAAAAAGTTATTATTAATAATGTAGCAACTTCAGCTAAAAGTTTAATAACTTAAGTAAAACTTTGATTTTGAATTTATAATGTGGCTATATCAAATAAGTGAAGTGAAAGTCACTCAGTCGTGTCCAACTCTTTGTGACCCCATAGCCTGCAGCACACCAGGCCTCCCTGTCCATCACCAACTCCTGGAGCTTGCTCAAACTCATGCCATTGAGTCGGTGACACCATCCAACCATCTCATCCTCTGTCGTTCCCTTCTCCTCTTGCCTTCACTCTTTCCCAGCACCAGGGTCTTTTCCAGTGAGTCAGTTCTTCACATCAGGAGGCCAAAAATTGGCGTTTCAGTTTCAGCATCAGTCCTTCCATTGAATATTCAGGACTGATTTCCTTCAGGATGGACTGGCTTGATTTCTTTGCAGTCCAAGGGACTCTCAAGAGTCTTCTCCAAGACGCTCTACTCTTCTCCATGGACTCTATACAGTCATGGGATTCTCCAGGCCAGAATACTGGTGTGGGGAGCTGTTCCCTTCTCCAGGGGATCTTCCCAACTCAGGGATCGAACCCAGGTCTCCCATATTGCAGGTGGATTCCTTGCCACCAAGGACGTCCATATCAAATGAAGCATTTGTTTAAAATCCATGGAACTGTAAAGAGCGGGAAAATGAAAGTGAAAGCGTTGGTCGCTCAGTCGTGTCTGACTCTTTGCGACCCCATGGACTGTAGCCTGCCAGGCTCCTCTGTCCATGGGATTCTCCAGGCAAGAACACGGAGTGGACTGCCATTTCCTCCTCCAGGGGGTCTTCCCAATCTAGGCATCGAGCCCAGGCCTCTTGTATTGCAGGTGGATTCTTTATCGTCCGAGTCACCTGGCCAACCCCAAAGAGTCAGAGGGGGTTGCATAAAACCCTCCTCCTTTGTCATTAAAAATGCCTCCCACCGATACTCTCCCCCCAAATACTCTGAGTTAGAGCAATGCCCCAAGCCTGCCAGGCATCCTCACGCTTTCTGCCTTGCACACGTATTCTGGTTCTGTTAAACAGTTGGGAATACTGAAAGCCATTGGGTAGGGATGGATGGGTGGAGAGGTGGCAAAGTGCATGGGTGGTTAAGAGTGGTCAAAAGTAACTGCTTCTGTGACATCTTCCTAGCCACTCATTCTGAGTGAGTTGCTCCCTTTAGCATCTTCCATCAAATTCATTCATTTATTCAGCAAACATAATGAGCGCGTATTATGTGTGGAATTGCTCTAGGCGCTTAGATATTGTAGGGAAAAGAGAGAGAAAGTCTCTGATCACAATATCTCAGACAGGTAGACAATACTGTAATTAAACAGGCAAATAGACAACGTAATTCACATAGTGGTAAGTACCATGCTTTTGCACTGTGGTGCTGGGGAAGACTCTTGAGAGTCGTCCTGACAGCAAGGAGATCCAACCAGTCCATCCTAAAGGAAATCAACCCTGAATATTCATTGGGAGGACTGATGCTAAAGCTGAAGCTCCAGTATTTTGGCCACCCGATGCAAAGGGCAGACTGCTGGGGAAGATTGAGGGCAGAAGGAGAAGGGGGCGACAGAGGACGAGATGGTTCGATGGCATCACCAGCTCAACAGACACGAGTTCGAGCAAACTCTGGGAGACAGTGAAGGACAGGGAAGCCTGGCGTGCTGAAGTCAAAGGATCACAAAGAGTCGGGCACGACTCAGCAACTGAACAATACAAAGACAATACAGTACCATGGATTTATCAGCAATAAAACAAGATGCTGTTGCAGGGTGAGGAGGAGGCGACTATAAGCAGCGGGGGAGTCTCCTCCACCTAAATGACCTTTTAGCTGACACTGGATGAGCCAGAGGAACAAGTTATGTGGCAGTCTGCCTGCAGAGGGTCCAGCAGAGGGAAAGGGCAGGAAAGCTTCCAGGGTGGAAACAGCCCTGGCATGTTCCAGCACGGGCCCCGTATTTCTCAGCCTGAGCCCGCGTCACTGGGCATTCCTGCTGCTTCCTGTCTCATAGATCTGTGCGCTGCTGCCCTAACAAGGCAGAAATATCTGGTCACTCGTGCACGGTGCTATATTTAAAGTGGGAAACCAACAGCCACCTGCTGTGCAGCACATGGAACTCTGTTCAGTGTTATGTGGCAGCCTGGATGGGAGGGGTTTGGGGGAGTGTGGGTCCATGTACATGGAGGGCTGAGTCCCTTCGCTGTTCACCTGAAACCATCACAGCGTGTTTGTTAACCGGCTGTGAGTGTGTGCGAGTGTGCTCAGTCCTGTCCGACTCTATGTGACCTCATGGACTGCGGCCCACCAGGCTCCTATGTCTGTGGAATTTTCCAGGCAAGAATACTGGAGTGGGTTGCCATTTTCCTTTCCAGGGGATCTTCCCAACCCAGGGATCAAACCCACATCTCCTGCGTCTCCAGGACTGGTGGGCAGATTCTTCACCACTGAGCCACCTGGGAAGCCCTAACTGGCTGTACACCAATACAAAGTAAAAAGTTGAAGAAAGAAAGAAAGGACAACATTAGGGAGAAAACCCAGAAAACATCTGGTCTCTCTTCCTTCCCTCTCCATCCACTGAAATCATACTGTTCAATTTCTGCCAAGGAACTTGAGCCATTTAACACATGCGCACGCGTGCACTCTCTACATACATGAACACATGGATATACCCAGTCACGTGCACACATACGTACACAGATGCATGTGTACACCGGGACACGCACGGAGGAGTTCCGAAGCAGGCAGGGTCTATTGGTGGGTTGACTGGGAAGAGAATCCAAGACACGGAACAGGAACACGACTCACTTTTTGCCATTTGACGCAGTATCTTTAGCATCTTGCTTTCCAACCTCAAATATACAATGCCTCCCTTGGCCCCAGCTGGAGAGGGGGAGAAGGAGAAAAGATAGGGTGGAAACAGAGATGGAAGCGGGAGAAAAGATGGGTTTTCAGTGGAAGGGTGCACCCCACACCAATGGAGCCGGAGCAGAAAGGAAGTCAGGGCGCGCAAGAGGCTCTGAGACAGGAGTGGGGAGGGCCAACTCACCCGGGCCTTCAGAGTCGGGTCTGTGAACGAGGCCACGGGGTACTTCTTGCTGTTCATCATGGGCACTTTGATGGCAGAGGATTTGGTGTGAAAGGGCTTCAGGCTTGTTCTGCCTTTATCAAAGGCTATCTTCCACTTGGCTAGAGGGAGGAGCAGGGGGAGGGTGACTCTAAGGCGGGTGGGGGGGGGCAAGGGAGTTAAACGCCCTGTGGGCACAGGTGGGGCAGGTACCCCAGGATCCAGGGCTGGAACTTGGGGTTGAGTGGGTTTTAAGCCAGGAGGGGAAGGAAGACCTCAGGATGGGGAGACCCCCCCCCTTACCGCTCAGGGCGACTGCGTTGAGGAGGATGAGGCGCGTGTCCTCTGGCAGGCTGTCCAGCAGCCGCCTGATCCTGAGGTTGGTCTTCTTGGCCACCCAGTCGTTGATGAGCTCCAAGTTGGCGGTGCTGTCATTTCCCAGGGGCCTCGGGCTGCTGCCATAGAGCCTCTGAGAGGCCTCGGCGAAGGTGTCCCTGATGGCCAGGTCTGGAGGGATGGGGAGGAGGGGTGGGTGAGAGAGGCAGGCTGGAGATCCCGGATTCCTGCAGAGGGAGCTGGCCTCTACCCCATGAACGCGGTGCGGATCGGGGCTGCAGCCCCCCCTCTGACAGACGCTCCGTGAGCCCAGAGCAGGCGGCCCGGGCTGAGAGCAGGCGGCCCCGGCCCGGGCCTCTACCGCCACACGACCGTGGGGAGCTCTTTGAGATCTTAGCTTCCATTCGCCCGTATTTTCTTCTTTGCTTTGCTTCCTTCAGACCTCTTTCTAGTCTCAGTGGAAGGCTGTAACGGGACTTCCCGGATTTTGCTCTCCAAAACCCAGGCCCACTAGAGGAAAAAAGTGTTTGAAACAAAAAGTTTCCCTGAACTAAATACGTAATATTCACTGCAGCTGTATTTTCTGCCAACCTAGCAAGACAGACGATAAATTCGATTTATAGCAAATGAGTAAAAAAAGGCAATGTTTCTTGAACCCCTGTGAGTCATAATTTTCCCACCTCTAAAAAAAGGTCTTTTTCTTCTTTTAAAGGTAATGACGTGGAAGCTGAGTCTTCTTTCTTCCCTTCTTTTTCCTTCCCTATATTTCCCTGTTTCTTTTGCCCCGCAGAGCAGCACACAGGCTCTTGGTTCCCGGACCAGGGACCGAACCCAAGCTGCCTGCAGCGGAAGCGTGGGGTTCCAACAGCTGGATGGCCGGGGAAGTCCAATATTTTCTCAGTGTTTGTTTGTCTTTTAAACAATGAATGGGTATTGCTTTTATAGTTAAAAAGACAGAAAAATTTTTTCCCCCAATTTAAAAGTGTATCACACTAAACCTGTAATTTTTAAGCTCAGCAGAACTGAGGTTTCAGATGTAGTCGTGGCTGAAGCCCACAACACTAAAGGGCTCTGGTTGAGGCTGGGTGGGAGTTCAGAGCCCACCTGGCTCCACCCCCACCCCCTCCCCTCCCCCCTCTTACCCCTCCCCTCCACCCCCACTCCCTCCGCTCCCCCACTTACCCCCCTCCCCTCCCCCCTCCCCTCCCCCTCTTACCCCCTCCCCTCCCCCCTTCCACCCCCCTCAGCCTCCCTGACTCCCACTCCCCTTGGGGCTCCGGCAGCAGTTCCGCTGAAACCTCGGGCTCTGGGGAACAAAATCTGAACGAACTGCGTTAGGCCGTTTTGGAAGCTTCCTGCTCTGATTGCTGTTATCATTTAATCGCTAAGTCATGTCCGCCTCGTTTGCGGCCCCATGGACGGTAGCCCGCCAGGCTCCTCTGTCCGTGGAATTTTCCAGGCAAGAATCCTGGAGTGGGTTGCCCTGTCCTCCTCCAGGGGGATCTTCCTGACCCATGGATCGAACCCGTGTCTCCTGCACTGACAGGTGGATTCTTTACCACTGACCGCCCTGATTACCTTACCCAATGATGCAACATGTATAAATGACAACAAATTCATGTAACATAAACATACAAAGAACAGGGGTCCCAAGACCCCCTGACCCAGGTTCACAAACTCTTTCTGTTTTTTGGCCTCATAGCTGGCGGGATCTTAATTCCCCAACCAAGGCTCAAACCTGAACTTAACCAGTGAAAGGTCAGAGTCTTCACCACTGGCCCACCGGTGAATCCCCAGACTGACATTGTTTTGTCTATTTCACGTCTAGAGCCCTCCAGCCCTCTCTGCTCCTGAATGCAGAGGACTGTTCTTACTTTGATGAAACTGATCAATGCAAATGACTTGCGCACGGTCTCACCTGGGCGCCTGTCTGGCACCCAGGAGCCACCTGGTGCTTCTCAGGCCCCGCCCTGCTCTGCATGCCTCCCCCGCTTCTAGTCCTAACATTCCCTCTGTCCTCTTTCCCCAGTGCTGTGGATGGATGGTTTACTCGCTCAGTCGTGTCCTGCTCTTGCGACCCCACGGACTGCAGCCCGCCAGGCTCCTCTGCTCATGGGATTCTCCAGGCAAGGATCCTGGACCGGGTTGTCATGTCCTCCTCCACCCCCAGTGCGAGGCACCCACGGAAATCCTGAGGGCCCAGCTCAGCCCCTGCCGTCCTCCCCCCTGACACTCACCTGAGCTGTGGAAGATCTGAGAGAAAGAGGTGAAACCTTCAGACGTGAAGGCCTTCAGGGCGTGGTGGACACAGCTGAAGTTCTGGGGGTAAGAGAGGAGGCGCTCCAGGCTGACCCTGGTTTCTCCTCCAGCCCCTGCAACCAAGAGCAGAGAGGGAGGGGAGACCAGGGTTAGGAGACCAGGCTGCAATGGTGGGGTGGGGCGGGGCGGGGGGTTAACCCCATATCATCAGAGCCAGAAATGGTTTCAAAGACAGCACATGTCAGAAAGAGAGGGGGGGGGAGGAATTATGAACAATCCAGAATTTTCCAGGACTAAATATTCCCTTCCTGCATTTTCCTACCTAATTTTAATACCACTCATCACCCAAAGCCTGGTCCAGCCACCACCTGTCCCACATGACGTCTTATTTAGTCTGTTCGGGTTTACAAAGGTTCAGCCTGTAAGCAGGGACACCAGGTCGTCATTAAGAAGAGCGAGCAGAGACTCAAAAGATGTCCGATACCCTTCCCCTTGTTCTTTATTAAATACTTGTTGTCCACACCTTCTGTGTAGCGACAGATAGAATTCAGCAAGCACTCACTTTGTTCCGGGCACCGCAGGTGCTTCTCCCATGGTATCTCTCTGAATCTTCACTGTAACCCTTTTGTGTAAGAACAACTACTGTCCCCATTTTGCAGATGAGAAAACTGAAGTTTAAGAGAGGAAGTAATCTACTCATTCTAAGATCATGGAGTTCATAACTGGAGGGTGGAGAAAAGATTCAAGCCAGTGTTTTGGAGGGGCAATTAAAAATTAACTGAAACCAATCAAACGAAATGTGCACCCCAGGGGACACTTGGCCACATCTGGAGACACTGTAGGTATCCTACCTGGAGGTGTGGGCGCCGCTGGCATCTACTGGATACAGGCCAGGGCTGGTGGGATTCTGGGACTCTAGGAGAAAGGTTCCCCTGTTCCTCACTGTATTTGCTTCAGTGGCCTTCCTGGAATTCCCCTTTGGACTGACAGCTGTTTCCATTGCCTGGAGCAATTTTTTGTGCCATTTCTAAGGTAAATTACCTCAGGGGACTTGATGGTGGTCTTTCAGGGAAGTGGAGGGATTAACATTTTTTTGACCTCCTACCACATTAGGCACTGGGCTCTCTGCTTAATTTTTCTTTTTTTAAAGGTGGCTCAGACGGAGAAGGCAATGGCAGCCCACTCCAGTACTCTTGCCTGGAAAATCCATGGATGGAGGAGCCTCGTAGGCTGTAATCCATGGGGTCCCAGAGAGTCGGACACGACTGAGAGACTTCACTTTCACTTTTCACTTTCATGCATTGGAGAAGGAAATGGCAACCCACTCCAGTATTCTTGCCTGGAGAATCCCAAGGACGGGGGAGCCTGGTGGGCCGCTGTCTATTGGGTTGCACAGAGTCGGACACGACTGAAGCGACTTAGCAGCAGCAGCAGATGGTAAAGCGTCTGCCTGCAATCTGGGAGACGATCCTTGGGTTGGAAAGATCCCCTGGAGAAGGAAATGGCAACCCACTCCAGTGCTCTTGCCTGGAAAATTCCATGGACTGAGGAGCCTGGTAGGCTACAGTCCATGGGGTGGCAAAGAGTCAGACACGACTGAGCAACTTCACTTTCACTTTTCACTTTCAAAACCATTTCCATTTTACACAGAGGACTCAGGCTCAGAGAAGTTAAGTGATCTGCCCAAGGTCACACAGCTAAAAAGCAGCATCATTATGGTTCTACTCTATGTCTCTCTCTTATCATTTCTTATGGCCTTACCCTGAACCACGACGATGGGCTGGAACCTTATTTAAATGTTCTTGCACAGTTCATAGGATTTTATAAGCCATACTGCTGCTGCTGCTGTCTAGGCACTAAGACGAGTCTGACTCTTTTGAGACCCCATGGACTGTAGCCCGCCAGGTTCCTCTGTCCATGGAATTCTCCAGGCGAGAATACTGGAGTGGGTTGCCATTTCCTCCTCCAGGTGCCCTTCCTGACCCAGGGATGGAACCCACGTGTCCTGCAATGGCAGGCAGATTCTTTACCACTGAGCCACCAGGGAAGCCGTTTATTATAAGCAGTGCCTATTAAATCATTGTTAAATGAAAGAATAAATGTAAGTTCTAGAATAAAAGGATTCCCCTCCCCCACCCCCAATATAGCCCATTTTTACAGCTTCCTTCCTTTGGCATGCTGCTGCTGCTGCTGAGTCGCTTCAGTCGTGTCCGACTCTATGCGACCCCATAGATGGCAGCCCACCAGGCTCCCCTGTCCCTGGGATTCTCCGGCAAGAACCCTGGAGTGGGTTGCCATTTCCTTCTCCAATGCGTGAAAGTGAAAAGTGAAAGTGAGGTACTCAGTCGTGTCCGACTCTTCGAGACCCCGTGGACTGTAGCCCACCAGGCTTTTCTGTCCATGGGATTTTCCAGGCGAGAGTACTGGAGTGGGGTGCCATCGCCTTCCCCATCCTTTGGCATAGCTGCGTCTATATCCAGATACCTCCCCCGCCTCAGTGAGTGAAAGTGAAAGTCACTCAGTCCTGTCTGCCTCTTTGTAACTCCTTGGACTGAATTCTCCAGGCCAGAATACTGGAGTGGGTAGCCTATCCCTTGTCCAGCAGATCATCCCAACCCGGGAATCGAACCAGGGTCTTCTGCATTGCGGTGGGATTCTTTACCAACTGAGCTATCAGGGACCCCACCTCAAGGGAACGTCAAGCACAGGAGCTGGAGAGAACTCGGGTTCTTACCAAGCAGGATTTGGGAGAGGAGGCTGGCAATGCTGAAGGGGGAAAAGATGAAGTTGGTCTCCTTCTTCTTCAACACTGAGAAGTCGTGGTAGAGCCTCAGGGAGAAGTCTGTCAAAGCCTCCCCCAGCACCGCCTCTGCTGAGCGGATCTCCGAGTCAGGGCAGGAGGTGACGGGCGCCGGGCAGAAGGGCTCAGCAGCGGGCTGGCTGGTCGACTGGGCCGGTTCGGGGGCGGGCTGGCTGAAGGGCTCGGTGACAGCTGGAGGGCTCGGTGACAGCGGCTCGGCGACAGTCCGGTTAGCCATCGGCAAGGCGGGAGGGTCCTCGTTGCCTTGAAGGGACTCGCTGTCGAGAATACCTCCTTTCTGGCTGTCTCCTTCACTTTCCCCTTCTTGTAAGCTCTCTGGGCCGACGATCATATCTGAGGCGATTCTGTCCTGTGGTTCAAGAGACTTTCTTTCTTTCTTTCGTTATGAGGCACAGTCCCCTCTAAACACAAACACTCAAAGAGAAGGTGGGATGTGCTGTTTGGTTGCTATGTCTGTCCGACTCTTTGCGACCCCATGGGCTGCAGCCCACCAGGCTCCTCTGTCCATGGGATTTCCGAGGCAAGAACACTGGAGTGGGTTGCCATTTCCTTCTCCAGGGGATCTTCCCGACCCAGGGATCGAACCTGTGTCTCCTGCATTGGCAGCTGGATTCTTTACCACTGAGCCACCAGGCCATCAAAGGTGGGATATCAGAGAATTGTTCCTGGCAAAGCCTGGTAGGACAGGGGCCTGCCCTAGAGCCCCACCATGGATTGCTTCAGAGAAAGCCCACATTATCCCATTTAACTGATAAAAGAAACCGATGCTGAGACAAATTCAGCAACTAGCACAGGGTCTTAAGAGAAGCTGGAGGGAAAACTAGGGGTCAGGCTTGGGTCTCTGCTTCCAGACGCCTTGATCACCACCACATCATCTGATCTATCTCAACGGGCAACGCTAAAGTCAACTTCCGCACATGCCCACTGAATGCACCCCCCTTTCTCCCTGGCTCACCCCTTACCCCTGACCTCCGGCACCACTGGAGGGAGCCTTCCCACCCTCACCCCGCAGCTCAGGTTTCCACAAGGAGCTCTTGCTTTTTAGTTTCAAAATGCTGCCCATCTCCTTTGCCTTTCTGCTTTATTCTCCCCTTTGCGCATCAGGGCTGGTCAGCTCACCCAAGTGCCAGGCTCTGGGCCACCGCAGCGGGTACGGGGGTGGGGGGCCAGGCAGGATTAGACCCCAGGTGGGTCTGAGTCCTTGCTCTTTCCAAGCTGTGTACTCAACTCTGGTGGGAGGACCCCCGGTGCCGATCCCACGAGGAGCTCTCCGAATTCACCGGAGCCTGAAGGGTTAACCTCAACCCTGCTCCCTCCTGGCCCTCGCAGGGGTCACTCACCCCAGCCAGCAGCAGCAGCAGCAGGAGGGTCAGCGGGGTCAGCCTGGAGGCCATCTGGGAGGCGACGTCAGCCCGGACCTGCAGGGCCAGCCAGCTTCGAGCCTGGGGGCCTAGGGGCCCTCCCGCACGCCCACCCTCCCGGGGCCCGCCCCCATTCAACGCCCCCCACCGCCTCCCGCCTGAGCTGCCTCCTCCCGGCGCCTCCCCCTATTTTGTTGTTCCCAGACTGCGTCCCTTTCCGGGGCTCGGCTGGCCCCTCGTCCCAGCCCCCTCCCAGGCCCGGGGGCTTGTCCACCTGCTCCATCTAGAGGGTCCCGCTGCAGCTCAACAATGAGGCTGGGGCAGGGAGGGAGGAGGGTCGGAGGGGTCCAGGGGAGGGGAGGGGAGGGGCAGCGGCGACGCCCAGAGAACGCAGAGACAAGGGGGGCCTGCAGGAGCGAGGGCAGTGAGGACTGGAGACCGCCTTCCTCCCCAAACCCCCATCCGCCAGCACAAACCTGCTCCGAAGTTCCGATCGCTGCCCTGCCTCGGGGCGACTCAGCAGCTAGTCCCCCAGGGTTAGGGAGGCTGCATGAGTGGGGGTTCGGTGGTAGCTATTGGTTGGCCCAGGACACTGTTCAGTTACAAATTAAGGCGGATAGAGTGCTGGTGTGGTTTCCTGTAAATCAGGCTGGGCCGGACCACTTGGTCCAGCCCCCTCCTGGAATTTCAGCTCAAAGTCCCTGGAGATCCAGGCTGGGGAAGCTGGGGTGCAGATCTCAGCTGGGCACAGCCAGGCGCCCTGCTCCCTCCGCACCGGCCGTGATGGAACCGTCCCAGACCCCTAATGTCCCGGACCTGCAGCTTACCAGCAAGCTGCCTTCCTGGAACTGCTCGTTGGGCTGGATCCCTAAAGGAACGCTCTGGAAAGAGGCCCAGTGGTGCCCGTTTGATGTAATAGCTAAGAGCCGCGCAGCACTTAAACGTCTGGCTCACTTGGCAAGCCTTCTCTTGAAGATAAAGCCTGGACTGGACCTCCTGAGGTCCTGCCTTCACCCCTGCTCTCCTCTGCGGCTGTCCCCCCTTATTTTCCTGGTGACCTGGAGTCCGTGGTTCTACCCTTCTGTAACACGCGCGGAATCTGGGACACCCAGTCCAGCAAGCATTTGCCTCAAGTGAAAAATAGAAACCTGGGGAAAGCAAAACCAAAACCAGAAAGGAAAAACAACAGCCCAGAAAGCTGGGTATCTGTGTCGAGGGGTGGGAGGCCGGAGACTGGGGGCCAACAGACCCCGCTCTGAGACCTGGCTTGTGTGTGAACTGAGCAAGTTGCTTTCCCTCTCCACACCCAGCTTCCCTCTCAGGGTTCCCAGGTAAAGTACAGGAAGAAGCTCAATTAAATTCGAATTTCAGATAAACAAAGAAAAGTTTCTTTGAAAATATGTCCCATGCAATATCAGGACCTACTTACATTAAAAACAATTTGTGTGTGTGTGGACGTTTATCTGAAATTCAGATTTAACTAGACATTCTGCTATACCTGGCAACCCTACCTCTGCAAAACACGGTGGTCTCTGATGGCCTGATACAGCTCTGATGCTCTGTGGTCGGGTCACTGCCAGGCCTGTCCTGTTTGGCACATTCTGGAAAGTTGGCTGCTAGCACCAGAGCTGCTGTTCCAACGGGCTGACCAGGAACAAGGACAAGAGAACATTTATGGGCTCCTGGGGGCATCCGTGGGCAAGACTCACAAAGACGGTACAGGCTTTGAAGGTCCTCATTCCTTGGGGCCGCGGGGGAGCCTCCTAAGTCGGGGGGAAGTCCCTCTACATCGTGCTGTGGCTGCCAACAGCTGTACAGACAGTGGTACTCCTCCGGCCCCCGGGCACGAGCTGGGGCCGCCTGGACGCAGGAGACAGCTGAACAAAGAGAAGCTGGTGGAAAGCCACCTCCTTCATCCTTTCATTAATGCTCATGACATCTACGACATGGGTGCTAACATTAATTCCATCTGAAATGAATTTTATAAAATGACACTCTGACTTCCTGGGTGGTGTGGTGGATAAGAACCCAGCTGCCAATGCAGGGGACCCGGGTTCGATCCCCAGTCTGGGAAGAGTCCACGTGCCTCGGAGCAGCTAGGCCTGTGCGCCCCAATTGCTGAGGCCTGCCCCACCGCCTCCAAGCTGTAGGTACTGAAGTCTGTGTGCCCAGAGCCTGTGCCCCAGAGCCAGAAAAGCCACCGCAGTGAGAAATCCATGCACCACAATGAGGGGTGGTCCTCGCTCGCTACAACTCGAGAAAGCCTGAGCACAGCAACCGAGACCCAGAGCTACCAAGAATCAGCCAATTAATTTAAAAAAGGAGACTCGACAGGAAGTCACTCGGTTCACCTGCCATCACACGGCTAGTGACAGGGCCAGGATGTGGCCCCCGTCTGTCTGAGCTCCAGACATGGCGTTAGCCCCTGTGGATTCCTGGCACAGGCCATGAGCCGGTCTGAAGCTGGCAGCAGTGAGCATCCCATATCTGGCGGCAGGACCGTGGAGGTCTGTGCACCAGGTCTCAGGACCGGCGCAGAGGTCTTCGCAAGCTCCTCGAACTTCTCAGCTCTTGGCCAAAGCATCTTTTCTGGACAATTAAAGGGTGTCTCTGCTTTGTGGCTACTGTCTTGCCCGGTGAAACTGGGAACCAAGCTGAAGCCCTTTTCCACTGTGAATGGCCTGAGGTTGACTTAATCAGGGTGTTTGCCTTAGTGAGGGCAATCGGATGGCTTCCCTCACAGCTCAGTTGGTGAAGAATCCGCCTGCAATGAAGGTCATCCTGATTCGATTCCCGGGTCGGGAAGATCCGCTGGAGAAGGCATAGGCTACCCACTCCAGTATTCTCGGGCTTCCCTTGTGGCTCAGCTGGTTAAGAATCCACCCGCAATGCGGGAGACCTGGGTTCGATCCCTGGGTTGGGAAGACCCGCTGGAGGAAACGGCTCCCCACTCCAGGACTCTCGGGCTTCTGTGGCTCAGCAAGCGCAGGGTTTCTCTGTCATGGGAACCTTCCCTTCCAATGGGCGAGGAGGGCTAAGCTCACAGGAGGCCCTTCCCCTGCGTGTGTGCATGGCTTCTCCTCCCTGCGGGGTTCCTGGCATTGGATAGATTCAAGTTCGCACGGAAGCTCTTTCTGTAAAGCGTTTTATCATCTTTTTTCCATCTCTGGTCCACCCGCAGGTACCAACTGCTATGGGTAAAGGCTTTCTCACAGCCTACATGCCTGCAGTGTCTCCTCGGAAGAAGAATTACCCAAAAGCTGGGATTAGGGCAGGAGACTCAGGGTCTCCAGACTCTCAGAACACAGAGAATAGTTCAGATGACTGTTTCCTTGTTTCACTCACACGAGCATCAGTGCAGACGCAGAGGGGTCGAGTGATTACACACAAGGAATGTCCTGGGCGTGGGTCACAGTCCTCTCTTCAGAATCCTGGGTAAGGAGCACCATCCAAGGAGAATAAGATTTGGTTTCTTTTTTTTTTTTTTACTTTACTTTTATTTATCTCGTTGCACTAGGTCTTAATTGCAGCCTGTGGGATCTAGTTCCCTGATCAGGGATTGAACCCAGGTCCCCTGCATTGGGAGCCCAGAGTCTTAACCCCTGGACCACCAGGGAGTCCCTCATTTCTTATTTACTATAGATCAGGGCCCAGGGTCTGTAATGTCAGATGTTGACCTGCCACAAAAGGATAAGATGCAAATCTTTTCTGTCTGCCAGAGAGGCGAGTGAGGTGGAAACATCTCTTCTATATTAGCCCTGCCAGGTAGACCAGAGGCACAGCTTTACCTAGGACGTGTGTGACTTAATCCAACCATCTCTCTTATGTATGTGCAGCAACACACTGCCTAATCGACCACACACGCACACGCGCGCGCGCACACACACACACACCAGCGTCTTGCATCATTCTTTAAACCTGCTCTGTCCATCTGATTGTTGCCTCATTAATGGTCTCGCTGTATATCTGTGTGGGAATCATGTTTCTGCCCTTCTGAGGGCTGTGTCTTAGCTTTCCTTTTTTAATTCTTATTTGTTTTTTTTTTTTCTGGAGGGGAAGGGCCGGAAGAAACATCCACAGCGGCACCGGGGCCGCCTGGCCCCTACCTGCAGCTCTCCCTGGTGTGGGGCTGGTGCTTTGTGAGGACGGCGGAACGCTGGCGGAGGCTGTCTCTGAGTTCCTGCAGTCTTCTCAGGAAGGCCAGGGCTTGCCGCCGCGGGTGACGGCCGTGGGAGGGTCCTGCAGCCAGAACTCCTGTACATCCTCTCACCAAGCTGTCCCCCGTGGGCTCTTTTCTGCTCCACTTCCCAGGGAATGTGGTGTGGACATACAATGGAGAAATGTTCAGCCGTGAAAAAGAAGGACATTCTATAACACGAGACGACAGGAATGGGCTTGGAGGACATGACGCTGAGTGAAAGACGCCAGACATAGACAAGTGTTGCCTGATTCCACTTACGTGCGACACCTCGAGCAGTCAGATCCATGACATCAGAGACTGGAACGGTAGTTACCAGAGTTGGATGGGAGATGGGGATGGAGAATTATTGATCCATAGGCATAAAACTTCAGTTAGGTAAGAAGAACAGCCCTTGGGAGTTCCCCGGTGGTCCAGTCGGGGGAACGCCGTGCTTTCACTGCTGAGCGTGCAGGACCAATCCTTTGTCAGGAAATTAAAATCCCACAAGCCACAGCCAAAAAAAAGGTAAACAAGCTCTGGAGATCTGCTGTACAACATTGTACTTACAGTCCAAACCAATGTGCATTTAAAAAAAATTTAAGAGACTAGACCTCATGTTAAGTGTTATCACAATAAAAGAAAATGAAACCCTCTATTTCCATCTTCCGTCAGTCAACTGGGAGGACATAGCTGGGAATGGAAGACAAAGACTTGGATTAGGTCCAAATAATTATTGAGAAGCACATGCCAAACCCTGACTCACAACCTATTTGAAGACCCTGGAAGGTCAAGGAAAATAAAGCTTTTCTGGTTGGAACAAAAATGTACTGTGACTCCTGATGGGTGTTCTAAATGGACTCATTTCTTTCTTTCTAAGGAAATTTTATGGGCTTCCCTGGTGGTTCAGACGGTAAAGAATCCACCTGCAGAGCAGGAGGCCCAGATCCAGTTCCTGGGTCGGAGAAGGCAGTGGCTACCCACTCCAGTATTGCTGGAGGATTCCACGGACAGAGGAAGTCTCTGTCCTGGCAGGCTACAGTTCATGGGTTGCAAAGAGTCTGAGATGACTGAGCAAGTAACACTTTCCCTTTCAAGGAAATTTTATGCTGTGTTCTCAAAATTACCACTACAATGTCACATGTGTACTTTGTAAAAATTTTCAAACAATCCAGACATTTATGAAATGAAAAGTTATTCCAGATACTGCTTCGGGCAACAGTTCCAAGTGTATTCTTAGAGACTCTGTAATTGTGAAGTTACGTCTGCCTCTCACACACATCATTATTACTCTTCCGTAATCTTTCCTCATCTGAGTGTCACGGACACTGTCTCACGTCGTTGCAGGCAGTCGTGCCTCATTCTTCCTTACGGCTGCCTAGTGTTCCTTTGTGTGCATGTATCACCAACTATGGAATGAGGTTCGTGACATTGTACAGGAGACAGGGAGCAAGACCATCCCCATGGAAAAGAAATGCGAAAAAGCAAAATGGCTCTCTGAGGAAGCCTTACAAGTAGCCGTGAAAAGAAGAGAAGCGAAAAGCAAATGAGAAAAGGAAAGATACAAGCATCTGAATGCAGAGTTCCAAAGAATAGCAAGAAGAGAGAAGAAAGCCTTCCTCAGTGATCAATGCAAAGGAAGAGAGGAAAACAACAGAATGGGAAAGACTAGAGATCTCTTCAAGAAAACTAGAGATACCAAGGGAACATTTCATGCAAAGATGGGCTCAATAAAGAACAGAAATGGTATGGACCTGACAGAAGCAGAAGATTTTAAGAAGAGGTGGCAAGAATACACAGAAGAACTGTACAAAAAAGATCTGCACGACCCAGATAATCACGATGGTATGGTCACTCACCTAGAGCCAGACATCCTGGAATGTGAACTCAAGTGGGCCTTAGAAAGCATCACTACGAACAAAGCTAGTGGAGGTGATGGAATTCCAGTTGAGCTATTTCAAATCCTGAAAGATGATGCTGTGAAAGTGCTGCACTCAATATGCCAGCAAATTTGGAAAACTCAGCAGTGGCCACAGGACTGGAAAAGGTCAGTTTTCATTCCAATCCCAAAGAAAGGCAATGCCAAAGAATGCTCAAACTACCGCACAATTGCACGCATCTCACATGCTAGTAAAGTAATGCTCAAAATTCTCCAAGCCAGGCTTCAGCAATACGTGAACCATGAACTTCCTGATGTTCAAGCTGGCTTTAGAAAAGGCAAAGGAACCAGAGATCAAATTTCCAACATCTGCTGGATCATGGAAAAGGAAGAGAATTCCAGAAAACATCTATTTCTGCTTGATTGACTATGCCAAAGCCTTTGACTCTGTGGATCACAATAAACTGTGGAAAATTCTTCAAGAAAAGGGAATACAAGAGCACCTGACCTGCCTCTTGAGAAACCTATATGCAGGTCAGGAAGCAACAGTTAGCACTGAACATGGAACAACAGACTGGTTCCAAATAGGAAAAGGAGTACGTCAAGGCTGTATATTGTCACCCTGCTTATTTAACTTATATGCAGAGTACATAATGAGAAACACTGGGCTGGAAGAAGCACAAGCTGGAATCAAGATTGCTGGGAGAAATATCAATAACCTCAGATATGCAGATGACACCACCCTTAAGACAGAAAGTGAAGAGGAACTAAAGAGCCTCTTGATGAAAGTGAAAGAGGAGAGTGAAAAAGTTGACTTGAAGCTCAACATTCAGAAAACAAAGATCATGGCATCTGGCCCATCACTTCATGGGAAATGGGGAAACAGTGGCAGACTTTATTTTGGGGGGCTCCAAAATCACTGCAGATGGTGATTGCAGCCATGAAATTAAAAGACACTTACCCCTTGGAAGAAAAGTTATGACCAACGTAGATAGCATATTCAAAAGCAGAGACATTACTTTGCCAACAAAGAAAAGTCCGTCTAGTCAAGGCTATGGTTTTTCCAGTGGTCATGTATGGATGCGAGAGTTGGAATGTGAAGATAGCTGAGTGCCGAAGAATTGATGCTTTTGAACTGTGGTGTTGGAGAAGAATCTTGAGAGTCCCTTGGACTGCAAGGAGATCCAACCAGTCCATCCTAAAGGAGATCAGTCCTGGGTGTTCATTGGAAGGACTGATGCTAAAGCTGAAACTCCAGTACTTTGGCTACCTCATGCGAAGAGTTGACTCATTGGAAAAGACTCTGATGCTGGGAGGGATTGGGGGCAGGAGGAGAGGGGGATAACAGAGGATGAGATGGCTGGATGGCATCACCAACTCAATGGACGCGAGTTTGAGTGAACTCCAGGAGTTGGTGATGGACAGGGAGGCCTGGCATGCTGTGATTCATGGGGTCGCAGAGTCGGACACAGCTGAGCTGCTGAACTGAACTGATCACTAACTTTCTTTGATCTCACACGGAGAGACATTTGGGTTGATTCCCAGGTTGAGCACCAAAGAACCGATGCTTTTAAACTGTGGTGCTGTAGAAGACTCTTGAGAGTCCCTTGGACTGCAAGGAGATCCAACCAGTCTATCCTAAAGGAGATCAGTCCTGAACATTCACTGGGAGAACTGATGCTGAAGCTGAAGCTCCAATACTTTGGCCACCTGATGTGAATCACTGACTCACTGGAAAAGACCCTGATGCCGGGAAAGATTGAGGGCAGGAGGAGAAGGGGACGACAGAGGATGAGACGGTTGGATGGGATCACTGACTCAATGGACATGAGTTTGAGCAGACTCTGGGAGATGGCGAAGGACAGAGGAGCCTGGCGTGCTGCGGTCTGTGGGGTCGAAAGGGGTCAGACATGACCTGGCGACTGAACACCAGCTGGGCCCGTCCCTGCACTGCGGTTCCACGAGGCCCCCTCTGGCCCATCTGCTTTTACTCCCCTTACTCAGCAGCTTGCCTGGCTTCTCTGCCACATTTATGCCTCTAACCTTTGGTTCCAACTCTCTGCGTCTCCTTTTTGGGTAGAAAACCCAGGTCTGGACAGTTAACTCAGCTGTGAATCCAGTTCCTCCCGGACCGGGATTTCTGCTTTTGACCCGCTGCTCCTGCCTGCTGCCCTCGGCCTGACAGTGCCTGCCCCAGCCCCAGGGGCCCACCCGCCTGCCCAGCCCTCATCCATCCCTGCCTGACGAGGGGGGCAGGGAACCAACATCCCGGTGCCGCCCGAAGTGGATGCGAAGCCCACTTCGCTAGCCCTGCTGAGGACTCTTCTCCGCTCTATCCTCTAGCATGTAATTACCTTTCTCTACAAGCCTTGCAAGCATCTCATCGTACAAATATTTACCTGCTGCAAATGGGAGTTTTTCAGATAGAAGAGGGGCTACACATTCCTGCCCGGGGCTCTGTAATCAGACGCAGGGCAGAAGGGAAAGCAGATGTATCTTTGAGTTACCCTGACTCAGATTCAATCCTGTTTTTCTACTTAAAAAATTATTTATTAAAAAACATTAATTTATTTGACTGTGCTGGGTGTTAGCAGTGGCACACAGGATTCTTAGTTGCGGCATGTGAACTTTGAATTCGAATGTGGGACCCAGTTCCCTGATCAGGGGTTGAACCCCTGCCCCCTGCATTGGGAGTCCAGAGTCTTAGCCACTGGACCAGAGGGGAAGTCCTTACTTTTCTACTTATTGACTGTCTTGGGGAGGTGGGGGGTGTTAACCTCTCTGAGGAGTCATAGTTTCAGAATCTGATTGATATGGAGATTGCACTGTCTCCCCTACAGAGTTATTTTGAGGATTAGGTAAGACAGGTGACAAATACTTAAAATGTATTTGAAAAGGTAGCTTTTGAGTGCTGATGACTACCTTCCCATAAGTTCCAGAAACAGCCGTCATTTTTGTTTCCCGTTAGCTTGGTCATAAATTGGGTGCTCATGAATGGGGTTTTGCATCAAAAGGGGTTTATTCTTGAGTCAAGCATCCTTGCAAGCCCATCTAGACTTCTAATTTTATTTACTTTTATATTTTGATCTCACCTCCCGGCCTGTGGGACCTTCGTTCCCCAGCCAGGGATCGAACCCACATCTCTTGCATTGGAGGCATGGAGTCTTCACCACTGGACCATCAAGGAAGCCCCTAATTTCATTTTATGATGAAACACATAACGCAAAAGAAACCTGCAATGGCTGCCCAGTGTCTTTGTAACATTAAAAAACTAGTGATTCATAGAGAAAATTACACAAAATAAATGTTCAGTTCAACATATATTATAAAGTTCACATCCATGTAACCACCACCCTGCTCAAAAACTAGGTTATTATCGTCACGCTATAAGCATCCTCTGCTCGCCTCTTAATCACAAGCCCATTTCCCTACAGGAAGCCACGGTTGGAACGCTGCAGTCATCGCTTCCTTACTTTTCTTTATGTACTTGCCTCCTATGTCACCGCTGTTAAACAACATCGTTAATTTTGCCCATTTTGGAAACTTATATAAACAAAATCACGCAGTGTGCGTCCTTGAGCATCCGCGTTCCCTCACTAGCAGTGTGCTTTTATGATCTGTCCATATCGTGGCATGTAGCTATGGTTCGTCCGTTTCTGTTGTCCTGCAGAGTTCCGCTGTGTGAACACACCAGTGTCGTCGGCTCTAGCACGGATGGGCACTTGTTTCCAGCTATGTACGGGGCAGCCATGAATATACCTGTGTATGTGGCCAGTTTCTCTAGGGTCTGTCCCCAGGACGGTCATTGCTGAGTCAGACGGTGTGAGCACCTTCATTTTCTCTACCACTTCCAAAGTCAGTTTGCGGTTTAAACTATCTTAGCAATTTATCAAACTGTTGTGTTAGACCTTGGGATGGTGAACTTTATGAATCAAATGGACTGGGCCATCGTGCCCAGGTATTTGGTTGAACATTATTCTGGAAGTTTTGATATTTCTCTGGAGCATTTTTTTCATAAGATATTAATATTTAAACCAGTGGACTTTGAGTAGAATAGATCACCCCTTATAATGTGGACGGGCCTCATCCAATCAGCTGATGGTCTTAATTGAACAAAGACTGACTGCCCCTAAACAAGGAGAAATTCTGCCAGCAGACAACCTGTGGACTCTTTAACAACGATTCTTTCCTGAGTCCAGCCTGCCAGCCTACCCCATCAGGTTTAGGACTCACCAAGCCTCCATAATCACGTGAATCAGTTCCTCAAAATAACCTTCCCTCTCTCTCTCTCCTTGTCTGTCAAAACATCCAGAACACACACATACAACCACACCGTATATATATGAGATTCTGCACACCCAGTGCAGATGTTCCAAGTTTGACCCTGCATGCCTCAGCCAAGGTCGGGTACAGCCAAATAAATAAATATTTAAAAAATTTTCTATCCTAATTTGAACCCTTGACCTCCACCTCGGGCTCCCTGTATAAGGCTGGAAGGTGGAAGGAGACTGACTAACCCCTCACCCAGAGGGTCTGGAGCTTTGCCTCCATCCAGTCCATCAGCAAGCCTTGCAGTAACATCTCCAGGACGTATCCTGAATCCACTCACCTCTCTCCTCTGGGGCATGACCCCAGTCTCCAGACAGTCCTTCGTCACCTGGACCACTGAACAGCTTCCTAACTGGTTTCCATGCTTCCACGCTGCCTCTTCCGTGCATTCTGCATTTGGCAGCCAGAATTGTAAAAAACAGCAGTTGATCTTCCACAGAAGACCATCCTGATGGGAAGTCACACGGACGACTTTCTTTCCGCACTCATAATAAGATGTCAGCTCTCTAGCCTGTCTAGCCTGTGAGGCTGGGCCCAGCTGACTTCTGCCTTCCTGTCCAGTCTCCCCTGGTATTGCTCAGCTCCCCCATCCCATCGAGTCCCCGCCTTCTAGAACATGCACACTCTTGCTGCCTCTGTCCTTTCTGTTCCCGGGACAGGACTTTTCCTTCACTGACTTTCTGCGCGGCTGGTTCATCCTTCGGATCTGAGCCTTTATAATTATTCTTTTAAATATTTTATCTATTTATTTGGCTGCACTGGGTCTTAGTTGCAGCAGGTGGGATCTAGTTCCTTGGGAGGGGCTTGAACCCAGGCGCCCTGCATTGGGAGCACAGAGACTTCGGCACTGGACCACTAGGGAAGTCCTGCGTGTGAGCCTTTGTGGGGCCCTAAACGGGAAACCTTAAAAAAGAAGGGCTAGCTTTGCGGTTTAGAGCTAAGATGGCGCCTGGCGGAAGAGATGAGGGCCCGGCCTAAGTTATTTGTCAAAACTTTTGATTGGCTCTCTTGATTTCCGTGCACTGGACAGCGCGTGATCGCCATAGACTCCTGTTATAATGAAGGCACATGACGATTTGACCTTTACCGAGATTGGTGCAACTATGGCATATTACGATTTGACCTTTAACGTGATTGGTGCAACTATAGAAAGTCCCTCGCAAAACCCCCTAGCTTGCCTATATAAACCAAGAGTTTGTGGCAAGAAAGCGGAACTGCTTAGATGGAGTCTTTGTCGCCTTTGATTGTTTCCCGCTCGCGACGGGCTGGGTTGGCGAACAGCAGGCTCACCTCTCCTCGGGACCCCTCGGCTTTGCTGGGGGAAGTTCCACTGCCTCTTTCTTTCTGCGGAGCGCCGCCCGCAATCCTTTGGATCCTTCTCAGATTGGGCTTCCTGACAAGCTTCACTGTTGTTCTCTACCACAGTGTCCTCTGGTTTTCTCACTACGTTTATCACGAGGGACAGTTATTTTTTTAATTTATTTTTTAATTGGAGGAAACCTGTTTTACAGTGTTGTGTTGGTTTTCACTGTACTGGATGTGTCTTTCCTGAGTGAAAAGGCAGACGTCCTGAGTGTGGGGACTGCTCTTGGGAACTTGAGCTGCTGAGAATCTCGAGGGATCATGTGTAACCATCAGGGACAGCCTCGTGTGTGTGTGTGTGTCTGGGAGAAGAACTGGGTCACTGAGTCTCGTGGAAATGTTCCCCACCCAGTGTGAGGATGCCAACTACAAACTCGCCCGGCACCGGCCTCCACAAGGATGGAGGCACAGCCGCTGGGCCACTGGCTTTCAACACCCCCTGAAAGGGGTTCAGGGAGGAGGTCAGGAACGAGGCACTCTGTGCTCCGGGAAAAACTAGCAGCACAGGCTTTCAGATAGTTTCATGTTTTCAGGAGATTTTATGAGCCCAGTTATCCCTGCATCTCCTATTCAGAAAAGCACTGAAATCATTAAAGGTGGTGTCTGGTGGTACATGTACGTAATGGAATATTACTCAGCCATAAAAAGAGGTGAAATTGGGCCATCTGTAGCAACGGGGATGAACCTAGAGTCTGACATAGTGAGGTAAGTCAGAGAAAAACACATATTACATATTAACACATATATAGGAAATCTGGAAAAACCGTGCTGCTGAGCTTGTTTGCAGGGCGGGAACAGATACGCAGATGTAGAGGGTGTACATGGGGACACAGCGGGAAAGGAGAGGGCGGGGAGAATTTCGAGAGGTGCGCGCAGCACGGGCGCTCAGCTCGGGGCCCCGTGATCACCCAGAGGCGTGGGGCGGAGGGCTCAAGAAGGGGGAACATGTGTGCACACATGGCCGACTCACTAACCCCAGCGGTAAAGCCATTATACTCCAATTAACAAAAGGAAGAAAAGGTGGGGGGGAACCTCTGCTCTTCGTGGCCAGGAGCAAGCCTTTGCCAAAGTGTGTGCTTGACGGCAATGCTCCCTTCGCCGAAATCGCGGAGAATACTGGCTTTCCCTCTGTGAGTTAAAAATATCAGGAAACAAAGGATGTGGCAGCCGTGACCCCATCGTTAGAGCCACCTAAACCGTGAGCCCTGAGGGAGCTCGGGGTCCTGGAAGCAGCCCCCACACCCGAGAGTGCACCCTGAGGAGGCTCAGGGAGAAAACGCAGGGTACTGGCCCCAGGTAGCCGGGTGCGCTGCAAAGGAGTAACTTCTGTGGGCCCAGATTGTGCATCTTCCCAAACACAGAAACTGCTTCCCTGGTGGCTCAGATGGCAAAGCGTCTGCCTACAACGCGGGAGACCCGGCTTCAGTCCCTGGGTCGGGAAGATCCCCTGGAGAAGGAAATGGCAACCCACTCCAGTACTCTTGCCTGGGAAGTCCCATGGATGGAGGAGCCTGGTGGGCTACAGTTCATGAGATCGCAAAGAGTCGGACACGACTGAGAGATTTCACTTTCACTTCCTTTCACACATAGAAAACACTAAATTAGTTTGAGATATCTCATTTCCTTTAACAATAACCTTTTGATGTCCCAACTATCTGGTCTTTGTCACAAAAACTCCTGTATACCCTTCCTATCTCCCCCTTGCCTCTTCGAAGCGGTCCCTCAGAGTGATCTGAGAGTCTTGTCTCCAGGCTTGAAGTCTTCAGAATGTCTGCTGAATAAAACATAACTCTCAACTTTTAGGCTGTGGGTTTTTGTTTTGTTTTTTTTTCTGTCAACACCTACCTCTTCAGGCAGTTTCTGTATGAAATTCCATCTTTCAGGCTATAGTCCTCATTTTTTCCGGAATAAAACTGAACTCATGGGATTTCCCTGGTGGTCCAGTGACTTAAGAATTCTCTTTGAATTCTCCTTGCAATGCAGGGGACCCAGGTTCAATCCCTGGTCGGGAACGAAGACCCCGCACGCCCTGGGGCAATTAAGCCATGACTAGAGAGTCCCATGCCATCTGATACAGCCAAATAAATAAAAGTAAGTTAAAAAGCTTAACTCGCAACTCTCACATTGTGCATTTTTTTCCCCTTTGACCAGGGGATTCCACCTGCTGGTCCTTAACAATTCCATCTTTCTGATCCCTCCCCATCCTCACGTGAGTTAAAGGAAGACCACCACCCGTAAACAGGAAGAATGAGCGTTAAAGCGCGCCAATGGCGCACTGGTGACTGCTGCTAACTTCTGCTGCGGCTGGGGGCTAATGTGGTACATTCTCATGGTTCAGAATCGGACTTCCCCACCTGTGAGAAGCTCTGACTCCATTCCTGGTCCACGCAGATTTCCTTTCACCCGCTGGTGGACAGAAGAAACTCACCAGATGTTCCTTGAATGACTGCATGAGCAAGGTGGCTGGACACTGGCCATCAAGGACACAGAGGAAAGTGGCCCACGACGGCGTCTAGCGGTTACATCCTCCCACACACACCCCAAGAGGCACTTTTGGCAGCTGCTACTTAGGGAGGCTGGCGAAGCCTGTTGCCTCCTCGCAAGAACTGATACGGCTAAGAGAGGGGAGACGTAAAGACATTACATGGAGGTAGGGGTGGAGTGGGGAGAGCACGCCCTCCCCCAAATTCCAGAGAAACGGCTGCACCAGGCGCTGTAACAATTGAAGGCCAAGGCGTAATCTCTATCCTACCCCAGCCTGGGTACTACCTCCTGGAGAAGGAAATGGCAACCCACTCCAGAATCTGCACCTGTGAAACTCCATGGACAGAGGAGCCTGGCGGGCTACAAGTCCAGGGGGTCGCAAAGACTCGGACATGCCTAAGTGCGCACGCACAACCCCAATACACACCACTCATGCTTTGCTTGTGACTGCAAGCCCTGATTTACTCTCATTTTCCTCCCTTGCCGAACACGTAGACATTTAAACATTAACATGAATCGCATCCGTTTACATGTGGGCTACAATAAAATGACCTTTAGGTAAAAAAAAAAAAAAAAAATTTAATGTCACAGATAGGGCTAGACTGATGCTTCCTAGCCAACCCAAACGCATTCCGGCATCCCTTCACCTCATCCAGGTCTTACTGGTGTGTGCTGAGGATCCAAATCTGGCTGCGTCTTTTCATTCCGTCAGAAGCTCCGCAGGGCCTTTCTGGCCAGGCTTCAGACCACAGAGCAGCTCGGACTAGTGGCAAACGCTCCCAGCTCAAAGGCCTCTGGTCCTGCCCGCATTTCAAAGATGACGGTTTCATCTCCCACCGTCAGTTCTAGTTGCCATCCAGAGAGCTGACCCAGAAAGCTGGCGCCATGGCTGGGTTCTGCGTCCCCCGTTAGGTCTCTGGGCTCTGCCCTTGCCGCTTCTCTTGTGGGCTGAAATGGAGAAAGAAGAGCGGACAAAACCCTGGGGGGTAGCTCTGGAAGTGTCCCCGGATCAGGATGTGGTTCCCTGGGTGACCAGTCAGGTCGGGCCAGAATGCTAATTCACTTTTCTTCAAAGCCCCCTCATTGCTTTATTATTATTATTATTATTATTATTATTATTCTTAACAAGGGGCTGCCAGCTGGATTTCAAGAGGCTTTGTCTTTTGTTGGCCTTCCAGAATAGTTTTTAAAGCAGTGTCCTGATGGAAACAAAACCCATTTCGGATGTAATTTCCTTCTAGGGTCCTCTGCACAGCAGACTCCCCAGTCCCAAGGGCTTGGGCAGAACAGGCTGTGGGGTAAGCCCCCAACTCCTGTGCTGAACGTCTAAACCTCAGGGATCATCCTATTCCAGGAAATCCCATGGACGGAGAAGCCTAGTAGGCTACAGTCCATACAGTCCATGGAATTCTCCAGGCCAGAATACTGGAGTGGGTAGCCTTTCCCTTCTCCAGGACATCTTCCCAACCCAGGGGTTGAACCCAGGTCCCCCTCGTTGCAGGCGGACTCTTTCCCAGCTGAGCCACCAGGTGCCTTGCCACAAACTGAGAAGGCTTAGGAATGCCAGTCCTGGCCCACAAGGTTTATTCCCAGACCTCTCATCTGTAAAGCAGTGGACATATTTTTTCGCTATATTCTCACTGCTGCACTAGTATGTACTTCCATATTTGCTGTGGACCGAGTTGTTTCTCCCCTGTGTGCCCTCCAAATTCATATGTTGAAGCCCTAACCCCCAGTGTGGCTGAATCTGGAGATAATCTTTAGGAGGTAAGTAAAGTTCCATGACCCAGTCCAGCATTCTTGCCTGGAAAATCCCACAGACAGAGGAACCTGGTGGGCTACAGTCCGTGGGGTTGCTTAGTGACTAAACAGCAACAATAAGTTCAGTGAGGGACTCCCCTGGCTGTGCAGTGGTTAAGACACTTTGCTTCTAATGCAGGGGGCTCGAGTTTGATTCCTGCTCAGGAAACTAAGATCCCACATGTCTCGGGGCCAAAAAAAAGTTCAGTGAGGACAAAGTTCAATAGAACAAAGGCCTTCTAAGAAGAGGCAGAGAGAGAGAGACACACACACACCTCCTCTCGCTAAGGACACAGAGGAGAGGAACCTCCCCAAGCATCTCCTATGCTGGCACCCTGATCTTGAACTTACAGCCTCCAGAACGGTGAGAAAATTAATTTATATTGTTTAAGCCACCTAGAAGAGGGCATTTTGTTATGGCAGCCTGAGTTGACTGAGGGACTCATTCTGCTTACTTGAATACACGTATATAAAAAGGAAATTTGACTTTGCCTCTGTACATGGAAACTCAGTAGCCCTCACCAAAGATAGAATGAATCAGGGCCAACCAGACACAGGACCTTGAGCCCAGAATACTTTCAGGAGCCTGTGAAAAGGCTTTAATTTTAATTTCTTTTAAAATCAGAAGGAAAAAACAGAAATAGAATCACGGATGTAGGAAACAAACTTATGGTTCCCAAGGGGGGAAGCTGGGTTGGGGGTGGATAAATTGGGAGCTCGAGATCGACCTACACACACTACTGTACATAAAACATATAACTAATAAGGGCCTACTGTATAGCACGGGGATCTCTTCTCAATATTCTGTAATAACCTATATTGGAAAAGAATCTTAAAAATAGTGGATATATGTATATGGATAATTGATACACTTTGCTGTACAGAAGAAACTAATGCAACTTTGTGAATCAGCTATACTCTGATTTTTTTTAATCAAAAGAAAAAATAAATACAATAACAAATGCAGTCTTGATTATATTCTTTTTTTTTTTTAGTTTGCAGGATCTTCATTGCATCATGTGGGACGCTTTGTTGCCCAACATGGACTCTCTAGCTGTGGCAAACGGGCCCCGGAGCGCTCCAGCTCAGCAGCTGTGGTGCGTGCTCTGAGTTGGTGCAGCTTGTGGGGTCTTAGTTCCCTGATCAGAGATGGAACCCAAGTCCCCAACATTGCAAGCAGGATTCTTAAGAACTGGACCAAAGGGAAGTCCCTTGAGTATATTCTCATTTATATCAAAGAAGACCAAAGAGATAGAGCAAAACACTGCAATGGGAAAGCCGTCTCTTCAAGAAAGAAAGAGATCTCTTCAAGAAAATCGGAGATGTCAATTCATGCATGATAAATGACAGAAACAGTAAGGACCTAACAGAAGCAGGAGAGATTAAGAAGAGGTGGCAAGAATACACAGAAGAACTATACAAAAAAGGTCTTAAAGACCCAGATAACCATGATGGTGTGGTCACTCACCTAGAGTCAGATATCCGGACATGTGAAGTCAAGCGGGCCTTAGAAAGCATTACTGTGAACAAAGCTAGTGGAGGTGATAGAGTTCCAGCTGAGCTATTTAAAATCCTAAAGGATGATGCTGTTAAAGTGCTGCACTCAATACGCCAGCAAATTTGGAAAACTCAGCAGTGGCCACAGAACTGGAAAAGGTCAGTTTTCATTCTAATCCCAAAGCAGAGCACTACCAAAGAATGCTCAGACTACTGTATAATTGTGCTCATTTTGCATGCTAGCAAGGTAATGCTCAAAATCTTCCAAATTAGGCTTCCACAGTACATAAATTGAGAAATTCCAGATGTACAAGCTGGATTTGGAAAAGGCAGAAGAACCAGAGATCAAAATGCCAACATCTGTTGGATCATAGAGGAAGCAAGGGAATTCCAGAAAAACATCTATTTCTGCTTCATTGACTACACTAAAGCCTTTGAGTGGATCACAACAAACCGCAGAAAATTCTTGAATAGATGGGAATACAAGACCACCTTGCCCGTCTCCTGAGAAACCTCTACAGGTCAAGAAGCAACAGTTAGAACCAGACATGGAACAACAGACTGGTTCCAAATAGGAAAAGGAATACATCAAGGCTGTATATTGTCACCCTGCTTATTTAACTTCTGTGCAGAGTACATCATGAGAAACGCTGGGCTGGAAGAAGCACAAGCTGGAATCAAGATTGCCGGGGGAAATATCAATGACCTCAGATACGCAGATGACACCGCCCTTATGGCAGAAAGTGAAGAGGAACTAAAAAGCCTCTTGATAAAAGTGAATGAGGACAGTGAAAAAGTTGGCTTAAAGCTCAACATTCATGCCATCTGGTCCCATCTCTTCATGGCAAATAAACAGGGGAAACAGTGGAAACAGTGACAGCCTTTACTTTCTTGGGCTCCAAAATCACTGCAGATGGTGACTGCAGCCATGAAATTAAAAGACGCTTGCTCCTTGGAAGAAAAGCTATGGCCAACCTAGACAGCTTATTAAAAAGCAGAGACATTACTTTGCCGACAAAAGTGTGCCGAGTCAAAGCTGTGTTTTTTCCAGCAGTCATGTATGGATGTGAAAGCTGGACCACAAAGAAGGCTGAGCACCGAAGAAATGAATTGTGGTGCTGGAGAAGACTCTTGAGAGTCCCTTGGACAGCAAGGAGTCAGTCCATCCTGAAGGAAGTCAACCCTGAATATTCATAGGAAGGACTGATGCTGAAGCTGAAGCTCTAATACTTTGGCCACCTGATGCGAAGAGCCAACTCATTGGAAAAGACCCTGATGCTGGGAAAGATTGAAGGCAGGAGGAGAAAGGAGCAACACAGGACCAGAGGGTTGGATGGCATCACCGACTCAATGGACGTGAGTTTGAGTAAACTCTGGGAGTTGGTGATGGCGTGCTGCAGTCCGTGGGGTCGCAAAGAGTCGGACACGACTGAGCGACTGAACAACAGCATCTACTCTTTAAGCAACTTTCAAATGTAAAATGCAGTATCATTAACTATTAGTCACTATGCTGTACATTACTTCTGCAAGACTTACTTATAATGGAAGTTGGTACCTACTTCCCCCACCTCCCACCCCTCACCTCTCGCAGCCCACCTGTTCTCTATATCTATGCGCTTGGTTTTCAGTTTGTTTGTTTAGATTCCACAGAGAGGTGACTTAGAGGCCTTTCTCCCGCAACCTTTTGCTCTCTGTACAGACACGCGTCTCTGATTCAATGGTAAAGACAGAGGTTGACCTCAGCCCTCTCCATGTCCTGCAGAGAGCTCAGCACAGGCCTCACAGAAGCAGGCGCTGAATAAATTTTGTGGAAGAAACGAACGCAAGCCAACTACATGAGAGAAAAGTAAAAACGGTTCTTCTGAAACCTTGTGACTCAGACTTGGACTTGAACCCATGGTCTTTTAGCTGAGATCACACACCTTGATTTCAAGACTTAATGAAGCGCTCGATGTCTCATCACAGAGAGTTTTGGGAGAGACAAGGTGATAGGTAGGAAGTGGATTTATTTAGAGAGCAACACACTCCGCAGACAGAGTGGGAGCCATCTCAGAAGAGAGAGGCCCTGAAACCTGGTGTGGTTAGTTTTTATGGGCTGAGTAATTTCACAGGCTAATGTCTGCAATTCACTTGTAATTCACTTTGTCTCTTCCAGGAAACCATTGCCCCTCTCTGAGGCTGGATCCAGCGCTCCACAGCATCAGACGATTGCCTGTAGCCTAATGCTTATCACTTTGCATTAAAAATGCAGGGACTGTATTCTTTCTCCATCTCAACAGCCGAAAACTTCTCAAGTACAAGGACCCCACGTTCTCACTGTGGTCACTCCCTGGCGCTCCCTAGTAAATGCTTATTAACTGAGATGAACAACCAGAGATGGGCTCAAAGGCCTCAGTTCTTCATTTCTACCTATGCTAAGAGCTTGTGGACGGTGTCCCATTTATTTCTGGCAGAGAGAAGACGCCCTGTTTGGGAATTCCCTGGCAGTCCAGTGGGTAAGACCGTGCTTTCACTGTTGTGGGCTCTGTTTGATCCCTGCTCAGGGAACTACATTAAGAAAAAAAGAGAGAGAGAGAGAAAGAAAACAAGAAGATTCCCAGTTAAAACTCATTGAATTCAATGAAACAGAATAAATCATTCTGCAAACACATCCTACACACCAGCAGAGAAGCTGTTTGGTATCAAGACACCTAGATAAACAATAAGTGAGGCAGTGAATTCAGAACTCAAAATATGTGCCCAAAATGTTTTCTGGTTTTCCTCCTCCTCTGAGCTGAAGGAGATGAGGGTAAGGGAGACAGGTTTACCCAGCCTCATCGTTACTAGGCGATTACTCCCCAGATGCCCAGGAGGGCCTCCCCTTCATGCTGGGGGAAAGAGGCCCTGCCCTTGCACAAGGGCAGAGATCCCTGCCTGCGTTCTGGGGCACACAGTAGGCCCGCAGTGTGTGCTGGACCGATGGTAAGATAAGGGAGGACCCAAGTCTATGCTGGGGTGCCACCACCCAACTGTCTCCCAGATCTGCGTGTAATAGGTGCTTGTGAGCGTCCTTAGTCGCTCAGTTGTGTCGACTCTGTGACCCCATGGACTGTAGCCCACCAGGCTCCCCTGTCCACGGGATTCTCCAGGCAAGAAGACTGGAGTGGTTTGCCCGCGCCCTCCTGCAGGGTAGTAGGTACTTCACTCGGTCAGTCAGTTCAGCCGCTCAGTCGTGTCCCACTCTGTGTGGCCCCATGGACTGCAGCCTACCAGGCTCCCCTGTCCACGGGATTCTCCAGGCAAAAGTACTGGAGTGGGTTGCCACTGCCTTCTCCACACATGACTACCAAATACTAAACCTAGTAAAGGACTGAAAGGCCCACCAGACCCCTGAAGCTAGAGAACGGGTCTGAGGGCGCCCCTCGGGGTGCTCTGTACCCAGCGGTCACGTGGGGGAGGCGTCTTTGCCTTCCCCACCCAGTGCCAGACAGCACAAAGGACCCCGTGCTCCCAGGGGAGGGGCCTGGGGGCGGACATCGTCTCCGGTGTCTCCCAGCCATTTGTAGAGTGGGGACACGGGGCCAGAGAGCGTTAATGGTTTGCCCGGGGCGGGGGCGGGGAGGGCCGGGGTGGACTCCGGGAATCCGCTGGAGGGGCTCAGGGCGCCGGTCTGACGGTGTGGACCCCAGGCGGCCGGTCCCAGAGCCGCGCGTGCACGGCGAGCATCGCGTGTTTACTCGGGGCGCGCGCGTCCGGAGCAGCGGGGGCTGAAGACGGGGTTGGAGCCCCCGGCGCGGCCTCGGGCGGCAGGCCTGCCGGAGACCCCGGATGGGCGGGCCCCGGCCCCGCGCCCCCCGAGTGCTCGCTGCCGGGTGCCCGGCGCCCCGCGATGCCGCGCGCTCCCAGGCCCGCCGGGCTCCGGACGAGAAAGCCCTCGAGCTCCCAGGCTCCGGAGCCCATCGGGGCCCGGGCGCGCCCCCGTCCTCGGTGGCCCCGCGGCCGCGGCGGGCGGAGCGGAGCGCGGGCGGGGCCCGTGGGGGCGCGGCCCAGGGGCGGGGCGCGCCGAGCCCGCAGGCCGCTCCCGAGTCTGGCTCGTCCCCCGGAGCCCCGCTCTCGGTCCCAAGATGACGGCGAGCAAGCGGGTGGCGAAGGTAACCCCTCCCGCGCGGCTCCGCGCGCCTGCCCGGGCCCCGCTCCCCGCATCCCGCCCTCTGCTCCCCGAGCGCGTTCGGGGGACCCAGGCCCGCTGAGTCCCTGCGTCCCTGCCCCCTCCCCGAGGACCGGTGGGGCTGCGAGAGGGTCTGCAGTTTCGGGGGGTGGGAGGACATGGACGGGGGTGTCGCCGGCTCCCTGAGCTGTGCTGGGGCGTGAGCCGCTTCCCCCGAATCGGTTTCAGTTTCATTTCTCGGCCAGAAACTCTGAGTCACCTGCGTCCCGGGTGCGGGCTTCCCCGCTGGCTCAGCTGGGAAAGAGTCCGCCAGCAAAGCGGGAGACCTGCGTTCGACTCCTGGGTTGGGAAGATCCCCTGGAGGAGGGAAAGGCTACCCACTCCAGTCTTCTGGCCTGGAGAATCCCGTGGACTGTACAGCCCATGGGGTCGCAAAGAGTCGGACACGACTGAGCGGCTTTGACGTTCAGGAGCGGGAAGGATTGGTTGGTTCCTGGCGTCTTCCTGGAGCCAGGCGCTCTGTTGGCAGTGGTGGCAGCTGCCTTTTATACAGAGATAACCAGGACCCCCGTGCTCTGGTGCCCACATTAGAGCCCCGAGAAGGGGGACGTCCCTGGTGGTCTAGTGGTTAGGACTTCCACTGGCGGGGGCACAGTTGGATCCCCAGTCGGGGACCGAAGATCCCTCAAGTCGTGCAGCGACACCCCAGCGCCCA
Organism: Capra hircus; assembly: GCF_001704415.2. NCBI lineage: Eukaryota > Metazoa > Chordata > Mammalia > Artiodactyla > Bovidae > Capra > Capra hircus. Next base: position 2,456,628 of record NC_030822.1, read on the forward strand.
GCCCGCCCCGCCCCGCCCGCCGCGCTCAGAAAAAAAAAAAAAATGTCCCAGGAAGTATGGGATGCTGAGTAGGAGTTGAGAGCAAAGTTCTCAGGGTTTTCTCCGGAAGAAAAGCTGCCAGGGCGAACCCAGAACGTTACCTGGAGTAGATGGTGTGAGTTCATTTGGCCTACAGATGTTGAATGCCTCCCATACGCTGGTTCCTGCTCTAGGAAGTAGGGAGGCAGAAAAAATGAAAAAAGTCTATCTTCATTCTGATCAGGGACACAGTTTTGAAGTGAGGTCGGGAAGGATGGTGAGGGAGGGATTTTCCCCAGGAGGTGGGAAAACCCAAGGTGTTTGGGGGACTGGGGTGTGGCTTGGATTGGAGATAAATGGGGAAGGTGGGGAGTATTCCCTGGCGGCTCAGATGGTAAAGAATCTCCCTGACGGTGGAGCAATTCTGGGGAGGTGGGTCTGACACCCCTGAGGCTGTGAGTCTCTCAGAAGTGCCCCTCCTGTGTGCAGGCATGAGGAGGGTGAACAGGAGGTGCTACCCTCAGCCTCTGGGAACAAAATGATCACAGGTTGGGGCACCCAGAGAAGGCTCAGCCCAGAAGGACTGAACTCTGGAGGTTGGGCGCAAAATGAGGCAGAGAGTTTTTCCCACCAAGCAGGAAAGCTGGGAGCCAGCATTTGTCTCCCCAACACCATTAAATGGCAGCTAGTTTACAGCGGTCGTTTCAGTAACCCTGTGAGATGAGTCCTCTACCCCATTTTACAGATGGGGAAGTTGAGGCTCACAAAGACTAAATTGATTGTCCTGGGTCACCTGGCAGGCAGTGGTGGGGCTGAGATTTGAGCCCGGGTTGGTGAGGCTCCAACCCAGAGGTTCTTTCAGTGGCTTCTCTACTTTCATTTTCTGTTCCTCTGAGTCAGATGACTTCTGAGCAGGCCTCGGGAAACAGCTGTGGGTTTCAACATCTCCAGGCTTTGCAAAAGTCTTGGCAGAACTCATGTATGACAGGTAAAGTCCAAGTTCCTTCAGTTTTGGTAAAGTTGAGAAAATGTCTCTTCCAGGGCTTTTCTGCGCAGCGTGGGGCTTTCTTCTTGCTCAGGAGTCACAGACGATCCTGGAACTGGTAGCAGCAGATGCTTCTAGTTTGGAGTAACAGATCAATGAGGGGTCATAGACTCTGGGCCCTTTGCTGGCATGAACAGAGGTGGAGTGTAGAAAGATAAGAAACAGGGGATAAGGGTGTGCTTGTATTTTGGGGCTCAGAGAAAGTTTAGCAGGGGCACAGTGTGAAGGGTTCCCCCAGCTGTGGACTGTCTTTGGGGACCTTTCTCTCTGCCTTTGTTTATGCCAGAGTTTCACAACTTTATCGCCACTGATATTTGAGGTTGGATCATTTTCTCGAGGATGTTTATCACAGCCCTGGTCTCTACCCACTGGATGGAGCAGCACGCCTCCACATGTGGTAGCCAGAAATGGGTCTCAGTCCAGCTCAGTCGCTCAGTCGTGTCCGACGCTCTGCGACCCCGTGAACCGCAGCACGCCAGGCCTCCCTGTCCATCACCAACGTCCGGAGTTCACTCAGACTCACCTCCATCGAGTCGGTGATGCCATCCAGCCATCTCATCCTCTGTCATCCCCTTCTCCTCCTGCCCACAATCCCTCCCAGCGTCAGAATCTTTTCCATCGAGTCAACTCTTCGCATGAGGTGGCCAAAGTACTGGAGTTTCAGCTTTAGCATCAGTCCTTCCAAAGAAATCCCAGGACTGGTTGGATCTCCTTGCAGTCCAAGGGACTCTCAAGAGTCTTCTCCAACACCACAGTTCAAAAGCATCAATTCTTCAGTGCTCAGCTTTCTTCACAGTCCAACTCTCACATCCATACATGACCACTGGAAAAACCATAGCCTTGACTATGCCGGACCTTAGTCGGCCAAGTAATGTCTCTGCTTTTGAATATGCTATCTAGGTTGGTCATAACTTTTCTTCCAAGGAGTAAGCTTCTTTTAATTTCACGGCTGCAGTCATCATCTGCAGTGATTTTGGAGCCCCCCAAAATAAAGTCTGACACTGTTTCCACTGTTTCCCCACCAATTTCCCATGAAGTGATGGGACCAGCTGCCATGATCTTCATTTTCTGAATCTTGAGCTTTAAGCCAACATTTTCACTCTCCACTTTCACTTTCATCAAGATGCTTTTTAGCTCCTTTTCACTTTCTGCCATAAGGGTGGGGTCATCTGCATATCTGAGGTCATTGATATTTCTCCAGGCTTGTGCTTCCTCCAGCCCAGCGTTTCTCATTATGTACTCTGCATAGAAGTTAAATAAGCAGGGTGACAGTATACAGCCTTGACATACTCCTTTTCCTATTTGGAACCAGTCTGTTGTTCCATGTTCAGTTCTAACTGTTGCTTCCTGACCTGCATATAGGTTTCTCAAGAGGCAGGTCAGGTGGTCTGGTATTCCCATCTCTTTCAGAATTTTCCACAGTTTGCTCTGATCCACACAGTCAAAGGCTTTGGCATAATCAATAAAGCAGAAATAGATGTTTTTTCTGGGTCTAGACATTGCCAAAAGTGCTGGGGGCGGGTAGATAAAGGAACGCCCTGGTTGAGAACTTCTGGTTTACACCCAGAAGCCTGGCATACTGCGATTCATGGGGTTGCAAAGAGTCGGACACGACTGAGCGACTGAACTGAACTGAACGGAACTGAGTGTTTCAGAAAAATATGACTGGCCCTTGACTGTCTCTTTTTAAATACATTTACTTATATTTTGGCTGTGTTATGTGGCTTACAGGAGCTTAGTTCCCCCGCCAGGGATCACACTCTGCGAAGGTGTGGAGTCGTAAGCACTGGGCAGCCAGAGAATTCCCTAAATGTCTTTTTATCTTTTTTTTTTTTTTAAGGTATATTGCTGAGGAGAGAGGGAGAAGGGAGGGGCAGCGTTGAGTAGGGGGTGAGAGGTACAAACTATTAGGTATAAGATAGGCCCCAAGGATACATATACTGTACAATATGGGGAATATAGCCAATGTTTTATAATAACTATAGACAGAGTGTAACCTTTAGAAATTGTGAATCACTATATCATAACATATAATATTGCCCAGCAACTATACTTCAATTTAAAATAGTTTTTTTAAAGAAACGAAAATACATTTTTAAAAAGGTCTGTTGTCTCACGAAAAGAACCCCAAATGGAGAGCGGGATTCCTTGGTCTAACACTAAATTTGAGATGTGTTGCACACTTGGGCAGCAGAGTGTTAAAGGCTTTGGAAAGTCCTGCAGGGAAGAACTCGGTTTAGCCTAGTGTTTCCCAATGTGCTTGACCGTGGAATCCTTTTCCCGTAACAACTGTGAACTTTGCACGGGACACGCTGTACACATCTGCTCTAACTGGGCCCTCTGCCCTGGGGCTTCGCCAGCTCCCTGCATGGCGGACTCCTGTTCATGCTGCAGGGCCCAGCTCAGGGTCACCCGTGTGACGCCCTCCTGCTCCCCTCCCCTGCCCTCTCCTCTCTTCTCCTTTTGAGAGGGTAACAGGCAGGAAGGCCAGGGGTCTCCAAACGGAGGAGACAGGCTGCAAGTGTCAGGCATTCTTTAGCTCTCTCTTAAGCGGCAGGAGGAAACAGACAAGTGTGAGATTTTTTTTCCCTTCTCTGTATTTTTCTCCATATTTTCCTTTCTCTAAATTTAAAAGGAGGTTTTTCTTAAAATTCTGTGTTGCCAAGACGACCCCTGGCTCCACCTGAAGTTAACTTTTCGCAAACCTAGAGTTTACCAGCACCTTTTCTTATGGAAATGTTTGTCTTAAGCTGCGTTAATGAGCTATGCATTTACCCTGGACTCTGTCTTTCTTCAAGTCGGTTCAGCTTAAGACTCAGACCGATTAAGGGCTCAACAAACCTGTATGTTTTACTCAGACATTGTTCTCCTCATCGATGTTAATGAAACTATGTATTTCCTTGAAACCTGTCTTTCCTCAGGATTCATGTCAATCGCTTTATGGCCCAGGATGACTCATCTGGCGCCAGGGTCATCTCAGAAGGCATGCTGCGGGTGAGGGGCCTGGTGCTGCTCTGAGGTTTGAGACATCTCCTGTCTCCAGTTAGCAGCCTGCTGATAGTATATAACGTGCTGCTAAAGGCTAGCAGGGTGGCACTCTTTCTGCCCTCTTCTGATGTCTATGTCAGAAGCTTTCTCTATCTCTTTATGCTTTAATAAAACTTCATGACACAAAAGCTCTGCGCAACCAAGCCTCGTCACAGGCCCGGGATTGAACTCGTCTCCTCCGGAGGCCAAGAATCCCGGCGTCTTTCACGACTCAGCGACCACCGTTTCCTTTCCCCTCCTATGATGTGTCCACACTTTATTCACAGAACCACAGCGTCTTCCTTCCACCACTCCAGTGAAGCTCTCGAGGGGCCCGTGCCCTAGTGGTGGGTCCGTGGAAGACGCTGTTGGGAGAGCTCAGTGGTGCTCAGGGGACGGGCCGCCTTCCTGGGCAGGCGAGTCGTTGCTCCCCTCTGGTTTCCCTGCTCGGCGTGTGGCATTCTCCCCGGGTGCGGTCTGCCTGAGCGGTGCCCCTCCCCAGGCCTGCTCTGGGGCAGTCTGACAGGGGCAGGCTGACGTCTCTGCCGCCCCCAACCCGCCCCGGGCACGGTGAGGGCGCGTCGCCATCCTGCTCACCAGTGGGTAGAGGGAGGCAGGGCGTCGTGGCTCCCTAGGAGGAGAACCAGAGGACAGACGTGAAGCGCCTCGGTTTCTGCAGGAAAGGCTCCTCAGAGAGCTGCGTTGCTGTTATTTAGTCGCTCAGTCGTGTCCGACTCTTTGCGACCCTGTGGACTGTATCCTGCCAGGCTCCTCTGTCCATGGGATTCTCCAGGCAAGAATAGTGGAGCGGGTGGCCATTTCTTTCTCCAGAGGACCTTTCCCACCCAGGGATCGAACCGGTGTCCCTTGCATTCCAAGGCTGATTCTTTACCACTGAGCCCTAAGAGGTTTACTCCCAGGTTATAATATCTAGACCTGGTGATTTGCATCATCCTCCACCTGGTACCTGCAGAGCTGGAGTGAAGCTTAAGGCCCTGAGCACCGGGCCGCACACACTGAGTGCGCAGTGAATGCCGGCTTCTGTCCTGCTTGGAACTGGGGCCGGTCTGCTGTGCGGGGCGGGGGGGAGGGTGCCGGAGGAGGGGAGGCTCGGCCAGCTGCCCGCTCTGTGCCCCTGCAGGAGCTGGAAGACTTGCAGAAGGAGCTTCCCAAGTACCTGCGGCACCTGTGCAGCGCGGAGGACAATGTGCTGGTGTGGCACGCGCTGCTGCTGCCTGTGAGTGTCTGCGGGCCCTGCTGGGACTGGACCACGTAGGGCCAGGGCCGGGGCAGCGAGGGCTGGACTGGGCAAGGACTTTCCTGCCTGAGAGTCCTTTCTTCTTAGTTTTGGCTGCACCGGGACTTCGCTGCTGCACGCGGGCTCTCTCTAGCTGCGGCGACTGGGCCCCAATCTCTAGTTGGGTGCCGAGGCTTCTCACTGGGGTGGCTTCTCTCGTTTCGGAGCACGGACTCACTAACCGGCACACCACCTTAGCTGCCCCACAGCATGTGGGGTCCTCCCGGGCCAGCGAGGAACCCGTGTGCCCTGCCCTGGCAGGTGGAGTCTTAGCCACTAGCCCATCAGGGAAGTCATAGAGCCCTTTTTTCACTGGAGATAATCATTGGCAGCGGGGGGTGTCTCTGTCTACCCTGATTGCTTCTGAGGTCCAGGCCAACTGATGCAGAGGCTAAAAGGCTTTTGGGCTTCGTCGGAGACCCCTTCTTCAAGCCAGTAGCTACTGAGCCCGTCATGGAAGCTTCGGCAGAGAAAAACCATCAAAAACAGCAACAAAAGGCTTCCTTGTTGACTAAGTGGTAAAGAATCCGCCTGCCAGTGAGGGAGACATGGGTTCAATCCCCGACCCGGGAAGATCCCACACACCCGGAGCAACCAAGCGTTGAGCCTGTGGTCCAGGGCCTGGGCCCACAGTGCCGGAGCCCAACCTGCCACGACTGCTGAAGCCCTAGAGCCCCCCTCTTTGCTGAGGCCTCACCCCTGGTCTTGGGTCTGTGCCCCAGCCCCAGCCTCTGCACTTTATCGAGAACACATGTTCTTTATCCGCCCAGCGTTTGCCCGGACACACCCATGACTGCCACGGCTTCCTTTCTGCCTTTGCTCAGGAAGAGGGATTTCTTAAAACCTTGACTCCGAACTCGCGGATGTCACTCTTTTTTCAAAGGCTTATTTATTTGGCTGCGCCGGGCCTTAGTTGCGGCCTGTGGGATCCGGCTCCCTGACCGGGGAGCGAACGTGGCCCCCCGACCGGGGAGGGAACGCGGGCCCCCTGCACTGGGGCCACGGAGTCTTAGCCTCCAGGCCACCGGGGAAGTCCCACGTGTGTCGTCCTGATGGTCATTCTCCTGCCTTCTCTGCCACGAAGGTTCTGAAAGGGTTTGGAGCTTTCGCAGCAGCCTGGAGGCCCCTGTGTGCTGTGCTGGGCTCATCTGAGCCCCGGGGTCCCCCCACTAGGGGTGTGGATTGCTGCTCCCGTGTGGAACAGTCCAGTCGACCGTGCTGAGTCCCCATCGGGCACTGTTGCTGTGACCCTGGGCAGCTCACTTGTGTGACTGAACTTGTTTCATCTGGAAATCCTGATGCTAATACTATGAGTTCTCAAAGTGCGTACCCTAAGAGCTGACACATTAGGAGTGCTTGCCACGTGCCTGGCCATATTCTAGATCCCTGACGTGAATTAGCACAGGACTTCCCTGGGGGCCCGGTGGCCAAGACCCTGTGCTCCTCAGCGCAGGGCACCTGGGTTCCATCCCTGGTCAGGGAACTGGATTCCACATGTTGCAACTAAGACTCAGTGCAGCCAAATGCATAAATAAATAGTAAAAAAAAAAAAGCTGGTGCACTCTTCACTACCTTAAAAGAAAAGTGAATCGACTCATTTAATTGTCGTGCGAGCCCCGTGGAGGAGGCTGTGACTCTTTCTGTAAGGAGAGCACAGAGATGTTCGGCTGCTCGCCTAAGGCCGCACAGGCATGGGGTTGACAGAGCGACGGCTCACACTCCAGCCACGTGGCCTGAAGCCCACGTAACCCCTACACCCTGCTGCATGGGCTAATGCGGGTCAAGCCCTTAGCAGCAGGCAGCACAGAACGGGTGCCGGAAAGCCTTCCAGTTGCAAAGGGATATCCAATGGACGGAGGAGCCTGGAAGGCTGCGGTCCATGGGGTCGCTAAGAGTCGGACGTGACTGGGCGACTTCACTTTCACTTTTCACTTCCATGCATTGGAGAAGGAAATGGCAACCCACTCCAGTGTTCTTGCCTGGAGAATCCCCGGGACGGGGGAGCCTGGTGGGCTGCTGTCTCTGGGGTCGCACAGAGTTGGACACGACTGAAGTGACTTAGTAGCAGCAGCAGCAGCAGCAGCAGCAGAGGGTCTTCTGCTGGCTCCTGGCAATGCTTAGGCACTCCGGTTCTGAATTGTTGTTTTAAGATGGTAAAATACCCATAATAGTATGCACTGCCTTAGCTGTTTCTCGCTTTGCTAGGTCTCTGTCGCTGCAGAGGCTTTCCCCTAGTCCGCAGTGAGCGCCGGCTACTGTTGGTTGCAGCGTTCCGGCTTCTTGCTGCAGCGGCTTCTCTTGTGCAGCATGGCTCTCCGGCAAGGCGGCTTCGGTGTATGCACTCCCGGGCTCTAGGGCACAGACCCAGTACTTGTGGCGCCCGGGCTTAGCTGACTTCCCTGGTGGCTCAGACGGTAAAGCGTCTGCCTGCAATTCGGGAGACCCAGGTTCGATCCCTGGGTCAGGAAGATCCTCTGGAGAAGGAAATGGCAACCCACTCGAGTATTCTTGCCCCGGAAATCCCATGGATGGAGGAGCCTGGTGGGCTACAGTTCATGGGATCACAGTCAGAGACGACTGAGCAACTTCACTTTCATGGGCTTAGTTGCTCTGGGACATATGGGATTTTTCTGGACCAGGGATCGAACCATGTCTGCAGGCGGATTCCTAACCACTGGGCCACCAGACAAGTCCTAGAAAAATGGTCAAGAAAGTAAATCCTAAAAGCTCTCAGCACGAGGAGAAATTTTTTTTTCCTTATTCTTTCTTCGTTTTTTTATATGAGAAGATGGGTGTCAGCTGAACCTATTGTGGTAATTCTTTCACAGCATATGTGAATTAACCATCAAGCTCGACGCCTTAAGCTTAGTGATGTGTATCAGTTATTTTTCCATAAAACTGGAAAGATGTTAATTACTGATATAATAAAAAGAAGCTAAGGTGGTCCTGAGGATGTCTCCAGTCAAACTGCACCCATTTTTCAAGGGAGGAAGCTGAGGCTTAGGGGTGGGAGGCAGCTGGCCCTCGGCGCACAGCAGAAGCCAGGATCTGACTCGTGGGAGTGCCAGGCCAGGGGGCTCTGACGCACAGTCCAGTTGCTACGTGAGTGCACGTGCCGTCTGTGTCCGCATTCGCGGTCTCCTTCCTCGGAGTGGAGCAGAGGAAGCCTGGGACGCTGGGGCGGAGCGGGGAGGGGGAACTAGGCCCGGGTCCTGGGGGGAGGAGGGCAGCTGTGCCTCTGCCCAGAGCGTGACTCCTTCTCTCGCACAGGAGAGGCCACCCTACAACCTCAAGGCCTTCAGGCTGTGCATCAGCTTCCCGAGGGAGTACCCGTTCCAGCCCCCCACGGTGAAATTCACCACCAGGATCTACCACCCCAACGTGGACAGGGACGGGAGGGTGTGCCTGCCCCTCATCACCAAGAAGAACTGGAAAGCCAGCACCAAGACCTGCCAAGGTGGGCTGGGGCCCGCTGGGACGGGGCCCCGGACCGAGTCGGGGCCCGGACGGAGTCGGGGCTGGGGGGGGGCCGGTCACGGGGCCGCTTTCCTGTCGGTGGCTCCTGTTTACTGCCGTTCAGTCGCTAAGTTACGCCGGACTTTGTGACCCCAGGGACTGTAGCCCCCAGGCTCCTCTGTCCACGGAGTTTCCCAGGCAAGAAACTACCAGGGCTTCGCTGGGGGCTCAGACGGTAAAGAGTCTGCCCGCAGCGCAGGAGACCCGGGTCTGATCCCTGGGTCAGGAAGATCCCCTGGAGAAGGGAATGGCCGCCCACTCCACGATCCCTGCTTGGAAAATCCCATGGACGGAGGAGCCTGTAGTCCATGGGGCTGCAAAGAGTCAGACGTGAGCGAGTGACTGAATTCGCTGAATTCCCTTGTTTGACTCAGTGAAACTAAGCCATGACGTGTGAGGCCACCCAAGACGGAAGGGTCATGGTGGAGAGGTCTGATAGAATGTGGGCCACTGGAGAAGGGAATGGCAAACCACCTCAGTATTCTTGCCTTGAGAACCCCATGAACAGTATGAAAAGGCAAAAAGATAGGGCACTGAAAGAGGAACGTCCCAGGTGGGGAGGTGCCCAGCATGCAACTGGAGGTCAGTGGGGAAATAACTCCGGAAAGAACGAAGGGCCAGAGCCAAAGCAGAAACAGTCCCCAGCTGCGGATGGGACAGGTGGTGGACGCAAGGTCCGGTGCTGTAAGCACAGCCGAAGGGCGGGCCTAGTGATGACATGCGTCGCTTCAGTAGGCAGTCTGAGACTGCACTGAAAGCTTCATACGGTGTCTTTTTAGTTCACTTTTTTTTTTAACTGAAGTATGGTTAATTTTGAGGGAAGGAAATGGCTACCCACTCCTGTATTCTTGCCTGGAAAGCCCCATGGACAGAGGAGCCTGGCAGGCTAATATAGTCCATGGGGTCGCAAAGAGTCGGACACGACTGAGCGACTTCACTTTACTTTCACGGTTCACTTACGATGTCGTGTTGGTTTATGGCACACAGCACAGTGATCCGGGGATCCGCATGAATATGTGTTCCTTCCACACTCTTCCCCACTGCGTCTATCACAGGTGCTGAGTGGCTTCCCGGGCGACACAGCGGGGCCTTGCTGACTGTCTTTACGTGCAGCAGTTCATATCTGCTCCCCTCTAGCTCCTGGTGTCGCCCTCCTCTCCTGCTTCCCCTAGGTCTGCGAGTGTTTCTGCTTTGTGAGTGAGTTCACGTGTATCTTTTCACGATTCCACACGTAAGGGATGCCATACGGCATCTGTCCTTCTCTGCCTGACTTCCTTCGCTTGATACGGTGATCTCCAGGCCCGTCCGTACGTTGCTGCAGATGGCGTCCTTTCACTGTTGTCTGTGGCTGCGTACTGTTTCCCTGCGCGTGTCTACCGCGTCTTCTTTACCCACTTGTCTGTCGGTGGGCATCTGGGTTGCACCCATGTCTTGTCTGTTGTAAGCAGTGCTGCTGCGGATGTTGGGGTGTGCGTAGCTTTTTGAATTAGCGTTTTCTCTGGGTATATGCTCGGGTGCGATTGCTGGATCGTGCGGCAACTCTACTTTTATTTTTTTAAGGAACCTCATGCTGGTCTCCATAGTGGCTTCACCAATTTACATATCCCACCAACAAAGTAGGAGGGTTTTCTCTTCCACCCACCCTCTCCAGCATAAAAAGTCACTTTTTTCTTCCAGATGGTATTTTTGGTATACATCCATGGATGACAAATTGGAATTATACGGGATTAATCATAATTCAGGAATACAAAAATGGAGCTGATGGCCCTTGAGGACTTGGTCTCACATACGTCCCTGCACCACTGAGAACCTGAACTTTCTAACCCAGGGCAATCAGCCATTTTTAACACATCAGCCTCATTCAGTCCCCCAGAAGCCCCTTGAAATAGTGCTCTCATCAGCCCCATCAGGACACGGGCCTGTGAGAGTTGAGCTCTTACCTGAGCTGGCAGACGGCAGAGCTGGGATTCGAGGCCTCCCTTGGCCGGCTCTGAACCGCGTGGCTCAGCAGAACTTTCTTCAGTGATGAAGTCGGTCTATAGCGGCCCTGTCCAATGCCACAGACACTGGCCCCATGTAGCTTTCAAGCACTTGAAGTGTGGCTGTTGTGACTATGAACTGCATTCCTAATTGTCGTGAATTTCAATTAATTTAAATCAAGATGACCACACATGGCTGCAGCGACATGTCAGGCACTGTGGCCCTAGTCGTGGACGTAATCAGTATGTGATCAGTCCTGTTTCTGGGGGCTTCCCTGGTGGTCTAGTGGCTAAGACTCCACACTCGCAATGCAGGGGGCTTCAATTTGATCTCTGATCAGGGGACTAGATCCCACAGGCTGCAACTAAAGATCCAGAATGAAGACCCAGGGAGGCCAAATAAATAAATAAATGCTTTTTAAAAATATCCCACCTCTGGATCAGCTCAGGAGTTCTTAACCCTGGAAACGAGTGCAGGGGAGAGGCAGAGGCATGGTCCTTGGTGAGCACCAGAGCTCTGCAGAGCGCCCCGAGCCCAGGGCCGCACGCTTGTGTGTATGCCTACGGGCACAAGGGGGCGCACTGCCTTCCCGGTTCCCAAAGTCACCCGTGAAAGATTTCAAGCCACAAGACAGGAGTGGTTTCCAGTCTTGAGCCTCGGAACCCTTTTTTCCCCAAATAAAAAGTTTTGGAGTCCTGTTACCACCTCCGTGGACATGAATTTGAGCAAACTCCAGGAGATAGTGGAAGACAGAGGAGGCTACGTGCTGCAGTCCTCAGGGTCTCATAGAGTCAGACGCAACAAAAGCAGAGTTCTGGCTGAAAAGGGAACAGAACTCAGACACTGCATTGATTTCACCGACCCTCGCGACCCTTAGGGCACCATGTGAACAGCTTCTGTGACACCGTGGAACACAGGTTGGAAACCACTGAGATAACTGCTCGTGAGAGCTTCGGACGCCGTCATCGGGGACCCTGAGTGGCATCTGATTTGCTCGTAGAGAGCAAATCCTAGTAGAGCCGTCCTAAGGTGTGGGTTGGTGTGGGTTCCGGGAGGATCTGGGAGTGGGCAGCATCGCTTCCTTCCCGGGAGTTTTTTCTCTCCCTCCTGATGTCCTGATCTGACTTCTCTCCCCAGTCCTGGAGGCCCTCAACATGCTGGTGAATCAGCCAGAGCCAGGAGAGCCCGTTCGGCTAGAGCTCGCGCAGCAGCTGACGCAGGACCCAGAGCTGTTTGACAGGACGGCCCAAGAGTTCACCCTCCAGTTTGGAGTGGACCGGCCCTCCTAACCCGGCTTCTGACCCGCCTGCTTTCTGTGTGACGAATGGACGCCCCTCATGGACGGGGGGCCAGAGCCTCTTTGCGATTTTGCACTTGCTCGTGTCTTCCAAGATTTCCTTCTTAGGTTTTGTGTGTGTGTGTGTGTACAGGGAGGGGACTGCCGTTATGAGTGTGGACCCACTGGCCACAGATGTGCTTTCCCCAGCCCCTTTCTCTGCCCCAGAGCCAGAGGCATTTAGGTTTGCAGACTCAAAATCCAGCTCTCCAGTGCTCCGTGATGGGGTTCCTGGTCCCACCGGTTGGTCCATCTTAGAGACTCAGGCCACCTTCCCAGCCAGATGAGCAGCCAACCAGAATGCCCTCCCCCCACAGAGCCCTGCTTTGGGGCAGCAAGTCAGGTGGGATGCATACCAGGAGGGGGCCAGGGGGAGGAGGGACTCTTACAACCAAGTGCTCTGGGGTTGGAGCGGTTGCATCGTAGACCTGTATGGATTTAGGTGCAAAACCTTTCTGTTTCCACTGATGAATCATAAAGTGAAGAATCTCCTCTCCACCCCAGAAATCTGACTGTACGGTCTTTCGTTTTGTTTTTAAAGATTTACTTATGTATTTCGTTTTTTGGCCGAGCTGGGACCGTCACTGCTGGGTTTCCTGGAGGCTCGGCAAGGGGGAGCGACACGCTAGTTGCAGTTCCTGGAGTCTCGGCAAGGGGGAGCTCCTCGCTCGTGGCAGCCCCAGGCTTCCCATCGCTCGTCCCCTCTTGCCGAGCGCGGACCTCAGGCTCACGGACTCAGCAGCTGCAGCTCATGGGCTCGGTAGTGGTCGCACGTGGGCTTAGTTGCCCCGCGGCCTGTGCAGTCTTCCCCGACGAGGGATCGAACTGGCGTCCCTTGCACTGCAAGGCGGAGTCTTAACCCTGGGCCACCAGGGGAGCCCCGACTGCTGTCCCGTTCGGTGGCCGGTTCCTAGCGTCAGGCTTTACGCCGGGAGGGGTTTCCCTTCCAGCTTGAGTCCAAGGGGAGCCATGGAGACCGTGAGTTTGCTCAGCTGTTAAACACAAGGGTCCACCCCTGAGCGTTCACTGAGGGGGCAAGTGGTTCATCAGGAGGAGGCTTGTTTAGCTGCAGTCGAATGAAAGATGCTTCCGGATCAACGGAGGGCTCGCGGGGCACGGATCCTTGTGTGACCCCAAGCGCTGTGGGAAAAGCTGGCTGTGAGGGACCCGGCCATCCTCAGCCAGAGGGGTCGTCGACCCACCCACAGGAGTAACGCCCCCTGTTTTATACAGCAGACAACCAAGGCTAACGGAGCCCTCCAGTGGATTGCCACATCCCCTCCGCTGACCTGGGCGGAGTCCGCACCTCTGCCACAGTGCCGAGCTGGCGGCTTTCATTTCTGTGTTTCTCCTGAGCCGCTCTCATCAGCGCACATGCTCCCAACGGCTGATAAAGCCAGACAGGATTGTTAGGAAATTAGGGTCAGCTCTGGGTTTCCCTGGTGGCTCAGCGGTAAAGAATCTGCCTGCAAGGCAGGAGGTCTCGCTGGAGGAGGGCATGGCAACCCACTCCAGTATCCTTGCCTGGAGAGTCCCACGGACAGAGGAGCCTGGCGGGGTGCAGCCCACGGGGTCCCACTGAGTCGGACGCGGCAGAAATAACTAAGCAAGCAGCTGCAGCAGCGTACTCAGCTCTAGGGCTCATCTCTAGTGAGCAGTGGAAAACAGAAACAAAACCTCAGAGTTCAGGGATTATCTTGGCACAAAGGAGGAGCTTCTAGAGGAGCTTCTAAAGCCACTGGCTTTTTTTTTTTTTTTTTTCATATTTTTGGCCGCACCACACAGCATGCAGGATATTAGTCCCCTGACTTGGGATTGAATGCATGCCCCCTGCAGTAGAAGTGTGGGCTCTTTAACTACTGGACTGCCAGGGAAATCCCCAACCACTGGCCCTTCAGAGACAGAACATGGAGTATCTTAGGGTCAAAGGAATCACCTCCAGGCCCCACGAGCCGAGTCTGAGTGAGGGTTCTAGAGAATCTTCTCCTCCAGTCCCTGTCCTGGAATTCCCTAATGTAGGAGAAGTGTGGAAAGAGGGAAAAATGTGGGAAAGTGCCACCCGTGGCTGGAATCGTGAGGATGTCGTTCCTTTGGGCCACTGCTTCAGTTCAGTTCAGTCGCTCAGTCGTGTCCGACTCTCTGCGACCCCATGAGTTGCAGCACGCCAGGCCTCCCTGTCCGAGAACGTGTATGTGGCAGGCCCCAGGCCAGGCCTTTTGTCCTTTGTTGTCATTGTTAGTCGCTAGATTGCTAAGTCGCATCTGACTCTCTTTGGCCCCATGGACTGCAGCGCGCCAGGCTCCTCCGTCCCCCACTGTCTCCCAGAGTTTGCTCAAAATCATGACCACTGGGCCAGTGATACTGTCTACGTAATCCCATTTAACCTTCACAGCACCTGCGGGATTTTGAGCCGCTATTATCCCCGTTCAGATGGCGAGCTGAAGCTCAGAGAGCTTTGCTCACTGCCCAGGGACACACAGCTTCTTGGCACAGATGCCTGTCACGGTTGTTGAGAAAATCACCTCAGGTGAGGAAAGCGGGCAGCCGGGGCTGCTTATCCCAGAGTGAGAGAGGTCCCCGGCGGGGTAGGGAGGGAGCCCCGGGGAGCCAGACGGGATTTTACAAAAGAGCCTTTAATGCAGTTAAGACTGGGGCCACCTGCCCCGCCCCGCCGCCTCCGTGGAGCTGAAGGGGGCCTCCGGGCCAGCACCGGCCAGCCCCTCATTTCTTCTTGGTCTTCACCAGCCCCTTCTGCACGAGGCTGCGGTACAGCTCCTGGATGTAGGTGTAGACGCACTTGGAGTCGGGCACCGCCAGCCGCACCATGTCGTCCACCTCCAGCAGCTGGGCGCAGTCGGCCAGTTTCCTGAGGGGCAGACGGAGGGGTGAGAGGTGGGGGTCAGAGAGCCGACAGGGAAAGAGGTAGGGGTCTAAGGGACGGGGTGGGGCAGCCCCCCAAGGATGAAGCCCGCAGGACTGTGCGGCAGCGCTGGGACTTATCTGGCGCAACTATCCCATTGTACAGATGAGACAGCTGAGGCCCAGCGGAGTCAAGACTCAGACTCAGCGTGGCTTGATTCCAAAACCTGTGTGTTTATGCCCCACGTGTCGTCACGTGGGAGCGGGACCCTCCGGTCTGGGGTTCCGCGGTAACCCACCCGTCTGTGTGCACCTGTGTCTGTCCTCTGGAAGGACAGGCCCCGAAGGAGGAGTGAACAGCACAGAACGCTAATCCTGGCTACAGTGTGGGCTTGCAGCCTCAACTCTCCGCTTCAGCCAGGCTCTGTGCATGCACTGAGGGGCGCCACGTGCTAGGCGTTCTTCCGGGGAGTTCAACACTGAACAGAATAAGAACCCCCCATTCTCATCAACGTTCTCGTGGCAGAACGCAGGCAGTCGTCAAACAGAAATTGATGGTACGTCAGAGGATGAGAGATGCTACAGAGAAAAATAAGGCAGGGAAGGACAGGACATGTTTGTGTTCAGGGGGATTTGCTTTTGTAATATGTTGGTGGTGGCGTTTATTTATTTATTTATTGTCAGTGCCTCACAGCTTCTGGGATTTTAGTTCCCTCACCAAGAACTGAACCTGGGCCCTCGGCAGTGAGCGCGCAGAGTCCTAACCACTGGACCGCCAGGGAGTTCCCCGAAAAGAGAGAGAGAAACAAGTCGCTCAGTCGTGTCCAAATCTTTGCGACCCCATGGGCTGTAGCTGACCAGGCTCCTCCATCCACGGGATTTTCCAGACGAGAATACTGGAGTGGTTGCCATTTCCTTCTCCAGGGGATATTCCCGATCCAGGGATCGAACCCGGGTCTCCCACACTGCAGGCAAACTCTTTACCATCTGAGCCACCAGGGAAGCCCAGAGTTCCCCTAAGGGATTTTTAATAGGAGAAGTTCTCTTAAAGAGTACTTTTAAGCTCAGGAAAGTAAATCGGATACATGTTTGCAAGAAGGGGGTTCCAGAAAACAGCAGGTGCAAACGTCCTAAGGCAGGAGTGCTTGAGCAACTGCATGGAACTTAGCAGCAAGTCCTGTTTCCCTAACTTCCCAGCTGCTCTTTGGGAGCATGAGCTACTCCTGGCCTCGCTGAGGCCAACCACCTGATCTAAGCACTGTTGGGGCCTTGCCACCACGTGTTGGGAGCCTTGCCACCACGTGTTGGGAGCCTTATCAAGTGTTTCCCTCTCCCCTCTTTTTTTTCTTTGGCCACGCTGCACAGCTTACAGGATCTCAGCTCCCTGACAGGGACTGACCCGGCCCAGCCCAGGGCAGTCAAAGCCTGGAATCCGAACCACTAGGCCAGCAGGGAGCTTCTGAATGCCTTCTCCTGAATGCTCTCGTTCACTCCACTCCTCTCTGTTCAACCGGCAGAAGGGGAGCCGGAGACTCACAGCATCTTGGTGGTTTGCCCAAAGCGAGCAGTTCAGCTGGGACTCCACCGCGGGCCTGCCGGACACACCTGGCCGGATGCCCAACTGCACAGGGTGCCAGCGAGAGGGGCCACCAGGGTCCCGGCGGGCATCCTCTCAGAGCTGAGTCAGCTGGACCAAAAGCCGAGCCAGACAGGCCTGGGGGCAGGTGAGGAGCACGGACTGAAGGGCTTTGAGGCCCGGGACGAGCTCCCCGCAACCGATGCCGTGCTGTCAGCTCCTGGGTGTGGGTCGAGGTGCGGTTTCTACCCAGGAGAGGCAGACGCTTCATTCCCACCGGGCCTGGGGAGCCGGGGCAGGCTCCTCCAGCAGCTCACTAATCAAGCCCCCCAGGGGCCCAGCGCTGGGCTCCTGGGGAACCAGAGGAGCCTTCTAGAAGGGAGCCAGATGTGGCCGGGCCCCTTACTTTGCACTCTTCATCTTCATACCCAGCCCTAGGAGATGTTCCGTCAGCTGCCAAGGGTCAGAGAGCGAGGGAGGGGGGCTTCCCGCGTGGTCCAGTGGTCAGGGCTTGGAGCCCCCACTGGCAGGGGTGCGCATGTGATCCCCGGTCTCCCGTGGGCAGAAAACTAAGATCCTGCATGCCTGATGGCATGGCCACACACGCACAGCCTGGCAGCTGCAGGACAATGACCCGTGGCCACAGGCCAGGGACGCCTGGTCAGGGCCAAGCCACACACCCTTCTGATGGTGACCAAGAGCTCACACCCCCGGCCAGGAGTTTCCCTTTCCAGGGCCGGGTTGGCCACTGCCCTCCTGCTCCAACCTCCCATAACTCCCTGCTGGGAGCCACACAAGCATCGTTGTGACGGTCAAATCAGACAATCCAAGGAAAGCGCTTAGCAGGACGCCTGGCATCTGATCACGCTTGGTTCACGTGGCTTGTCATGGCCCTTAAAGGTGCTTCCGAGCTCAGAGCAGGACACGAGGCTCCCGACCCCTTCACCCCCACCCCAGGGCACTGCCCCCACCCCAGGGCAGGATAATGTGAAACCGGAAGAGGCTTTCCGGAGCACCAACTCCACATGTGTGCACGTGTACTCAGTCGAGCCTGACTCTCTGTGACCCCATGGACTGCAGCCCACCAGGCTCCTCTGTCCATGGGATTCTCCAGGCAAGAACACTGGGGCTGGATGCCATTTCAGTAAAGAATCTGCCTGCAGTGCAGGAGGCCCGGATTCAGTCCCTGGGTCGAGAAGATCCCCTGGAGAAGGAAACCACAATCCACTCCAGTATTCTTGCCTGGAAAATCCCGTGGACAGAGGAGCTTGGCGGGCTATAGTCCATGGGTCTCAAGAGTCTGACACGACTTAGAGACTAAACCACCACCTCCAGGAGATCTTCCCGACCCAGGGACTGAACCCGGGTCTCTTGGTGTCTCCTGCATTGGCAGGCAGGTTTTTTAAAAAAATCACTGAGCCACTTGGGAAGCGCTTCTGGAGCACCAAGTCTGGGAGTTTTCAGGTGGCATCCTTGGTGCCCGAGGGCCCAGGAGACATGCTTCAGGACCATCCTAGGAGGGGGGTTGGATGCTGATCTGGGGTGCTCTGGGAGCCCCTCCCAGCCTACAAAGGCATCCAGTGCCTGAGGGCCCAGGAGACATGCTTCAGGACCATCCTAGGAGGGGGGTTGGACACTGATCTGGGGTGCCCCGGGAGCCCCTCTCAGCCTACAGAGGCAGCCAGTGCCCAAGGGTCCGGGAGACATGCTTCAGGACCATCCTAGGAGGGGGGTTGGACGCTGATCTGGGGTGCCCCAGGAGCCCCTCCCAGCCTACAAAAGCCACCCTTACATCTGTTTACTGGGTTGGGCATCCACTTACTGTTTCTTTTGAAGAAGCTGCCGGTGGGGTGGGGGACCCATCTGAGAAGTGCCGGTCAGTGTCAGCCAACTGGTTTTGCCGATGGGAACACGGAGACCCAGAGAGGGGAGGGTGGCTGCCCCAGGCTTCCCCACGGGTTGGTGGCCAGGCCTGAACTTGCTCAGAGGGCTCGGCCTCCCGGACCAAGATGCTGCCAGCATCCCCAGTGACTTGCTCCCTTCTCTGGGCCTGCAGAAGTGCCCTCAGCCGTCCCTTCCCAGGCCTCAGAGCTGTCCTTGTGGACGACACCCTCTGCCCAGACCGGGTGGCTCAGAAGCCTCCCCCAGGCAGGAAAGGATGCGTGAGCCAGGCATGAGCCCCGGGAGAGCCTCAAGGCCATCGTGGGACCGGCTGGCCTCTCTGGGGGTAGAGGTGGAAGCCTTTGGCCCAGTCTGGCTTTGAGGCTTTGGTGGGGAGAATGCCTCCGCTCCCCACTGCCTGGCAGCCTTGTGTTCGCCTCTCAGGGTCTCCCCTGGGCCCCGCTGCTTCTCACGCCCCTCCTGTCTGTCTAGCGCACCCCTTTCCCACCCCTCTGCGGCCCCAGCACCCAGCTGTGTGAACCTCAGCAATAAATCTCCCTCCGGGTCCCACAGCGGATAACGAGTATCATCACAGGCGCTTCCCTGGCAGTCCTGTGGTTGGGAATCCGCCCGCCAGGGCAGGGACCATGGGGTCAGTCCCTGGTCTGGGGTGATTCCACATGCCTCCGGGCAACTAAGTCTGTGGGCCAGCCACAACTGCTGAAGCCCAAGAGCCTAGAGTCTGGACAAGAGAAGCTCGAGCACCACACGAAGAAGAGTCGCTGCTGCTCATCGCAACTGGAGAAAGTCCGTGCAGCCAAAAATAAATTAATTTTTAAAATGTGTATCAATTGTGATATTCATTTTAGTACAGGAACAGCAGCTAGGATTTTTGTTTTTGAAATGTTTGCCATGGGTTAGGCACTGTGATAGGGACTTTAACTATTAATTCTCATCACAGCCCTGCCGAATGTCATGCCCATTTTAAAGGTCAGAATATAGAGGCTCAGATGACACAGCTAACAAAAGTCAGGGTCAGAATCTGGCCCCCAGATCTCTGCAAACTCCCAGTCTTCCCCTCCTTTATCTCTCACCGGCCCGCATTTTGTCCGCCTGTCCCCTCACATTTTATTCCGCATGTATGTGTATTTGCTGTCTCTCTCTTTAGAGTGTGAGTCACGGGACTTTCCTGGTGGGCCAGTGATTTAGACTCTGTGCTTCCAACGCCAAGAGTGAAGGTTTGATCCCTGGTTGAGGAACTAAGATTCCACATGCAACGGGGAAGGGCCAAAAAATAAAATAATATAAAATAGGATAGGAAATCTGTCGGATTCAAGGAGCTGCGGCCACGGGCTCGGCCTGACCGTCCCTCTCGGGCCCCGGCCCGGGTCCCCGCCGCTCGGCGCCCCCAGCCCGGCTTACTCTGCGGTGGAGAAGGCCAGCGTGAAGTTGTGGCGGCGCTGCGCGGGGTCCAGCGCCGCATAGTCGAAGGCGTCGGGGAAGAACTTGTGGATGAGCGCGCAGAAGGCCATGCCGCTGCCCCAGCTCGAGGAGAAGTTCTGGATGTCCACGTGCTGCGGGGCGGCCGGGAGCCGCGTCAGGGGCCTGCGCCCGGCACCCCCGGACCCCCAGGCACTGTCGCCCGCGCCCCGCCGGAGCCCCCGCACGGCCGCCGCCCGCGCACCTCATAGTTCCTGGTCATGGCGCGGCACCACTCCAGCAGCATGTTCCGAACGCCGCCCACCGCCGCGCCCGCCGCCTTGGTGTTCCGGAACAGGGCCGTGGGGCCCGCGGCCGCCCTGTGCGCCGGGGCGGAAAGGGGGTCCCATCAGACGGCAGTCCTCCCGGGGCGGGGAGGACCCATCAGATGTCCCTCTGGGGCTGGGGCTGCTCCCCCGCCCCACCCTTCCACCAATTCAGCCCCGCCAGCCCCTTGCCCAAATCCTACCCCCCGAACTTGTCCACGATGGCCTTGCGGTTCTGAGCTCGGGGTCCCCGGGGCCGGGTAGGAGCGGACACTCTGCGCTCTGGAGCCTTCTCTTTCTTCTTCTCCTCTGACGGAGGGGGCTCCGTGGGGCTCTGGGGCACATCGCTGGGCGAAGAGTCACTGCTTGGAAACGTTCAGAGGAGCGTGAGGGGGGCTGGGACGCGCCTCTGCAGGGAGGAGGTTGGCTGGGCAGTGGTCCCTGCCGGCCCAAGAAGCTACAGAGCTACTGTCCCGCCTCACACACGTGCCTCCAGGCCCAGCACTGGGAGGCGCTGGGAAGGAAGAGTGAAGTTCAGTCTGACTGCATAGGTTAGGACTAGCGCACATCTGAAGTCTGACCTGAGTTCCAATCCTGCCTAGGCCTCTTATTTGCCATGTGACTTACTTGCCATTGGGACTGTCAAACCAGTCCATCCTAAAGGAAATCAACCCTGGATATTCACTGGGAGGACTGATGCTGAAGCTGAAACTCCAATACTTTGGCCACCTGATGCGAAGAACTGACTCGTCGGAAAAGACCCTGATGCTGGGAAAGATTGAAGGCAAGAGGAGAAGGGGACAACAGAGGATGAGATGGTTGGATGGCATCACCAACACAATGGACATGAGTTTGGGCAAACTCCAGGAGCTGGTGATGGACAGGGAGGCCTGGCGTGCTGATTTCCATGGGGTCACGAAGAATCAGGTGCGACTTGGTGACTGAACAACAACTTGGGACTGCCACGTCACTTCTCTGAGCCTCAGCTTCCTCATCTGTATAGTGGGCACAGGTACCTGACAAGGTGGGTCTAAGGCCTCTGTAAGAAGGGGAATGTGAACACTCACCAGGCACCTTTCCCTAAGAAGGTCACATGGAGGTGACTTTCAGCTCGAAATAAAGGCAGGCTTTTTTAACGACAAAATTTGTGTCCTGGCAAGAGGAAGGCTCTCGTGTTACCCAGCACCTTTCAGGCCCCAGGCGTCAGGCTGAGTGTTTTATACACAGACGTCATCTGAGCCTCACGAGAAGCCTTTGAGGCAGGTGCCCTGACTGTGTCCACTTCCCAGGGGAGAAGGGGGAAGCGATACAGCCATGGTCAGACAGTGGGGCTTCCCCGGGGGCTCAGCGGTTAAAAAAAAAAAAAAAAAAAACCGGCTGCCAAGGCAGGAGACTCGAGTGCCATCCCTGGGTCGGGAAGATCCCCTGGAAGAGGAGATGGCAAACCCACTCCAGTACTCTTTCCTGGGAAATCCCATGGACAAAGGCGCCTGGTGGGCTACAGTCCATGGAGTCCCAAAGAGTCAGACAGGACCAACCTAGCGACTAAGACAGCAAGTGTCAGCGTCGCTGTCCAGACTCAGGCTTTCTGCTCACACACGACTGGTGATGCTGAGACTGCGGAGACAGACAAGATGGGGCTCCCATGAAGAGTCCTGGGGTGCTGGAGAGGAGGCTTCTTCAGCACTGGGTGGGAGGCCAACCAGGGATGCTCCACTGCCCTTTGCTCCCCGCTCCAGCTCTTCTCACTTCCCAGGCTCTGCCCTGAGCTGCTGCTACTGCTGCTAAGTCGCTTCAGTCGTGTCTGACTCTGTGCGACCCCATAGATGGCAGTCCACCAGGCTCCCCTGTCCCCGGGATTCTCCAGGCAAGAACACTGGAGTGGGTTGCCCTGAGCTAGGGGGCAGCAGTATTCCTGGCATATCTCGAGACTAGATGCTGGAGGCCCAGTCTCAGGGGACACCAGGCTTTGAAGGGAGCAGGTTGTGGTGTGGAGGGGAGCTGGGGCTCCAGCGTTTGACATTACCTGGCTGAAGGACCGGGTTCTTCAGAAGCGGCAGTGTCTGGGCTCAGCCCCTCTGAGGGAGAGGAAAAGGAAGGAGGGAAGTGGGGCGACTGCGGCGTGCCCCCCCCCAGGCAGGCCCTACAGCAAGATGGGCTCCTGGCCCCTCCCCCCATGCCCCCCAGGGTGGCCCTACAGCAAGATGGGCTCCTGGCCCCTCCCCCCATGCCCCCCAGGGTGGCCCTACAGCAAGATGGGCTCCTTGCCCCTCCCCCCATGCCCCCCAGGGTGGCCCCTGCAGCAGGTGGGCTCCTGAGGGCCCCGCATGCCCCCCAGTGAGCCCTGCAGGCTCCCCAGTGAGCCCTGCAGCAGGTGGGCTCCTGGCCACGCCCCCCCACACCCCCCTGGGCAGGCCCTGCAGCAGGTGGGCTCCTGGCCAGGCCCCCCCACACCCCCCGGGCCAGCCCTGCAGCAGGTGGGCTCCTGGCCCCCTCCCCCCGACACCCCCCTGGGCAGGCCCTGCAGCAGGTGGGTTCCAGGCGCCCCCTCACCTGGGCTGGCGCTGCCGCCCTCCTCCGTGGGGCTCTCGGGCCATCCCTCTGGGGAGCTGGGAGGCCCCCCTGCCCCGTCCTCAGCCTCTGCCCCCGCACCCTGGTCCTGCTGGTCATCAGGACCACCCGGCTCCTGGAACGAAGGCGCAGTGGGTGGGCTCGTGCCTGCCCGAGGCTTCAGAAAGATCTGGAAGGCAGCCCGGGCCCAGCACGGCTTCCCCCACCTGCCCCCACCCAGGCCCTCCCCCGAGGAGTAAAGCGGGACAGGGCCTTGCTCAGGGGGGGTCTCTGGACCGCCGTGGGGCCCCCTCCCTCCTTTCCGCTCCCTCACTCACCACCCCCTCCGTCGCCTCCTCCTGTGGCTCGGGCTTGGCCGCGTCCACCACGGCGGCCTTCGGAGAGTCCAGCTGGGCGGCTGGCGCGCCAGCCTCCTCCTGGGCTTCAGCCTGGGGCTCCTCCGTCTGGCCGCCCTCCTCCTGAGGGGCCGCGGTGGCCTTGCCCGGCCCTTCGGCCTCCCCGCCTCCAGCCTCGGCCTCCTGCGCCCCGGAAGCCTGCTTCAGCTCAGCCCGGGCCTCTCCGCTCGCGTCGACTGTCTCCCTAGACCCGGGCCTGGCCGCTCTCTCATCAGCGCTCCGCTTCCCAGTGGCCGATGCGCCCTCCCTGTCCGCTGCAGCCCCCGTGGGCTCAGAGTCGGCCTGCTCTTTCCTGGCGGTCTTCCGAGGGGCCGCGGTGCTTGCTCCCTGCCCCTGGTCTTCCTGCTGAAGCTCAGCCTCGCCTTGGGATTCTGCCTCGGCCTCACCCAGCCCGTCTGCCGGGCATTCAGCGGAGACGCCGTCCTCGGCCGGGACCTGCTCCTGCTGTCCCGCCGCGGCCGGCCCTGCTCTGGCGGCGCTCTCAGCGGGGCCTGCAGCATCCTCCTCCACAGAGCCGCCACCTCCCGCGGTCTCCGGGGCGTCCGCAGCTGGGGGGACAGTGGCCCCGTCCTCAGAGGCCTTCCCCGCCTTCTGCTCCATCTCTGGAAAGAGAAGACAGACAGACACACACGGTCATGCCCCCTCTCTCCAGATGAAGGCCCTGGAGTCCAGACGCCTGCCCTTCAGTCCCGGGGCCCCCATTGCTTGGACATGAGACACCAGCACCCACTTTCCGCCTGGTTAAATGAAGGGGGAGGGCACCACTTCCCCCGAAATGGGGTGTTGGGCCAGCTCTGTTTACTTGATGTCCACGGAACGGCCCTCTGCAGGTTGTGACTTGGGCTTTAAAGAACACTGGGTCAGGACTTGGTGGTCCACTGGTTAAGAATCCGCCTGCCAATGCAGGGGACGCGGGTTGATGCCTGGTAGGAGAAGATTCCACACGCGGAGGGGCAGTTAAGCCCTTGGACCACGACTACCGAGCCCACACTCTGGGGCCCCAGAGCCATCACAAGAGAAGCCGTGGGCACCGCAGGGAAGGGTACCCCCACTCGCTGCCACTAGAGAAAGCCTGGGCACAGCAGCAGAGACCGGGCACAGCTAAAGGCAAATAAATAAACAAAAACACTTAAAAAAAAAAACAGAGTCACATAATGCCTTTTCAGTGAGGTGGTTACAGTTTGACACTCGCATCCCTGCACGGTTGTTCCTCCTCCCTGTTGATGGAGGTAGCTGTCCGCAGGGCCCGCAGGCTCAGAGCCCAAAGCAGACAGGAGTCTCTAGATAGAATCAAATAAGACTGCTTTGATTCCAGTTGGATTTATTTTTACAGTTACGATCTATTTCTGGTCAGTGACGTGGAGTTTCCATTTCCAATAGTGATATAAAGTTTCTTTTATAAATGCATTTATTGAAGTTAAAATCAGCTAATTCAAAGGAAGACGTTCAGGAAAGCAGGATCTAAGATACCTAAGCCACAGAGATGGCGTAAGGATGCCTGAGATTTGGGGAGCCCTGGGCCTGCATGAGGTCTGGGTCTCTGCCAGGCTGTGTGGGAGTCTCTGAAGAGCTGGCCCTGGGCCTGGCAGAGCTCCCTTTGGTGAAGAACAGATATGTGCTCTCCCTGGTTAACCTCCGCAGGGAAGTCTGATCCTCCAGCTGCCGGGGGTGGGAGGAAACGGAGCGCGTGCTGCTTCAGCGTGAGGTTTCCTCCTCAAGCACTGCATGTACAGTCAGCCTTCGTGTCCTCGGGCTCAGTGGACTGAACCAACCTCAGATGGAAAATATTTGGGAAAAAAAAAAGTCCAGAACATTCCAAAAGGCAAAACTTGAATTGCAGGCGCTCCAACTATTTACGTAGCATTTACAGTGTCATTAACAATTGTTTACATAACATTTTCATTGTACTGGGTATTACAAGCGATCTCGAGCTAACTTACAGTATCAGGATGGACCGTGTAGGTTATAAGCAGACGCTGCCCCGTTTCATGTGAGAGAGCATCCGCAGATCTTAGTGTCCACCAGAGAGGCTGGGACTGCTTCCCCGCTGACACTGAGGGACGGTTGTGCTGTCCCAGCTACGAAAATAGCTGGGTGGGGGGACAGAGCCAGCTCCTTCTGCCCTTCTTGGGGGTCTGTTTACGAGAAAATAATCCCCGAATAATGTTCAGGGCATGACTCAGGCAGTAAAAGAAGCAGACGTTGCTGTCACTGGCTAAAAATACCTCCTGCGCCCTGCAGGGCCGTCACTCTGGGTACAGTACCCCGGCACCTGGGCAGTTGGGACAGAGGCGGGAAGACGGGCATACGAGGGCCAGGGCCCTGTTCCTGCTAGCCATTCGGGCCCTGGGGGTCCCTGGTTCAGTCGCCCACAGTTTCCCCAGGAAGCGGGCTGGGATTTTCAAAGATGCTCTCGCTGCCCTTCAGTTCCATCGCTCCCATTACAGCCCATGGTTCACAGCCCTGGCCGTGAATTAAAGCTGGAGGGAAGTCAGTGAAGCCGGGAGATGGAACGCCCATCGGCAGGGAGCTAGGAGCTTGCCCTGACCTCAGCCCCGAGCCTGGGACCGGAGCGAGGCTCCTTGCCTCTCTGGAGAGTCTTCACTTCCAACACAGACGGGGCTGGTCTGGATCAAGTTGGCAAACTGTTCTGTGGAAAACCATGCTGTGCTCAGTGACTCAGTCCTGTCTGACTCTTTGCAACCCCATGGACTGTAACCCACCAGGCTCCTGTCTGTGGGGATTCTCCAGGCAAAAATACTGGAGTGGGTTGCCACGCCCTCCTCCAGGGGATCTTCCCAACCCAGGTCTCCCACATTGCAGGCAGACTCTTTACCAGCTGAGCCACCAGGGAAACTCAAGAATACTGGAGTGGGTAGCCTAACCCTTCTCCAGGGAATCCTCCCAACCCAGGGGTCAAACCCAGGTCTCCCACCTTACAGGAGGATTCTTCACCAGCTGAGCCACCAGGGAAGCCGAAGAATACTGGAGTGGGCAGCCATTCTCTCCTCCAGGGGATCTTCCTGATGCAGGAAATTGAACTGGGGTCTGCGGCATTATGGGTGGATTCTTTACCAGCTGAGCTACCAGGGAAGCCCGTGGAAAACTAGGGCCTCCTAAGACAGTAATAGGGCTTTCCAGGTGGTGCCAGTGGTAAAGAACCCGCCTGCCCAGGCGGGAGGCGAAAGAGACTCGGGTTCGATCCCTGGGTCTGGAAGATCCCCTGGAGAAGGAACTGGCACCCCACTGCAGTATTCTTGCCTGGAAAATTCCACAGGCGGAGGAGCCTGGTGGGCTGCAGTCCATGGGGTCACAGAGTCGGACACGACCGAGTGAGCGAACAAGACATTAATGAAGGATGCGTTGGGTACAGGAGGGTGTTCACTGGCTAGGATTGTTCCAGAAACAGCCTACTCTTAACCGTTTTAGAGTCGTACAGCTTCGTTAGCCCTTAGAGTCCAGATACCCCATGGTGAAGAAATCTTAACTTTGTTTAGCTTCCTTTAACTCATTTTTCTCCGAACATATTTGGCGTTGGGTTTTCTTTTTCGAGCTTTCTTTCCATTTTGCTTTATCTACCCTGAGGTAGTCTCTGCCCCGAGTCTCTCTCTCCTCCTGCATGGGCAGGCGGGTTCTTTACCACTGGCACCACCTGGGAAGCCCTATTAATGTCTTAGGAGGCCCTAGTTTCCACAGGCTTCCCTGGTACAGATGTGAGAGTTGAACCACAAAGAAGGCTGAGCACCGAAGAACTGATGCTTTTGAACTGTGGTGTTGGAGAAGACGTTTGAGAGTCCCTTGGACTGCAAGGAGATCCAACCAGTCCATCCTAAAGGAAATCAGTCCTGGCTGTTCATTGGAAGGACTGATGCTCAAGCTGAAGCTCCAATACTTTGGCCACCTGATGCGAAGAGCTGACTCATTGGAACAGACCCTGATGCTGGGAAAGATTGAGGGGCAGGAGGAGAAGGGGACGACAGAGGATGAGATGGTTGGATGGCATCACCGACTCAATGGACATGATTTTGAGTAAACTCCGGGAGATGGTGAAGGACAGGGAGGCCTGGTGTGCTGCAGTCCATGGGGTCGCAGAGAGATGGACACGACTGAACGACAGAACAGCAACGCTGAGGCGCCTCTACCACCCTCTTGAGCAATGCCACCTCTAGCAGAGAAACTACAGTGAACGCTGGTCTGAATGGTCCACACGCCCCATCACTGCCTTGCGCTCGTTTGGAAGGTGGTGAAAATCACTGATGCTTCAGCTTCCTATGAGGGGATTCCCAGCTCCCACTGCGACCTTGAGCAAGCTTCTTACCCTGCCTGGGTTTTGAGTTCTGGAGATAAAAATAGGTCTCAGCTCATAGGGATGGTGGAGGGCTAAGAAAGCCAATGCATAGAGCGTAGCTGGGGGTGCTCCTGGCACGGAAGGAGGACTCGGCATACATCAGCTTGTGTGGCGTAGGTTGGCTCCTGCCCTGACCTGGGCCAGATTAAGGTCCTGACTCAGCCAGGAGGGCATTTAGTTGGTAAGACAAGGCAAAAGAACTGAACACCGGTAAGATGATGAGCCGTTTTTCTGCCTCAAAGTGTGGCAGTGATAAGCTAAGACATAGCTGAGCCCTGCAGCCGTCTTACCCTACATCCACATGTCACAAACACAGCACTGTGGAGGGGAAGGGCAGGCGTGCACACACACACACACACACACACCCCCCTTAGCCATCCTGCGTGTTTCTCACCTCAGCTCTCCACCCTCCAGGCCTGTCGGAAATAGCCAAGACGTGCCGAAACACAGAACACTGAGCTGCTGGAATAACACCACCCACCCCAGCAGTGGCTTCCCTGTGGCTCAGATGGAAAGGAATCTGCCTGCGGGGCAGGAGACCTGGGTTTGATCCCTGGGTCAGGAAGATCCCCTGGAGAAGGGAACAGCAACCCACTCCAGTATTCTTGCCTGGAAAATCCCGTGGACAGAGGAGCCTGGTGGGCTACAGTCCACGGGGTCACAAAGCGTCAGGCATGACTCACACACACACACACTCCAGCACTAACAATCCTACAGCTTGCACCGTGGGCGCCCTCTGATACCTCCCCGCTTCCTCACTCTAACCTCTCGAGATAGGCGTTATTGGCCCCGTTTTACAGATGGAGGGATTTGAGGATCGAGGAGTGGAAATCCCTTGACTACAGTGGTGCTCAGGACAATTAAATGGCCAAACTGTATGTAGAACCCTGGTCTCCTGACGACCAGCCCAGAGCTTCTGCCGGAGACGCTGCCCCCATTGGCTCCTCAGCCAGGGTCCCGTGGAAGGTGCTCGGCCAGGGTGAGGGGGACCCCAGGAGGGCTGTCAGATGTGGCTGAGGAGGTCGGCTCTCGCTTCCAAGCACGCGGTAGCCTCCGTCCGCCTGCCCTGCCCGGGAAGCCTTCATTCTGCCCCGGCTTTGTGCCCGCTGGGGCAGCTCCCGTCTCTTCCTGTTTGCCTTGGCAGACGGGAAAGCAAAGCAGACGGGAGCCCGAGTTCCAAGCCCCACGTAGTGGAGACGGTGCTGGGAGGCTCTGCTGACACCTTCACAGCCTCTGCCGCTCGGTCTGTCTTCCGGTGGTCCTCCAGCCACCCACATCCCTCAGAGATGCCCCCTCAGCTGCTCAGAGATGCCGCCTCCCACCCCAGCTGGACTCGGAAGTCTCCGAGGCCCTCTCTGCCCATCAGGACAGAAGAGACGGGAGCTCAAAAGAGTTGACATAGTGATGGAGAGAGTCAGAGAGGGTTTCTCCAACCGGGGCCGCTGCTCAGAGGCTCCTGCCCTTGGAGGTGGGCAGAGGGGTCGGCAGACGGAGGGGCTGCTTGGAAAGGGGCGCAGGGCTTCGCCTACCTGCGGGGCCTCTGTCTGGGGTCCTGGAGCCGTCTCCTTCCTCGAGCTGAGCGGTGTCTCTCCCGGGCTGTCTTTAAGCCCCCGGGCTTCTAGCCCCCACCTTCCCCCCACCTTTCCCCCGACCCCCCCACTGCAAGGGCCCGGGGCCACGGACTAGCATTGTTTACTACCCTGCTGGTACAACACTCCCCCTGGACGGGGAGGCTCGGGTTTCCCGTGGAGCGCTGACAGGTGGCACCTTTCAATCACTGCCGGGCCCTCCCGCCTGCCCGGGCCCGCATCCACCCTGGGCCCGATTCCTTCCCCGTGTCCTCGCCCGGCCCGGGCGGCCCCCCAGGCCCCTATGGAGCATGGTCGCCAGCTGTCCAGTCTCCCCTGCCCACCCAGAGCCCAGGTCCTGCACCTCCCTGCCCTCCACGCTCCGTTAAACAGTCCCTTTACCCATCCTCGGACTAAAGCAGCTGCGGGAGGTTGGCGAGGGAGGGGGTGAGTGGACAGCTGCCATCAGGACCTGTCTCGGGGGCCCCCGATGGGTGGGGTGGGGGAGGGGCAGAGAGAAGGGAGAGGGTCCAAGCTCACGGCTTGCGAGTCCAGCTGATACAAACCAAGCTCTATTTTGAGCCGAAGTGACCAGGACACAGTAGGCTCGGAGCAAATTTTTGTGCTGAATTGAGATTTTTGCTCCGAAAAACAGAACATCTTTCTTTACCTTCTCCAGGGGTCCTGTGGTCTAAGAAGGGAACTGCTTTCGGAGAATGTGTGAGGGGGGCTGTGACTTACAAAGCTGGGACTCCCCCAACCCCCCCCACCGTCCCCCCCACTTCAGCCATCTCCCCCTCCACCCACCCCCCCACCGTCCCCCCACTTCAGCCATCTCCCCCCCCCACCCCCCCCACCGTCCCCCCACTTCAGCCACCCTGGCCTCCATAATTCCTTCAGTAAATCGACTGCTCTCTGTACTCAGGACTACCGCCTTTCCGCTCCTGCTCTTTGCAAGACTGTCTTCTGTTCTCAAATTTCATTTCCTCCTGGAGGCCTCCCGTGACCTTGAGTCCCTCTCCATCATCTCCGCATAGTTTATTTCCTTCTTGTGTATTTCTTGAAATCCAAAGTCACTGTATTCATGTGTCGCTGGAGTTTCTCTCTGGACTCTGAGCTCCGGTAGGTAGGCTCTACCTTCCTGCTCACGGCTATATGCCCGGGCCCAGCAAATTGCCTGGGTCAGAGGGGGTGCTCACCAGATAGGCATTAGATAAGAAATGCTTTAGCTAGCCTAAATATGGGATGAACACTTGGGGGTTTCCGCCTGGCATGATCTGAGAGCCCGATTTGGGCATCAGCGGTTGAATGGGGCAATGTTGTTCATTGCCAGCCGTACTTAGCGTGAAGACGTCTATAACTTTAAGGGCCTGAAAACTGCATTGTGGAAAAAAGATTTCATCTGTTAGAGATACAGTTCGATGGAGAAAATACGGCTAAATGCTGACAACTGTCAAGTCCTGGTGATGGGTGATTAGTATCTGAAAATTCAGTACACCGTGCTCGCCACTCTTCTGGACTTTTACTTACCTATTTTTCATGTTTCTCCTTGCCTCTCTGTCCAGGTCTTTATTCAAAATCAGCTACCCAAAATGAGCTGGCACTTTCGGAGTAAGCCAGTGTACGTGTGCGCAGCAGCCTCCTTCTCCTCTGGGGCGGCCTTCTTTCCCGCGGGCTGCTTCTCAGCTGCTGGTTTCTTGGTGCCCTGCGGCCTTTCTTCCCACTGCAGGCTTCTTGCCCCGAGCCCCCTTCTCATCTGATTTGGCTTCTAGTGCTGCCGCTGCCTTATCCAGGCAGACTTTGCCGCTCTTGGCCTGTCGAAGAATGGCGTTCCGGCGCATGGTCTTGGCGTGTGGGTTCAGCTTCAAAGTAAGCCTCAGGTTTTCCAGTGCATTCTTTCTCAGGACCCCGCAATGAATCTTCTTGGGTGGTGCTCAGAGTGCTCTTTGGATTTCTGGGCTTTTCGAGTCTGCTGAGGTCTGCATTGAGCATCTTGTGCATGGGGAGGTTGTAGTTACTCTTCAGGGAGGCTGCTTGATGCTGAGTGCCACACAGCTCATCTGACTTTCGGAGAGTGCTTTCAGCCCGAATGCAGAAACGCCCCACATGACCGCCAGGAGCAAGTTTCAAAATGTTCAGCTTGCTTCCATTAAGCAGAGTAATTCCAGGGATGTTTCTGAAGGCCCTGATGATACCATTGTCTTCGTTATAGATGAGGCTGGGTCCCCTGCGCTGGATACAGCGACGGTTTCTCATTTTGCCTTTGCCAGCTCTCATTCGCTGAGAGGCATAGACCTTTTTGATATCATTTCAGGCCTTCCGTTTCTTCAGAAGCAAAACAGCCTGCTTGGTCTTCTTGTAGCCTTCAAGTTTATCTTCAGCCACCAAAGGAAGTTCGGGAGCTTCCTCTGCACGGTGACCTCTGGGCATGGCCAGTGGTGGCGAGGCCGAGGCAGCTGGCGCAGAGGAGATGGCTCATCACTGCTGCGCTATACTCGCTCTGCGGCGCCAGCGTTGTCAGGTCCTGGTTGGTGCAAACAGGCGGCCCCCACGACACATATTTCCAGAAGCACCCTGGCCAGAACGGGGAGTCCCGCCACCTGGAACCCTGGGAATTCGAGCCACAGCGCTGCCGGTACCCTGAGACTCGGCACCGGTTCGATGGCCTGCTGACCCACTGGCAGCAGAGGGCTGTCTGTTGCTTTGCGCAAGCTGGTGTGAACCAAGTTCCCACTATCTGGTCTTGTGGGAGCCTTGAACACAGCAGGCAAAGTGACATTTTTGCCAGAGGACCCCCCCCTTTTCGGAGCACACTGGGGTCAGTGGACGAGCACACGCCATGGTGGGAAGAGAAGGCCATGCTCCTCTCAACCCGGCAGCTCCCACAGGAAACGTTTCCCGTACTTTTAAACTTTGCCCAAATAAATGAAACTCCAAAAAAAACAACACTTTATTGTTATTGAGCAACTGTCATGGGTTAGATACGTTATTTTTCCTGTTTGTTTTGTAATGATTTTTAAAACTGTATTTTGAAATAATTATAGGTTTATAGGAAGTTACATAAGTAGTACAGAAAGGGAACTGAAGGTTACATTTTGCTTAAGATTTATCCACTGAAAGCTGAATCTTACATAACTATATGCAATATCAAAACAAGGAAGTTGGCCTTGATATGATGGCTTGTATGGTATTATGACAGCTTAGATTTGTATAAAACCTCCACCCACAGTCAGGACACGGAACCATTTCACCCACACAAAGATCTGCCTTGTGTTATTCCCTTAGGCACACTTCCCTCCCTCTCTCCACCAACTCTAACCCTAGGCAATCTCATTAATCCTTTCTCTCATCGCTATAGTTTTGTCATTTTCAGAATGTGATTTAAATGGAATCATACAGTTACACAATCATTCATAAAATCTAATTTTAAAAATCCCATCTAGGAAGCAGATTCTTCTTGCAAGAACCCATCTCCTTTTCCATGTAATTTCTTAATATTCCATATATTTATAATGTTTTCAAAAGCAAAAACCAGGATAACATATGTACAATAATGTACATTGCAGTATTATCATAATAGCCCAAACTGGAAACAACCCGCAAGTTCATCAACAGGAGCACAGATAAATGCGTTATGGCTGATTTATACAGTCAAACACTGGACAGCAATAAAGAAAAGTGGGTAAGAGATACGCATGATGGTATGGCTGAAATCTCACTGATGCTACGTTGAGCTAAAGAGGTGAGGCACAAACAGAAAATAATGTATAATTTCACTTACATGAAGTTCAAGAGTAGGCAGAACTAACTGATGCTGACAGGAGTCAGAATAGAGGTTCACTGCAGAAGAGGAGATATCGACTGGGAAGAGACATGAGATAGCTTCTTAGGGTGCCAGAAGTATTTTCTATCTTGATCTGGGTTACGGTTATAAAAACGAATATCTGTTTAAAAGTTAAGCTTAGGATTCTGCATGTTACCACTTCACTGTCTGAATTTTGTACCTCTGTTTAAAGAATCTGTTCACGTTTGGTTGCCTGGTTCTTCCTGCTGCATGCGGCTGTCTCCAGCTGCAGAGCGGGGAGGCTCCTGCCCATCGCACTGTCCGGGCTTCATTGCGTGGCTTCTCTTGCTGCAGAGCACCTGCTGTAGGTGTCCAGGCTCTGTAGTCCTGGCTCAGGGCTTATCTGCTCCAAGGCATGTGGAATCTTCCCGGACCAGGAATTGAACCCGAGCTATCTGCGGTGGCAGGAAGATTCTTATCCACTGTGCCTCCAGGGAAGTCCTGTACCTCAATCTTAAAGTGTCAGGGCACAGGGTTTGGCACAGGGGTTGAGTCCTTACAGCACTGCTGTAATGAGACCCAATGTTTAGAACCGTGGCTTTCCCAGGGAAGTACACCGTGACCAACCGTATAAAGTGTCTGGCCCACCTTCTCCTGCGGGCAGTGTACCCTTGCATCATTAACTTGCATCCGTAAATTTCGTTTACTGGGACGTCCCTTGAAAAATCCAGGATTGAAGTGGGCTTTTTCTTCGGGTGGGGGGAGGAGGGTGGGGAGCAGGAGACAGGCGTGCAGAGAAGCACATTCTCTGGTTTCCTGGTGGCTCAGACAATAACGAGTCTGCCTGCAATGCAGGAGACCCGGATTCGATCCTGGGGTTGGGAAGATCCCCTGGCGAGCAGATAGTCTCCCCACTCCCCACTCCAGTATTCTTGTGTTTCCCTGCTGGATCAGATGGTAAAGCATCTGCCTGCAGGGTGGGAGGCCTGGGTTTGACCCTAGGTTGGGAAGATCCCCTAAAGGAGGGCATGACAATGCACTCCAGTATTCTTGCCTGGAGAATCCCCATGGACAGAGGAGCCTGATGGGCTACAGCCCATGGGGTAGCCAAGAATTGGACATGACTGAGCAACTAATACCCTTCACACTCACACACACTCACAAACGCCCTTCACACTCACTCACAAACACCCTTCACACTCACACACACAAACGCCCTTCACACTCACACACTCACAAACGCCCTTCACACTCATACACTCACAAATGCCCGTCACACTCACAAACGCCCTTCACACTCACACACACAAATGCCCTTCACACTCACACACACTCACAAACGCCCTTCACACTCACACACTCACAAACGCCCTTCACACTCACACAAACGCCCTTCACACTCACACACACTCACAAACGCCCTTCACACTCACACACTCACAAATGCCCTTCTTCTTCACCCAGAGACATGCTAGCATGGCTCTGCTGGCAGCCGCAATGGCTGCCTAATCATCTTTTTGAAGAGATGGCCTGGGGCGTCTAGTTCAGTTCAGTTCAATCGCTCAGTCATGTCCGACTCTTTGTGACCCCATGAACCACAGCATGCCGGGCCTCCCTGTCTGTCACCAGCTCCCAGAGTCACCCAAACCCATGTGCATTGAGCCGGTGATGCCATCCAACCATTTCATCCTCTGTCGTCCCCTTCTGCTCCTGCCCTCAATCTTGCCCATTATCAGGGTCTTTCCCAATGAGTCAGCTCTTCCCAAGAGGTGGCCAAAGTATTGGAGTTTCAGCTTCAACATCAGTCCTTCCAAAGAACACCCAGGACTGATCTCCTTTAGGATGGACTGGTTGGATCTCCTTGCAGTCCAAGGGACCCTCAAGAGTCTTCTCCAATACCACAGTTCAAAAGCATCAATTCTTTAGCGCTCGGCTTTCTTTATAGTCCAACTCTCACATCCATACATACCCACTGGAAAAATCATAGCCTTGACTAGACAGACCTTTGTTGGCAAAGTAATGTCTCTGCTTTTGAATATGCTATCTAGGTTGGTCATAACTTTCCTTCCAAGGAACAAGCGTCTTTTAATTTCATGGCTGCAATCACCATCTGCAGTGATTTTGGAGCCCAGAAAAATAAAGTCTGAGACTGTTTCCACTGTTTCCCCATCTATTTGCCATGAAGTGATGGGACAGGATGCCATGATCTTAGTTTTCTGAATTTTGAGCTTTAAGCCAACTTTTCCACTCTCCTCTTTCACTTTCATAAAGAGGCTTTTTAGTTCTTCATTTTCTGCCATAAGGGCGGTGTCATCTGCATATCTGAGGTCATGGATATTTCCCCCGGCAATCTCGATTCCAGCTTGTGCTTCCTCCAGCCCAGCGTTTCTCATGATGTTCTCTGCACATAAATTAAATAAGCAGGGTGATAATATACAGCCTTGATGTACTCCTTTTCCTATTTGGAACCAGTCTGTTGTTCCATGTCCAGTTCTAACTGTTGCTTCCTGACCTGCATACAGATTTCTCAAGAGGCAGGTCAGGTGCTCTGGTATTCCCATCTCTTGAAGAATTTTCCACAGTTTATTGTGATGCACACAGTCAAAGGCTTTGGCATAGTCAATAAAGCAGAAGTAGATGTTTCTCTGGAACTCTCTTTCTTCTTCCATGATCCAGCGGATGTTGGCAATTTGATCTCTGGTTCCTCTGCCTTTTCTAAAACCAGCTTAAACATCTGGAAGTTCACGGTTCACGTATTGCTGAAGCCTGGCTTGGAAAATTTTAAGCATTACTTTACTAGCGTATGAGATGAGTGCAATTGTGTGATAGTTTGAGCATTCTTTGGCATTGCCTTTCTTTGGGATTGGAATGAAAACTGACCTTTTCCAGTCCTGTGGCCACTGCTGAGTTTTCCAAATTTGCTGGCATATTGGTGCAGCACTTTCACAGCATCATCTTTTAGGATTTGAAATAGCTCAACTGGAATTCATCATCTCCACTAGCTTTGTTCGTAGGGATGCTTCCTAAGGCCCACTTGACTTCGAATTCCAGGATGTCTGGCTCTAGGTGAGTGATCACACCATCGTGGTTATCTGGGTCATGAAGATTTTTTTGTATAGTTCTTCTGTGTATTCTTGCCACCTCTTCTTAATATCTTCTGCTTCTGTTAGGTCCATACCATTTCTGTCCTTTATCGAGCCCATCTTTGCATGAAATGTTCCCTTGGTATCTCTAATTTTCTTGAAGCGATCTGTAGTCTTTCCCATTCTATTGTTTTCCTCTGTTTCTTTGCATTGATTGCTGAGGAAGGCTTTCTTATCTCTCCTTGCTATTGTTTGGAACTCTGCATTCAAATGGGTATATCTTTCCTTTTCTTCTTTGCTTTTTGCTTTCCTTCTTTTCACAGCTATTTGGAAGGCCTTCTCAGACAGCCATTTTGCTTTTTTGCATTTCTTCTTCTTGGGGATGGTCTTGATTCCTGTCTCCTGTACAATGTCATGAGCCTCCGTCCATAGTTCATCAGGCACTCTATTAGATCTAGTCTGTTAAATCTATTTGTCACTCCCACTCCCAAGTCATAGGGAATTTGATTTACATCATACCTGAATGGTCTAGTGGTTTTCTCCACTTTCTTCAATTTAAGTCTGAATTTGGCAATAAGGAGTTCATGATCTGAGCCACAGTCAGCTCCCGGTCTTGTTTTTGCTGACTGTATACAGCTTCTCCATTTTTGGCTGCAAAGAATGTAATCAATCTGATTTTGGTATCAACCATCTGGTGATGTCCATGTGTAGAGTCTTCTCTTGTGTTGTTGGAAGAGGGTGTTTGCTATAACCAGTGCATTCTCTTGGCAAAAGTCTATTAGCCTTTGCCCTGCTTCATTCTGTACTCCAAGGACAAATTTGCCTGTTATTCCAGCTGATTCTTGACTTCCTACTTTTGCATTCCAGTCCCCTATAATGAAAAGGACATCTTTTGTGGGTGTTAGCTCTAGAAGGTCTTGTAGGTCTTCATAGAACTGTTTAACTTCAGCTTCTTCAGTGTTACTTTTCGAGGCATAGACTTGGATTACTGTGATATTGAATTGTTTGCCTTGAAAACGAACAGAGATCATTCTGTCGTTTTAGAGATTGCATCTAAGTATTGCATTTTGGACTCTTTTGTTGACTATGATGGCTACTCCATTTCTTCTAAGGGATTCCTGCCCACAGTAGTAGATATCATGGTCATCTGAGTTAAATTCACCCATGCCAGTCCATTTTAGTTCGCTGATTCCTAAAATGTCGACGTTCACTCTTGTCATCTGTTTGACCACTTCCAATTTGCCTTGATTCATGGACATAACATTCCAGGTTCCTGTGCAATATTGCCCTTTACAGCATCGGACCTTGCTTCTATAACCAGTCCTATACACAATTGGGTGTTGCTTTTGCTTTGGCTCCATCTCTTCATTCTCTCTGGAGTTATTTCTCCACTGATCTCCAGTAGCATACTGGGTACCTACTGACCTTGAGAGTTCATCTTTCAGTGTCCTATCTTTTTGTCTTTTCATACGGTTCATGGGGTTCTCAAGTCAAGAATACTGAAGTGGTTTGCCATTCCCTTCTCCAGTGGACCACATTCCGTCAGACCTCTCCACCATGACCCATCCGTCTTGGGTGGCCCCACAGGGCATGGCTTAGTTTCATTTAGACAAGGCTGTGGTCCATGTGATTAGATTGGGTAGTTGTCTGTGATTGCGGGGGGGGGAGGGGGGTGTCTAACAGAAGTTGAATAAAACATACTGTATACTGGACTCCTCTTTCTATAAGAAGGCGCCTCGCTGGTCTCTGCAACCCCAGAGACAATTCAGGGATCTCCTCACAGCTGTATTCACCAGAAAGCCCTCTCGAACTCTGGCTCTCAAACCTGCCTGCACAGGGGAATCGCAGGGGAATTCTACAATGGACCTGTTAAGTAGTTAGAATAGGAAAAAGGAGCCCAGGATGGCGGTGGCTAAAAGACAAGGAACGGAAAAGCCCAAGAAAATAGAACAAAGGCAGGTCGGAGGACCAGAGGACCTCAGGTAGCACCAACAGCACTCCTGGCGAGCCCAATTTACACAGGGCAGGCCCAGGGGAGGAAAAACACACACGAAGAGGGGCCCAAGGGCCAGGGCGCTCTCTCCCCCCTGGCGAGCCCAATTTACACAGGGCAGGCCCAGGGGAGGAAAAACACACACACAGAGGGGCCCAAGGGCCAGGGCGCTCTCTCCCCCCTTTCCGCGCCGTTTGGGTCGGCTTTCCTTTATTTTCTCAATACAACAGAGCTGTAACACGGAGCTATCCAAGGGTTTTAACCTCCGTCGCTTCAAATTCTTGCTGTGACGAGGCAGAACCGAGGAAATTACACACTCCCACCACATACCGATGCCTGGGTCCTGGCCCCAGGGATTCTGATTTATTTGGTGCGAAGTGGGCCCTAGACACTGGGGTGATTTTAGGCGGCCCAGGTGGGGTTACATGCATCTAAGGGCTGCAGTTTGAGGACGCCCTTCCTTCTCTGCACCAGACCTGCACTCCGACCTCCGCGGAAGGTGAGGTTCACCGAGCTCGGTACCCCTGCCCGCTCTGACAGAACCCATAAACTCAAGCCGCTCCGCCATCCCCGCTAGGGATCCTAACGCTACCTGCTGCGGGCGCTCTACGCCCCGCCGCAGCCTCTATGGTACCTTGCAGTCCTCTCTAGCACCTGGAGGACTCCCTCGCCTTCGGCAGGAGCCAGCCGCTCCCTCTCTATGGTGGCGGATTTCCCGGCGCCGCCCGCGGCGGGGGCCTTCACGCCGGAAGCGCGGCCTGAGCGGAAGGGAGGCGGGACTTCCCGCCTGCCGCGCCCCACGTGCTTCCGCCCTGCCGCAGCAGCGCGCACGGTGAGTTTGTGGCGTGTGCCCGAGGCCGGGGGCCCTGGGGGCGTGAGGGGGAGGCCGGGGCCTCGGGGAGAGACTCGGATCGCGCGGCGACCCCGACGACGGCGCCGCCGCTCCAGGGCTGTGGCCTCGGGCCCGGCCCCGCAGGGCCGCGTCGCATCGGGTCGGCAGGGCCCCGCGCGTTCGTGCAGGCCGTTCGGGGCCCCGTCCCGGACCCCAGCTTCTCCCGGAGAGACGCCACCTTGAGGGGCTGGGCGTCAGGGCGCCGGGACCCGCTCTGCAGGCCTGCCGTCGCCGGCTCTGCGACCTTGGGCGGGGCCTCGGTTCCGACGTCTGACGCTGAGTGCTTGAGCTTGCCGAGGTCAGCGGCCCCTCCTGGTCGGATGCCCTTGCGATTGCTCCACGTCCTGCAGCCCCTGGACGGGAAAGCGGCTGGGCGGGCTGGGTGCTGACCGTGATGTCTACCCCCACCCCCAAACCCAGGAACTAGGAGGCCCGCTGGAGATCTCTTCCAGGGCGCAGGGCTGAGATGGACCCCCTCAGGGCCCAGCAGCTGGCCGCAGAGCTGGAGGTAGAGATGATGGCCGACATGTACAACAGGTAAGGCCGGTCCTGCTGCTCACGTCTTAGAGACTGCTCCCAAGTCGTCCTCCAAGGGCAGAGGTGGGCGACTTCCGAAAAATCTTCGTCTCAATCTAGGATAAACTGAGCTCCATACTTCCCAGCACCCACCTCCACCCCCACGCAAGCATGCATGCATGCCCAGTGGCTGAGCTGTGTCTGACTCTTTCCCACCTCTTGGACTGTAGCCGGCCAGGCTCCTCTGTCATGGGATTTCCCAGGTAAGACTGGAGTGGGTTGCGTTTCCTTTTCCACCCACCTCCATGGTTAAGGGCTAATGCAGCCGCAATGTGGACTCACTAGAATGACTTGGACATTGGGGTTGGGATGGAATTGCTGATGGAGGAGCTGTGCAGGAAGAGAAACCAGGCTCTGGTTGGGTTCTGGGGACAGCAGAGCAGTTGCCTTTTGACAGATCCGGCATAACCTGTTCAGCAGTGTTGAGCACTTTGTAGGCATTATCTTTTATAATCTCCACTGAGTTCCCTTGTCCCATTTTTAAGGTGAGGACATTGAGGCTTGTAGAGGTTCAGCAGCTTTTTCAGGGTCCACAGCTCGTCGGTAGCAGTGCCAGGACCAAGACTTCAGTCTGACTCCAGACGAGTCATTGGGCAGATTTGGGAACAAATCACAGCCACATCAACCACTACTACTCTGGCCTTGGGCAAGTTACTTGGACTTGCAGACTGGTGGTTATCCCAGCTATAAAATGGGGTGCGTAATATTGGAGAAGACTCTTGTGAGTCCCTTGGACTGCAAGGAGATCCAACCAGTCCATTCTGAAGGAGACCAACCCTGGGATTTCTTTGGAAGGAATGATGCTAAAGCTGAAACTCCAGTACTTTGGCCACCTCATGTGAAGGGTTGACTCATTGGAAAAGACTTTGATGCTGGGAGGGATTGGGGGCAGGAGGAGAAGGGGATGACAGAGGATGAGATGGCTGGATGGCATCACTGACTCGATGGACGCGAGTCTGAGTGAACTCCGGGAGTTGGTGACGGACAGGGAGGCCTGGCGTGCTGCGATTCATGGGGTTGCAAACAGTCGGACACGACTGAGCGACTGAACTGAATAGTACCTTCCTCATAAAGACATTATAAATATTAAATGTTAAAATATAAGACTTATCAAGCCCAACACAAGTAGGCAGTCAACAATTGCTTTAAAAAAATTTTTTTTTAATATATTTTTTTATTTTTTTAAATTTTATTTTTACTTTATTTTACTTTACAGTACTGTATTGGTTTTGCCATACATTGACATGAATCCACCATGGGTGTATACAAGCTCCCAATCCTGAATCCCCCTCCCATATTTGCTATTTTTATTGGCTAAAACTGTCTGGCATCCTCCTTTGATTAGTTGGGTTTGTCTTGGAGGCTGTCTGTGAGAATGATTTTCTAGAGTGAGCTGTGGAGTCAGGCTCCATGCGTGCGTGTGAGGTGCTTCGGTCGCATCCGACTCTGCGACCTCATGCACTGTAGCCCACCAGGCTCCTCTGTCTGTGGGATTCTCGAGGCAGGGATACTGGAGTGGCTTGCCATGCCCTCTTCCAGGTGATGTTCCCCACCCAGGGATCGAACCCACGTCTCTCAGGTCTCCTGCGTTGGCAGGTGGGTTCTCTACCACTGCGCCCCCTGGGAGCCCCCAGCCAGGCCCCCTGGGCTCGTAGCCCAGCTTTATGTCATCCTGAGGCTCCCTGTTCCTTCACTCCCTCATCTGTAAAAAGGGGGTAACGATCGTGCCGACTGCGTAGAGTCATCCCGAGGACTGCATGGCGGAATCCACGTCACGCACTTAGCATGATGTCTGGAACGTAGCCAGTACTCACCTAATGGTTCCTGTCTGATGAGTCAGAAACACGGGGTGACCATGGGCCAGACAAGGGCCTCCCTGGACGGCGGAGGCGCAGACTGGGGGTTTGCACTGCCTTCCTGGCAGGTGAGATCAGGGCAGCAGGGCAGGAGGGGTCGCACGTTCCTGGTTTGCCACAGCAGGCTGCTGACCAGCCTTACCCTTCTTTCTAGAATGACCAGCGCCTGCCACCGGAAGTGCGTGCCTCCCCACTACAAGGAGGCAGAGCTGTCCAAGGGCGAGTCCGTGTGCCTGGACCGCTGTGTCTCCAAGTACCTGGACATCCACGAGCGGATGGGCAAGAAGCTGACAGAGCTGTCTATGCAGGATGAGGAGCTGATGAAGAGGGCGCAGCAGAGCTCTGGGCCTGTGTGAGGCGCGGCGGCACACCCTGAGGCGCACCCCGCCCTCCACCCGTTTACTGAAAGTGCCCCACGTTGGGCATCTGTGAAGACTGCCCGGCCTGGACTCCTTCTGGAGTCTCCAGGAGCTGGAGTATGATGGAGCCCTTTCCCAGGCGGGCCCTGTGACTGTGTGTGTATGTATATATTATATATTAAAGCAAATTTGTTGACACCCACGGTGTGCAAAGCAGTGTGCCTGGCACTTGGGAGTGAAGGCGGCAGGCACAGCCTCTACCAGCAGAGGGAGTCTGACGTTGTGTTTAAAGCAGAGACCGGTCCTGTGGCTCAAGCGGGCAGTCCCCGTGAGCCGCTCGCTGCGTGAGCCTGACTTCACGTGCTTGGCTTCCTCATCTGTAAAGTGGGGGATGGTCATAGGGCTGGGGGAAGGTAACGAGAGTTCACGTGAATAAACCACTTATAGTATGACTGGGCCAGAGAAGGTTCCCGAGATACTTCTGTTTTTGTAGCGAGCATACGCTTTGTCTGGTTTGGATGCGCTGGGTCTTCGTTGCTGGGAGCGGGCTTTCTCTGGCTGCGGCGTGTGGGGCTCTCGTGGAGTGCAGGCTGTGGGCACGGGGGCTTCAGTAGCTGCAGCTCATGGTCCCAGTTGCTCCACAGCAGGTGTAATCTTGCCAGACCAGGGATCAAGCCCGCGTCTCCTGCACCAGCAGGTGGCTGCTTCACCACTGTACCAACAGGGAAGCCCAGCTTCTTAACGTTTAACAACTGAAGTGCAGGCTGGCACATCATTTTCCCAAATGATGGAAAAGAAATGATTTAGAGGAGCGGGTGGGAAGGAGATGGAACTTAAGTAGCCACAACATCTTGGTGCTAAACGGCCATAGCGGAACCTGTGAAGGGACCCAGCGTCACTCACGGTGTGTGATCCACGGGAGGGCCTGAGTGATAACCGCTGTTAGCCATCCGGGGTCCATCTGAGTCCACCCTGGGGACCACACTCCTCACCCTTGGTGGGATCTTGCGGTCTGATCCACCCAGCAGGCTAGAGGCCCTCTTAGGAAACAGGGCCTCCAAGAGGTGGTGGCTTCTGGGCCACAGGAGAGGAGCGGTAGCCTGGAGGCCAGGACGGACTGCCGCACGTGCTGCCTCGCAGAGGAGAGGCCGCAGCGACTCCTGTCCTGACGGTGCCCTTGGAGAACTGCAGCTCAGAAAGGGCGGCTCTGCACCGGGAGCTTCGGTGACCCCAGTGCCGCCGTGGTAGCAGAGGCTGGCGTCCGGCATGTAACCTCACCAGGCCCCTGGGCATGCAGGACAAGTAGCGGCAGCACGTGCCAGGCTTACAGAGGACAGGCTCAGGGATTCCCTGGCCGCCCAGTGGTTGGGCCGCATCACTTTCATTGCCAAGGGCCCAGGTTCGTTTCCTAGTTGGATAACTAGTATCCCACAAACTGCACGGAGCATCCGGGAAAAAACAGGTTCAGGTCAGACTGCCTGGGGTGAAAGTTCCAGCCTGTGTGCTCCTGCGGAGGCATCTGACTCAGGCAGCTGAGTGCGCGCTCAGTCATGTCCGGCTCTTGGCGACCCCATGGATGGCAGCTCACCAGGCTCCTCTGTCCACCGGCTTCTCCAGGCAAGACGAGTGGGTTGCTATGCCCTTTTTCCAGGGATCGCACCTTCGTCTCTTCCATCTCGTGCACTGGCAGGCAG
Organism: Capra hircus; assembly: GCF_001704415.2. Taxonomy (NCBI): domain Eukaryota; kingdom Metazoa; phylum Chordata; class Mammalia; order Artiodactyla; family Bovidae; genus Capra; species Capra hircus. Next base: position 2,500,027 of record NC_030822.1, read on the forward strand.
GTTCTTCACGGCCAGCAACCAGCTCAGTTACCCTGTCCATCAAGTGATAAAGCCAGTTCATCGAGTCGTCATGAAGATTAAATGTGTTAATAATAACTAAGGCACTTGGGAAAGTGCCTCCCTTTCCCATGTTAAATACTCATAATGTTAACTTTTTTTAAAAAATTGTTAACTTGGGTGTAAGGAGACATGAATAACAGCCCCAGAAAAGTTAAAAAGTCATTGTTAAAAAAATCACCTCCAGGGTGGGCTGAGAGCCCGCGTCCAGGTGCTGCAGTGGCGCTGTGGGCCAGCAGGTGGCGCCGTCCGCCCATGGGAGTCCGCCCGCCGGGGCCGGTCCGCGGGCGTTCCTCGGGTGCTCAGCGGGGCTTGTGCTGGGGAGGGTCAGTGGTGAGGAAAACAGACTGCCTGCCTTCAGGTCTAGTGTCGGGAGTTCCCAGGGTGCATCGCTGAAACGTATATTAGAAGCAGGGCCGGTCGGGGTGGAGAGAAGAGGTTCCAGCTACAGATAAGCTCATGTTGGAGTGGGATGGGCCCAGCCAGCGCAGCTCCAAAGCCTGAAAGTGAAAGTGGAGTCGCACTCTTTGTGACCCCGTGGGCTGTAGAACGCCAGGCTCCTCCTTCAAAGCAATACTGGAGTGGGTTGCCAGGTTGCCATTTCCTTCTCCAGGGGATCTTCCCGACCCAGGCATCGAACCTGGGTCTCCTGCATTGCAGGCAGACGCTTTAACCTCTGAGCCACCAGGGAAGCCCGAAGAGCTGTGTTAAAAGGCTGGGTGTTCTCCGAAGGGCATCAGCAGACTGGAAGGAGGTGAACCCTGGCAGTGAAAACGACAGGTCTGCATTTTACAGGTTCCCTCCAGCTGCCAGCCGGGTGGATGGCGGTAGATGGATGACGAGGATTCGGGGGAGGCATGCCAAGGGTCCAGTGAGAAAATGGGTGTGTGTGTGTGTCTGTGTGTGCGGATTCGAGTACAAGTACCCGTTGAGGGCTTCCCTGGGGGTCCAGAGGTTTAGCGTCCACCTTGCAATGCGGGGGACGCTAGTTCGATCCCTGGTGCGGGAAGATCCCCCCGCCACGGGGCGGCGAGAGCCCTCACGGAGCCACTGTGAGGAGACGCCCACGCGCTGACGCCCACGCGGTGCGAGCAGAGGGGACCCCCCCGCGGCCGGAGAGCGCCTGCGCGGGGCGACAGGGCGACGGAGAGCCAGCGCAGCCAGAAAGAGCAAGAAATTAAGACGACAACCTATTGTTGCGCATTGTGCTAGTGAGTGTATTATTATTTCATTAGGATCTGAAAACAGCTCTGAGGCAGGTACTGTGGTTCTCATAGATGAAGAAGCTGAGGCTCCAAAAAGTAAGTAACTTGCTAAGGGTCCTAGAACAAGCAAGTGGCAGGATTGCAGCTAATTCAGAGCCCACTTTTCCCCACTCCTCTTGGGTGGAGGTGAGGGTGGGCTTGGGGAGTCTTCCTTAATGCAGTGTATGTCAGCAAAGTCATATTCATTCAGCAGTGTCTGCTGTCGCCTTGCCACGTGTAGAGAGCTATAGAAAAGTGTACAGAGTGAATTAGCTAGGTCCCTGCCTGCCTTCAGTGAGGGCTTCCCAAGTGATGCTAGAGGTAAGGAATCCCAGTAAGAGATGTGGGTTCAATCCCCTGGAGGAGGGAATGGCAACCCTCTCCAGTATCCCTGCCTGGAGAATCCCACGGACAGAGGGGCCTGGCGGGCTACAGTCCATGGGGTCGCAAAGAGTGGGACACGGCGGAATGAGCTGGCACGCACGCTGCCTTCAGTGAACAGTGTGGGGCGGGAGGGGAGGCGTGGAGAGGTGGACAAACCTGTGAAGGGTGGTGGGATAGGCGAGGCCCGCCTTCTCAGACGAAGAGAAGGGTCAAAAACTCAATCCTCATGCGCGCTCGCTAGACTGTCAGGTTTACAAAGCGAGGAGTGTCTCGTGAAAAACCAGGACTTCGGCTTCTTTTGAAAGGTTAGAAGAGCTGACACGTCCGCCTCCTTTCCTGCGCGGCTGGGGTCTGCTGGAGGACGGGCAGGGCCTCCGCCGCCCAGCGAGCCTTCCCGCGCCGGTGTCTCCCCTCCTCGGCAGCTGCTTGCCCTGGAGGCCTTTGCGCTGCACCATGCGCTCCCTGGGTTTTCAGCCGAGCAGGACGCTGAATGAGAAAACACATCGTCCTGTCCGGGAGCGGGCGGTCTCCAAGGTGGCTCCTAACCACCCACCCACTCTGCTCACTGCTGTTCACCCCCAGGATGATCTCCTTCCTCTGTGCACCCAACCTCCAGAGAGGCTTTCGATTGTTGGATTATTTTTTTCCTTTTTTAAACTTTATTTTGCATTGGAGTATAGCTGATTAAGAATCCGCCTGCCTATGCAGGAGATGTGAGTTTGATCCCTGGATTGGGAAGATCCCCTGGAGAAGGACATGGCAACCCACTCCAGCCTTCTTGCCCGGGAAATCCCATGGACAGAGGAGCCTGGTGGGCTGTAGTCCATGGGGTTGCAAAAGAACCAGATGTGATTCAGCAACTAAACAACATAGCTGGTAAACAATGTGATAATTTCAGTGAACGGCAAAGGGACTGAGCCATACACATACACGTACCCATTCTCCCCTAAGTACCCCTCCCGTCCAGGCTGCCACGTAACACTGGCCGGAGTTCCACTGCTACACAGTAGGTCCCTATTGCTTATCCGTTTTAAACGCAGTGTTCACTCCTCCTGGTAGAGGCTTGCATCTATCGAACGGAACACAGCGAAGGTGATGAAAACTGCGTCCAAGGTCCAGGCACGAAAGATCGTAATGGCCGTCCTTGTAGAGCTCCTCTCGCCCCCCGCCCTCCTCTCTGTCCTCCGCTTCTCCTCTTGCTTGCAAACCCTCAGGAGGCGAGCTTCCATGTTGTCAGCTGCCCTAGGAAGAGACTCGCATGGTGGGGACCTCGGGGCAGCCTCCAGCGCACAGTCAGCGCGGGACTGAATCCTGCCAGCACCCGCCCGAGTGAGCTGGGATGCAGATCCTTCCCCAGTCGAGCTGTCGGATGACGGCAGCCCTGGCTGGCACTTTGCAGCCCTGTGAGAGCCCCTGAAGCAGAGGACAGAATGGACCTGCACCCTGACTCCAGCCTAGAGAAGCTGAGATAATAAAGGCTGCTTTAAGCCATCATTTTCTGGGGTCACTTGTTACACAGCAAGAGTTAACAACCACTAATAGTTCTCACAACCGTGAACGGTTGTCAGAGAATATGCTCGGTCATTCTACACCTACACCTGGAAGGACTGAGGCACCATTCCAGGCATTTGGGGTACACCACGGAACAGGACAGATAAAGATCCTTGCCAACCTGGAGTTTACATTCTAGGGCAATGGTTTTACATAGACGTCATGCTGCCGTCTATGGGGTCACACAGAGTCGGACACGGCTGAAGCGACTTAGCAGCAGCAGCAGCATGCTATTTTGAAGGAAAGAAGGGAGAAAGTTCTTAACCTTTCAGCTCTTGGAGCACTTTGAAACTCCCAACAAAAGCCACAGACTGGTTCTTCGGAAAATTGTATGCGCACGTGGAGTTTCGTATGCAATTGCAGGAACTTTCATAAAAATTCTTGTGGGCTGACCTGAGGGAAATCTCGTGACAAGCATCAGTTTGAATGCTGGGGCAAAGAGAAGCAAGACAGAAATTAAAGTATCTGGGGAGAGACAGATATTAAAATCAGGCACTTTAAAAAAGTGATTGAGCTGCACCAGGTCTTTCCAAGCTGCAGGATCTTTCCCTTGCTGTGTGTAGAGTCTTGCTGGCATCCTATGGGGTCTAGTTCCCTGACCAGGGATTGAACCCTGGGCCCCCTGCGTTGGAAGCGTGGAGTCTTAGCCATTGGACCATCATCAGAGCAGTTCCATAAAATCTGTCCCTCTTATAATTGTGAAGAGTGCTACGTAAAGGGATGAGTCCCCCACCCCAGGTCTGAGTGCTCAGAGAAGACGGTCACCCTGAAAGCGATACGGGTGAGAGACACCTGAAGGTTGGGTAGGAATTTGCCGGGGGGACGGGGGTGGGGGAGGGGGTGGCTTCTGTGCTAAGTGGCAGGTTAGTGTCAGTGGTGGGGGCGGTGGGCGCTGGTCCCTGCCCGCCAGACCACACAGCCCATCAGAGGAGACACACACCGTGATGAGATGCGTCAAAGGGCGGCTCAGATATCTCATGAGTCATATAGCAGAGGGGCTTATTGTTGGAGTCAAAGAGCCTTCCTGTAGGAAGTGATGGTTAAGTCAAAGTCTGGAGGATCAGTAGATAGACCGGGACAGAAGGATGGTCCAGGCCCAGGTGGGAGAACACAGGGTGTTGACGGATGACAGGTCACCCGGGTGCAAACACAGAGAGGGGAGGTGGCAGAGGGGGAAGGGGGCGGCAGGAGGGCCCAGATGGGCCAGGAGGCGCTGCTGGGAGCCTGGACGCTTGCTCAACAGGCGCGGGAAACCACCACGGGAATGGCCTGTAATTCTCCCTGGAGGGAGGACTTGCCTGTATGAGTGGCAGGAATCCGGAAGGCCAGGGTGAAAAGGCTGCAGGAGTCCAGGTCGCATCTGATGAGACCCAGGCTTGCGGGACAGTAGTCGATGGAGAAGAGATCTCTCTCTCTTTTTTAAAAAACATTTTGGCCATGTCACTCATGACCAGGGAGCGCGCCCACGCCCCTGCAGTGGAAGTGCGGGGTCTTAGCCACTGGACCGCCAGGAAGTCAGGCGCCAGAGGTGGAACCACAGGCTCACGTGTGGAAGGCGGGGCTGGGAGCAGAGACCAGATAACTCCAGTTTGGGCTTAAACCACTGTGTGCAAGGTGGCGCTTTTACAGACCCAGGCAGCAAGGGAGGAAGAGCGAGGGAGGGGGAGGAGGGTCACTTTTCCTCGTCACTGAGCACTCATCGTCTGTACAGCTGGCCTGTCTTTACTTCCCAGCTGCACCCTCTCGCCACAGCCCACCTCCGTCTGCGCGCGCTTCGGTCCGGGCGCCCCGTCAGCTCCCGCAGTGGCCCGGGCGTCCTCCTCGGCGCTGCGTCCTCCTCTTGCTCTTGTTCAGTCGCTCAGTCGCGTCTGACTCTTCGCGACCCCACGGACTGTATAGCCCGCCCCAGGCTCCTCTGTCCTTGGGATTCTCCAGGCAAGCATACTGGAGTGGGTTGCCATTTCCTTCTCCAGGGGAATCTTCCCAACCCGGGGGTCCAACCCGCGTCTCCTGCATTGACATGTGGCTTCTTCACTGCTGCCGGTCCTCCCTTTCGACGTTGCTAAATCAGACGCGGGAAGTCTGCTGCAGTCCGATCTTGGCGCCGCAGCCGCTTCGGGGACTCCGTGCTGCCCTCTGGTCCGGATCACCGCCCTTCCCGGGTAACTCTCGGCAGCACAGAGCCTCTGCCCCGCGTGGCGCTTCCTTCAGATGCAGTTGCGCTTGCTGTGTATATTGGTTCCTGTGGTCAGAGGTGGGTCTGCCCGCATGGGGGCCGGTTCGCTGGGTCGGGCCCTGGAAAGAAATGACCACTCAGTATGCTGCTGGGTCTGGACAGAGGGCTGTGGCTCAGTCCCCACAAACAGTCGACGATGAGGACAATCCAGTGATTTGTTCCTCATGCTCCCTCCACAGCTTCGTGTTCTCTGAAGAGAGACTCTGTGTCTTATTCACCCTCCAATTCCCTAGTGCCCGATGCTTGTGAAAGTATTAAAAAACATTATTTTAAACTGAGACTTAATTCACATGATGAGAAAACCCACTCTTTTGAAGGCTTCAGTTCAGCGAATGTTAGTACATTCACAAAGCTCTACAATCATCATCGCTATTTAATCGCACGTTTTCTTCACCCTCCTCCCATTTCTCCCTCCCCTTGTTGTTACTTTCAGTCGTTGGTTTTTGACGGCTGACCTTCAGTCTCCATGTATCTGCCCGTTTTCCGCATTTCGGATGCGCGCAGTCCTACAGTATGTGACGTCTTGCATCTGGCTTCTTCCCTTCAGCTTGATGTTTTCAACTTTCGTCCATGTTGTAGCATATATCAGGACCTTTTTATGACCAGTAATAATACATTGAATATTACTTACGCATTTTTTATTTTAGGTTAGTTTCGGTCACCGTGCAGGGCTTGTGGGATCTTAGTTCCCCAACCAAGGATCAAACCCAGGCCCTCAGCAAGGCATGTGGTAACCACTGAACCCCCAGGGATTCCTGCGACACACATTTTTATTTGTCCATTTATTCCTGGACAACTGAGTAGTTTGCATTTCTTGGCTTTTATGGATAACAGGGCTATGAACATTTGTGTCTGTTTTTGTGTCCACATAATGGTTTTGGGTTCTAAAATCACTACAGATGGTGATTGCAGTCATGAAATTAAAAGATGCTTACTCCTTGGAAGAAAAGCTATGACCAACCTAGACAGCATATTAAAAAGCAGAGACATTACTTTGTCAACAAAGGTCCATCTAGTCAAAGCTATGGTTTTTCCAGTAGTCATGTATGGGTGTGAGAGTTGGACAATAAAGAAAGCTGAGAGCCGAAGAATTGATGCTTTTGAACTGTGGTGTTGGAGAAAAGTCTTGAGAGTCTCTTGGACTGCAAAGAGATCCAACCAGTCCATCCTAAAGGAAATCAGTCCTGAGTGTTCACTGGAGGGACTGACGTTGAAGCTGAAACTCCAATACTTTGGCCACCTGATGGGAAGAGCTGACTCACTGGAAAAGTCCCTGAGGCTGGGAAAGAGTAAAGGCGGGAGGAGAAGGCGACAACAAGGGATGAGATGGTTGGATGGTATCACCAACTGGATGGACATGAGTTTGAGTAAACTCCAGGTGTTGGTGATGATGGACAGGGAGGCCTGGTGTGCTGCAGTCCACGGGGTCACAAAGAGTCAGACACGACTGAGCGACTGAACTGAAGTGAATGTTCTCAGTTCTCCGCAGTGTATACCTAAGGGAGGAAATGCTGGGTTTCAGCGCTGACTCTGGAATTATGTGACGCTCGGCCAAGCCGTTTTTCCGAAGTCGCTGCACCGTTTTATTTACATTCCTCGTGCAAAGGTTGACCGTGACTATTTGTGGGGCTGAATAAATCATCTCTCCGCCGTGAGCTGGAGACTGTTACCTCCTGGAAGAGGGAGGCTCGGCACTGCGAGTGCCTCGGGCAGATCCGCACACATGACCGGCTGCAGGGCAAGAAGGGGAGCCCGGCTGCGACCAGGAACGCAGTCCTGACACCCCAGGGGGAGGCTGGTGGGCCAGCAGCTCACAGGACACGCAAGGCGACAGCCCAGGTGTCCTCCGCTCTGGGACAGAGTCTAGACGGGGTTACTATGGGGGCGGGTGAACCCTATGACTCTGATACGGGGGTGAGTCTCTGGTCTCTTCTCTGAGACTTTCCAGGGCGTCCCCGTGGTTAAGACTCCAGGTTTCCACTGCAGGGGCCGAGGGTTAATTCCTGGTCTGGGAACTAGGACCCTAACTGCCATTATCGTGTGCCCCTGCTGCTGCTGAGTCGCTTCAGTCGTGTCCAACCCTGTGCGACCCCATGGACTGCAGCCGACCGGGCTCCCCCGTCCCTGGGATTCTCCAGGCGAGAACACTGGAGTGGGGTGCCATTTCCTGCTCCAGTGCATGAAAGTGAAAAGTGAAAGTGAAGCTGCTCAGTCATGCCGACTCTTAGCGACCCCATGGACTGCAGCCCACCAGGCTCTTCCGTCCACGGGCTTTTCCAGGCAACAGCACTGGAGTGGGTGCCGCTGCCTTAAAGTCCCTCTCTTTTCAAACTGTAGTTATCGATTTGTGGCTGCACTGGGTCTCCACGGCTGTGAGCGGGCCTTCTCCGGCTGAGGCGAGCAGCGGCTGCTCCCCGGCTGTGTAAGGGCTTCTCATCGCACTGGCCCCTCTTGTCTCAGAGCAGCGGCTCTGGGCATGCGGGCTTCAGCAGCTGTGGCCCAAGGGCCTAGTTCCTCCTTGGCAAGAGGGCTCTTCCCGGACCAGCGATCGGACCTGTGTCTCCCATGTGGGCAGGCAGGCTCTCGACCCCTGGACCACCAGAGGAGCCCTATTTTTTAAATTATTATTCTCTGAACCATCACAGTGGCTTCTTACCTGCTCTCAAGTCCTTCTTCTTTCTACTCCTTAAACACAGAAACCCGACCGCATCTATCTCCTTCCTTAAAAACATACAAACTAAACTAAAAGCAAACAGAAGCTGGGCATTCCCATCACCTAGCTCACAAAGGAAGACTTCTCACAAGAGAAGACTGCGCACGGGCCTCACCAGGTGGGCCACAGCGAAACCAGGCTGATTACATTCTTTGCAGCCAAAGATAGAGACGCTCTAAGCAGGCAGGAAAAACAAGACCGGGAGCTGACTGTGGCTCATATCAGGAACTCCTTACTACCAAATTCAGACTGAAATTGAAGAAAGTAGGGAAAACTTATGATTATACAGTGGAAGTGAGAAATAGATTCAAGGGATTAGATCTGATAGCGTGCCTGAAGAACTATGGACAGAGGTTCATGACATTATACAGGAGACAGGGAGCAAGACCATCCCCAAGAAAAAGAAATGCAAAAAGGTGAAATGGTTGTCTGAGGAGGCCTTACAAATAGCTATGACAAGAACAGATGAGAAAGGCAAAGGAGAAAAGGAAAGCTATACCAATTTGAATGCAAAGTTCCAAAGAATAACAAGGAGAGATAAGAAAGCCTTCCTCAGCGATCAGTGCAAAGAAATAGAGGAAAACAAAAGAATGGGAAACATCTCTTCAAAAAATTAGAGATACTAAGGGAACATTTCATGCAAAGATGAGCACGAAAAAGGACAGAAATGGTATGAAGCAGAAGATATTAAGAAGAGATGGCAAGAATGCACGGAAGAACTGTACAAAAAAGATCTTCATTACCCAGATAATCACGATGGTGTGATCACTCACCTAGAGCCAGACATCCTGGAATGTGAAGTCAAGTGGGCCTTAGGAAGCATCACTATGAACAAAGCTAGTGGAGGTGATGGAATTCCAGTTGAGCTATTTCAAATCCTGAAAGGTGATGCTGTGAAAGTGCTGCACTCAATATGCCAGCAAATTTGGAAAACTCAGCAGTGGCCACAGAACTGGAAAAGGTCAGTTTTCATTCCAATCCCAAAGAAAGGCAATGCCAAAGAATGCTCAAACTATCGCACAATTGCACTCATCTCACATGCTAGTAAAGTAATGCTCAAAATTCTCCAAGCCAGGCTTCAAACAGTATGTGAACCATGAACTTCCAGATGTTCAAGCTGGTTTTAGAAAAGGCAGAGGAACCAGAGATCAAATTGCCAACATCCACTGGATCATGGAAAAAGCAAGAGAGTTCCAGAAAAACATCTACTTCTGCTTTATTGACTATGCCAAAGCCTTTGTGTGGATCATAATGAACTGTGGAGAATTTTAAAGAGATGGGAATACCAGACCACCTGACCTGCCTCTTGAGAAATCTGTATGCAGGTCAAGAGGCTACAGTGAGAACTGGACATGGAACAACAGTCGGTTCCAAATAGGAAAAGGAGTACGTCAAGGCTGTATATTGTCACTCTGCTTATTTAACTTATATGCAGAGTACATCATGAGAAACGCTGGGCTGGAGGAAGCACAAGCTGGAATCAAGTTTGCCAGGAGAAATATCAATAACCTCAGATACGCAGATGACACCACCCTTATGACACCCTTATGGTGAAGAGGAACTAAAGAGCCTGTTGATGAAAGTGAAAGAGGAGAGTGAAAAAGTTGGCTTAAAGCTCAACATTCAGAAAACGAAGATCATGGCATCCAGTCTCATCACTTCATGGCAAATAGATGGGGAAACAGTGGAAACAGTGGCAGACTTTATTTTGGGGGGCATCAAAATCACTGCAGATGGTGACTGCAGCCATGAAATTAAGACTCTTGCTCCTTGGAAGGAGAGTTATGACCAACCTAGAAAGCATATTAAAAAGCAGAGATGTTACTTCACCAACAAAGGTCCATCTAGTCAAAGCTATGGTTTTTCCAGTAGTCATGTATGGATGTGAGAGTTGGACTATAAAGAAAGCTGGGCACCGAAATATTGATGCTTTTGAACTGTGATGTTGAAGAAGACTCTTGAGAGTCCCTTGGACTGCAAGGAGATCCAACCAGTCCATCCTAAAGGAAATCAGTCCTGAATATTCATTGGAAAGATTGATGCTGAAGCTGAAACTCCAATACTTTGGCTACCTGATTCGAAGAACTGGCTAATTGGAAAAGCCCCTGATGCTGGGAAAGACTGAAGGCAGGAGGAGAAGGGGACGACAGAGGATGAGATGGTTGGATGGCATCACCAACTGGATGGACATGAATCTGAGTGAACTCTGGGAGTTGCTGATGGACAGGGAGGCCTGGCGTGCTGCAGTCCTTGAAGTCACAAAGAGTCGGACATGACTGAGCGACTGAACTGAACTGAACTGAACTGACTGATTTCACAAAGTGGGAAATCCTTGGCCTGGCAGAGGTCCTTCTAAACTGACCCCAGCCATCCTTTCCAGCTCCCTTTCTCACTCTGCTCTTCCCGTTATTGGACAGACATTTACCAGCGGCTGTTACAGGTCAGGTCCCGGGATGGGTTGTAGGCATAATACAAACCAGCCACAACGTGGTTCCCACTGTGCCTGCCCTCCAGGGACTTCTAGCTCCTGGGGAGGGAGCAGGCAAGATACTGCTGATTCTAGATCAGGGTGAGCATTTCATCTCAGGATAGAATAGCATTGAGCAGGCCAGCGGGGGGCGGGGGAGCACCTCTAACCCAGCCTAGGAGATCAGAGCTTCCAGCCAAAAGGGGAAACTGGAGAAGAGCTGCGAAGGAGGAGATGAAGGAGGGAATCTGTCTTTCCCACAAGAAGGAATCGCAGGCGCAAAGGGAAGGCGATGTGGGAGCAGCAGCCTCACACTTCATTCCACAGGTGCTTCCCGAGTGCCCTTAGCTGCCAGGGGTTGTTTCTGGCGCTGGAGACACCGCAGTGAACACAGCAGACCAGACCCTCGTCCCCATGCAGCCGACAGGTCTCCACACAGCCGACGGGTCCCCACACAGCCAACGGGTCTCCACACAGCTGACAGGTCCCTGCACAGCCGACAGGTCTCCACGCAGCCAACGGGTCCCCACGCAGCCGACGGGTCCCCACGCAGCCGTCGGGTCCCCGCACAGCCGACGGGTCCCCACGCAGCTCACAGGTCCCCAGGTGAAAAGATGCAAATATGGGCTGGAGAGAAAGGCAAGCATTAACAGCCACAGGGGAGCCGTGGACCCCCAGAGTCTGTGGAGCTGGGTCCACAAAACCCCTGGAATTTGGATGTAGATATGTGTGTGTCTGCGTGTTCACACAGGCCTGTTCACAGGGAATGGTCTCATAACATTTTATTACTTTCTCGAAGCGACCTGTCCAGGACCGCCTTGGGTCACGGGGTCCTTATTCTAGAGCCCCTGGTGCGAAGCTAAGGAGTTCGACCTTGATCTGGAAGTTCTGGGAGCCAGTCGTGCGTTTTGAGAGGCGAAACCCTCAGTGCCTGAGACCCACTGCACCCCTGCCACAGAGAAGTCCTGGCGCCTCTCCAGCTGCTAAGCTTCTGCTTTCGCTGTTTCCTCCCGACCTGGAGGTATGGGAAAGACCACCCTTCAAAGCCAGCCAGCCCTGACTTTCCATCCCGTTTAGACCTACTGTTTTCCAGCTGCTAGCCCCCAGGCCTGCCCCCCTGTGACAAGCTCCGAGGTTTAAATGAGCCTGTGATGTTTTGAGGATTTAATGGTAACTTTTGCTTGGAAAAGTATGGGCTTCCCTGGAGGCTCAGACCGTAAAGAGTCTTTCTGCAATGTGGTAGACCCTGGTTTGATCCCTGGGTCAGGAAGACCCCCTGGAGAAGGGAAGAGATACCCCACTCCAGTATCCTTGCCTGGAGAATCCCATGGACAGAGGAGCCTGGAGGGCTACAGTCCATGGGGTCGCAAAGAGTTGGACATGACTGAGCGACCGACAAACACTTTGCCTGGAAAGTGCCCAGCATACATTAGCCACTCAGCAAATGTGAGCTCCTCTCATGGCGAAGTGGCTCAGCTGTTTAGAGAGTCCCTCTTGTCTGGGGCCTGGAATGTCCTGGGCAGTTGCTCACATGGCCAAAGAGCTTTGTGAACAGCATCAACATCACTCTTCAGACACCGCAATAAACTCACACCTGTACTGATGGGCCCTTGCCCTCGTCCCGTGAGTCCACACCACAGTTCACCCTCTGTTTTACAGAGGAGGAAACTGAGGCTCAGGGAGGTCCAGGGACTGTCTGGAGGGCTCCCCTCACCACATCTATAATAATAATGACAATGGCAGCAGTAACAGCCGCAGTGAAGTCTGATTATGCTTGCTTTGTGCCAAGAGCTGCCGCGAGCATTTTGCCTGCCTCAGAACCCCCAATTCCAGCCCCCAGCTCTCCAGCAGTCCTCCCATAGGTACCGCTGTAAGGTAGGTGCTGTTGTTACCACAACTTAGAGAAGGAAAGGGAGGTTCAGAGAGGCCAAGCAACTCGCTCAAGGTAGCCCGGGGCAGTGTTCACGTCCACTCTCAGAGCTCAATCTGACTACCTCTGCAAGGAAATCCGTGTCACTCTGCCTCCCTCGGAAAACTGCTCCCCAACTGCACAGTTCAAAACCCCACCCGCCCCCGCCCGCCCCGCCCCCGCCCCCGCCCCGCCCCGGGATCGCGGTCAGCGCGCTCCAGCCGAGTTGTTCTTTGAAGTGGCCGAGGATGCAGAGAGGGCTGCCTGGTTCTCCTGGGGGGCCGGGGCAGAGGCTAGGGGCATGGAGATGGGTGGACATTTTAGGCGCAGGGCCGTGTGCCCGGGAGGGTGTCTGAGTATTCGGGATCGAGTCACGTGCTCGTGAAACTCGACCTAGGGGCAGGGTTTGGGCAGGGAACCCCCGCCCCCAGCTCGGGGCGCAGCCCCGGACGGGCGTCAATACAGCTGTTGGCTCGTTCGTCGATTCACCTCGTCCTAGCCTCGCCGCGCGGACTGGGAGCCGCCCCGAGGCGTCGTGCCCCCCGACCTCCTCCAATGGAACAGGGGCGGTGAGAGCCCCAGGCGGAACCTCCGAGGCCGCGAGCGCCGGGACGGTCCCGAGCTGGGCCCGCCGGACGCCGGGCACCGGACACCAGACGCCGACGGGTCCGCGGCCACGCGAGGCGCGTCTGCCCGGGTCAGAGGTGAGCGGCCCGCGGGGCTGGGCTGGGGGGTCCCCGAGCGCCGGGGCTCCCCGGGTGGCTCCTGCCGGTTCTTCCAGGCGCCCCAAGAAACCCTGTCACCTGAGCGCGCGGCTCCCGCCCCTTCGGTCTGGCCCTCTGCACCCTCTCCGGCGGCCCTCCCTCGGCTCTGAGCCACACTCGCGTCGGAGGCCGTGCGCACCTGCGGGCGCGCGCGAAGGCCCAGGCCCATTGCTCAGATGGGAATACTGAGGCTCCCGGGGGCAGGCACTCGCGCCTCCCCCACCCCCCACCCGGCGGGGCTCTGCGGCCCGGCCCGCCCCTCTCCTCTGCGATTTCCTCGGGCTCTCCTTCCCCCAGTCCCGGCCGCTCTCCGCCCCGGCGCCGCCCGCGTGCTGTCCCCTCCCGCGGCGGCGGCCGTGCCCGAGGCTGGGGCGGGGGCAGGGCGGGGGGAGCGCGGGCGGCTTCTCTGCCTCTGGTAAACACGCCTGCCCGCCAGCCCCTCCGCTGCCCAGGCCCTTATTGAGTCAGCGGCCGCCGGACTTCCTGCGGGAACCCGAGCCCCCTCCCCGGACAGGAGAGGACGGGCGGGCGCCTCGGGTGAGCGGGGGGCTCGGGGGGCGCGGAGGGCCCGCCTGGGGCGCCTTCCACGTGGCAGCTGCCGGCCGGGAGCGAGAGCCCGCGGGCACTTGGGTCGCCCGGCGCGGGAAGGGGCCGGGCCCGCGGGAGCCCGGCCCCGGGGGAGAGGAGTGGTCTCCCCGGGGCCACGGGAAGACGGAGGGAGGCAGGGGGGTGTCCCGGGGCTGCCATCGGACTTCCCGTTCCTCATCCTGCTCGCCTCGGGGGTTCCTTCCTGGAGCTGGAGGCTGGCTGGCGGCCGGCGGCGGCTTCAGAGCGCGCCCTGCCCCTGGCTGACCTCTGGGGACTCCGGGAAGCGCGGGTTTGGACGCCCGGAGCCGGGCACCGCTTGCCTGGGCCTCGGTGGAGAAGCCTGGAGGCGCGCCAGGAGTCCGTGGCGCGCAGACAGGACCTTCCGGTCCCTGATAGTGACCAGGGGGCAGGGGGGACCCCAGCTCCTTCGGCGCTGCCCGTGCGCCCAGAGCCAGCCCAGCGGGACCCGCTGGGAAGCCCAGGACGCGATGGGGGCCACCGTGAAGGGCGTCCCCTCGTAGCGGGCGGGCTCAAGGGGGATCTCTAGAGCCCCCACGATAAAGAGTGCTTCTCGGGGTCCGCTGGGTGCTTGGCTCAGTCCCCTGTGCCCCGGCAGGCTGGCCACCGGGATGGCCCCCACGCTGGAGCAGGCGTACCGGCGGCGCTGGTGGATGGCGTGCACCGCGGTGCTGGAGAACCTCTTCTTCTCCGCCGTGCTCCTGGGCTGGAGCTCCCTGCTGATCATGCTCAAGAACGAGGGATTCTACTCCAGCATGTGCTCAGGTACCCCCAGGAGGGACCAGCGGGGCGGCACACGGGGAGGGGGTAGGGGGGAGCGGGGCGCGCCGTTGGAGGCTGGAGACCGAGCTCCCCCAGGTGCTTGGGCACCCCCACGTCTCCTCCAAACTTTCTCTAGAGAAGAACCCACTAACCGAATTCCGTTAGCACTGAAACCCAAGCGTCCTGCCGGCAGCCAGGTTCTGGGTGGGAGCCTTTGGCAATCTCAGGCCTAGGGCAAGGCGCGCTGCAGCTGCTAGCTGAGTGAGGGTTTTCTTGCTGGGGCTATTGTCAGGCTGAAGGAGGCAAAGGTGGGTCTTCAAGCTGGATTTGATCGTCAAGGTGGTGGGGGGGTTGGTGTGCCTCCTTTTCCAGGCCCTTGGAGGCCTCAAGTCACCTCTTATACAAAGTTAGTAGCCTCATTTCCTCTAGGGCCCCAGCTCATGGGGATCTCTGTTTCCCATTTTGGTCACCTGGGCTTTGTATGAGGGGCCCTGAAGGCTGGAGTGACAATTTTAGCAATCTTGGGAACCCTGGCTGTCTTCAAGTGCCCAGAGACAAGGAGTTGCCCCGCCTGCTGCCTGGGAGTTGAGTTTCTCCTCCCGTCTGACGCGGGGATCTTTCTTTTTTGGGAAGGAGGGCGCTGAGCTGACAGGCTCAGCCCAAGGAGCTGGAGGGATGTGGATGGAGTTTGGCCCTGGCCTGCTTATCCTCTTCCTCCAAACGCCTGGCTGAGGAACTGGCTTTGGAAGAGGGCCAGCTTGGGTTAGAATCCCAGGAGCTGGCTGACATTGGCAAGGTCTCTAAAGCGCTGAGCGCTTCCTGGGTGGCACTAGTGGTCAAGAGCCCGCCTGCCAATGCAGGACACATAAGAGGCGAGGGTTTGATACCTGGTTGGGAAGATCCCCTGGAGGAGGGCATGGCGACCCACTCCAGTATTCTTGCCTGGAGAATCCCGGGGACAGAGGAGCTTGGCGGGCCACAGTCCATGGGGTCGCATAGAGTCGGGCATGACTGTAGAGAGCACGAACACAGGCTAAACCATTGAGCTTTGGACGCCTGCTCTGCAAAGTGGAAGAAGGGCAGTGTCTATGCAGTGAGAGGGAACAGTACATGATCTGTGTGGGTGTCCTTCCTGGCTTCTCGCGGCTCCTGACTCTGGTCCCTGCAGCCTGCCTTGGCTGTGAGAGAAAACCGTTGCCTTCGTGGGGGTGGAGCTGGGGCTCCCTTGATTTCTGCACCCTCTCAGCTCCAATCCCCTGCCCGACTAATCCGTAAGCGGCAGGTTGGGTGCAGGATGCGTGGGCATGCACAGCCTGATGGGGGGCCCGAGGAAGTGGGGATTCAAGCTGGCAGCTGGTTAGGAGGGGCAGGCTGGGTCAGGAGGCGCTGGCTTGGGGTGGCGTGCTGGGCATCCTAGGGTGGCTGGGAGAATCAGGCAGAGGGCCGGGGCACCCCTGTGCCAGGGGAGACCAGGAGTCCCCGTCTGTGCTGAGCCGTTTGCCCTGGATACGGGGAGACCTGCCCTTTGCTGCCTCCTGGCCTTAATGCCTGTCTCTGCCTGTCCAGTGGCTTCTTCCAGCCCTCTGCACCTGTTGTTGTTGTTTTTTTTTTAATCAACTTTATTGAAGATTAATTTATATCAAACATTCTGATGAGGTTGGACAAATTTACGCACGTCAGGAACCATCACCATATTCAATATTTAGAATATTTCTGTCACCTGCAAAACTCCGTCCCTTTTGCTGCCCATTGTCCAGCAAAAATATGGATAGAGGCCGATTAAGATAGAAGTCTCATAGCTTACAGTTCACCCAGTGAAAGTACACAAGCTGGGGCTTCCTGGGTGGTCCAGTGGTTAAGAATCCGTCTACCAATGCAGGGGACATAGGTTCCATCCTTGGTCCAGGAAGATCCCGCATACCGTAGGGCAGATGAGCCCGCAGGCTGCAGCTGCTGAAGCCTGCACACTCTAGAGCCTCTGCTCCCCAGAAGAGAAGCCACCGCAGAGAGAAGCCTGCACGGCCGCCAGAGCAGCCCCTGTCCACTGCGTCCAGAGCAGCCCCTGTCCACCGCAGCCAGAGGAGGCCCCTGTCCACCGCAGCCAGAGGAGGCCCTGTCCACCGCATCCAGAGCAGGCCCCTGTCCACCGCGTCCAGAGCAGGCCCCTGTCCACCGCGTCCAGAGCAGCCCCTGTCCACTGCAGCCAGAGCAGGCCCCTGTCCACCGCAGCCAGAGGAGGCCCGCGTGCAGCCGCGAGGACCCAGCATGGCCAGGAAAGGAAAAGGATACACGTTAATGGTTTCTAATTTATTCAGAGTTGTTCCAGCATCACCACAACCACTTTTAGAACATTTTCTTTGCCCCCTAAAGTCACCCTGGACCCAACAGCAGTGCCCACTCCTCCCTGCCTCTTCTTTCACCCCCAGTACGAGGCACCCCTCATCTCCGTTCTGTTACAGGTTTGCTATGACAGACACAGACTTGCTTATTCTGAACGTTGCATGTAAATCGCATCTTACAACAGGTGATCTTGTGTTAGGGTTCATTTCAGTCCAGTTCAGTCGCTCAGTCGTGTTTCGGCTCTTTGCGACCCCATGAATGGCAGCACGCCAGGCCTCCCTGTCCATCACCATCTCCCGGAGTTCACTCAGACTCACGTCCATCGAGTCCGTGATGCCATCCAGCCATCTCATCGTCGGTTGTCCCCTTCTCCTGCCCCCAATCCCTCCCAGCATCAGAATCTTTTCCAATGAGTCAACTCTTCGCATGAGGTAGCCAAAATACTGGAGCTTCAGCTTTAGCATCATTCCTTCCAAAGAAATCCCAGGACTGACCTTCAGAATGGACTGGTTGGATCTCCTTGCAGTCCAAGGGACTCTCAAGAGTCTTCTCCAACACCACACTTCAAAAGCATCAATTCTTCAGTGCTCAGCTTTCTTCACAGTCCAACTCTCACATCCATACATGAATACTGGAAAAACCATAGCCTTGACTAGACGGAGCTTTGTTGACAAGGTAATGTCTCTGCTTTTAAATTTGCTCTCTAGGTTGGTCATAACTTTCCTTCCAAGGAGTAAGCGTCTTTTAATTTCATGGCTGCAGTCACCATCTGCAGTGATTTTGGAGCCCCCCAAAATAAAGTCTGACACTGTTTCCACTGTTTCCCCATCCATTTCCCATGAAGTGATGGGACCGGATGCCATGATCTTCGTTTTCTGAATGTTGAGCTTTAAGCCAACTGTTTCGCTCTCCTCTCTCACTCTCATCAGGAGGCTTTTTAGCTCCTGTTAGCATGATGTTTTCAAGGTTCTTTCGTGCTGGCAAAGGTGTCAAGACGTGGTTCTTTTCCAAGTCCTTTGCCACCACGTTTTATTTCTCCCTACCACAGTTGCTAGACATTGGGTTGTTTCCATTTGGGGGCTGTTACGGCGATGCGCCTGTGAACACTCATGCGTAAGTCCTGGGTGGACATGTGCTTTCCTTCCGTGTGGAATTGCTGGGCCATAGGGTAACTCTGACATTTGGGGAACTGCAGGGTGCTTGCCGTTTTCCGTTCCTATTGGCAGTGCACGAGTTCCAGCTGCTTCATATCCCAGACAATGTTTGTTATTTCTCATCTGGTTTATTGTGGACGTTGCTATCTTTCTGTGGTTTTGATGTGCATTTCCCTAGCGGCTACGGAGAAGGCAATGGCACCCCACTCCAGTGCTCTTGCCTGGAAAAGCCCAGGGACGGGGGAGCCTGCTGGGCTGCCATCTATGGGGTCACACAGAGTCGGACTCGACTGAAGCGATTTAGCAGCAGCAGCGGCTGATGACGCTTGAGCATCTTTCTCATGTACTTCTCGGCCACTAATGTATCTTTTCTTGGAGACATCCATTTAGGTCCGCTCCCCATTTTTGAAGTGGGTTATATTTATTCCTGAGTTATAAGAGTTCCTTGCATTCTAGGTACAAGGCCCTTACCGGATATAGGGGCTTCCCTAGGGATGTTGCAGGGCACCGGCTCTGGGGTGTGTGGGCTCCTGGGCTTTGGAGCACGGTCTCCATAGTTGCCGCGCACCCCGGCCTCGGGCTCCTCGCGGGTGGGATCTTCCACGCCCAGGGAGCGAACGCGTGCCTTCTGCGCTGGCAGGCAGATTCTTTACCCCTGACTCACCAGGGAAGCCCCGTTTTCACGTTCTTTATAGTGTTCTTCGGAGCACAGAACTTTTTTTTGTCTAACTGAAGTAGAGCTGGTTTATAGTGCTTTGTTCCTTTCTGGTGTACAGCAAAGTGATGCAGTTTTATCTGTCAATACATACACACGCATATATCTAATTATTTTTCATCTTTTTTCCATGATGGCTTTTATTACAGGATATTCAAGGTAGGGTTCCCTGTGCTATGCAGTAGGTCCTTGTGGTTTATCTGTTTTGTAGATAACAGTTTGTAGCTGCTAATCCCACGCTCTTAATCTCTCCCTCTCCTCGCTCCCCCATTCCCCTTTGGTAACCTGAAATCTGGTTTATGGTAACCATAAATTTGGTCTGGAGCATGAAAGGTTTTAATACTGGTGAAGTCCAAGCTATCTTTTCTTTTGACATCTGTGCTTTGGTGTCATGTTTAAGAAACCATCGCCTCATCTAAGATCACAGAGATTCCCATCTGTGCTTTCTTCTAGGAGGTTTACAGTTTTAGCTGATGCATTTAGAGTTCTAAGCCAGTTGAACTTACTTTTGTGGGCGGTGTCCGGTCGCCATCCAGTGTTCCCGGTTGCCCAGACGTGAGCGTGTGTTGGAGCCTGGTTCCTTGGGGTCACCAGCGGTGGCCAGAGTGAGCCACCTGTTGTTTCAGAACTTTATGAGCACTCTGATAAGCGGGCACAGCAGGGCTCTCTTTCACTCGGAGGACTTCAGCCTCCAGACGTCTGGCTCCTGGGGGCTGCCACACCTGCTGCTCTGCTCAGCGCACCTGCTTTCTGCTTCCTGAAGCTTCCCTCGACAGGGTCCCAAGAACACAGACTCGGGCCGGGACTCTGCGTCCCGACTGTGAGTGGGAGGAGACAGCGTGGCTGCCGTGCTGCTCTGCGCTGCTTGGCTGACTGCAGCCAGTTACTCACCTTTCTTAATATTGTTGTTGTTGAATCGCTGCATCACGTCCCCCTCTTTTTTGACCCCATGGACCGTAGCCCACCAGGCTCCTCTGTCCGTGGGATTTCCCAGGGAAGAATCCTGGAGTGGGTTGCCGTTTCCTTCTCCAGGGGATCTTCCCGACCCAGGGATCGAATCCACGTCTCCTGCATTGCAGGCAGATTCTTTACCACTGAGCCGCCCGGGAAGCCCACTAATACCTGCATTACCCTGTGTATAAAGTAGGACCGCCAGTCCCTACCTCTCGAGGCTGCTGGGAAAGTGAAATGAGAGCCAGCATACAAATTTCAGACGCCAGGTGTGCTTTCTTCTTTTGCTCTGCGCCGCGCTCTCCCAGCATTTTCTGTGTGACCCTAGGCGAGTTCCGTAGCCTCTCTGGATCTCTACGTCTAAGTCTGTACAGTGGAGTGGACAACCCTTATCCCTCTTGCTTCGGGAAATGACGTGAGGACCAGTGATGCCGTTTAACAGATGTTGAGTTCATTATCAAGGCACTTATTAGCATTGGCTTTGGGGTGCCCCGACCACCCGTTTCCTTCTTCTCAGCTTTGGTGGATGGCTCACCCACTGTAGGGGCATTGCAGCTAAAGGGGCCTCTGTTACTCAGAAGGTAGGCAGAGGCGACTCAGTTGATGCCACACAACTGCGTATGCCACATAAATGCCACAATATAAACAGCAGCCAGCGCTCACCAAGCACTGACTGCTGGTGAGATCTTTAGAGCTCGCACGATGTTGTGAGGCCCTCACGACAGCTCTGCGTTTGTAGTAGAGCAAGCTGGAACTTCTCTGGTGGTCCACGGCTCAGACTCCGTGCTTCCAAAGCAGGGAGTCTGGGTTCAACCCCTGGTCGGGGAACTAGATCTCAAATACTGCAACTAATGCTGCCGCTAAACACCTCTTATGCCGCAGCTAAGACCTGGCACAGCCAGATGAAATGGAGCCTGGAGGGCTATATATAGTCCACGGGGTCCCAAAGAGTCGGACATGACTGAGCGCACAAGCACAAAATAAATGTTAAAAACAAAGAGGAGAAAGCTGAAGCTCAGAGATGGTAAGTAACTTGCCTCAGGTCACACAGCGAACAAATAAGGAGCAGAGTGAGTGTTCAGCCTCAGCTCGGACCCCGGAACCTTTTCCCGTGGCCTTTAGCCCAAGAGTCCTCCTGTGGGAGTCCTGTTACAGACAAGACAGCCAGCCAGAGCCCAGACCTGTGGGTGTTTGGGACTGTGGCTGTGTCAGCTGCAGGATGGTGAATCTTGGGGCTGGGGGGAGGGGTGATGGTGAGGAAGGGCTCACAGACCCGGGAGACAAAGAGAACGGGATCTCTCTGTGAGTATTGTGTGTGCGCACAGCAGTTCATACAGCCCTCCTCTCCTACAGCTGCAACCGCTGAACCCATTTCACAGATGGGATAACAGAGCCTCAGGATTTCAGCCGCACAGCTAGTGGGGCCAGAAGCAACCATCCCCTTCCCCAGTGTTTCCCAGACCGCTCATGTGCAGTTCACCGGCCTGATTCTACATTTCTGTGTGCCATAGGTACCATTATTTACTTCCTATTTCCTTTTACATCAGTCCACTTAAAAAGCCTCATGAAAACAAAGAAAAACAAAGTTTTAAAAGCCTCATTTTCTTTTCCTTTGTTAAATTATTTTTTGTTGGCGTATATATAGTTGCTTAACAAGGTTGTGTTAGTTTCCGATGTACCGCGAAGTGAATCAGCTATACGTAATACTAAAAGGCCTCATTTTATTCATTTACTTTTGGCCACGCTGCATGTGGGATCCTAGTTCCCCAACCAGGGATGGAACCCACACGCCCTGCGCTGGAAGAGCAGAGCTGTCACCACTGGACCACCAAGGAAGCCCCCTAAAAAAGCCTCAGTTTAGAGTGCGATGCTCTTGGAACCGTGGGCTTGACGCTACTCACAGCTGCACATCGTACATATGTGTCTCTTTGCTGTTGTGTAGTCACCAAGTCGTGTCTGACTCTTTGTGACCTGGTAGACTGCCAAGTCTGTCCTGCGCTGTCTCCTGGAGCTTGCTCAAACTCATGTCCATCGAGTCGGTGATGCCATCCAACCATCTCATCTCTTCTCCTCCCGCCCTCAGTCTTTCCCAGCATCAGGGTCTTTTCTGATGAGTCGACTCTTGGCATCAGGTTGCCCGCCTGCCTTGGGTGGCCCTGCATGGCATGGCTCGTAGCTGCCCTGAGTTACACAAGCCCCTTTCCCAGGACGAGGCTGTGACCCATGAAGGGATATGTGTTTACATATGTATATGTATGTACATGTATGTGTTTGATATACTTTCGAATAACTAATAACTATAAAAAAGATACACTTCCAAATAACTAACAACTATGAATCAGGTACAGTTAACCCTTGAACAGCACAGGTTTGAGCCGCTCAGGATTGTTTTCAGTAGTAAATCATACAAGGTTGCACACTTCTTGGTGGGTTGAATCTGCAGCTGCAGAAACACAGATACGGAGGGACCCCGAGCAGGTCGGGCTGACTCAATTGCAGGCAGGTGTCCTCACAGAGGACGGGTTGAGGCCCCAGCCCCCTGCGGCTCAAGAACCAGCGGCGCCTGTAAACCCAGCTTGAGTGCACACATACCGTGCATACCACGCTTGGGAAACAGTTTCCTCTGACTTCAAAGCCCGACTCGAGCATTAACTTCCTGCGTACGTTTCTTTCACCACACCTCAGGCTTCACTTGTCTATAAAATGGGGGAAATTAGATTTCAGAGACCTCTCCTGTTGTAACCGACACAGACAGAGGTCTAAGAGGTCTTTGCATCCTGGGCTGGCTCCTCTCTTGGTTCAGAAGTCTGGCTTAATCTAAAACAGTGGTATAAACAAACTCATTTACAAAACAGAAATAGAGTCGTATCTGTAGAAAACAAACTCACCATTACCAGGGTGAAAGGGTTGGCAGGGGGTAAATTGGAGATTGGAATCGATTTATACACAATACTATATATAAAATAGATAACTAACAAGGAGCAGGGAACTCAACTCAATGCTCTGTAATGACCTATATGGGAAAAGGCTAAAAATAAAGCGTGGATATATGTATATGTATAGCTGATTCACTGTTATACAGCAGAAACTAACTCAATTATACTGCCATTAAAAGTACATTATAAAAAGAAAGGTCTGGCTTTATCCATCCAGGAGCTAGCTCCTGTGAGTCAAACTCACAAGAGGCGGACCGACTGAAACCAGAGAAGTGAATGCTTTAATGGGCCTTCAGTTATTTGCTATCCACTGGGCTAGAATTCTCCGCCCATGCAAGAACACATGTCCTTGCCAGCACAAGCGTTGGCTTTGGAAACTTACTAAGTTGCTCTGTTAGGGAGAGAGCAGCCCAGTGGAGCAACCAGGAAGTGTTGACTTTGGAGAAGGTCTTGAGCTGGAACTTGGCCTGCCTGTAAGAAGCTGTGTGACTTGCTTTGTTTCTCAGAGCTTCACCATCTATCTGTGAGGGTCACTGCACTCACTTCTTAGGGTTATGAAGATTAAATGATATACTATATGGGAAAGCCTGGCACAACGTTGATTAGCTGAGAGCTAGTGAGAGAAAGCATCATTTGATTGTGAAAGACTTAGGAGGCCCGTGTCTAATTCAGGGGCTGCAGACTCAGAGGCCTGGCAGTTAATGACAATTGGGTGTTAATATCCAGCCGGGGAATACAGCTACTAATAGTACATTAGCTTTGTACGGTGGCGGATGGCAACTAGACATTGTCACGATCGTTCTGCAGTGGATATAAATGTCAAATTACTGTGTTGTGCACGTGAAACATATATTATGTGTCAGGTATACTTCAGTGAAAACCACGATAACGATTAGGCCAATCAGGGCAGCTACAGGATGGTGAATGGTGGAGAGCTTGTAGAGAGGTGACTTAGAGCGGGCAGCCCCTGACGGAAAGGCGTGGCCGCCACTCACCCCCAGCAGTGGCCAGATCTTCTGACATGATCAAGAAAAGCCAGACTTTGGGATTTTTAGATGATAGCTCCTGATTTTAAACTGGCACCCGGGGACTTCCCTCGTTGTCCCGTGGCTAAGACGCCGCCACACCTCCAATGCAGGGGCGTCAGGTTCAATGACTGGTCAGAGAGCTAGATCCCACATGTCGTCACTAAGATCCGGTTGCCGCTAAAAGTAAATGGCACCCAATTAAAATTTGCAAGCCAAGCACGATACCTGTAGGGTTCCTTGCTGGTCACCTCTTTGCAGCCTCTGGTCTAAATTATTGTTGCATTTCTTCCTGTTTTACCTGCTGTCCGATCACACTGCTTGTAGTGTAGTAGATGTCACTGAGGTGTGTGGAGGCGGAAGGGGCAGGTGCAGAGCAGCCCAGCGGAGGAGTAGACAGTGACAATGAGGATCACTAAATTCCGGGGCTGGCCCGAACCCAGAGGGGCTTCCCAGGTGGTGCTAATGGTGACAAGCTGCCTGCGGATGCAGGAGACGGGAGAGGCGGGCTCAGCCCCGGGGTCGAGAAGATCCCCGGGGAAGGGAACGGCCATCCGCTCCAGTGCACTTGCCGGGAGAAGCCCGTGAACGGAGGAGCCTGGGGGGCTACAGTCTGTGGGGTCGTACAGTCAGACACGACTGAAGCAACTTAGCAGCAGCAGCACCTGTTGCTCTTTGCAGTAACCCCCTACATACCACCGAGTTCTGTTCTGAGAGCATGTTCTAAAGTCTATAAGTCTATTAAGTAGGTCTTAAGTCTGTTAAGTAGAGCATGTATTAAGAGAGCATATTCTTAAGTCTCTTTGTTAGTAGGTCCAAAAACTTAGCCTAGGTACCCAACCAACACAGTCGGCTATGTAGTACTGTGTGTAATAGGTTTGTAATACTTTTCACACAAATAATACATAAAAAACAAACACAAAATAGAAAATAGTTTGACTGTTTGCAGTACAGGTGGCACCAGTGGTAAAGAACCCGTCTGCCAGTGCAGGACGCGTGAGAGACGTGGGTTCGATCTCTGGGTCGGGAAGATCCCCTGGAGGAGGGCATGGCAATCCACTCCAGTAGTCTTGTCTGGAAAATCCTGGTGGGCCACAGTCCATAGGGTTGCAAAGAGCTGAACACGGCTGGAAGTGACTTAGCACAGCACAGCGCTTGAAGAGCGCAGTGCTACAGAACAACAGCTGGCACACAGGGGCTGGCATCGAGGGAACAGGCAAGAAAAGCTACTGACTGGAGGAGGGAGAAACGGTGGGAGACGGTGGAGCTGAAGGGTCATCAGCAGTAGGAGACAGAGGGCGAGTTGCAAGGTCATTCGTGCCTGAGATTTAAGGAACGCATGTTTGCAACTTGAGGTTCGTTTGTCGGGGACTTTCTGTATGTCAGCGACCACTTGACTATTATCTAGTACAGACCCCGTGAGAGCTGAGAGCTGTCTCATTCACTGTGGGGTCTCCAGCACATGGAGGAGAGGCTCCCAGATCGTGGGCCACCACTGACCCCTTCATCAGCGGTTCCGGGAGCATCTTCTCGGGGCCAGGCTGTGTACGGAGCTCTTTGCTCCCCTTCTCCAACTGAATCTCCTAAGGAGCCTTGGTTAGCCGTTCTTCATTCCCTGTTTCAGGCAAGGGGCCCGCGCCTCAGAGAGAGGAAGGTAACTTGCCCAAGGTTGCACAGCCAGTGGGTTTTGGGGTGGGAATTCAGACCCTGGTCTGTCTGCCCTCCAGGCGCACCCTGACTTTGCCCTTGGCCACGATGCCTAAGTGAAAATAGGACGGAGGGGAGAGTCCCAGCCTCACGGTTCACTGAGCGTTGAATGAAGTGAAAACCCCTTCTTTCCCTCCCCATCAGCCTTTCTCACTAATCTGTCACAGCTCCCAGGTGGCATCTTACCTGGGGGATGCCACTGTCCTGTAGGACAGTGCCATGCTCCAAATTCTGTATCGTGGTTTCCTCATCTGGAGAGTGGAGATAACTTTCTTAGCTAACTGCTGGGACTGTCATGAGTTAATACAGTGACCGTTGAGAATATGCCTAGAGCATGGTTAAATGCTCACAAATATTAGCTCTTGGAGGACTTTCCCGGAGGTCCAGTGGC
The DNA here is from genome assembly GCF_001704415.2 of Capra hircus. Taxonomy (NCBI): domain Eukaryota; kingdom Metazoa; phylum Chordata; class Mammalia; order Artiodactyla; family Bovidae; genus Capra; species Capra hircus. The sequence continues at coordinate 2,525,939 of NC_030822.1, forward strand.
TAAGACTCTATGCTCCTACTGCAGGGGGCCCAGGTTCAGTCCCCAGTCAGGGAACTGGAGCCAGCATGCTGCAACTAAGACCCAGCACAGCCAAGCTAATTAATCTAAAACCGCGAGCTATCATTTTATCAGAATGCACTTATGGGGAAAGGATCCTCTAAGTGTCAAGGGAATTCTTGTTACATCATTCGCACGTCACCCCCTGAAGCTGTCCAAGACTCATGGGGGCTTCCTGTTGAGGATCTGCCACCCCCTAACCTTGGACACTGAGTGAATATTTCAGTGCAGTAAATACTTTGATGTGTGTTATCCTGCTGGAGCTAGTCGAGGCCTCAGGTTGGATGTATGACCCCCGGGTGATAAACGGCATGCCTGCCCACTCAGTCGCATCTGACTCTTTGCGACTGCGTGGACTGTAGCCCACCAGGCTCCTCTGTCCATGGAATTCTCCAGGCAAGAATATTGGAGCAGGTAGCCTGTCCCTATTCCAGGGGATCTTCCTGACCCAGAGATCAAACCCAGGTCTCCTTCATTGGCAGGCAGATTCTTTACCACTGAGCCACCAGGAAAGCCCAATAGCTGTTGCTGCCATTTATGGAGCCCCTTCCCCATCACAGTGGGCATGATTCCAAAGTCCCCCGGTCAGCAGGCAAGCAGAGGCCCGGGCACTGGAGGGCCGGACCCCTGAGCCCAGCACGCGCTCCTGGGATGCTCCTCTCGCAGTCACGTGCTGCCTCTCCTCTCCCCTCCTCAGCTGAGAACACCACCAACACCACCCAGGACGAGCTGCACGGGTGGCCCAGCTGCAACCAGCAGGAAGAGATGCTCAACCTGGGCTTCACCATCGGCTCCTTTGTGCTCAGCGCCACCACCCTGCCGCTGGGGGTCCTCATGGACCGCTTCGGCCCCCGGCCCACGCGGCTGATGGGCAGGTGAGGTGGTTGGGCTGTGGGGGAGCTGGAAGGGGCTGCGGGGGGCTGGAGGGTGGGCTGGGCTGCACGGGGCGGGAAGCAACCGCTCCCCTTTCCCTGCTTCTCCGTAGCGCCTGCTTCGCTGCTTCCTGCTCCCTCATGGCCCTGGCCTCTTGGGACACCAAAGGTGAGACGTCTGGCATCCTGTGCCCCCACAGGAAGAAAATGGGTGGGATGAAGGTGGATGGCGCCCCAGCTCCTGCTTTTAGCCTCCCCCAGCTCCCCAGAGGCCCTCATCCGTCTCTCTCCCCTTCCCAGTTCTGTCTCCGCTGATATTCCTGGCACTGTCCATGAACGGTTTCGGTGGCATCTGCCTAACCTTCTCTTCACTCACAGTGAGTATGATAGGCCCTGACTTGGCAGCAAGGCACCCAGGAGTGGGGTGGGCGGTAGGGGCTAGCAAGGGTGAAGGTGGAGAGGGACGCAGATCAAAGGCACATACGTGTGTGTGTGTGTGTGTGTATCAGAGAAAGGTAGGTGTGAGGCTGTATGTGTAGATGAGGCTGTCAGTGTGGATTCCCAAGGCTGTATGTGTGTTTCCCAAGCCCATACATCTGTCGAACTCCATCCTAGGCACTGGGGCCATGGCACAGACAGAATTAATAATTTCCCCTTTCTGGAACTTTATGTTCAGGGGTTGGGGAACAGACAACCCTAAAAACAAACTGATGCATGCTGTCCTGAATGCTGGAAAGAATAAACCTGGTGATGCGGAAGTGAGAGGGGCCCGCAGCTTGAGACTGAGGGTGTGTGTTTGCCGCGTGGTGTATGTACCGTGCGGTGCGAGGTAGGTTAATGTGTTTGTCGGTGTGTTAGACTGAACCATGCAATTGCCGACGCTTGACGGTGCTTGACTTTCAGAGGGTCCTTTTGCCTGGCTCGGCCTCGTACGGGGGTGCTTGGCATACGTCACTCTGAGTGTGTGTGTGTGTGTGTGTGTGTGTGTGTGTGTGAGCAGAAGGGATGGAGGCTTATGGGTAGCGTCCGTGGTGCTGGGAGGGGCTGCACACTGGGCTGCCCCGGGCTGTTTGTCTTAGAGGAGAGGGCCTGACCGCCAGACTGGGTGTTCTGGCTGGATTTCACCGCACCCAGCAGCTGCCTTTAATTCCAGCCCAGGACATTTCACAACTCCCTGAGGAAGCGGGTCCCCTCCTCCCCGCCGCGCTCCGCAGGCCCTCTTCCATTCCGTACAGCTTGGCTCGGGGCCCCGAAACCCTCCCCTCCCCTGCCGTTGGGGCCTGACCTCGAACCCTGCCCGGGGCCCAGGGGATGCCACGCCCCCGCCCCCGCCGTTAGTAATCTCCAGCCAATGCTAAGGCCCGACTCTGGCCCCGCCCCACCCCGCCCCGCTGTTAGTAATTCTCCAGCCAATGGCAGGGCCGGATCCGGCCACGCCCCCGCCCCGTCGTTAGTAATCTCCAGCCAATGGCAGGGCCGGGTTCCTACCCGGGTCTCGGAGCTGGTTCTGCCGCTCGGATCCCCGCCTGAATTCCAGTGCAGCATTGGCTTAGCTAGGCCGGCCCAGGCAGTGCTGGGCGGAGGCCGCGCTCGGACCTCTGGCGGGAGGCGGGTGGGAGTGCACGACTGAGGAGCGCCGCGGCCCCGGCCACTCGCCCGGCCCTGGCGCTTTCCCTGGCGTCCTTGGCAAGCGTGCCTTGTAGAGCCAGGCTGCCGGGGAAACCCCTGCCCGAGTAGGGTCATCCCGGCCCCGCCTCTGTTCCCAGCCGCGTGGAGGTCTCTGTGTTTATTCCCCTTCCTCTCCAGAGCTGTTTCAGATCCCTTCGGAGCCTCCGTTTTCCCCTCTGCGGAGAGGGTTTTAGCCCTGTGTGGCATCTAAGACTCTTCCAGCTGGGGGCTCTGTGGACTGGCAGTGAGGAGTAGGGGTCGGGGTGGGGGATACCCGACTGTGCTTTCCCCTCCTTCCAGGGTCTGGCTCAGGCCAGTAAACAGAAGACCAGTCGTCCTCCCTTTTAAAAAAAACTATTATTTGCATTTATTTTTTGTGGCATTTATTCCCCAGGCCATAAGCTTTTGGCTTTTTTTTTTTTCAGTTTCTCCTGGGATATTTTTTCCTTCTGTGCAGCCTTTTTAGGAACCATCTATTCTTTTTCAGTAAGGATCTTCTCAGTGTGGCAAGGAGAGCTTGTGTATGGGTTGATCCGACCATGAGCTCTGTTAAGTCCTTTGCTACATCCTTGGGGCTTTGTTCACCTGGATGTGCTCAGTGACCAGAAAATCTACACCTAAGCCCTGCAGTTCAGCATTGCTCTCTGCATTTTTGAGCATGTGCAGTAAAAATTCAGCACTCTCGTGGGACCACCGACCCTGAGTCCAGCCCCACCGTTTGGCCTATGGACACCTACCAACTCCACCATTGCAACGACAGAATGGCACACGTTGCTTCTTTAAAGTGACATCCTTCAGATACTTGGGGGGTTTTCAGATGTGCATACCCTTAATGGCCTGGGCAGTTTCACGAGTGTTCTTAAAGTGAATTGCAGATCTGAACTTCCTGATTTGCATGATTTTGTGGGGTTTTCTGGATCAAGAGAATAGTGCCCCATTTTTAGAGGTCACCTCAGGCCGCTTACTGGAAAAAGCACGACCAGTTCTCTGCCGGTGGGAATTCTGGGCTTGCTTTGTGTGTCCGAGCTTCCTCTTCTGGACACAGGCCTGGCCCTGGTCCTATCCCCTCCCTTACTCCCATCCTCCACTCCCAAGCCCTCCTGTTACCTGTCCTGGCTCAGCTGAAACCATGGACTGTGGCCTTTGGGGCTACTGAGAAGGTTAAAAAGCACCCTCCTGGTAGTCTCAGCCTTGGGGTCTGGGATAGAGCTCGTATGGCCAGAACTGGGGAGAAAGTCACTAATGAGCTCCGTGAACTTAAGTACATTTCTTTCCCTTTCTGAGTCCCAGTGCTCAGCTATCAAAGGAGTTGCTCTAGACTGGTATTTCTTAAATACCTAACCATGGCTTATTAACGGGCAAGTCATGATTAAGGGACTCCATAAGTACCTAACTTGGGAAACCCTGGGGTTAAACAGAATTTCTCTTTGCAGGCACTTCTGTGTGTGTGTGTGTGTGTGTGTGCGCGCAGGGTAGCAGGGGAGGGGGCTTCCCAGGTGGCTCAGTGGTAGAGAACCCGCCTGCCAATGCAGGAGACACAGGCCACGCGGGTTTGATCCCTGAGTCGGGAAGATTCCCGGGAGGAGGGCATGGTAACTCACTTCAGTATTCTTGCTTGGAGAGTCCCAAGAACAGAGGAGCCTGGTGGGCTGCAGTCCCCGGGATCGCAAACAGTCGGACACGACTGAGTGACTTAGCACACGTGCTGTGTGTGGGAGGGGGGTTACAGCGGTTTCCCTCATTGATTTTGCCTTAGAACTTTTCTGTTGTGACTCTGGGGCACATGTTCCTGGAGCTCGCTTTGAGGACTGCCAGGATTAGAAGCTTCCAAGCTTTTCCAAGCAGGGCAAGGGGAGCCCTGGGTGGGTGTCAGGGTCTCCCCTGCTCATGGGCATCCATCTCCTCTCTCAGCTGCCCAACATGTTTGGGAACCTGCGCTCCACGTTCATGGCCCTCATGATCGGCTCCTACGCCTCTTCTGCCATCACATACCCAGGAATCAAGGTATGAGGCTGCTCGGGGAGTGGGTGGTGGTCCGTGAGGTTGCTTGGTCTTCTTTCTGCCTTGACACAAGAACTGGGTGCCTGGTGGCTGGTATGTCTGGTGACCCATCTCCTGCCAGGCGGAGGTCAGCTCCCGCCTCCACAGGGACAAGCCCCGGGGCGTTGTGGGAAGAGCCCGGTGCTGCTGCGGACCAGCGGGTCTCTGCTGTCCTTTCCTTCCCCGTCGTCTGAGTCTAGGCCTTCGTGCTGCCTCCCAGGCCAGTGCTTTCTCAGCCGGTCTCCCTGCCTCCAGTGTTTCCCTCTCTGAGCGATCATCCGCATGATTTCCAGAATGATCTTAGATGGAGAACTAGCTCACCCACCTGCTCTCTTTCACCTGCAGAATCAAAAACAACCCTTCACATGCCTTCCAGGCCCTGGGCTCTCGGACGTCACCCCACTTTTCACGCCACGTCTCCTTTCCCTGTCCTGGAGAAGCTGGGCGATTTGGGCCCTGAGGTCGCCAAGCTAGTCCAGGCAAGGCCAGCTGTAAGACAGGTCCACCTAGAGCCAGAAGGCCTGCGTTCTCACTCTGGGCAAACCTGGGACCTTCTTCCTGCCTCTGATATCAAATCACCTTCTCAGCTGGGTCAAAGCATGCTCTTCAGATTCTGGTCTGGGCAGTTAATTTATTACAGGAAGTCCCCTGCAAAGGACTGAGTTCCATTCCAAGAGCACGTGTGTAAATCCTATTTGTTTGCAAGGCCAACAAAGTTAGCCTCCATACCCAACTAATACTGGCTGTATGTGAAATAGGATTGATACTATTTGTATAGTAATGTAATAGGTGTGTAAGAGGTTTATGATACTTCTCATACAAATACCACATTAAAAAACAAGCACACACAAAAAAGAAAGAAAACCGCTTTTAATCTTACAGTGGAGCAGCTGGAAAAGCACCATAGGACAGGGCAGTAGCTGGCACACAGGGACTGGCATCGCGTGAACAGGCAAGATGCCATGGTTGGATGGCATCACCGACTCAGTGGACGTGAGTTTGAGTAAACTCCGGGAGTTGGTGATGAACAGGGAGGTCTGGTGTGCTGCAGTCCATGGGGTCACAAGGAGTCTGACACCACTGAGCACCTTCACTTTCTGCTCAGCATCCGTCCCAGTGGCGGTGCAGTGCGCACTTCTGGGGTGGCTGACAGTTGTTCAGGCAGGACCAGGCCTGGAGGTGGGGAGGTCTCCCTTCCCTCCACTAAGGCAGAGAGATCTGAAGAGCCAGACCCTTGGGGTATGGCCCTTTGAGGCTCTGTCCTGCTCCCTGGGAGAAAAGGGCCCTGAAGCCAGAGCCCAGGAGGAGCGGTTTTCCCGGGCAGAGCCAGAGCTCGGAGCAGGGGCCTGGGACCAGTACAGACAGTGGTCCTCCTGGGCAGAGGGTGGCAGGCAGGACAGCTCTGCCCTTAGCCGCTGCCTCACCTGCGGGGCTGACCCGTGGGCACAGAATATGTCAGGACAGAGCCTGCTGGCCCTGAGACTGCACAGCATCCCGCTTCCCTGCCTCCCGGGCCGCCACACCTGTGAGAGCTGAGCTAAGACTTCTCCGGTGGAGGTTTTGTCTTTCCCCCAGGGAGGGCGGCAGGAAGGGGCAGGACAAACACGGCTGGGAGCTTCCGCCCTCCTCTCTTGTCCGTGAAATGAAACGACTTATGTGTGAAAACGAGAACATGTGTGGAGTCAAAGGCAGCACTGGTGTATCTTCTTAAGATAAAAACTGAGATTCCAAAGGCATGTTGCGCTTGTGGCCAGCCTCTTCAGCACCTGCTGGGAATCACGTCGCTCTTGGGAGGGGTGGGGCTTCTAGGTCTGGTCTTAGCGTCTGGCCTTGGTGTTTTCATCTGCGAATTGGGCACATGGGGTGGGCTCAGAAAGACCTCCCCAGAGGCCTCTGGGGCCCAGGTTACGGCTCTGGCTGGAGGGGGCGGGCTGGGGCCCGGCAGCTTCCGCCACGGGCCTCCCTGCTCCCCCACAGCTGATCTACAATGCTGGTGTGTCCTTCATGGCCATTATGTTCGCCTGGTCGGGCCTGGCCTGCCTCATCTTTCTGAACTGCGCCTTCAACTGGCCCAGGGAGGCCTTCCCCTCCCCTGAGGAAGTCAACTACAAGTGAGCAACCGTGGCGGTGGGGGGCAGGGGAGATGGGAGGGGACCCCACCTGCTGACCTGGAAGCCAGGTGTGGTGGCACGATGCTAGGAGCAGCTTGGAGTCAGGGAAAGCGAGCTCTGCTTTCTCACCTGGACCTCAGGCCTGATCTGACCCCCTGCAGGTGTTCTGCGTGGCCGGGGCATGACGCTGGCAGCCGGACATGGGGAGTGCTGTCCTGTCCAGGCTGCAGGATGGGGTCAGAGTGGCAGGGACGCACGCCACGGGGACCCAGAAAAGGGGTCTGCAGAGGAGTAATGTCCCAGCCCTTGTGGGGCAACCTGAACGTCGACTTACACACACACACACCCCGCCCCGTCAGTTCACACACACACACCCACCCACTGCCCCTGTCAGTTCCCCAGGGCACTGGGGTGATGCTCCGCAACCAAGCACCTCGGGTGCCAGTCAAGCAGCTGATACTGATCGAGCGTCCTCTGTGTGCCAGGCCCTGTGCCCGGTGGTCATTCTCAGACTCAGGATGTGGGTTCTGATATTAACTCCATTCCTAACAGGCGCAGGGGCATGCAGTCACTTTCCTGGAGTCACACCGTCAGAGCAGGGCGGGGTTGGGGGCCGCACGGTGACTCTAAGGTTGGGATCAGGACTCCAGAACCTGGGACTCCCCTGGACTCCATGCCTTCATTTCCAAGGGCCTGAGTTCAATCCACGGTCCTAGAACCAAGATCCCACAAGCTGCATGGTACAGCCAAAAGGAAGATAGAACTTCAGAGCCTGAGTTCTTCTGTTTAAAAAATGTGTTTATTGAAGTACAGTTGATTTACAATGTTGTGTTGGTTTCAGGTGTACAGCAGGGTAATTCAGATATACATGTCTTCTTTTTCTGATTCTCTTCCCTGCTAGCTTGTTATAAAATATTGGGTACTAGGCAGTGGGTCTCTGCTGGTCCTCTGTTTTATGTTGAGGTAGAGCAGTGTGCATATGTGAATCTCAGACTCCTAATCCATCCTTCCCTCTGCCCGGTCCCTCGCCAGAATCTGGGTCCTTAGGGCAGCCTCCAAGGCAACAGCCTAAGTGGAAAGCGGCTTCATCCACCCTTCACTTAGCGGGTGCTGAGCCCGGCCCTGGGCTCCCAGCTGCGCCAGACACAGGCCCTGCGCTGGGGAGCACGTCAGTGCTGGGTACAGGGGACTTGGCACACCCAGGACAGCACCCGCCAGAGGCAGGCTGCAGAGGTAGGGCTCCGTGGGGCTGCTTCCCACGAGCTGCTGCCCGGCTCCCGGCAGGGAGAAGACCAAGCTCAGAGAGCTGGCCCTGGACCACAGGGTGACCGGGGACCGCTTCTACTCCTACGTGAGCACGGTGGGCCAGCGGCTGAGCCAGAAGGCCCCCAGCCTGGAGGAGGGGGTCCTCTTTATCTCATCCCAGGACGTGCGTGGCGGCGCAGAGAGCTCTGCTGAGAGTGAGTGTCTGGTCCCGGGACGGCCTCGGTGGGTGGAGAGGCCGGGGCCTCACGGGGAGTGAGCACCCTTGCCTGGGCGCTCATTTTCCCTCCTGAGTTCTCACAACACCCCCCCCTCCTCCGCCCCCCTGCCGGACAGGTGGGCCCGCCTCCCGTTTCTAGAACGGGGGCAAAGTCGAAGCTCAGACAACTCCAGGATGCTCGGGTTCACGGGTCCTCGGCCGGATTCCTGGAATCCGGCGGCCGCTTCCGGAATGGGGCAGGTCCCTTCCAGGCCTGTGGGAGAGAGGTTTTCTTTCCGCGGGGCTGCCTGCAACCTCCAAGCCACTTGCGTCAGACGCCGCCGGGGGAGCCGGCCTCTAGGCTGGGTCCTCGCGGCCCGGTTGGTTGGCGCCCCTGCTTGTCAGGGAGCTGCGCCTGCCTCCCGCCCGGCCGCTTGGCGGGGCGTCAGCCGCGGGGTGCGGGGAAGACGGATGGGAGTCCCGAGATGGGGGTCTGAGTCCAGCTCCTCGGTTCCAGGCCACGTGACTTGGGTGGGTCGCTTAACCCCACTCTCACCTTCCCTGTCCCTTAAGCTAGCACTAAGAACACCTTGATGCTGGGAATGATTGAAGGCGGGAGAAGGGGACGGCAGAGCATGAGATGGTTGGATGGCATCACCGACTCAACGGACATGAGTTTGAGTAAACTCCGGGAGTTGGTGATGGACAGGGAGGCCTGGCGTGCTGCAGTCCACGGGGTCGCAAAGAGTCTGAGACGACTGAGCGACTGAACTGAGAACAGCCACCTCACAGGGAAGTTAGTTGGGAGGATTGAACGCGGGGAGGAACGTGAGCTCTCTGTAAACTGAGGCATGCTGTGAGGTTCTGAGGTGGTCCCCACTGATGGGTCCCCCAGGCCGAGCTGTTACGGGCTTGGGCTGAGTCCCTCTGGCCTGCGGCTCCCAGCCCCGGGACCTTGGGCAGGTCGCGGGCTGTGCTGAGCTGCAGTCCCCATCTGTCCGTGTGCTGCGCACTGGCTGTAGTGCAGAGGCTGCCTGCAGCGCGGGAGCCCTGGCTTCAGTCCCTGGGTTGGAAAGATCCCCTGGAGGAGAGCATGGCAACCCACTCCAGTATTCTTGCCTGGAGAATCCCACGGACAGGAGCCTGGTGGGATACAGTCTGTGGGGTCGCAAAGAGTTGGACACAACTGAGCAGCAAGCACAGCACAGTTTCATGACGTGGGACGGCGCGTGTCCGGGCTGCAGCACACGGCGGGTGCCTAGTAAACAGCAGCCAGAGCTACTGCCAGGCTAAGCCTGGGGTACGCACCTGGAGGTCACCTGAGAGCGTTCTGGTGAGGGAATTCCCTGGTGGTCCAGTGCCTAGGTCTTGGGTTCGAACCCTGGTCAGGGAGCTGAGATCCCACAAGCCACGCAGCGTGGCCAGAAAAAAAAAGTCTCCTAGTGAGACAGTTACAGAGCTGGGCGCCTCGGAGGCCAGAGAGGCTAAGCCAGCCCCTCTCCGAGGTCACTGCGCAGTGCCCACCAGAACGGCACCCCCTGGGACTTGGCACACTGGAGTCCTGGGGCTCAGGGGCGCTGCCCCCAGAGCTGTCCCCCGTAGGAGCCTCTCCCCCATTTTCCTGTGACCCCCCAGATCGTCCCCTGCGTAGGAGCCTCTGCTCCCCCATTTTCCTGTGATCCCCCCCAGAGTCTGTGCCCCTGCGTACGAGGCCCTGCCCCCCCATTTCCTGTGATCCCCCCAGAGTCTGTGCCCCTGCGTAGGAGCCTCTGCTCCCCCATTTCCTGTCCCCCAGAGTCTTGTCCTGGTAGGAGCCCTGCTCCCATTTTCCGGACCTGCTCACCATGGGCGTGACCCAGCTGCGCGTCATCTTCTACATGGCTGCCATGAACAAGATGCTGGAGTACCTGGTGGCGGGTGGCCAGGAGCAGGGTGAGGCTTCACTGAGCCCCCGGGGGGCTGGGGGTGTGTGGGGCACGCTGGCCGAGCTCCCCTCACCCTGGCTTCCTCCCCCCCACCCCCACCCAACAGAGACGGACGACCTAAAGCAGAGGGCCACAGAGACAGGTAGGGGGACACAAGCTTGGGCCCAGAGCCCTGCTCTCCCTATCGACGGGTGACCCATCCTCGGGTCATGCGGCCTGGCTGTGGGGGGGACCTGAGAATCTGGGGGTCAGAGGGGGAGATCTTGGCATCCCCGCTCTGCTGAGGCTGGGCTGCCGGCTCCCCGCCTGCCAGCCCCTGACCCCGCCCCCCTCCCGCCCTCCCAGTGGAGTTCTACTCCTCTGTCTTTGGGGCCTTGCAGCTGTTGTGCCTTCTTACCTGCCCTCTCATTGGCTACGTCATGGACTGGCGGATCAAGGACTGCGTGGACGGCCCCACTCCCAGGTGACCTGCCCTGGGGTGGGGACAGCTCTGTGCTTTCACACCCAGTGTCTTATTCCAGTCTCCCGAGGAACCCAGGAGAGGAGGGGCTCGTGCCCATTTTACAGATGAGGAAACTGAGACCAGGAGGGGACGCAGCTGCCTTGATGATGAGCATAGCTGGCAGTAAATGCTGCCTGTGCACCAGGCACCTGCGCTGTCCTATTTAATCCTGCGCTGGCTCCCTGAGCTAGGTACACACATTATTATGCTCGCTTCACAGAGGAGCCGAGATGCAGAAAGGTTCAGGAACTGACTCGAGATCACACAGCTTTTAGTAGGAGGTTCCAGAATCTTTGTCATGATGAGCACACTCTGGAGCCTTCTTAAGGTTAGGAAGAAATAGATCTGGTGTATTAGATATCTACTGCTGTGTAACAAATTACTCTCAAACGTTGCATCTTTAAATAATATTTATTATCTCATCGTTTCTGAGAGACAGGAATCTGGGAATGACTTAGCTGGGTGGTTTTGGCTCAGAGTCTTTTTGAGTCTGTTCAGACGGGTGTAACAAAATAGCAGACAGAGTAGCTTGGGGTTGGTGGAAATTTATTTCTTACAGTTCTGGAGGCTGGAAGTCCAAGAGCGGGGTGCCAGCATGGGTGGGTGAGGGCCGTCTTCAAGGTGGCATATTTCTCATTGTCATCCCATTGAACTTGTGGCTCAGACAGTAAAGAGCCCACCTGCAAAGCCAGAGACCTGGGTTTGATCCCTGGTGGGAAAGGTCCCCTGGAGGAGGGCATGGCAACCCACTCCAGTTTTCTTGCCTGGAGAATCCCATGGATAGAGGAGCCTGGCGGGGTACAGTCCAAGGGGTCACAGAGAGTCAGACAGGACTGAGCAGGCACGCAGGCACACCAGATGGTGCTGGAGGAGCCATGCTTTGAGAAGCACATGGCTGGAAGAGAGACTTTCTCCCTCCCCTGGTGCCCTGAAATGGGAGGGCGGCCGCTGAGGAGGTTGGGGCCAGTGACAGCCTGTCCTGCACAGGGACGGGGCAGCCACCAAGTCCGTCAGACCACGCTACCTTGAGATCCAGAAGCTCACCAACGCCATCAACGCCTTCACCCTGACCAACCTGCTGCTCGTGGGTTTTGGCATCACCTGCCTCATCAACAACCTACACCTCCAGGTACCAACTTCCACGCGCCCCACGCTCCCTGCCTCACGGTGGTCTCCACGGCACCAGGCTCCGGCAGCTGCGGCTGGGTCCTCATCCTCTGGGTCTATTTGCCCGGTTCTCCAGGAGGTGTCTCCAGGAGATCGGGTGGGCTCTGTCCCCCTCGCCGACTCTCCGCACACCCCTCCCGCCTCCACCGCCCCCACCTCACCCCCCTCACCTCCTCTCCCTCCCGGCCCACTCCACACCCTCCCCTCCGCTCCGCATCCCCCTCCCACCTCCACCCCCTCCACCTCCACCCCACCTCCACCCCCCACCCACCCACCTCCCCCACCCACCCCCCCACCTCCACCCCCCCTCACCTCCGCCCCCTCCCGTCTCCACACCCCCTCCCACCTCCACCCCCCCACCTCCACCCCCACCTCCACCCCCACCCCCCCACCTCCACCCCACCCCCCCAACCTCAACCCCCACACCCTCCACCCCCCCACCTCCACCCCCCCCACCTCCACCCCTCACCTCCGCCCCCTCCCCTCTCCGCACCCTCGCTCAGCCCCACCGCCCTTCACCTCCGCCCCCTCCTCTCTATGCCCCTCCCCCCCCTCCCCGCTCTGCCCCCACGCCCCTCACCTCTGCCCTCTCTCCCTTCCGTTTTCAGTTTATGACTTTCGTCCTGCACACCATGGTGCGTGGCTTCTACCACTCGGCCTGCGGAGGCCTCTACGCCGCGGTGTGAGTCAGCCGGGCGGATGGCCTTCCGAGGGCTCCCTTGGCGCACCCCTCCGCAGCCTCCCCCCTGGAACGCTGGCGCCTGTGGCGCTCGTGGTGAAGCCTTGCCTGCCAGTGCTGGAGATGTCAGAGACGCGGGTTCGATCCCTGAGAGGAAGATCCTCCAGAGGCGGGCATGACAACCCCCTCCAGTATTCTTGGGCTTCCCTGGTTTCTCAGTTGGTAAAGAACCCATCTGCGGTATGGGTTAGGGTTAGGGTTAGGGTTAAGAGACCTGGGATCGATCCTGGATGGGGAAGATCCCCTGGAGGAGGACATGGCAACCCCCTGCGGTAGTCCAGCCTGGAGAATCCCAGGGATAAGAGAGCCTGGGGACTCCGGTGGTTCACAGGGTCACACAGAGTCGGACACGACTGAGCGACGCAGCAGCAGCAGCAGCAGCTGCAGGGCGGGTGAGGATCAGGGGTGGTCCAGCTCACGGCCCTCTCCCAGCTCCCTCGTGACGGGGTGCTCCCTGCCTCAGAGGCAGCCCTCTTGGGACGACTCCGCCGTCAGAGCGTCCTCCCTTAGGGGCAGCTGACATCCTTGGTCTGGCCCTGCATCTCCCCCCACAACTCCCGCTCGCCTTCTCGGAGTGGCCCCTCTGCCCCCATCAGCCCTGCTGGACTCTTCTCGCAGTCTCTTTGCCTCATAACGTCCCTGCTTCATGTGGGGCGACCCCCCTCCCCTGGCACCCCATTCCCCTTCCCCTGTGGCTTCTGGTTTCCATGCCGAGTGTCTCCGCTGTACGGTGATGGCGAAAGAGGGGGGCAACGCTGTGACGGCTGTGGAGCGCTTACTCCGCGGTGGGTGCAGGGTGAGACGCTGACCCCCTCCCTTATCCAGACCCCGGGGCCACCGGGGTCACCCTGATTCACATGGCTCATTGCTTACAGCCCAGGTCATGCTCCACGCCCACAGACCCACATGCAGCCGTCACAGCATCCCTGGCGATGGCATGCCCGTCCTGGATCGTGGCTGCTGCCGCCTCCCAGCGATCGCCCGTCTCCCCAGTCCGCCCTTGCCGGCCCCGGTATTTCTAATGCAGGAGCTGGAGACACCCGTTGGGAATAGGTCTCTTCCCATCTCTCCATGGCTGCCTCTCTCGTCTCACGTAGAGAAAAAGCCAAAGGCTCTGTTATGGCTCAAAGCGTCCTGCCTGGGCATCCAGTGGTTAAGAATCTGCCTTGCGGCTGCAGGGATATGCGTTCGATCCAGGCGCAGGCAGAACTAAGGTCCCAGAAGCTGTGGAGCAGCTCAGCCCACCTGTCACGACTG